>NC_064618.1:82029846-82629846 GCF_023898315.1 Schistocerca nitens | reverse complement strand
AGCCAGACTCTCTCATGCTCTGCCCGCGCTCCACGCGGCTGAGTTAACACTACCAAAGATCCTACACACTTTGATTCTTCACACGACCTATCGATGTAATCGTTCGATAGCAGTTTTCCCTAGGCAAGACCCAGCGTAAAAATACAAATAATATTTACGAAACAAACCAATTATACATCGACATAAATGCATAAATATGTATATACAAATAGTAAAACAATTACAATATGTAAAGACACAGAAATGTCATATATTCAGGTAACAAAAATAAGGAAAACAAATTATAGTACAATAGATGGAAATAGGAGGATATGCATTTCCGGCGTTACAATCGCTTTTCCCACCAAAAACTGCACTGGTACCGTTCGTATTTCAATTACCAATATGAAAAAATGAAATAAAAAATTTACGTCCGTGAAATAAATCTTTGACACTATTCCAAGTTCTCAACATCGTAAAAAAATTACATTGTCGACAAAAAAGTTTAGGGGTACGCATCCCCCAGCGTTCCCCCAGAAAAACAGCACTGAGGAGATACGCTCCAAAAATAACACCCCCCGAAGCGGAATTGTCAACACAGTTTCAAATTTGGTCGTATGTCTATTCAATGTTGCCCATACTGCATTAATGCACGTGGCAGATGCCCTTCAAATAAAAATCGGCGATGAAATGCGTCGATTCTGTGAAGGTAGATACGTCAGCGGCGATGAACTCACCGACCGAAAGGGCTTTGCGGACGAAAATGAGGACTTATGTCAAAGTAGAAGAAAGTGGCCATCCACTAGCCGGCGCGATAGTTAATATGGGCCAGACATCGATGATATCCCGTAAATTTCAAGCTTTATCCCTTTACTCTACAATTTCATACGATTTCAATGATGTTTGGTCTTCCTTGAAGCAAACTGAATTCCCTTCGGTTCATCGTAGCCGATTTTTTTTAGATTATGTGACAAAAGTATCCGGACACCTGGCTGAAAATGACCTACAGGTTCGTGGCGCCCTCCATCGGTAATGCTGGAATTCAGTATGGTGTTAGCCCACCCATTGCCTAGATGACAGCAAAAAAAAAAAAAAAAAAACCGCTCTGAGCACTATGGGACTTAACATCTGAGGTCATCAGTTCCCTAGAACTTAGAACTACTTAAACCTAAGGACATCACACACATCCATGCCCGAGGCAGGATTCGAACTTGCAACCGTAGCGGTGGCGCGGTTCCAGACTGAAGTGCCTAGAACCGCTCGGCCACAACGGCCGGCTTGACAGCTTCCATTCTCGTAGGATTCAGGTCAGGACTCTGTGCAGGCCAGTCCATTACGGGGATGTTGTTGTGTAACCACTCCGCCACAGGCCGTGCATTATGAACAGGTGCTCGATCGTGTTGAAAGATGCAATCGCCATCCCCGAATTGCTCTTGAACAGTGCGAAGCAAGAAGGTGCTTAAAACATCATTGTAGGCCTGTGCTGTGATAGAGCGACGCAGAACTACAAGGGGTGCAAGCCCCCTCCATGAAAAACACGACCACACCGAAACACCACCGCCTCCGCATTTTACTGTTGGCGCTACACACACTAGCAGATGACGTTCACCATACCCACACCCTGCCATCGGATCGCCACATTGTGTACCGTGATTCTTCAGTCCACACACAACGTTTTTCCACTGTTCAATCGTCCAGTGTTTACGCTCGTTACACCAAGTGAGACGTCGTTTGGCATTTACTGGCGTAATGTGTGGGCTACGAGCAGCCGCTCGACCATGAAATCCAAGTTTTCTCACCTCCCGCCTATTATAGTACTTGCAGTGGATCCTGATGCAGTTTGGAATTCCTGTGTGGTAGTCTGGATAGACGTCTGCCTATTACACGACACTCTTCAACTGTCGGCGGTCTCTGTCAGTCAACAGACAGCCTGTACGCTTTTGTGCTGTACGTGTCCCTTCACGTTTCCATTTCACTATCACATCAGAAACAATGGACCTAGGGATGTTTAGGAGTGCGGAAATCTCGCGTCCAAACGTATGACACAAGTGACACCCAGTCACCTAACCACGTTCGAAGTCCTTTAGTTCCGCGGAGCACCCAGTTTCGCTCCCTCACGATGTCTAATGACTACTGAGGTCGCTGATATGGAGTACCTGGCAGCAGATGGCAGCACAATACACCTAATATAAAAAACGTACGTTTTTGGGGAATCACGGAAAACCTAAATCAGGATGGCCGAGTGCGGGTTCGAACCGTCGTCCAGGGCCCGAGTCCAGCGTGCTATTATTGATACTACTGGATCTCGACGAAGTTGTGAGAGTGGATAGGAGGGAGAATTTCGTAACAGACAGACATGAATGGGTGCATGAGAGAGAATGTTGGAAGAAGTAGTGATAACAGGTCGCAGAACCAGAGAGGCCACGAAGCAATGGTGATGGTATCCGTAAACCAAATGCCGCACAAAGCCAGCGAAGGGAGCAGAATTTTGGAGGGGGCAGAGATCGTAGAAATATAAAATCCCACTCCCGCAGAAATCAGCTGGTTTGGTCGAAACGCGATCAGGAAACAGGTACAGACGAGGGCCAACTCTACATTCTGAACATGCTAAAGTATGACGAGAGCGGGGAGGACCTACTGACACATCTGGGCAACACGCAAATGAAAGTGCGTCCCCTAACAGGAATGAGGTCAGATACGAGAGATGCTACTGGTGCTTCGGATATGTGGCGTGAGTAGGTGGAACAGTGGACAGCTTCCCCACAGCAAGAAAACATGGCTCAAAGGAGCGATAAAAGGCAAAGCTGTTGAAGTAAAGAAACAAATAAGATTTTCCTTCAAGTGTCAAAGGATAATGTTCGTGGCGAATGCTATGTAAGTCCGCAGCTGATTACAGAAGTCATTTTGAGAACTGAATATGTGTAACATCAAGTTGAGGTAATAGATGTACGAAGAGGTGTGATTTTCCTCACTAAAGCAGAGGGAAAAACCGCGCTCTTTTTCAACAAGTTGGAGCCAAGTAGACACACTCTGTCCCATTGCCTAGCAATTTCGGTATTGTCACGAAGGATGGTTCGGCACTCCACATCTGCTCCCACCCATGAAAAAATGGAAAAGTTTTTCAGAGTATGAGCAAATTCTCCACAGTGTAGAAGAGAAAGTTTCGGAGACACAAGTCATTCCAGAATAGCACTGAGAAGAACATTCTAATCGAGCACACAGATTGTTTCTCGATAAAAACGGGTCCTTATAACAATTTTATGTATGAGTTTAGGGTTAAGGCGTACAAAAAGTTTTTCTTGCGTCCTTACAGTATTCCCATGATCTACAAGGAATTCTCATCAAATGAATACCATTATTTTGCCTGTAACAGTTCGACCTCAGACGCTTGAGTAATTACTTTAGAGATTCAACGGAAAAGGCTCGTTTTACGAGCGAGTTTTTGGCAGTACACTGATTTCTTATGCTATAGCATGTGCTACCAATTCAAAAGGCTACAATTCGGCTTATCCACATCGTCCAGTGCCTTTGAACGGCTGTCGACATGCCACTAAACAATGAGATCGAGAAATTTGTCACAAAATACACTGATGACAGAGCACCGATCGGCATAATTGTTACATATATAAGGTGCTACGAGCACTGTCGATTGCCAGACTAATGGTGAATCTAGAAAAATCAGCCTGGGGTAAAAGGAAGACTGCTTTTCTGGGACACTGGATTTTACAAAGGGGTATGTCCAAAATTATATTGGAATTCCCACTGTCGACCACCAAAAAGCGAGTGAGAGGCTTCCTTGGATTAATTTTTATAGGAGATTAATAGGCAATGAGGTTTTGGCATCGCCCACATTGTGTGCTCTCAGAGGAGAGAATATGTCCTGAAATTGTGATGGGGATGCAAATAAGGAATTCAATGAATTGAAACAAGCTTTACTGGCTGCGTCCATCCTAGCCCACCCTGGGACGCGACAAGTTAGTAGTACGCAAAACGCAACAGGGAATAACAATATTAATGTGGTAATAGTAAACTGCAGGAGCGTCTATAGAAAGGTCCCAGAACTGCTCTCATTAATAAACGGTCACAATGCCCACATAGTACTAGGGACAGAAAGTTGGCTGAAACCAGATGTAAACAGTAGTGAAATCCTAAACTCAGATTGGAATGTATACCGCAGAGACAGGCTGGACAGTGAAGGGGGGGGGGGGGGGGGGCGTGTTTATAGCGATAAAAGGTGCAATAGTATCGAAGGAAATTGACGGAGATCCGAAATGCGAAATAATTTGGGTGAAGGTCACGGTTAAAGCAGGCTCAGTCATGGTAACTGGATGTCTCTATAGGCCCCGTGGTTCAGCAGCTATTGTGGCTGAGCACCTGAAGGAAAATTTGGAAAATATTTCGAGTAGATTTCCCGACCCTGTTATAGTTCTGGGTAGAGATTTTAATGTGCCGTATAGACTGGGACACTCAAACGTTTATAGCGGGTGGCAGGGACAAAGAATCCAGTGAAATTTTTTTAAGTGCATTATCTGAAAACTACCTTGAGCAGTTAAACAGAGAACAGACTCGTGGCGATAACATATTAGACCTGGTGACAATTGGACCCGAACTATTTGAAACAGTTAACGCAGAACAGGGAATCGGCGATCATAAAGCGGTTATTGCATCGATGATTTCAGCCGTAAATAGAAATATTAAAAAAGGTAGGAAGATTTTTCTGTTTAGCAAAAGTGACAAAAAGTAGATTTCAGAGTACTTGACGGCTCAACGCAAAAGTTTTGTCTCAAGTACAGATAGTGTTGAGGATCAGTGGACAAAGTTCAGAGCCATCGTACAACATATATTAGATGAGTATGTGCCAAGCAAGATCGTAAGAGATGGAAGAGAGCCACCGTGGTACAACAACCGAGTTAGAAAACTGCTGCGGAAGCAAAGGGAATTTCACAGCAAACATAAACATAGCCAAAGCCTTGCAGACAAACAAATTTTACGCGAAGCGAAATGTAGTGTGAGGAGGTCTATGCGAGAGGCGTTCAATGAATTCGAAAGTAAAGTTCTATGCGCTGACTTGGCAGAAAACCTAAGAAATTTTAGTCTATGTCAAAGCGGTAGGTGGATCAAAACAAAATGCCCAGACACTCTGTGACCAAAATGGTACTGAAACAGAGGATGACAGACTAAAGGCCGAAACACTAAATGTCTTTTTCCAAAGCTGGTTCACAGAGGAAGACTGCACTGTACTTCCTTTTCTAGATTGTCGCACAGATGACGAAATGGTAGATATCGAAATAGATGACAGAGGGATAGAAAAAAAAATTAAAATCGCTCAAACGAGGAAAGGGCGCTGGACCTGATGGGATACCAGTTCGATTTTACACAGAGTGCGCGAAGGAACTTGCCCCCCTTCCTGCAGCGGTGTACCGTAGGTCTCTAGAAGAGCGTAGCGTTCCAAAGGATTGGAAAAGGGCACAGGTCATCCCCGTTTTCAAGAAGGGACGTCGAACAGATGTGCAGAACTGTAGACCTATATCTCTAACGTCGATCAGTTGTAGAATTTTGGAACACGTATTATGTTCGAGTATAATGACATTTCGGGAGACTAGAAATCTACTCTGTAGGAATCAGCATGGCTTTCGGAAACGACGATCGTGTGATACCCAGCTCGAGCTATTCGTCCACGAGACTCAGAGGGCCTCAGACACGGGTTCCCAGGTAGATGTCGTGTTTCTTGACTTTCGCAAGGCGTTCGATACAGTTCCCCACAGTCGTTTAATGAACAAAGTAAGAGCATTTGGACTATCAGACCAATTGTGTGATTGGATTGAAGAGTTCCTAGATAACAGAACGCAGCATGTCATTCTCAGTGGAGAGAAGCCTTCCGAAGTAATAGTGATTTCAGGTGTGCCCCAGGGGAGTGTCGTAGGACCGTTGCTATTCACAATATACGTAAATGACCTTGTGGATAACGTCGGAAGTTCACTGAGGCTTGTTGCGGATGATGCTGTAGTTTATCGAGAGGTTGTAGCAATGGAAAATTGTACTGAAATGCAGGAGGATCTGCAACGAATTGACACATGGAGCAGGGAATGGCAATTGAATCTCAATGTAGATAAGTGTAATGTGCTGCGAATACATAGAAAAAAAGATCCTTTATCATTTAGCTACAATATAGCAGGTCAGCAACTGGAAGCAGTTAATTCCATATATTATCTGGGAGTAGGCATTAGGAGTGATTTAAAATGGAATGATCTTATAAAGTTGATCTTCGGTAAAGCAGAAAAATGGTTCAAATGGCTCTGAGCACTATGGGACTCAACATCTTAGGTCATAAGTCCCCTAGAACTTAGAACTACTTAAACCTAACTAACCTAAGGACATCACACACACCCATGCCCGAGGCAGGATTCGAACCTGCGACCGCAGCAGTCCCGCGGTTCCGGACTGCAGCGCCAGAACCGCTAGACCACCGCGGCCGGCGGTAAAGCAGAAGTCAGACTGAGATTCATTGGAAAAATCCTAAGGAAATGCAATCCGAAAACAAAGGAAGTAGGTAACAGTACACTTGTTCGCCCACTGCTTGAATATTGCTCACCAGTGTGGGATCCGTACCAGATAGGGTTGATAGAAGAGATAGAGAAGATCCACCGAAAAGCAGCGCGCTTCGTTACTGGATCATTTAGTAATCGCGAAAGCGTTACTGAGATGATAGATAAACTCCAGTGGAAGACTCTGCAGGAGAGACGCTCAGTAGCTTGGTACGGGCTTCTGTTGAAGTTTCGAGAATATACTTTCACCGAGGAGTCAAGCAGTATATTGCTCCCTCCTACGTATATCTCGCGAAGAGAACATGAGGATAAAATCAGAGAGATTAGAGCCCACACAGAAGCATACCGACAATCCTTCTTTCCACGAACAATACAAGACTGGAATAGAAGGGAGAACCGATAGAGGTACTCAAAGTTGCGGAGTATGGATGTAGATGTAGACCCTAAACTGAGCATTCCTTTCTACATTGCATTTGATTCGCAACAGAATTGGAATTTGGATGGACGTGTTGCAAGAAATTGGTGTAAATTGTAAATAGAGTAAAACAACATAAGACGATCTCATTTGCCAGCAGTGTGCTGTGTAAGAGAGAGAGCAATTATTCCGTTTCAGAATTGGAGGCATTATAGCCATCGAATACACTTTCTGAAAGTTTCGATATTACACACAGCCCAAAAGAAGTTTTGCATCACCTCGATTCCGACAGTTCCGAAACCTGTACAGAAAACTGGAATAGAGATCAACATACACACCACTTCCACTCTTTTTATTGCTCACGAAAAGCATTATTCAATTTGGTGGCGTTGCTGTCAGGGTTCTTCCGAGCCATAATCCGTAGGTAGCGGTTATCTACTGCAATAGCAGCTCTTGGACGGCCTGAGCGAGGCATGTCATCGACAGTTCCTGTCTCTCTGTATCTCCGCCATGTCCGAACAACATCTCTTTGGTTCACTCCGAGACGCCTGGACACTTCCCTTGTTGAGAGCCCTTCCTGACACAAAGTAACAGTACAGACACGATCGAACCGCGGTATTGACCGTCTAGGCATGGTTGAACTACAGACAATACGAGCCGTGCACCTCCTTCCTGGTGGAATGACTGGAACTGATCGGCTGTCGGACCCCCTCCGTCTAATAGACGCTGCTAATGTATGCTTGTTTACATCTTTGGGCGGATTTAGTGACATCTCTGATCAGTGATAGGGACTGTGTCTGTGATACAATATCTACCGTCGACGTCTATCTTCAGTATTTCTGGGAACCTGGGCGATGCAAAACTTTTTTTGATGTGTCTATATTTATGGAAGAACAGTGGTCTTGCGGTGGCGTTCTCGCTTCCTGCGCACGGGGTCCCGGGTTCAATTCCCGGCGAGGCTAGGGACTTTCTCTGCATCGTGATGACTGGGTGTTGTGTGTCCTTCATCATCCTTTCATCATCATCGTTGACTCGCAAGTCGCCGAAGTGGTGTCAACTAAAAAGAACTTGCGATACGGCGTCCGGACTTCCCCGCATGGGACCTCCCGGCCAACTACGCCATCGGCTAATTATCATTATTATGGCAGGACAACCGTGGTATCCACGAACCACAAGGCCCTGGAGTTCCAAAGGCTGGCGAAATTTATCCACAGATGGATCACGCATAGCTGATTGTCGCTGTTGCTGTTCGAGATGTCGGGACGAGGAAGGGGACGCAAAGCTGCTGCCTTGGCGGAGTTGCTGCTCACGTTAGTAGGAACGTCCGGGAAGAAGAAGGCTGCAACGCAGTGCTTTCGCTGCCAAAAGCTTGGCCACGTCGCCAAGCACTGCAGCGGAGCAGTCGCGTGCTTGAAGTGTGCGCAAGCACACGACACACGTGACTGCAAGAAGCAGAAGGACGCCCCCTGTACCTGCGCCAACTGCGGCGGCGCACACGCGGCCAACGCCCGTTCCTGCGCCTACAGAAGAAACTGGCGCGGACCGGAGAAGAAGACGCAGAAGCAAGTGACCACCACACACGAAGAGGTGGTCACTTGCACAGAAGACGTCGTCACCAGGCGCCTGAATGACGCCGTACAAGACGCCATGTCCGCCTTCAAATCCGCCATGGCGGAAGAGAGGGCGGCCATGCTGGCGGAACTGGGCGAGGCTCGGCGTCAGATTGCTGTGCTGACGCAGGAGCTTCGCTCAGCCAAAGAAGTCTCCGCCACAACTGTCGACACCGCCACCCAGACGACTCCTCCACGGGAGGATTTCGCGACGGTGGCCACGCAGACAGACGAGCCTGCCGAAGGGGAGGCGACACAGCACAAGGACACCGAAGCAGCAGCGCAAGAAGGGGAGTGGGAAGAAGTCCCATTCCTCCCGCTTCCAGACATGTACAGCGCAAGCGCTGTAACGCAGAAGATCGCTGCATCGCTTCGCGATGGCACGTACCCCCACCACGACAACCCTTACCCTTTCCTTCCACCCAACCGTCCTAAACCTCGACCCCCACACCAACCAATTGGGTATCCAGAAGGCCTTGTCGGCCTTTCCAGGGAGGATTACAATCTGATCAATTCCTACCCTATCTTTACAGAGTGGCAAATGTGCTACATCATCTTCGCTCTGGCCAGCGGAGAGTACGAAGAAGCAGGGCACACTGTACCCAGCACCCCAACCGAGGGAGAGCCCTCACCAACAGCCAAGAAGAAGAAGAAAAATCGTCACACCGACAAGCACAGGAAATAGGACATCGGCACTCCTTGCCAGTCTAGAAAAACCTATCAGTGCAGAAAGAAGATTCGACAGATTCCCAGGGGAGTAAAGGCCAACAGGCCACAAACTTCCAATAGAACATCCTCAGAGTGAGGAAGTCACAAAGGAGAGCAGCAGCAGCACAGATGGATGCTGCAATGGGTACTTTGATTGGAGGAGTTTAATTTACAAATTAGATACATCCCTGGAGAAGACAATTCAGTTGCAGACACGCCATCATGTTCACCTGTTGGCCTAAGTCGAGGCAGGGAAGAAGAAATAAATCGAAATAGATTCGACATCTTCTTCCTGAAGAATGTCCTGTCTGAAAATTTCGTTCGTACAGGTCGGGAGCAAGACAAGGATCCAGCGCACCAAAACTCAAAGGGAAGATACAAGAGAAGAATTTTCCGACGCGAAGGCAGAACTATCTGCTCGGGAACAATGTATTATTCCTCAGACGAAATCTGAAACGCTCTTTGTGACTAGTATGTGTGCCAAAGAGGTAATAAATAAACTCAGCTGGTACAGACACCCGAATTTGGAAGGGGAAAGTTCGTCAGTAAAGCGTAAAAGTCAGTATACTTCAACAGTAAGGTCAGGCGAGTGAGGAAAGTACTTGTAATTTGTGTCGAATGCCAAAAGACAAAACGTCTGACCACGAAACAGACTGTTCCTTCTCATTCAACATTACAAAGAAGTTGAAACATTACGCGGCCATCGACCTCTGGCGGCCAATCGTGTGGATGAAATGCGGCTCTTGCCACGTGTACGAAGCCATGGAAATAGGCCCAAATACAATAGGTCAGGCGTGCACTACAAACAGGATGCGGCTACTAGAATGGCAGAGTAAGTAAGACGTGCACATGTGTATTTTTTAAGATAAAGATATCATTCAATAGGCTAGATACGACGACTTCTGAGTCCAGACGGAATGACATTCGCCATATCAGTTCGGAGAAAGAAATTGTTGATGTAGTATTAGTTAACTGCAGGAGTGTCTACCGGAAGGTCCCTGGTCTAATCTCCCTTGTAAATAGTAACAATGACCTCACAGTAATAGGAACATAAAGTGGGCTAAAAGTAGATGTCAGCAGCAATTAAATTCTAAATTCCGACTGGAATATATATCGCAAAGATTCACTGAATGCTGCTGCCGGTGGCGTGTTTATAGCCACAGTACCTAGTTAGACTAGTGCAGATTTCGAACGCGAAAGACTTTGGGCGAAGACAAGTGTTAAAGGAGGATTAAACATGGTCGTCAGATGCTTTTATAGACCCCCTGCCCCGGCAGCAGTAGTCGCGCAACAGTTGAGGAAAACCGTGGAGAACATTTTGCGTAAATTTCCTGGTCCTGTTGTACAGGGTGATTCAAAAAGAATACCACAACTTTAGGAATTTAAAACTCTGCAACGACAAAAGGCAGAGCTAAGCACTATCTGTTGGCGAATTAAGGGAGCTATAAAGTTTCATTTAGTTGTATATTTGTTCGCTTGAGGCGCTGTTGATTAGGCGTCAGCGTCAGTTGATGCTAAGATGGCGACCGCTCAACAGAAAGCTCTTTGTGTTATTGAGTACGGCAGAAGTGAATCGACGACAGTTGTTCAGCGTGCATTTCGAACGAAGTATGGTGTTAAACCTCCTGATAGGTGGTGTATTAAACGTTGGTATAAACAGTTTACAGAGAATGGGTGTTTGTGCAAAGGGAAAAGTTCTGGACGGCCGAGAACGAGTGATGAAAATGTAGCACGCATCCAGCAAGCATTTGTTCGCAGCCCAGGAAAATCGACTCGCAGAGCTAGCAGAGAGCTGCAAATTCCACAATCAACTGTATGGAGAGTCCTACGAAAAAGGTTAGTTATGAAACCTGAACGTCAACTACCCGAGGTGATGGATCGGCCGCCAGGCAGCCCGTGACAGAGCACTTCATCACTGGCCTCCAAGAAGCCCTGATCTTACCCCCTGCGATTTTTTCTTATGGGGGTATGTTAAGGATATGGTGTTTCGGCCACCTCTCCCAGCCACCATTGATGATTTGAAACGAGAAATAACAGCAGCTATCCAAACTGTTACGCCTGATATGCTACAGAGAGTGTGGAACGAGTTGGAGTATCGGGTTGATATTGCTCGTGTGTCTGGAGGGGGCCATATTGAACATCTCTGAACTTGTTTTTGAGTGAAAAAAAAAACCTTTTTAAATACTCTTTGTAATGATGTATAACAGAAGGTTATATTATGTTTCTTTCATTAAATACACATTTTTAAAGTTGTGGTATTCTTTTTGAATCACCCTGTATTTTCAGGTGGAGATTTTAACTTATGAGTTGTAGACTGGAAGACTCAGGTGATTAGAATGGGCAGCAGGGACAGAGAATCAAGTGAAATGGTTCTTAGTGCTATAGCTGAAAATTACCTTGAGCATTTAGTCAGCGAGCTTATGAAGATAACATCAGAGACCTGCTGGTGACAAAGAGACCTGAACTTTCCGACTCAGCACAGAATAGGGAATCAGTAGATCATAAGGCCGTTACGGCATTACTGAATGGGGCTGTAAATAGGAATAAAAAGAAAGGCAGAACGATATTCCTGCTTAGCAAAGCGACAAGAAACGTATTTCAGATTGCCTGATTTGTCAGCACCAAAATTTCATTTCCAGAACTAACAACGTTGCGTATGAATAGAGGAAGTTCATCATTGCACAATATGCTTCAGACGGGTATGTGCCGAGCAAAATTATGAGGGATGGCCGAGACCTGCCGTGGTTCGACAGACGTGTTAGAAAGCTGCCACGAAAGGAAAGAGTGCTTCACTGCAAATTTAAACGAAGCCAAAGCCTTGCAGACAAATAAAAATTAAACGAAGACAAAATTAGCGTAGGGACAGCTATGCTTGAAGTGTTCAGCAAATTCAAAAGTAAAATTATGTCTACCAGGACGACACAGAAACGGCCGAAGTACTCAACTTATTTCTCCAAAACTGTTTCACAGAGGCAGATTGTACCGTAGTGCCTGTTTTAAATGGTCGCACTAACGACAAAATGACATATATCGAAAGAAGTGACCGAGGCATAGAGAAGCAACAGAAATCACTCAACAGAGGTAAGGCCCTGTTAAAGTATCAATGTAATAAAGGTCTTTGGAGGGGTGAAGTGTCCATGATGATTGGAAAAAAGCATAGAGCACTTCCGTTTTCAAGAAGGGTCGTCGAACAGGGGTACAAAACTAAAAGCCTGTATCTCTGACGTCGGTAAGTTGTACGGTTTTGGAAGATGTTTTATGCTCGCATATCATGACAATTTTAGACAGCGAAAATCTCCTCCGTATGAATCAACATAGATTCTGAAAACAACGATCGTTTGAAACCCAGCTCGCTCTGTTCGTTCACGAGACCACAGCAGTAGATAAGTAGATACAGGCGCCCAGGTAGATGCCGTGTTTCTTGACTTCAAGAAGGCGTTTGACACAGTTTCGCACTGTTGCTTAATGAATAAAATAGAAACGTATGGAACATAAGAGTAACTGTTCGACTAGACTGGAGGGCTTCTAGCAAACAGAGCACAAAAATGGTTCAAATGGCTCTGAGCACTATGGGACTTAACATCTTAGGTCACCAGTCCCCTAGAACTTAGTACTACTTAAACCTAACTAACCTAAGGACATCACACACATCCATACCCGAGGCAGGATTCGAACCTGCGACCGTAGCAGTCCCGCGGTTCCGGACTGCAGCGCCTAGAACCGCACGGCCACCGCGGCCGGCAACAGAGCACAGGATGTCATTCTGAACAAAGAAAAGTTTTCAGACGTAAAAGTAGCTTCGAGTGTGCCCCAAGGAAGTGCTGTAAGACCACAACTTTTCACATTATATACAGGGTGTATCATAATTAATGGCGTAAACGAATACAGTTGAAAGTACACGATACTAGAAGCAAAAAAGTCTCAGTAAACATAGGGTCGAAAATGCATACCTTAAGAGATACGAGCAATTTTTCATCTTCGATGTTGTGAAGCAAATATCTTCTACTGCAGGCTCTTTGCTTTCCATATTTTGGGAAATGCTAATGTGGGTCATTAAACATATGCTCTAAAATGCATACCTTAAGAGCTATGAGCACGTGCTCATCTTCGCTACTTGGAAACAATTCTAATGAACAAGTGCTCATAACTTTTAAGGTATGCATTTTAGAGCAAATATTTGTTGGGCATTTTTTCTTGTTTGGTCCGTACTACTGCTTCCGAAAATGTTGAAAGCAAAGAGCTTGCAGTAGAAGAGATTTGCTTCACAGCATCGAAGATGAAAAATTGCTCATAGGTCTTACGGTATGCATTTTCGATCCTTTGTTTACTGAGACTTTTTTTCTTCTAGCATCGTGTAATTTCAGCTGTATGCGTTTACACCATTAATTATGATACACCCTGTATAAACGACCTAGTAGAAAAAGTCGGAAGTCCCATGACGATTTTCACACGTAATGCTGCTGAACACAGAGAAGTTGCTATGCTAGAAAACTGTAGCGACCTGCCGGAAGACGTGCAGAGGATGGACGCTTGGTGCAGGGAGTGGTACCTGACCCTCAGTATAAAAAAAATGTAACGTATTTTGAATACATAGACAGACAGACTCTTTATTGTATGACTACACAATTGCAGGGCAGTCACTGGCAGCAGTTACGTCCATAAAATATCTAGGACAATGCATATGGGCGATCTCAATTGGAACGACAACGTAAAATTAATCGCAAGTTAGGCAGATGCTAGACTGAGGTTCGTTGGGAGAACCGTCATGACAAATAGTCCATCAACAAAGGAAATAGGTTAGAAGACCTAGCACATTAATACTGGTCGTCACTGTGGAATCCATACCAGATAGGACAGATAGAGGAAGTAGAGAAGATCCAAAGAAAAGCAGCGCATTTCGTTTCAGATTCATTCAGTAAGCGTGAAAGCATCACAGAGATGATCAACAACCTCCAATGGCAGACGCTGCAAGAGAGGCATTCTGCAGCACGGTGTGGTTTATTCTAAATTTCTGATAATTACGTTCCGAAAAGAGTCAACAAATTTATTGCTTCCTTCTACGTATATCTCCTGAAAAGACCATAAAGATAAAATTAGAGAGATTTATTCTAAATTTCTGATAATTACGTTCCGAAAAGAGTCAACAAATTTATTGCTTCCTTCTACGTATATCTCCTGAAAAGACCATAAAGATAAAATTAGAGAGATTTAAGCGCACACTGAGGCTTACTGGCAATAGTTCTTCCCGTGAGCTATTCGCGACTGGAAAAGGAAAGGGAGACGTGACAGTGGTACACAAGCTACCCTCCGCCACACACCGTAAGATGGCTTGCGGAGTGTAGATGTATATTTAGATGTCAGCTTGAGTTCATCTGTAAAGGACTACTGGCAGTTTCGTCACCAAGGCTTTCACTAGTGATTTTCTAGAAGTGGTAGGGCATGTGAAGAACCTTTTATCAGGTAATTGGAAACAGTTTGCTTCTGAGAAATGGAAAGAGACGTTACACAGACAGAAGATCAGTGGCGTACACACTGCTATCACCCACAAGCCAACCCAGCAGAATCATATGAGAATTAGGCAGAATCTCTCACATTTATTGTAATAAGCAGTACAACACATGGGACAGACTCATCAAGAAGTTCGAGTTGGTGCTAAATAAATTGCCTCGCCACTCGATGAAGATGGCACCAACCAACGTGTTGATAAACAAGGAACTTGAAGACAGAGAGAAGGGACTGTGTTTCCACTACAACAACTGCCTGGATATAGGCACATAACTGATAAGGCAATAGCTAACCTCAGGAAAGCGGAACTGCAAAGACAGAGGAAGTGCATCGAGCAGCGTTTTTCGATGTGGGACAGAAAATACTAGAGAGAAATCACCGACATTCCTGCAAATCATGGAACGAATCGCTGAAGCTATATTCTGTATGTTTGACCGTTCCATTTAAATGTCCAGTTTTCAGAAATGTGGTAGTCTTGGAAACGCTATGTGCAAACAAGATGACTAGCGCACGCAACTTTGCAATTATGAAGGCCATAATTCAACAGATTTGCATTTCCTTTACAGCGTTATTTTTCCGGATACTAAGTGACTAAAGATATATAATTTTAATTCTGTGTTCCTAACCCATAAGTACTTACTTATTATATATATATATATATATATCCTACGCTATAAAGGGGCAGGGTGCTGAAGACAAACATTTCTACCATAATATTTGGGTTAGTAATAAAGCTTAGTACGATTTTGTATGCCGGCCGGTGTGGCCGTGCGGTTCTAAGCGCTTCAGTTTGGAACCGCGTGTCCGCTACGGTCGCAGGTTCGAATCCTGCCTCGGGCATGGATGTGTGTGATGTCCTTAGGTTAGTTAGGTTTAAGTAGTTCTAAGTTCTAGGGGACTGATGACCTTAGAAGTTAAGTCCCATAGTGCTCAGAGCCATTTGAACCATTTTTTTTGATTTTGTATGTAAATAGAAGAATTATGTCACTTGCGTTTCATTATAGTACCGATGAAAGCCCCTTCAGTCAGCAGTGAGATCTATTTGCGTGGTTATTACTTGTTCCTTGTGAAGTTATGCTGAGAGCATCGGAATCTGTTCTGCCTAGGGAAACCATACAGTAAAATGTGTCAGAGTAGCAGCGTATTTCCCGAATTACTTGTCACTGCACAAATGCGTGACATGGTAATCGTCTAGTAAATCAGTGTAATGTCTGTTTTTCAAATGTTATAGGTGAAGTGGTGCAGCGATTGCCAACAAGAGATGTCGGCGAGACCTGTCGATACACGTTTTTCCCTTTCAGGAATGTCGAAAATGCAAGGAAAAATTAACAAAACGTGTGGTGTCACTGCCAGACACCACACTTGCTAGGTGGTAGCTTAAATCGGCCGCGGTCCATTAGTACATGTCGGACCCGCGTGTCGCCACTGTGTGATTGCAGACCGAGCGCCACCACACGGCAGGTCTCGAGAGACGTACGAGAACTCGCCCCAGTTGTACGGCGACGTTGCTAGCGACTATACTGACGAAGCCTTTGCTCTCATTTGCCGAGAGACAGTTAGAATAGCCTTCAGCTAAGTTAATGGCTACGACTTAGCAAGACGCCAATTGTCACAGTGCATGTATCTTACGAGTCTCATTTGTATAGTCAAAAGAGATGTATCACAAGGATTGATTAAAAGTTAAGTATATTCCAAAGATACGTATTTTCTTTATAGTATTCAATACGTATCCTGTTCCAGACTTGACGCCAGTCGGCGAGTGTGTACGCGTGCCTTTCGGCTTCCTCCTCAGTGTGGCGTGACTAGCTTGTTACGCCACAACAGATTGACGACGAGGATTACAGGGTCGTGTTCTTTCTACTTGCTTTGCTCTGCATTATTTGTGTCATGGCTTCGCCACATTCTCCAGATGTACTGTCCGAATTTTATCGCTTGCAGAATCAGCAGACGCAGGCGTTATTGGATGCTCTTGGACAGCTCGTCCAGGGTCAACGTGCGCTGCACCCCGATGCGGCCGCCGCCGCTTCCTCGCTACCGCAGCCACAACACGCCGTTGCACCACCCTTCCGTAATTTTGATTCAACGCAAGAAACGTGGCCAGAATGGTCACGCCAGTTTGGATTCCATCTAGCCGCCTACAGAATTCAAGGTAATGAGCGGCAGCCGTTTTTGCTTTCTTGTGTCGGTGTGTCCACCTACCGTGTGATAGTGAAATTGTTTCCCCGACGCGACATAGCAACTCTGTCCTACGAAGAAATTTTGTCTGCTTTAGATGCCTATTTCAAAGAAACAGTTAATGTGGTTGCAAAAAGGTATACATTCTTTCGTACCAAACGTACGGCCAGTCAGACTAATAGGGAGTGGGTTGCAACACTGGCAAGGATGGAGTGGGGGATGTGATTCCCAATTGTTGCTCTTTTTGTCTTCGTATCGCTCTCAGCCCCGCGATGGTCGCTCGCCGGCTGGGTTGCTCCATGGTCGTCCTCATCGAACCTTGATGTCTTTGCTGCATCCGCCACATCAGGTTCCAGTGCAGCGGCAGACTACTGCTTTTGCTCCTGGCGACGTTGTATTCTATCGCAACTATCGCGGTTCACGGCGTTGGCTCGCAGGGCGCATTCTTCGCTGCCTCGGCCGCGCGATGTATTTGGTTTTGGGGGCCTCTGGTGAGGTGCGTCGGCATCTCAATCAGCTGCGCCTCTGTCGTCGCCTGGGTTCTGCCGCTCCCCGTCTGCTTTCAGCGACGGTGCCGTCCGGTCAGCGCCCTGGGGACCCATCTACTGGCTCGCCTCATCCCCAGGTGTTACTGACGCTGCCTTCCATTTTGCCTCATGGCGTCGCGCCGCCGCCGCCGCCTGTTCTCCCGCCGGCGCCGCCCGCAGTGGACGCGTCGCTGCAACCGCCTGGCGCATCCCTGGGTCACGCGCCGCCGCTCGCTTCCGGTGACCAGCTGTCCTCCGCCATGGAACTCTTGCCCGCTCCGGACCAGATGTCGTCTTCGCCCGTCGGGTACCCCGACCACATGGAGGTCGACCCTTCTGCCCCTCCTGTCTCTCTACGGGCGCATACACCGCATGTTGACGTGCACCCTGGACTAGGTTTTCAGGCGTTTCCTAGCTCCCCTCGGACCGAATGACCGGGTGCGGGTGGCACGGCCTCGCCTATTGTTAGGCTCCCCACCTCATCGCATACGTCAACATGGGGTCCTCCCCACGGCTGGCGGAAGCCTTATAACACGACCGTTTGCCGATTTGCGGGGGAGGAATGTGGTGTCACTGCCAGACACCACACTTGCTAGGTGGTAGCTTAAATCGGCCGCGGTCCATTAGTACATGTCGGACCCGCGTGTCGCCACTGTGTGATCGCAGACCGAGCGCCACCACACGGCAGGTCTCGAGAGACGTACGAGAACTCGCCCCAGTTGTACGGCGACGTTGCTAGCGACTATACTGACGAAGCCTTTGCTCTCATTTGCCGAGAGACAGTTAGAATAGCCTTCAGCTAAGTTAATGGCTACGACTTAGCAAGGCGCCAATTGTCACAGTGCATGTATCTTACGAGTCTCATTTGTATAGTCAAAAGAGATGTATCACAAGGATCGATTAAAAGTTAAGTATATTCCAAAGATACGTATTTTCTTTATAGTATTCAATACGTATCCTGTTCCAGACTTGACGCCAGTCGGCGTGTGTGTACGCGTGCCTTTCGGCTTCCTCCTCAGTGTGGCGTGACTAGCTTGTTACGCCACAACAAAACGTAATGTATAATTCCTCTTTAACATTTCAATGGAGGGTACGGTGCCTCACCTCGTTTGTGAAATGTCCAAGTACAGTGTTAATAGAGTTTTCTATTCTGTAGTTAAAACTTTTTTTCTTTATGGAGAACTTAGTTTCTCCCACTTCTGTTGAGTTTTGAAAGGTAAGGCTGACTGTATTGATGTAGGAGAGAAATTTTATGTATATGGCACTATTTTCGCCAATGGTGCGCTGAACAGATATGATCTTATTATTGTTAGGGGATACGTTTTTCTCTGTACCACTTGTCATTGCTTATGGTAGCTAGAATATGTTTTATCTGAATTTTCGCCACCCTGAGTGAACTTTCAGCTCTTAACGCACATCTCACCCACATTGTCACTCGGACAAACGAATAAGAGAACAATGGACATTAACAGGGTGAGAATTATTGAACTATATAAAATTAAATCGTCATAACTTCTGAACGGTTTGCGTTAGGACCTTCAAACTGCACGGTTGGCCGCGGGGTATGGCGGGAATCAGTATGCACAATCATGGTTTGGTTTAGCGACGAAGCCCACTTTCATTTGGATGGATTAGTCACTAAGCAAAATTGGCGCATTTGGGGGACTCAGAATCTGCATTTCGCGATCGAGAAGTCTCTTAACCCTGAACTGGTGACTGTGTGGTGTGCAGTGTCCAGTCAAGGAATAAACGATATGATATTCTTTGATGGCACGGTGATTACCCAACGGTACGTGAAGGTTTTGGAGGACGACTTCATCCCCATTATCCAAAGTGGTCTTGATTTCGACAAGACATGGTTCACGCAAGACAGAGCTCGACCCCATCGGAGCAGAAGACTGTTTTGTGTCCTGTAGGAGCACTTTGGGGACCGCATTCTGGCTCTGGGGTATCCAGAGGCCACTGGCATCGTCTCGATTGGCCGTCGTATTCTCCGGACCTGAACACATGCGACTCCTTTTTTTGAGGCTATATTAAAGACAAAACACAAGGTGTGCAGCAATAATCCCAAAATCATTGCTGAGCTGAAAACAGCCATTCAGGAGGTCATCGACAGCATCGATATTTCGGAACATCGTTTGGTCATGCAGAATTTCGCAATTGGTCTGCGCCCCATCATCGCCAATGATGGAGGCATATCGAACATGTCACAACCTAAATCAGAATATCGGTAGTGATGTTTACGTGTTGAATAAAGTGTGTGCACGCCGTAGATTCCACTAATTTACGTGTTTTTCATATGGTTCAATAATTGTCTTTTGGTATGTGTAATACTTTGGGGGTAACGTCTAAGTTGCAAATTTGAAAGAATGGACTAAAAATGTCTTACACTTAAGAAATATTACTGTGGAAACCGTGTTTTGCATTATATTTCTCTGTTATTTATTTACTTATTTTATTCACACGTCAAGTTCCGTATGACCAAATTGAGGAGACTCTCCAAGGTCATGGAACGTGTCAGTACATGAACTTACAACATAAAAGTAATAACAGATAAAAATAAATGTTTATGAGCCCCGAAAAAAGTCAGTTCATAAGTTTAAGTAAACGCAATCAACAATACACTAAGAATCAGCTTAATTTTTCAAGGAACTCCTTGACAGAATAGAAAGAGTGAACCATGAGGAAACTCTTCAGTTTCGATTTGAAAGCACGTGGATTATTGCTAAGATTTTTGAATTCGAGTGGTAGCTTCTTGAAAATGGATGCAGCAGTAAACTGCACACCTTTTTGCACAAGACTTAAGTAAGTCCGATCCAAATGCAGGTTTGATTTCTGCCGAGTATTAACCGAGTGAAAACTCCTTATTCTTGGGAATAAGCTAATCTTGTTAAGAAGAAATGATGTGTGTATATATACACTCCTGGAAATTGAAATAAGAACACCGTGAATTCATTGTCCCAGGAAGGGGAAACTTTATTGACACATTCCTGGGGTCAGATACATCACATGATCACACTGACAGAACCACAGGCACATAGACACAGGCAACAGAGCATGCACAATGTCGGCACTAGTACAGTGTATATCCACCTTTCGCAGCAATGCAGGCTGCTATTCTCCCATGGAGACGATCGTAGAGATGCTGGATGTAGTCCTGTGGAACGGCTTGCCATGCCATTTCCACCTGGCGCCTCAGTTGGACCAGCGTTCGTGCTGGACGTGCAGACCGCGTGAGACGACGCTTCATCCAGTCCCAAACATGCTCAATGGCGGACAGATCCGGAGACCTTGCTGGCCAGGGTAGTTGACTTACACCTTCTAGAGCACGTTGGGTGGCACGGGATACATGCGGACGTGCATTGTCCTGTTGGAACAGCAAGTTCCCTTGCCGGTCTAGGAATGGTAGAACGATGGGTTCGATGACGGTTTGGATGTACCGTGCACTATTCAGTGTCCCCTCGACGATCACCAGTGGTGTACGGCCAGTGTAGGAGATCGCTCCCCACACCATGATGCCGGGTGTTGGCCCTGTGTGCCTCGGTCGTATGCAGTCCTGATTGTGGCGCTCACCTGCACGGCGCCAAACACGCATACGACCATCATTGGCACCAAGGCAGAAGCGACTCTCATCGCTGAAGACGACACGTCTCCATTCGTCCCTCCATTCACGCCTGTCGCGAAACCACTGGAGGCGGGCTGCACGATGTTGGGGCGTGAGCGGAAGATGGCCTAACGGTGTGCGGGACCGTAGCCCAGCTTCATGGAGACGGTTGCGAATGGTCCTCGCCGATACCCCAGGAGCAACAGTGTCCCTAATTTGCTGGGAAGTGGCGGTGCGGTCCCCTACGGCACTGCGTAGGATCCTACGGTCTTGGCGTGCATCCGTGCGTCGCTGCGGTCCGGTCCCAGGTCGACGGGCACGTGCACCTTCCGCCGACCACTGGCGACAACATCGATGTACTGTGGAGACCTCACGCCCCACGTGTTGAGCAATTCGGCGGTACGTCCACCCGGCCTCCCGCAAAGTCCGTCAACTGCACATACAGTTCACGTCCACGCTGTCGCGGCATGCTACCAGTGTTAAAGACTGCGATGGAGCTCCGTATGCCACGGCAAACTGGCTGACACTGACGGCGGCGGTGCACAAATGCTGCGCAGCTAGCGCCATTCGACGGCCAACACCGCGGTTCCTGGTGTGTCCGCTGTGCCGTGCGTGTGATCATTGCTTGTACAGCCCTCTCGCAGTGTCCGGAGCAAGTATGGTGGGTCTGACACACCGGTGTCAATGTGTTCTTTTTTCCATTTCCAGGAGTGTATATATAGGGTGTCCCAGCTATCTTGTACACCCAAAATATCTCTGGAACAATAACAGCTATTGGAAAACGACTTTCACCGGTATCAATGTAGGGCTGGGGCCGATGAATGTACATATTTGTAAACATTCTAAAACGAAAGCATATGTGTTTTTTAACACAAACTTATGTTTTTTTTAATGGTCCTCCTATAGTTTTCCTTCAGCAATCCATAGCATGACAAAGCACATACACAACGGCGTTGATTGCATCGCAATATTCCCATTACATCCCGAGATATTAAGACGCGAAGTTGCCGCTTGAAACACCCGACATGCGCTGCTAGCGCACGTCCTGAGGCTCAGGCGTGAACCCCATGCTGCCCGTAATCGCGATGTGATTGAAATGCGTAATCACACTTCCATACTTATCAAATGGTCCGAAACGAATAATATGGTCTGCTGCCATCCTGCATTAACGTCGTACATTCCAGCAGGTATTTATCCCATAGGCTAGGGGTGATGCGGTTCTGTAACATATCTGTGTACCGCAACGTTAGTCACAAAGTTAACTTCGCTTATCGTTAATCCGTTACTAAAAAGGTAATGCCGTTCAACGTTAAAACTTTACTTTACTGTAGATGTAGCGCAAGTGACAGTTAATTATTCACTCGTAATAGTAAAATTCATGTTTTGATGGTTTTAGTGAAACGAGGAAGTGGACTAAAAGTTTTACCGGTGTTTAGGTAAAAATGTTTTGATTTGGGAGTTCAGGTAGGACATAGAAGATGAATGTAAACATGTTTAACCAATTAGTTTTATTATCACATAATTATCAATGTTATGTTTATCTAATGCGTTAAATGACAAATTGTTGCAAACAAATGTTTCTTAACATCACTGGGTAAAATGGCCCTTTGTAGAAACTTCCACTGTGATACCAGCACTACATACTAAACATAGCGTTCACATCTCATGCTTAAAGTGATGCCCATTGGCTTGCATACATAGGGTCACTCTGCGGATGAAGGATGCCCTACTTCGTGCTACTGTTTCCTCTCTGATGGCTGTACAAGCATCAATAATGCGTTGCTTCATGTGCTCTGGTGTTGTTGGTTCATGTTGGTAAACAGCATCCTTCACTGCTCCCCAAAGAAAATAATCCAGTGGTGTAAGGTCCGGAGATCGGGCAGGCCACCTAACTGGGCCACCTCGTCCAATTCACCTACCAGGGAACTTACGGTTCAGGAGTCGTCGTGCTCGTAAGGCGTTATGTGCAGGGCATCCGACGTGCTGATACCACATGACCATTCTCCGGTTCAGAGGTACGGTGTCCAAGAGAACAGGAAGATTGTATTGTATAAATCTGGAGTATTGTCTGCCATTTTGGATGCCATTTATTAAGAAAGGTCCGATAATGGTATCTCCAATAATCCCACACCAAACATTAACTTTCCACGGACGTTGAAGCTCTACCTGACGGAGCCATTTTGGATTGTCTGCGGACCAATAATGCATATTCCTCATATTGACAATTCCTTTGTTGGAGAATGATGACTCGTCGGTAAAGAGAACATCTGCAAAAAAATTTGGATTAGTCAGAAGTTTTGCTGAGCCCACCGACAAAATGTTACCCTATTGCGGAAGTCATTTCCATGAAGATCCTGGTGTAAATGAACATGGTAAGGATGAAATTTATGACGTTTAAGAATACGCTGTGCACTTGATTTCGACACACCAACTTCACGTTCAATTTGACGTGTGCTGATTTGAGGATTCACAGCTATGGTAGCGAGCACAGCAACTTCAGCACGTTCATCTGTGCGTGTTCTAGGACGATGTCGAGGTCTTGGATTTAAGCTTCCCGTTTCACGTAGACGAGATGTGAGACGACCAAACATCCGGCGCGAAGGCGATGGCTTGTCTGGGAATAGTCTTCTGTACAGTCGTTCTGCGTGAACAGCATTTCGTCCACCTACAACGGGGTACAGTACAGGTATGTAGAGTAGGGTAGAAAACAGACATATTAAAATAATCATAATGTTCGCTAACAGTACTATCAACAAACAAGCAATCTCATAACGTATTTCCCGTCAACGTACATTCTCCATAGATCAGCAGCATTTCTACCATATCTTCATGTGTGTACATTATACTGTACACTATAAGTTCCACAACACAACGTATATTCACAATGTGTACTACCTCCGTGCCGTCACTAGATTACTCTGATGCACGACTACACTGGCAAGCGGTGTACTGCACGCCAAAGCAACAACAAATGGGATGCTCGGAGGGTGGTGGAGTACAGGAGTTTGCATGGGTCGCAAATCATAAACAAGGCGAAGTGGTAACTGTGGCAGTAGTGGGAACTACGTTGGACACTTGACTAGGTAGAGCCAGGCCCTGCGCGACAGGCACAATGGGTCATATAACGCATTAGATAAACCTTATTTTGGATGTGCAGGATAAATAAGACAACCTGACGGGTGTACACCGATCGGTACTGGTTCATATTGTGTACGTAGATACGTAAAACGTGCAAGAGGGAAACCATTATGTGCTAGAACAGGAGGGGAAAATTGCCGCCCTTCAGGCTGAGTTAGACAAGGCCAGGGGAGATCTTGACAGGTTAAGGAGGGAGAAGGGTAAAGAGAGGTGGGAAGTGGCAACAGGCAACAGGAGGAACAGGCCTAGAACTTTGTCTGACAGCTTTATGGTGAATGTGGAAAATAGATTTGACCTGTTGCTTCAGTTAGAAGCTGGTGAGCCTCAAGCAGCTGCAGGTGTAGACAGGGCACAACAAACTTTCAGCAGCAAATTGAAAAGTAAGAATGTAGGGAAATCAGTAAAGAGAAAGAAAGTGTTGTTGTTAGGTAGTTCCCATGGAAGAGGTGTTGGCCAACTTTTGCAGGATGAACTAGGATCAGAATACCAGGTCACCAATTTTTTTAAACCTAGTGCTGGTCTGGAGCAGGTGACAGAGGATTTAGGATCACTTTGCAAAGATTTCACTAAGGAAGACACCGTGGTTATAGTGGGTGGGGCAGGTAACAGTATTGACAGAGATCCTGGGTACAGTATAGAGTGTGACCTGGCGAAGATTGCATCAGCATCGAAGCATACTAGTGTTGAGTTTGTATCTGTTCTTGGGCGCCATGACCGACCTCATTTGAACTCTTCTGTCAAGAGAGTTAATTTGGAGCTGGAACGGCTGCTCATGTCGGGTGCGGGGTCACACATTGGTGTGGTTCCTGTTGATTCTCTCAGTAGGTGGGATTATACTAGGCATGGCCTTCACCTCAACAGGAAGGGGAAGGGTAAATTGGCTGGGGAAATAGCAGGAAAGTTAAAGGGGGGAGGCACTGTCATGAGTGGTAAAATACCAGTGGTTATAGGATTCAGAAAAGACCCTTTTTTAGGGTAGGGAGGACAGAAAGAAAGCAAATTTTAAGAGAGGTTAGAACTGAGACAAATCTTCAGTTTGAGAAAGAAATCAAAAAACATAATTCCAGCTTATTACATCAGCATAAACAGCCATTGGTTAAGAATTTTCAACTGTCAGCAGATATTTTAACTCCACCCAATTTTAACTCAGTCAATGAGAAATGTCAGCTATCTTTATTGCATCAAAATATTCGAGGACTGAGAAATAAAATTAATGAATTAACTATCTGCATAGATGAATTAGAGTCTTCAAACCCAGCTGACATAATCTGCCTCTCTGAACATCATGTGACCACTGGTATAGAACTTTTAAGTGTTACAGGGTTTAGGTTAGCATCTCACTTTTGTAGATCAGAAATGGAGGAAGGAGGAGTTGCCACATTCATCAGGAACTGTCATAAATTTAAGAACATAGACATTCATAAATTTTGCCTAGAACAGCATATGGAAGCATGTGCAACAGAATTAGAATTTCACAAAAAATCCTTCATAATATTAAGTGTATATCGAGCACCTGCAGGTAACTTCAATCTGTTTGTCAACCACCTTAAAGCTGTACTGGCCCATTTAACAACCAAAAACAAAGAAATAGTGGTTGCTGGTGATTTCAATATAGATTTCCTTAAAGACTCTCCCAATAAGAACTTGTTTGAGTTAGTAACACTATCATTCAACTAAATTCCCACAGTAAAGTTCCCCACTAGGATAGCCACTTGCTCACAAACAGCCATTGATAATATCTTTATAGAAAAGTCCAATGAACAAAATTATATTACAAAACCAATAGTCAATGGCCTCTCAGACCATGACATGCAGTTCCTTCTGTTAAATGTTAATACTGAACAGGATATAAAATCTGTTAAATCTGAGCTCAAAAGGGTAATCAGTAAGCCAAAAATTGATTATTTTAGGACACTCCTCAGAGACATTCACTGGACTGATGTTTACAGCGTTCATGGCATGAATGAAAAATATAACATTTTTGCTAATAAAATGCTTACCTTATTCGAACACTGCTTTCCCCCAAAACTTACCAAGGTTAGAGCAAAGTCTACAAAGAAGCCATGGATTACTCGAGGAATAGGGGTATCTTGTAAAACAAAAAGAAAACTGTATCTGTCACTCCGAAACATTTCCAATGTTGATGCTATAGCACATTATAAGAAATACTGCAAAATATTAAAGACTGTAATACGGATGTCAAAGCAAATATATTACAAGGAAAAGATAGTCATATCAGATAACAAAATAAAGACAATATGGGATGTAGTGAAGGAGGAGACCGGTAGAACCAGACATGAAGAGGAACAAATAGCATTAAGATTAAATGATACATTGGTGACAGATGTGTATAGTGTTGCAGAACTTTTTAACAAACATTTTATAACTGTTACTGAAAAGATGGGGTTGTCAGGTTCGGTAGATGCTGCTATGGATTACCTTAGACCAGACATTTCAAGTAACTTCCTTAATATGAATTTGACCCTCACTACCCCAACAGAAATAATGTCCATCATAAAATCTTTAAAATCAAAAACATCTAGTGGGTATGATGAAATATCAACAAAGTTAATTAAAGAATGTGATTCTGAGCTAAGTAACATATTAAGCTATCTGTGTAACCAGTCGTTTATTAGTGGAATATTTCCTGAATGGCTGAAATATGCTGAAGTTAAGCCACTGTTTAAGAAGGGAGATAAAGAAATAGCATCAAATTTCCGTCCAATTTCACTGTTGCCAGCATTCTCAAAAATTTTCGAAAAAGTAATGTACAGTCGTCTTTATAACCATCTTATCTCAAATAACATACTGTCAAAGTCACAGTTTGGATTTCTAAAAGGTTCTGATATTGAGAAGGCTATCTACACTTACAGTGAAAATGTGCTTAATTCATTAGACAAAAAAGTGCAGGCAACTGGTATATTTTGTGATCTGTCAAAGGCATTTGACTGTGTAAATCACAATATCCTTTTAAGTAAACTAGAATATTATAGTATAACAGGAAATGCTGCAAAATGGTTCAAATCTTATATCTCTGGCAGGAAACAAAGGGTGTTATTAGGAAAGAGACATGTATCAAGCTATCAGGCCTCATCCAACTGGGAACTAATTACATGTGGGGTCCCACAAGGTTCCATTTTGGGGCCCTTACTTTTTCTTGTGTATATCAATGACCTTTCATCAGTAACATTACCAGATGCCAAGTTTGTTTTGTTTGCCGATGATACAAACATTGCAATAAATAGCAAGTCAAATGTAGTCTTAGAAAGATCAGCCAATAAAATATTTGTGGACATTAATCACTGGTTCCTAGCCAATTCTTTGTCACTAAACTTTGAAAAAACACACTACATGCAGTTCAGAACTTGTAAGGGGTGCCCCAAGAGTATATGTCTAACATACGATGACAAGAAGATAGAAGAAGTGGACAGTGTTAAATTCTTGGGATTACAGCTTGATAATAAATTCAACTGGGAGGAGCACACCACAGAACTGCTGAAGCGTCTTAACAAATCTCTGTTTGCAATGCGAATTTTGTCAGACATAGGGGATATAAAAATGAAAAAGCTGGCATACTATGCTTACTTTCATTCCATAATGTCATATGGGATTATTTTTTGGGGTAATTCATCAAGCCAAGCTAAAGTTTTCCGGGCACAAAAACGTGCAGTGAGAGTTATATGTGGTGTGAACTCAAGAACATCCTGCAGAAGCCTGTTTAGGGAACTAGGGATACTAACTACTGCTTCACAATATATTTATTCCTTAATGAAATTTGTCATTAAAAATATATCACTTTTTCAAACCAACAGCTCAATTCATGGAATCAATACTAGAAATAAGAATAATCTTCGCAAGGATTTAAAGTCACTTAGTCTTGTACAAAAAGGTGTGCATTATTCAGGAACACACATTTTCAATAACTTGCCAGCAGCCATAAAAAGCTTAACAACCAATGAAATTCAGTTTAAGAGAAGCCTAAAGGATTTATTGGTGGCCAACTCCTTCTACTCCATTGATGAATTTCTTAGTAAAACCAACTGATTTGTATATAAGTACAACATAACTTCTGCACAATTTCAGTGCAGTAATGTGTTCATTGAAAATTTGTGTGTGTGTGTGTGTGTGTGTGTTAGTATAATCTAACTTCTGCACCATTTCAGTGCAGTAATGTGTTCATTGTAAATAAGTATTACAGTAGTTGTATTACCTTATAAATAAATAAAAAACTTTTTTATTTTAAATTCAGTGCATTAGTATTTGTAAAATGACTCTTAGTGTTCATTAAAAATGACGATCATTCCACTTGGGACCTGTGGAATGGTACATTAGCTTATTTGTTTTAGTTGTAAATATTTGTCATGTATTGTTGTTTTTCTGACATGTTCCACATCCTGGAGGACCTCCTCACTACGGATCAATTGGAATGAAAGTAAATCTAATCTAATCTAATCTTATGAGAGTTGATGGCAGCAGACCGTATTATTCGTTTCGGACCTCTTGATAAGTATGGAGGTGTGATTACACATGTCAATCACATCGCGATTACGGGCAGCATGGGGTTCACGCCTGAGCCTCAGGACGTGCGCTAGCAGCGCATGTCGGGTGTTTCAAGGTTCAACTTCGCGTCTCAATGTCTCGTAATGGGAATATTGCGATGCAATCAACGCCATTGTGTATGTGCTTTGTCATGCTATGGATTGCTGAAGAAAAGATATAGGAGATCCATTTAAAAAAACATAAATTTGTGTTAAAAAACACATGTGCTTTCGTTTTAGAATGTTTCCAAATATGTACATTCATGGGCCCCAGCCCTACATTGGTACCGGTGAAAGTCGTTTTCCAATAGCTGTTATTGTTCCAGAGATATTTTGGGTGGACAAGATAGCTGGGACACCCTATATATATAGGCCAATGGCAAAATACTCAGACTCATGAACGGGGGTCGACAAGAGGTTCGTGAACCTACAGCACTTATTCCCCGAACCGCCCATTTCTGAGCCAAAAATATCCTTTTAGAATGGGAAGAGTTACCCCATTTGACATAAGCGAATGAAAAGAGGCAAAGTAGACTAATTTTCCTGTCGAACGATCACTCACTTCTGATACCTTTCGAATCGTAAAAATGGCATGCCCATTATGTGAAATTAAAACGTATGTTTTGTTGAATTGTGTGTTATAAACTGTAAAAACTGAGTCTAACTGTGATTTAGCGTTAGTTAATTTTCTACAAGCCATGAACTTAGGTCATGTACTGCACTATATGAAACTGAGCCAATGTTGCATACAACATTCTTTACTACCAAAAAATGTCATTAGCAAACAGAAATATTTTAGAGTTAGCCATAATACTAGAGGGCATATCATTTATGTAAATTAGGAACAGGAGTGGCCCCAACACTGATCCCTGGGGCACTCCCCACTTGACAGTACCCCACTCAGACCCCACATCACAGCCGTTATCAACATTGTGAATAATGACCTTTTGCTGCCTGTTACTAAAGTAAGAAGTGAACAAATGTGAGCTACTCCCCGTATTCCACATTGGTCCAACTTCTGGAGCAATATTTTGTGAGCAACACAATCAAATGCCTTAGTTAAATCAAAAAATATGCCAAGCGTTCGAAACCTTTTGTTTAGCCCATCCAGTACCTCGCAGAGAATAGATAATACAGCATTTTCAGTTGTTAAACGGCTCCTAAAGCCGAACTGTGCATTTGATAGCAAATCGTCTGATATCTGAGTACACTTGATTCTAGCATTAAGCATTAAAGATTTTTCTCAATTTTATGTGGTTACACAGATTGTCATTCCTTTTAGAATCATAGATGGCTAAGACGTTCCATGAGATGATTACCACTTGGTGAGGTAAAATTGTATGTGACTGCCAAACCGGCTCATTGTAGCTCTTTTTGGACTGTTCGCAGAGAAGGGGGGCTGTAGGACCAGCACCTTCTCTACAGGTAGGAGGCACAGCCGGCATGTGCGAGATCATTATTATCACTATGTCAACATGCGACAGCCGCGAGCCCTTCCGAAACTGCCGCTGAAGCTACATTCTGAGTGAATGTTTTTAAAGATCATAATTACAAGTAGATGGTAACTGCAGTGCTATTTGTTAATAACTGTTTGGTTTGAAAAACTGAAAAAGCGGCAAACGTCACCAGCAAATAGAGCAACTTCTGGACACGTCCACTGTATATTAGGATATCTTTATCGAATATCGTTTGTGTGACGCGTTTATGAAGAGCCATAGTATCACGCTTTGAGGGGTAAAATTGCTTGTTTCTTCTTTTTTTTACTGTTTGGCCAGTACATTGGCATCTTGGTTAACGAAAGTACACATGTGTTTAAAAGATTTGCTTCTTATGCAAACACATGTAATTTAGACGTGAAAACGGCTTTTTTTTTTTGCTTATTAGGAAATGAAGCACTATGTACACAATGTATTCGTTGTCACACAATATAGGATTTTGTTTAATTAATGGAAGTTAGTATGATATGTAGGCAAATGCACTTTTTGTTTAACGAAATAGCATCCCGAGAAATGGAAATGGAAGGAAAGATCATTTGCGGTCACTGGCGCACTCTCAAACACGAGGAATTCTACATGTAAATTTGATTTTTCGTTCCAGTTTTAATAAGCATTTTTCAGTAAATGATTTAGATCAAGTACTGATCGAGTTAGCATCAGTCTCTCTTTCTCTGACAAAAGTAGATGCTGGACAAAAGTAGATGCTGGACAAAAGTAGACACTGGCCTACACCTGTGTGTGTGTGTGTGTGTGTGTGTGTGTGAGTGTGGAAGCGTGTGTGCGTGCGCGCGCGCGCGTGTGTGTGTGTGTGTGTCTGTACAATCACTCATACTAATCTTATTAATTTAAAATCAATTAGCAATGTTATTACCTGTAGTAGGTCAAACCTGCGCTATTAAAACATGCTGAGAAATTAATTCTTCTTTCAGTTCCCGTTTTATGAGGGACTAACATTCCACACGTCCATGATTTGTGTTGTTTCCTCATTTTGTATAAGTGCAAACCATGGAGCACTGGAAGTACCCTCATATTTTTTTTTTTTTTTTTGCTGTATAACTCATGCAAGCAATTACACGCTTTGCCAGATTAAATATCCTGCTGGAAGTCTGCAAGAGACGCTCATCCTGTTTTTCTGTTAGTTGTATCGATCAGTGTTTCTTTGTGGATACCTAAGCCAGGTGACGAACAAATGTTGCTATGAGATGGGGATTTTATTACTTTTTTGAAGATGGATGTAACAACGCGGTCATATATCCGTCCACGATTTGCTTATGGCTCCGATATGATTACTCAATAATTTATTGTGTGAGCTTGGTAGAGGGTGTGTGGGAAGCAGGGACGAGGTGATACAGAACATACAAAAATTTATTGAAAATATGATGTTTTTTTACAAACACGTTAAGCAACTTCTCCCTTTTATCTATGAAAACTTATATCCTGCATATATTTGGCCAAGGTCACGCGCTAACGAGCAATGCATTCATTGAAGTTCTCGATGACTCTTCCTCAAAGATCTGGTGGGATGCCGTTAACAACACTTTTAATTTCAGCCTTCAATTGGTGTATTGTTTGTGGTTTGCTCACGTACAGTTTTTATTTTACAAATTCCCACAAAAAAAGTCACTAGGCCATTCCTCGTTGCTACGCAAAGAGATAATTTTTTAGGAAACTTTTTATTCTGCAGAGCAATCGTTGCAGGGGGCGTGTGACATGTCGCTCCACCTGCGCAGAACCCACACCACACAGTCGTGCGTTGTGGATGCATATCATCTTCCGCAGTCACTCGCTGATATTCGTTACCCCAAATTCTGCAGTTCTGCTTATTGACGTATCCAGTGAGGTTCAAGTGCGACTCATCTGAGAAAATTATTCTTTTCGTGACGTTCTCGTTCTCTGCTTCTCGAACCGAGGCCCAATGAGCAGTCAGATGTCTCTTTCCATGAACTGCAGGCTTCAAGTCGATTCTTGTACGCATGCATTTTCAGATCTTTTGAAAGGATTTCACGCAGTGAACTTGGTGATAAATTCAATTGTAGAGCTCGTCGGCGAACCGATTTTCTGGTGTTTACGGTCACATTGTCACGCACGACAGCAATGTTTTCTAGTGCTCGAACAGAACGCGGTCGTCCTGTTTTCTTAACGTTTGAAACAGACCCCTTGGTCTCAAACTTTCGGATCAACTTCCGAAGTGATTACGTCCGAGTATCACACGCAATTCACGAACGGTCGCCGTAGGACTTTCACTGTTTTTGTGATAATTTTTTATCACTTGGATTCGTTGCTCAGTTGTCATCTGCTCCATGACGAAAATAACATCAGGCAACAATGCTCACCACACAAAAGCTATCAGGCTACTAATGGCAAGGATCGCAGGTAACAAAAATTAAAAAACCACGGCTGCCAACTGTCATACGACAAAATGACGCAAAATTCAAGTTCGTGCTTACTTCCCGGACACCCTTTTAGTTATGCTGGGAGTGAAAAGTTGTTCGATTCCTTGCGGGAAGGGAGTGATACTGGGTGCTCATAACACCATTGGGTCTGCAGTAGTCTTTCATCGTGTCTCGAAGGCAAGGCATAACAGTCCTCTGGGTGGCGTCCAGTTTCGTAGAACGGGTTTTGTTTCCTGAAGGGTGACTGTGGTTGATTCCCAGAGCTACTCCACTTGCCATGCGCCACAAGCCACAGCATTCGCCTGTGTATGCTTGTGCGCGAAATTTGTCTTTCAGTCTGCACATCAAAAGGTGCTGCCTACCACCACCAACCACCCTTGCACGAGAAAGTTCGCTGCTTTCCCTCCAAAAATTACGGACTGCCCAATCAAAGTATCGACACCAACACTAGACTTGGTGCAAACAATGCTAACCAATGGCGAAGACTGTTCGAGGAGTGTACCAACCTTCTAAATCGTAATATACACTCCTGGAAATGGAAAAAAGAACACATTGACACCGGTGTGTCAGACCCACCATACTTGCTCCGGACACTGCGAGAGGGCTGTACAAGCAATGATCACACGCACGGCACAGCGGACACACCAGGAACCGCGGTGTTGGCCGTCGAATGGCGCTAGCTGCGCAGCATTTGTGCACCGCCGCCGTCAGTGTCAGCCAGTTTGCCGTGGCATACGGAGCTCCATCGCAGTCTTTAACACTGGTAGCATGCCGCGACAGCGTGGACGTGAACCGTATGTGCAGTTGACGGACTTTGAGCGAGGGCGTATAGTGGGCATGCGGGAGGCCGGGTGGACGTACCGCCGAATTGCTCAACACGTGGGGCGTGAGGTCTCCACAGTACATCGATGTTGTCGCCAGTGGTCGGCGGAAGGTGCACGTGCCCGTCGACCTGGGACCGGACCGCAGCGACGCACGGATGCACGCCAAGACCGTAGGATCCTACGCAGTGCCGTAGGGGACCGCACCGCCACTTCCCAGCAAATTAGGGACACTGTTGCTCCTGGGTTATCGGCGAGGACCATTCGCAACCGTCTCCATGAAGCTGGGCTACGGTCCCGCACACCGTTAGGCCGTCTTCCGCTCACGCCCCAACATCGTGCAGCCCGCCTCCAGTGGTGTCGCGACAGGCGTGAATGGAGGGACGAATGGAGACGTGTCGTCTTCAGCGATGAGAGTCGCTTCTGCCTTGGTGCCAATGATGGTCGTATGCGTGTTTGGCGCCGTGCAGGTGAGCGCCACAATCAGGACTGCATACGACCGAGGCACACAGGGCCAACACCCGGCATCATGGAGTGGGGACCGATCTCCTACACTGGCCGTACACCACTGGTGATCGTCGAGGGGACACTGAATAGTGCACGGTACATCCAAACCGTCATCGAACCCATCGTTCTACCATTCCTAGACCGGCAAGGGAACTTGCTGTTCCAACAGGACAATGCACGTCCGCATGTATCCCGTGCCACCCAACGTGCTCTAGAAGGTGTAAGTCAACTACCCTGGTCAGCAAGATCTCCGGATCTGTCCCCCATTGAGCATGTTTGGGACTGGATGAAGCGTCGTCTCACGCGGTCTGCACGTCCAGCACGAACGCTGGTCCAACTGAGGCGCCAGGTGGAAATGGCATGGCAAGCCGTTCCACAGGACTACATCCAGCATCTCTACGATCGTCTCCATGGGAGAATAGCAGCCTGCATTGCTGCGAAAGGTGGATATACACTGTACTAGTGCCGACATTGTGCATGCTCTGTTGCCTGTGTCTATGTGCCTGTGGTTCTGTCAGTGTGATCATGTGATGTATCTGACCCCAGGAATGTGTCAATAAAGTTTCCCCTTCCTGGGACAATGAATTCACGGTGTTCTTATTTCAATTTCCAGGAGTGTACATTTCTGCACCGATTCCGTGGGAAGTTCCTGTTGCACTGCCCTGCTATTTTGTGGGTAAAACCACATTACCGTTAGTCAGACTGTCAGCAGCATCCATGTTTTCCCTCAGGCTTGAGCTTTGGAATCGGATGGTGGGTTCGGAAAGAGATGGGGTTGTGGGCAGTCACCTCGTGGCTCTTAACTCGTTCGGACTGTGAATGACTTACGTAATTGGCAGATGTAAGTTTCGCTCAGGCTATTGTGCAGTCTACCTTCTGAACAGCCCATATTAAACTAACTCTGTATCTCCAGTTTATTGTGTTAAAGAAGTGTCTCATTTATCTTGAAATTGTGACCTACCCTGCCCGCCGGAGTGGCCGAGCGGTTCTAGGCGCTTCAGTTTGGAAACGCGCGGGAGCTACGGTCGCAGGTTCGAATCCTGCCTCGGGCATCGATGTGTGTGTCGTCCTTAGGTTAGTGTGGTGTCACCGCCAGACACCACACTTGCTAGGTGGTAGCTTTTAAATCGGCCGCGGTCCGGTAGTATACGTCGGACCCGCGTGTCGCCACTGTCAGTGATAGCAGACCGAGCGCCACCACACGGCAGGTCTAGAGAGACGTTCTGGCACACGCCCCAGTTGTACAGCCGACTTTGCCTGAGATGGATTACTGACAAATACGCTCTCATTTGCCGAGACGATAGTTAGCATAGCCTTCAGCTACATTTGCTACGACCTAGCAAGGCGCCGTATTCAATTGATATTGAGATTCTATTAATGTATCATCAAGAGCGATGTTCTACAAATGTGGATTAAAGTTAAGTATTCCAGAAGCTACGTACTTTTCTTTATAGCATTCATTACGTATCCTGTTTCAGACCTCATGCCAGCCTGCGTGAGTTTAAGCGCGTGCCTTTCGGCTTCCTCTCATTGTGTCTAGGCTGTCTTGGCTAGACACAACAGTTAGTTAGGTTTAAGTAATTCTAAGTTCTAGGGGACTGATAACTTCAGATGTTAAGTCCCATAATGCTCAGAGCCATTTGAACAATTTTGCGACCTACCCTGATGTGGAACCTTACTCGCCTTACTTCCTGCAGTCTTCCACTTATGTACAAGTCCCACAGCGATCAGACTCATTTTAGTTGAGTTTACTGAATTTTTGCAAGAACATTATTCTGTGCTATTACTATAAATGATTACCTTGATTAGATACTTTGTATCTCAATGTTGACTGACATTTTGAGACCATCAAATTCTTACAACTTACTCTGGTTAGGTGATCCTTAAATAACCAATACAATAGGGTGCGTAGCTCGAGGACTGCTTCATTGTGATTAGTTTCCGTCGTACGCAGTGACAAAGCCCTGGATTCAATAAAATGGGAGTTGCAGAGTTGAGCAACTGACGCTCACATGTTTTATAGCTGGCTTGATTTGTTCGCGACTTATTGAGCTTAATTTTGACCTCTTACATGTCTGATGTTGCGATATTATTCACATCAATTTTGTAATACTATTCGTGAAAGAACATTTCCATACTTTGCTTTTGATTTCTGCACACACATAAATAATTACTCATTCACTGCTTTCGTTTGGGTATTGATAAACCCTTATAGCTTACTTTACTTTGAGACAAACGCTGAATGCTCATGATGGGATACACAAAGATATGCGAAACAACTGATTTTCATCACGAATGTGGCAATCTGCAGAACCGCTTTGGATCACTACAATGCGATGTCTGAAGTCGACAGGAGGTAGAGATTACAGGCTGTGTGAATGGTAGGGATTGTTGCAATTTAAGATAACATTAGATATTTTAGAGCTAAACCTGAAATAAAGTTGATTAAATTTTCAGTTAGGCTGAACTTAAGAAATCCATTGTCCTACGGATTTAGCAGACGCGCGCTTAGCCGGAGATCTTACCACTTCAGACGCTCGCCGCGGACAGACTGACCTGGGCTCCTACCAAGGGTGCTTCCGTATACAAAACGGAAGTGACCAGAGAGGCAGCTTGCTATACCAACATGACAAGGGACGGACAGGACCATACTAAGAATAGAAACCTCTCTGCTTTTACAAAGCGTAGCTACCTGTTCCGACGTTGGTCCTACTGTTCTCTAGGAGACAGGCTTGTCTGCTACCCTCAAGCATGCAACTAGAAATACATTTGCTCATTCATCCTCTCACACAGAAGGGAATCATATACAGTATATAAAAGAAAGCGGATGTAGGTTCCGTATGAGACTGTGTGACATGAATTACATATAAACTGTGTTTTAAAGTGTAGTAGTGTGACAGATCGTTCTTGTTTACGTGTAAAAGTAACACGTTCCACTACTCAGTCTCCTCCCAGACAGTCAGAAACGCCACAGTAAATTTAGAAGAGGAATTTATGCCGTAAATGGCAACAGATTTAAGAAATTAACATGAAAGGAATCCAACAGAGACCTTTCAACATGAACCGGTGCCCTTGTAGGCAAGCTCCCATCACCACATGACACTGCAGCCCTTTTACTAGGATAGTGTGTCATTTTGGTAAATAATATGTGTGTCTATTTGTGTGATGTCACGTTTACTGCGCGACTGAGTGTATATTGTTTCCTTGTTTGTTATCGTGCTTAGTTGCCTTTCACTGTGGTACACACCGCCTTACAAAACAGCGTAACTTGGTACAAGTACACAACACCGGTGGGTGCGCAGGTGATCAGAGTTGAAATTTTCTGTGACAGGTAGAACGGCCACCAAGAATGCATTAGTGTTGTTCATGTTTATTGTTGTTACCATGTGTTGAAAAGCAGGGTATATAATAAATGCAAACAGCAACAGATGTCGAGTGATCACTGTGGAAGGACACAGAGATGCCATGTTGTCGTGCATTGTCTACAACTGATAGAACTGAGGCCTCAGTGTTGGTCTCCATTTGGCCAGCTTGTCGAATCCAGATTTGTGGGGCGTTCGAATTGGAAAGTGCCCGGTGTTGGGCTGCGTAAGAATGTTATTCATTGTCACGGTTTCGGTCGACCATGTCTGACGATCAGAAGGGAGGATCTCTGTATTGTGCACCAAGCTCACCACAAAAATTAGAATTACTTTCAGTGTATCACATACATGACTTCGTCGTTGTGAGTCCAAAAAACAACTACCTCATCATAAATGTAAAAAGGCACTGTATGTGCTATACCCTGGTCTGATGTGAGAGATGGCCTGGTGGCCCTAATCAGATTACGTTAATTAAATAAATAAATAAGTAAATAAATGCACACAGTATGAGTTTACAAGTGGCACTCCCCAGCATTTGAGTGTTTTATGGTTTTTTTAATAGCATATAGAAATTCTAACTCCACTGCGCCGGTCCCAAGCCCGGGGGCTCGCCATACAAGAACTGAGGAAGGAGGAGGGGGAGGAGCAACAACCTCGTTAAAAATCCAGTGTCCACCTGGCCCGGGTGATAGTACCTTGTAAGGGTTCCTTGCTAGGACTACAGTGAGGACCTCAACGGTAGTGAAGGCGGAGGGAATAGTTCTTGGTACGGTGGAACTAGCGGAAGAGGCAACGAAAGAAAAAAAATTCACTTGGCCTCTGTCTTTAAACAAGCGGCTAAGTGGTCAGCGTCTGTCCACCAGCGGTGCGGCTGAAAACCTTTCCTCGGAGCTAACAACGTCTAGTAGAATCCTTAGGGGACTCGTTCCCCTAACCCAACAAACAATCAACAATGGATACGCACCTTGTAAGACATTTTACCCCAGGGAGTAACCAATCTCCATTTTCTAAGGAAATTAAAAGTAGGCTTTCGGATTCTGGGGGCCTACAGCAATGTGCGAAGGATGAGTCGGAGCATCCTGAAACCTGCCTTAAGCAAGCAACGAATAAAATTAAACACTCACTTCTAAAAATAGGAAAACTTAAAACGTCAATAAACTTTATAAAACAGAAAAATATAATGATAACAGCACTCCAAGAAACAAGGTATAATGATGAACATTCATTTGATTCAGAGGGATTCAGAATCTTCAAAGGGAAGCCGGAAAAAAGATTTATGAAGAAGGTACCCCAACTTGGAACGGGATTCACTGTAAACCAAAATATATTAAACTCAGTAGTAGAATTTAAATTTATCAATGAAAGGCTTTCAACATTAACCTTCAAATCAGTAAAAAAACTGTACGCCATTGTAAATACACATGCACCAACAAATGAGAAAAACAGAACACAAAAAGATTTTTTTTGGCAGGAACTGTCAAACACCTTAGACCAGATTTCATCCAAACTCACAATAATATTGCTGGGAGACTTTAATGCTCAAATCAGCTAATAACGTCACCACCGATCCATAGTAGGCAAATTCCCTACATGTAAAAGTACCAATGCAAATGGAGGAAGACTTATTAGTTTACTGACAGAACATGACATAGTACTAAAATGTACATTTTTCAAAAAAATCGCTAGGAAACAAACTACATGTGTATGCTCAAATCCAGTCTGTGAGGAGGAACGACTTGACCATGTTGCTATAAGAAGACAGTCTACATCAGAGATGCTCAATGTAAAAGTTGCTAAGAGTGCAGGTTTAAATTCAGATCACTATCTATCTATCGTTAAATTCAAAATTAAGGCAATACATAAAAGAAAGTGCCAATATAACCTAAAAAGTCTGACACTCAAAAATTAACTAAGGAAGATAATTTCAGGACACTTTTGGAAAAGAGAACACCTAAAACATGGGAACAACTTCAAAAAGACATAGTACAGACAGCAGAAGAAACCATTCTTCTCACCAAAAAATGGAAAAATGCCTGGTGGACTGATGAGTGTGACGAATTAATCCTAAAATGACAACGAGTTTGGAACATATGGAATGCGAATAAAAATGATAAAAATAGGAACTCCCTAAAAGAAGCCCGAAAGCAAGCATCAAAAGGCCTTAAAAAGTTCAATGTACAATACATGAAAGACCAACTAGCATCAATAGACCCCAACTTCACACAGAACAATGCTAGGGACTTTTACAAAACTTTCAAAAGTAGCTTAAAGAAATACACTGAACCTAGTCTATTTTTCACAGACCCAAAAACGCGGAAAACTGCGTATAATAGCACAGAGAACTGTAGAATACTTGCCGAATACTTTGAAGAACTAGATAACTGCGATCCACCGAAAGAAAATTTTAATTTCGATATTGTGAACCCAACACCACCGGACTCAAAGCCGCCAACCACAGAAGAAATAAAAGAAATCATAAAAGACTTTAAAAATAATAAAGCAGCTGGAGAGGATAATATAGTTTCTGAACTATGGGAGTACTCTAGTGACAACAGATACAATGTCAATCAGAAATACTCAAAGAAATCTGGACAACACACAGGTTACCACCAGAATGGACATCTGGACTAATGCATCCACTACATAAAAAAGGGAAGAAAACAGACGCTAGCAATTATTGGGGTATCTCCCTCTTACCAGTGAACTGTAAGATCTTGTCTAAGGGGCTTTTAAAAAGAGCAGAAGACTTGACAAATAACTAAGAGAGTATCAGGCTAGATTTAGGAAGGGAAGGTGAAGTGCAGAACGAATATTAAACTTAAAGAACATAACAGAAAGAGGAAAATCAGAAACTTAAAATATGTAATTACTTTTGTGGATTTAAAAAATCCTATGATTCAATTGACAAAAATACACTGCTTGATATCTTAAAGCAATTAGGACTCGATACTAAAACAATTGAAATCATTAAAGTAACTTTGACAAGTACAAAATCGAAAGTAAAATTTAAGGGAGAGTTCTCGAAATCGTTTGAAATAAAGTCAGGTGTCCGACAGGAAGATGGTTTGTCACCTCTGCTTCTCAATTGTGTGTAAGAGAAGGTAGTTCGAGAATGGAGGAAGGCCATCAGTATTAAAGGGATTCAACTAGGAAGAAATCCAAACATGATCACTGTCGACTGTTTAGCCTTGGCAGATGACATGGTATTGATTACAGATTCGCTAGATAATGCCCAAGAACAAATAAAATAATTGCAAAAACAAGGAGCCAAAGTAGGGCTACGAATATGCTTTGAAAAAACAAAGTTCATGACAAATATCTGTGATACCCCTCAAAATATTGCAGTTGACAACAATACAATACACAAAACAGATTCTTTTAAATACCTAGGAGAGTGGCTTACATACAATGCAAATGAAAGGACAGCTCTAGAAACTAGAGTGCACAAAATGGAAAGAGTGTTTCATATGACCAAAAACGTTTGCAACAAAAAATCCTTGTCCTGGAACACGAAATTAAGCCACTACCAAACAGTGGCCAGACCTGAAGTTCTGTATGGGGCAGAAACGCTTAAACTAACAAGAAATGGAGCTGTTGACAAAGTAGAGAATGTCGAAAGAAGAATTTTAAGGAAAATACTGGGAGTTAAAAGAAACGATAATGCTGAATACAGGTTAAGACCAAACAGAGAGCTATACTTGAAAACTGAAAAACTAACTCATGTAATGAGGAAGAGGAGACTACAGTTTTTTGGACATGTATTCAGAATTACTCAATAGCTACAAATCCAAGCCCGCATGGTTCATAGAGACTGAAAAGGACACGGAAAACGCTGGAATTACAATAGCAACAATATGAAACAGAACACATTTCAGAAAGGCTGTTCAAAAGGCAGAATTTCAGGAGAGAAAGAAAACAAGTAGCCGAAACTGCACTCAAGAAGAAAGGGAACAACACTCTAAAAGGATGAAGGAAATTTGGAAACTAAGGAAATCTAATACAATGAAGAGTAGCCATAGTTGATTCATCGTACCCTCCAGATGGGTTATTCGAAAGAAGAAAAATATAGAAATTCTTTACAGCTATAAATATTTTTTTCCGTATTGTCTACAACCACTGGTTTCCTAATTCACATTCAAATAATTTTAATATTAAAGTATTTTTACACTGATTTCTACTAACATGACTTTTGTTGTACACATAAGAACTTTTTTACTTGGAAACAACCAAATTAAACAACATTTATTTATGTTGTTTTACAGATCATAATTGGTCTTAAAAGTTTCTAAAATGTGTGAAAGAACGGTACAAGTATTATTTTTCGTCATCTGGCCAAAATATGAGTTTTAGGAAAACGTGGGAAACCGACAATGATGAGCTAATTTTTGAGTATATGAAAAATGTTTAAATACGAAATACTGAACAAACGCAAATAGTTACTACACGGTGATTCAAATAACCTGTAAATTTACTAGCAGTGTTATACATGTGGTTTGAGATACACTTAAAGACCCCCTACCTCCCGCAAAACGACGTGGCATGGACTCGACTAATGTCTGAAGTAGTGCTGGAGGGAATTGACACCACAAATCCTGCAGTGCTGTCCGTAAATCCGTAAGAGTACGACAGGCTGAAGATCTATCCTGAACAACACTTTGAAGACATCCCATATATGCTCTATGATGTTCATGTCTGGGGAGTTTGTTGGTCAGCGGAAGTGTTTAAACTCAGAAGAGTGATCCTGGAGCCACTCTGTAGCAGTTATGGACGTGTGGGGTGTCGCATTGTCCAGCTGGAATTCCCTACGTCCGTCGGAATGCACAACGGACATGAATGGATGCAGGTGATCAGACAGGACGCTTAAGGTACTATTTCGCTGCGACTGCCCGCCGTAGCGGCGGGTAGTAACTGCCAGCCGTAACTGCCGACCGTCACTGCCAGAGTATTTCGTTGCGACTGCTGACCGCAGCTGACTCAGTGAGTTACCTCTGTGAAAGGAACACGCACACGAGTTCGCAACATGGATGCTAATACCATTCCAGGTTTTTTGGTGGACGAGGAAGAAGAAGAGGAAATTATTACAATGCTTGCAAGATCTTGTCCCCACAGCATTTTCCAAACACGGAAAAGTGAAGGAATTTATGCTAACTTAGTAACCGGTCACTTGCGAAACGATGAAGAGAAACGATGAAGAGAGGTTCAGAAATTTCTTTAGACTTAACCCATCTCAGTTCGATTTTGTTTTAAGTCTGGTGAAAGAAGATATACACTCCTGGAAATTGAAATAAGAACACCGTGAATTCATTGTCCCAGGAAGGGGAAACTTTATTGACACATTCCTGGGGTCAGATACATCACATGATCACACTGACAGAACCACAGGCACATAGACACAGGCAACAGAGCATGCACAATGTCGGCACTAGTACAGTGTATATCCACCTTTCGCAGCAATGCAGGCTGCTATTCTCCCATGGAGACGATCGTAGAGATGCTGGATGTAGTCCTGTGGAACGGCTTGCCATGCCATTTCCACCTGGCGCCTCAGTTGGACCAGCGTTCGTGCTGGACGTGCAGACCGCGTGAGACGACGCTACATCCAGTCCCAAACATGCTCAATGGGGGACAGATCCGGAGATCTTGCTGGCCAGGGTAGTTGACTTACACCTTCTAGAGCACGTTGGGTGGCACGGGATACATGCGGACGTGCATTGTCCTGTTGGAACAGCAAGTTCCCTTGCCGGTCTAGGAATGGTAGAACGATGGGTTCGATGACGGTTTGGATGTACCGTGCACTATTCAGTGTCCCCTCGACGATCACCAGTGGTGTACGGCCAGTGTAGGAGATCGCTCCCCACACCATGATGCCGGGTGTTGGCCCTGTGTGCCTCGGTCGTATGCAGTCCTGATTGTGGCGCTCACCTGCACGGTGCCAAACATGCATACGACCATCATTGGCACCAAGGCAGAAGCGACTCTCATCGCTGAAGACGACACGTCTCCATTCGTCCCTCCATTCACGCCTGTCGCGACACCACTGGAGGCGGGCTGCACGATGTTGGGGCGTGAGCGGAAGACGGCCCAACGGTGTGCGGGACCGTAGCCCAGCTTCATGGACACGGTTGCGAATGGTCCTCGCCGATACCCCAGGAGCAACAGTGTCCCTAATTTGCTGGGAAGTGGCGGTGCGGTCCCCTACGGCACTGCGTAGGATCCTACGGTCTTGGCGTGCATCCGTGCGTCGCTGCGGTCCGGTCCCAGATCGACGGGCACGTGCACCTTCCGCCGACCACTGGCGACAACATCGATGTACTGTGGAGACCTCACGCCCCACGTGTTGAGCAATTCGGCGGTACGTCCACCCGGCCTCCCGCATGCCCACTATACGCCCTCGCTCAAAGTCCGTCAATGCACATACGGTTCACGTCCACGCTGTCGCGGCATGCTACCAGTGTTAAAGACTGCGATGGAGCTCCGTATGCCACGGCAAACTGGCTGACACTGACGGCGGCGGTGCACAAATGCTGCGCAGCTAGCGCCATTCGACGGCCAACACCGCGATTCCTGGTGCGTCCGCTGTGCCGTGCGTGTGATCATTGCTTGTACAGCCCTCTCGCAGTATCCGGAGCAAGTATGGTGGGTCTGACACACCGGTGTCAATGTGTTCTTTTTTCCATTTCCAGGAGTGTAGCAGGAACCACTACCAGTGCAGTGCAAACTCCAATAGAAGCCGACGAAAAAATTGCAGTGACTTTACGGTAAGTAACTGTACAAAAACATACATATTCATCAACAATGGTTTAAAATGGTTAATTTTGTATCTCTATGAAATAACATAAATTTCTATTAAAATAACAGATTTATTTGGAAACGACTCAGGGCCTGTACAGTTTGTTGTTTATTTTTACATTTTCTTTAGACTGTGTTTACATTATGATTAGTAACTATTTTCAAAAGTAGTATCACCTGCTTGTGGTTCGACGTTTATTAATGGGGTGAAAGTGTACGTACCGTCTCCAACCGATGAAGTTCGTTCGAACGGGGATGAAAGGGAAGACGAGCCGGAAGGACTGATGCTGACAGGTAGTGGCACAAGAGGTGATTCTGAAGAACTGTCAAGTCCCGTAACATAGCTGAAAATGTCAATTTTCGCTTTATTAATGAGGTGATGTGGTAGTTTCCTAATGGACGCTGCGATGCTTCTCATGATCAGCCTCACATCATCATCCGGCTCCCGATTATTAGCCAAGCGCTGCAGCAATTCCAATCGTTGTTGGCCGCTTTGGTTGATTGAATCCCAGTGTGTTTTCTTCGATCTGGGAGCTGAGATGGAAGAGTTGGCAGAAGGTGCGTTACTAGAGGAAAAGGAAGCAATGGCTTGTGGAGTGTCAGGCCCTGTTTCATTGGCATTTTGTCCGTCTTCATCAGATAGCAATCCTTCAACACTTGCTGGCTCCTTTAGCGGAACACTACAAAAAGACGACCGCTCTCTTTCTGCAACTCTCAAAAAGCCTCGTCTGTTGAACAACGCCCATTTTGTTGATGAACTGCGTGCTGCAGAACCTGTTTGCAGTTGTTCTTTTCGAACTGCTTTCCATTAGTTATCTCTGATGTCTTTCCATCTCTTCTTACTCTGGTTACAAAAAACGGAACGATATTTGTTTAGCTGTGTAATTAGGACAAGACATATTATTTATGTTTCATGTATTAATAATAATTATGGTTTGTGTTACAGGTTCTAGCTACAGGGGAGAGTTTCATGTCCCTTGGATATGGTTTCCGAATATCACCAAGCTACGTGAGCATCATAGTTCGTGAAACAGTAGAAGCTATGGGCCAACACTTGGCACCTATCTTCCTGCCCCCTCCATCTCGAGAATCTTTCAGGGAAGGCGCGAAAGAATGCTGCACTCTTTGGGGTTTCCGTAGCTGCTGTGCTGCGATTGATGGGAAACATATAAGGATACGGTGTCCTGGAAAAAGTGGTTCCCTTTTCTGGAATTACAAAGGGTACTTCTCCATAGTACTTTTGGCACTGGCTGATGCGAACTGCAAATTCGTTGCGATAGACGTAGGTTCATATGGGAAGGAAGGAGACAGTGGCATATTTAACAAGTCAGCAATGGGGAAAATGACCTTGAAAGGAGACGTGTTTCCAGAAGATGAAGAGCTTTCATTACCTGATATCAAGATACCATTTGTTATAGAAGGCGACGAGGCATTCCGCTTGCGAAAGCATATTCTCTAGCCTTACACTCGCTCGTCTGCCCAGCAAGATATATCAAAAGCGACCTTCAACTGTAAATTGTCACGAGCGCGCCGAGTTTCTGAAAACGCTTTTGGACTTTTGTGTCAGGTATTTCGAGTGTTCTACAAAAATCTGTATCTGCAGTCTAACACATGTGATAAACTCGTTACAACTTGTTGCTGTCTACACAATCTCCTCAGGAACTCCTATTTAGGAAAAAGAGGACGACCTTTTTATGAACTTGACCATGACGTGAGTTTACCACAGAACATTATTCCCCTGCCCCGAACAGGGGGATTCTACCAAGCTGAAGGGATTCAGGTACGAGATGGATTTAAGAATTACTTCTGTGAACCTACAAATCAATGATTACAACCTGGAAAAGAACTAAGGCTCAACTAAAGGAAATAAATTATTGTTACTACTCGTAACGACTATTGTTGTAGTCGTTTGGTGACAGAAAGAATGGAAGCACTGTTGCAGCCTCCATATTGTACAATTTGTCACAGTAGGGAAAAAACATAAATAAATGAATGTATATATGCAAAACACCATCTTTTTTCATTGCTTCTCCTATCTTTTTCCACACCTTATCCTTTGCCATCAGATTTCTGAAATCTATAAGCTTATGATCATACAGAGTATCTGCTCACATACTCCACTTACTGCTCGTCGTCGTCATCGTGAAAACCTTTCTTAGACACAGCGCTTCGCTGATTTCTGCAGTCGTCACACACCTGGCAGTCGCGAACCAACTGCTAGACTGCTTCTGCGGCGGCCGAGATGCGGCAGTCGCGATGACGTCACGACCGCTGACTGCCGAGCAGTTACAACGACATACGTTCCGTTGCTTTGCCTAAGAGCAGTAGTCAACTGCCCGCAGTCACTGCCGGCCGCTCTACGGCCGGTAGTTGCAGCGAAATAGTACCTTTACGTACGTGTCACCTGTCAGAGTCGTACCTAAACGTATCAGGGGTCCCACATCACTCCAACTGCATGCGCCCCACTCCATCACAGAGCCTCTACCAGCTTGAACACTCCCCTGCTGACATACAGGTTCCATGGATTCATGAGGTTGTCTCCATACCCGTACCCGTCCATCCACTCAATACAGTTTGAAACGAGACTCGTCTGGCTGTGCAACATGTTTCCAGTCATCAACAGTCCAGTTTCGGTGTTGACGACGCCAGGCGAGGCGTAAAGCTTTATGTCGTGCAGTCATCAAGGGTACACGAGTGGACATTCAGCTCCGAAATCCCATATCAATGTTTCGTTGAATGGTTCTCACGCTGACACTTGTTGATGGCCCAGCATTGAAATCTGCAGCAATTTGCGGAAGGGTTGCACTTCTGTCATTTTGAACAATTCTCTTCAGTAGTCGTTGGTCCCATTCTTACAGGATCTTTCTCCAGCCGCAGCCATGTCGGAGATTTGATGTTTTACCGGATTCTTGATATTCACGGTACACTCGTGAAATGACCGTACGGGAAAATCCCCACTTCATCGCTACCTCGGAGATGCTGTGTCCCATCGCTCGTGCGCCAAATATAACACCATATTCAACCGCACTTAAATCTCCATCACCTGCCATTGGATCAGCAGTAACCGATCTAACATCTGCGCCAGACACATGTTGTCTTACGTAGGCGTTGCCGACCACGGCGCCGTATTCTGCCTGTTTACATACCTCTGTATTTGAATACGCATGCCTATACGTTTCTTTGGAGATTCAGATATATATATATATATATATATATATATATATATATATATATATATATATATATATATATATATATATATATATATATTGTTGTGGTCTTCAGTCCTGAGACTGGTTTGATGCAGCTCTCCATGCTACTCTATTCTGTGCAATCTTCTTCATCTCCCAGTACCTAGTATATATATATATATATATATATATATATATATATATATATATATATATATACTCCTGGAAATGGAAAAAAGAACACATTGACACCGGTGTGTCAGACCCACCATACTTGCTCCGGACACTGCGAGAGGGCTGTACAAGCAATGATCACACGCACGGCACAGCGGACACACCAGGAACCGCGGTGTTGGCCGTCGAATGGCGCTAGCTGCGCAGCATTTGTGCACCGCCGCCGTCAGTGTCAGCTAGTTTTCCGTGGCATACGGAGCTCCATCGCAGTCTTTAACACTGGTAGCATGCCGCGACAGCGTGGACGTGAACCGTATGTGCAGTTGACGGACTTTGAGCGAGGGCGTGTAGTGGGCATGCGGGAGGCCGGGTGGACGTACCGCCGAATTGCTCAACACGTGGGGCGTGCGGTCTCCACAGTACATCGATGTTGTCGCCAGTAGTCGGCGGAAGGTGCACGTGCCCGTCGACCTGGGACCGGACCGCAGCGACGCACGGATGCACGCCAAGACCGTAGGATCCTACGCAGTGCCGTAGGGGACCGCACCGCCACTTCCCAGCAAATTAGGGACACTGTTGCTCCTGGGGTATCGGCGAGGACCATTCGCAACCGTGTCCATGAAGCTGGGCTACGGTCCCGCACACCATTAGGCCGTCTTCCGCTCACGCCCCAACATCGTGCAGCCCGCCTCCAGTGGTGTCGCGACAGGCGTGAATGGAGGGACGAATGGAGACGTGTCGTCTTCAGCGATGAGAGTCGCTTCTGCCTTGGTGCCAATGATGGTCGTATGCGTGTTTGGCGCCGTGCAGGTGAGCGCCACAATCAGGACTGCATACGACCGAGGCACACAGGGCCAACACCCGGCATCATGGTGTGGGGAGCGATCTCCTACACTGGCCGTACACCACTGGTGATCGTCGAGGGGACACTGAATAGTGCACGGTACATCCAAACCGTCATCGAACCCATCGTTCTACCATTCCTAGACCGGCAAGGGAACTTGCTGTTCCAACAGGACAATGCACGTCCGCATGTATCCCGTGCCACCCAACGTGCTCTAGAAGGTGTAAGTCAACTACCCTGGCCAGCAAGATCTCCGGATCTGTCCCCCATTGAGCATGTTTGGGACTGGATGAAGCGTCGTCTCACGCGGTCTGCACGTCCAGCACGAACGCTGGTCCAACTGAGGCGCCAGGTGGAAATGGCAAGGCAAGCCGTTCCACAGGACTACATCCAGCATCTCTACGATCGTCTCCATGGGAGAATAGCAGCCTGCATTGCTGCGAAAGGTGGATATACATTGTACTAGTGCCGACATTGTGCATGCTCTGTTGCCTGTGTCTATGTGCCTGTGGTTCTGTCAGTGTGATCATGTGATGTATCTGACCCCAGGAATGTGTCAATAAAGTTTCCCCTTCCTGGGACAATGAATTCACGGTGTTCTTATTTCAATTTCCAGGAGTATATATATATATATATATATATATATATATATATATATATATATATATACTGCTGAATGGGGATAAACTGCAGGAAATATGGAAATAGCACTGGGAGGAAAAGGAGCGAGAAGGGTCACATGGGCCGAAATGTGTTCCAAGGGAGTTGCTCCGCTCCCAATTGAAGATGGAAATAGAAGTTGTTTGACGGTGTAGTTTTCAGTTATTGAAAGCACATATGAGAACATACAAGTCAAATGGGAATGTTCTGTACGTGTTAGAATTATAGTGGGATGATAGCAGCGAATCAGTCGGCACCGGTCCAGCCTAAATGTTTGGTCGGGGTAGATGTTCTCGAGATGCCTCCACAGGAACTGCCGAAACAGAGTACAGAATGTGGCAAACGCTGAACTGCTCCCTTACGGGTACTGTTCAAAATTTCTACCACGACCACCACGACCGCGGCACGGCAGAGTGTACAGCGACTTACCATCGACAGTCTAAAAGTCTCGTGAGTAACCGACTGGAACAAGAGTGTTTCCAGACAAGACACAGAGCACATACTGCCGACATCTTCACTGGCTTATACCGAAATACGAGTACTCACAACGTATCCCTGAGCACATTGTGACAGAAGTGTACGAGTTATCTCACTATCCATTAAACAATCAGTCCACCTACCTGGATAGGTTTCAGGTTGTCTGGCTCTTCACTCTGCGACGGTAGATAACTGGTTTAGCCGACAAAAGCAGCGTTGACGAAAATTCGACCAAGTACCTACCACCAAAGTCCACATAACTCGAGTCCGTGGACAGAAACTGTTAGTTAAACTATCGGACGATCGGGATTCTAAAATGACTTGTTTGAAAAATGTCTAAAATTTACTGTAAGTTGGTTGACTGTCTTTAAAACACAGAAAATGGCTGTCAATTTCGTATTTAATATCCCGATGTCTATTATGTTATGCTACTGACTGTCTCTGTAACATGTTCACACCCGAAAGCAGCCAGAAGATATTTAGTCCCACCCGATGTTTTGAACGTCCTAAACAGTCACTGACTCACGACTACTTGCGATTTATCACATTCAGTCATTCACTTGGCTTCTTTTAAAGAAGTGCTTGCCATAATCTCTCGTAATGTGCACGAAACGTGCCACGTGGAGTTTATGTACGACCAGAAATGTTCATACGCAAGCGCCTCCTTAAATAAATCACACATAAGGCTCAGACTTTCACAAGATACTCAGCAATGTAGTCGCTCTCCGTCAGCGACAGGAAAACCTATCAAACGCGCGAATTTCTTCATTTTGGTACAAATCTGATAAGCGTGGTTTAACATAGGTGTTTGCCAGAGGGCGGGTCCCGAGCCACTCTGTCGATTCGTAGATCTGAGGCACAAAGCCCTATCAAACGCGCGGGAAATGCTGAAATCCTATTGGTTCGTATGTTAAGCAGCCAACCAGATCATCTCGAGCACTTGTATACTCGCGGAATTTCTAATGCCAGTCAATTACATTACTACAAGTAATTTTTCGTAATTCCGAACTACTTAAATTTTAATGAAAACAAAATATGATTCCTTTCCATCGTACATTTACATAGTTTTAATAAAATAGCACATTCTGACTTTACTTATGTCCTCCATTCACTCTGTCTCTCCGAAACACTCACGCAACCAAAACGCGGTGAAATCTTTCAAAGTACTTTTAAGTACGTCCAATATCTGTGGTAATGAAACGAAAGCAAATTTCAGAAAATTAGTTTATATAAACCTATCCTCTTGGTTGTAGTTTTAGTTGACACTATAGATGAATTCATTACAGTCCTTAACTGCGTTTCATAATTCCAGCACGGTTATTATTTGATTTAGTTAAAAATTTGTATCTCCGAAAGTATTGAAGTGTTAGATTCGAAATTTTAACAGTACGGTTTTGTTATCCACCGAATTTGGTAAACAAAATATGAAAAAGATCGAGTAATGTTTAATAGTACTCCTTGTAAGTGGGCTGTTTAGGTTCAAAATGGTTCAAATGGCTCTGAGCACTATGGGACTTAACATCTGTGGTCATCAGTCCCCTAGAACTTAGAAAAAATGGTTCAAATGGCTCTGAGCACTATGGGACTCAACTGCTGTGGTCATCAGTCCCCTAGAAATTAGAACTACTTAAACCTAACTAACCTAAGGACATCACACACAGCCATGCCCGACGCAGGATTCGAACCTGCGACCGTAGCAGTCGCACGGTTCCGGACTGCGCGCCTAGAACCGCGAGACCACCGCGGCCGGCTAGAACTTAGAACTACTTAAACCTAACTAACCTAAGGACATCATACACATCCATGCCCGAGGCAGGATTCGAACCTGCGACCGTAGCGGGCTGTTTAGGATTTTATGTGGGTAACTCCACGTAGCGCTCTGTATGAAAATCGCTGACTGTGCTGTGTGCAGTCTGTAACTGGTTGGACTCTTTGTGGAATATTCGCTTGTGTAGTGTTGGGCAGTGGGATGTGAACAGCACGTAGCGTTGGGCGGTTGGAGGTGAGCCGCCAGCAGTGGTAGATGTGGAGGGAGAGATTCCAGAGTTTTGAGAGGACGCTATATATATATTCCTGGAAATTGAAATAAGAACACCGTGAATTCATTGTCCCAGGAAGGGGAAACTTTATTGACACATTCCTGGGGTCAGATACATCACATGATCACACTGACAGAACCACAGGCACATAGACACAGGCAACAGAGCATGCACAATGTCGGCACTAGTACAGTGTATATCCACCTTTCGCAGCAATGCAGGCTGCTATTCTACCATGGAGACGATCGTAGAGATTCTGGATGTAGTCCTGTGGAACGGCTTGCCATGCCATTTCCACCTGGCGCCTCAGTTGGACCAGCGTTCGTGCTGGACGTGCAGACCGCGTGAGACGACGCTTCATCCAGTCCCAAACATGCTCAATGGGGGACAGATCCGGAGATCTTGCTGGCCAGGTTAGTTGACTTACACCTTCTAGAGCACGTTGGGTGGCACGGGATACATGCGGACGTGTATTGTCCTGTTGGAACAGCAAGTTCCCTTGCCGGTCTAGGAATGGTAGAACGATGGGTTCGATGACGGTTTGGATGTACCGTGCACTATTCAGTGTCCCCTCGACGATCACCAGTGGTGTACGGCCAGTGTAGGAGATCGCTCCCCACACCATGATGCCGGGTGTTGGCCCTGTGTGCCTCGGTCGTATGCAGTCCTGATTGTGGCGCTCACCTGCACGGCTCCAAACACGCATACGACCATCATTGGCACCAAGGCAGAAGCGACTCTCATCGCTGAAGACGACACGTCTCCATTCGTCCCTCCATTCACGCCTGTCGCGACACCACTGGAGGCGGGCTGCACGATGTTGGGGCGTGAGCGGAAGACGGCCTAACGGTGTGCGGGACCGTAGCCCAGCTTCATGGAGACGGTTGCGAATGGTCCTCGCCGATACCCTAGGAGCAACAGTGCCCCTAATTTGCTGGGAAGTGGCGGTGCGGTCCCCTACGGCACTGCGTAGGATCCTACGGTCTTGGCGTGCATCCGTGCGTCGCTGCGGTCCGGTCCCAGATCGACGGGCACGTGCACCTTCCGCCGACCACTGGCGACAACATCGATGTACTGTGGAGACCTCACGCCCCACGTGTTGAGCAATTCGGCGGTACGTCCACCCGGCCTCCCGCATGCCCACTATACGCCCTCGCTCAAAGTCCGTCAACTGCACATACGGTTCACGTCCACGCTGTCGCGGCATGCTACCAGTGTTAAAGACTGCGATGGAGCTCCGTATGCCACGGCAAACTGGCTGACACTGACGGCGGCGGTGCACAAATGCTGCGCAGCTAGCGCCATTCGACGGCCAACACCGCGGTTCCTGGTGTGTCCGCTGTGCCGTGCGTGTGATCATTGCTTGTACAGCCCTCTCGCAGTGTCCGGAGCAAGTATGGTGGGTCTGACACACCGGTGTCAATGTGTTCCTTTTTCCATTTCCAGGAGTATATATATATATATATATATATATATATATATATATATATATATATATATATATATATATATATATATATAAAATTTTGTGACGAACAAATTTCCTTTTTTTGATGGACACACGTCCAGATCGTCCGCTCAAAACTCTGGCATCTCTCTCTCTCCACATCTACCACTTCTGGCGGCTCACCTCCAACTGCCCAACTGCCCAACGCTACGTGCTTTTGGATGTCAGTAAATTATTGGTGTTTTGCCCTTAAAGAGCGCAGTTGGACTAAACTACATGGCCAATTCCTTTTGCTACCTTCCTTGCTGCCCAAACTTCCCTCATTCGCTCGCTGTGTTCCTGTTTCTGGTCCTCTGTCCATGTTTCTTGTCGGCTTCGTGTCCTCGGCTTCATCTTCATTGCCTTTTTGGTTGTCCATATTTCTTTCATCTTCCGGCTGTGATCTTGCTTGCGTTCTTCGGTCCATTTTACGCCTGTTCGTTTGTCACATTGTGTCTCATGTAGTTTACTTTTCTTAATGATGTTTCTGAATTTTATTCTGTCGTTTATTGTGTCTGCTGTTATGTTGAGTTGGTTCAGGTCGTTTTTTACCTCTGCCACCCATTTGTTGTTTCTAGTGGTTACCCAGTCAAATATCTGTTTGGTCAGTCTGTGTGATGGCATTCTGTATAGGTGTCCATAGAATTGTAGTCTGCGTTTTCTAATCTTTTCTGTGACTGTCTCCATATGTTTGTATAGTTCCTCTGTAGGTTTCTTGATTCATATTCCATTGTTGTTAGTTGCGCCAAATATTTCCCTAAGTATTTTCCGTTCTCCTTCTTCTAGTTGTCTGATACGTGTGTGCTCTAGGATTAGTGTGGTCTCTGCTGCATATAGTGCCTCGGGGAACACCACAGTGTCGTAGTGGCGTAATTTGGCTTTTTGTGAGATAGACTTCTTGTTGTAATGATTCCACACTACTTTGTATGCCTTGTCCAGTTTAGTTTTTCTATCTTCGTTTGCGTCTCTGTTATGTCCGCTCATTTGCAGTGTTTCACCAAGGTATTTGAAGTTCGCGTTTTGTAAATCGTGCCGTACTTTGTGTTCAGAGATGAGAGTTTCTTTGTGCTCATAAACTGTGTCTTTTCGTAAGAGACTGTTCAGTTTTAGAAGCGATTTCGCGTAGTTTTTCAGTTGCGTCTTTTGTTTCGTTTATACCTTTCGTGACATCGCCAAATCGTCTGCAAAAGCCAGGCATTTAATCTGTAGGTTTCCTAGGGTTATCTCCTGTTGAGATGTTTCCCATTCTTTTATTACCTTATCTAACACTAAATTGAAAAGGCGAGGTGAGAGGCCATCGCCTTGTCGGACACCTGTGCGAATTTCAAAAGGCTCTGATAGTTCCCCACAGAACTTTACTTTGGAGGTCGTGTTGGTCAAAGTTTGCTCTATGATAGTCCGTGTTTTGTTGTCTACTTTGTATTCTGCTAGAATTTTGAAGAGAGTTTTCCGGTCGATAGAGTCGTACGCCTTTTTGAAGTCGACAAAGGTAATGATCAGGTTCTGTTTGTGTTGTAAAATCATTTTCAGGTTCAAAATTTGTTCCGCACAAGACGGCCGTTTACGGAAGCCTGCTTGGTATTCCCCAATCAAGTGGTCGGTCTGGCATTCTAGTCTGTTCAGTAGAGCTTTAGAGAGGATCTTGTATGTGACCGGTAGTAGGGATATTCCTCTGTAGTTGTTCGGGTCAGTCTTGTCACCTTTTTTGTGTAGTGCGTGTATCAGGGCAGTTTTCCAGTCGTCAGGAATTTTCATAGTCTTCCAGATATCTTCCAAGATCCTGTGGATGTCTTTTGTGATTTCTGGATCTTGTAACTTCCAGATTTCCGCGATGATACCGTCTTCTCCTGGTGCTCTACGATTCTTGAGTGACTTGATTATTTCTTTAACGCCTTGTAGAGTTGGAAGTTCACTATCTGGATTGTACGTGCTCGTTTCTGTCATCATTTCTTCCATAGGGGGGTTCGTGTTGAGTTTTTCAAAGTACTTTGCCAGAATGTCACAGTTGTTTCTGGTATTGTTTCTAAGGTTCCATCTTGTCTTCTGAAGCACAAGTTGGGTAGTTGATATCCAGTCATATTTTCTCTGAACGTTCTGTGGAAGTTTATGGTATTGTTCTTCGTGAAGTCGGATTCGATCTCCCTCAGTCGCCGTTTATCATACAGTCGTTTTTCACTGCGAATGATTTTGCTTGATTGTTTCTGTGTTTTCAGGAAGTTCATCCAGTTCTCTTGGGATTTATGGCTACTAAATTTTTTCCATGCACTGATTCGTTGGTCACTAGCTTGGTCACACGTGTGGTTCCACCAACGGTGTTTCCTTGTGCGTGGTGCTTGTCCTAGTTTCATGGCCTCTCGGATTCTTCCTGAAAGTTGTGTCCAGTCTGTCGTTTTCTCCACTTTAATTTTGTCTAATATTTGTGTCTGGTTTAAAGTAAGGTATTCTGGATCTGGTCTAACAATTTTGTTCTTCTTGAGCTTTTTCTTGGGCAAAAGGCGAATCCTGATCTGTAGTAGGTGGCAGTCTGAGTCGAAGTAGCCTTTACGTGTGTCTATGTTCAAAATATCTTTTTGTGAGTCGTTCTGGACTATTACGTGGTCGATTTGTAGTTCTTGCTTTCCGCTAGGGAATTTCCATGTGGTAAGTTTCCGTGTTGGTTTCTTGAATTTTGTTGACATATTGGCGAGGTCGTGGCTTTTGCAAAAGTCTATCAGGTGTTATCCATTTTTGTTTGTGTCCTTGTGTGCAGTATGTTTTCCTGTGGTATGTCTGTATATCTTTTCTTTTCCGAGTTTAGCGTTGAAGTCTCCGAATATTATTTTGACCCTATGTGCAGGAATTTTTCTGATAGTTTCTTCCATTGTTGTCCAGAAGTCATCAAATCCGTCCGGGTTTTTCCTGTTATAGTCATTAGTCGGTGCATGTGCGTTGATTATTGTGTAGGATTTGTTGGCTGATTTCACTGTAATGGTGCTAATTCTTTCGTTTGGTGACAAAAAGTCGATTATGCTGTCCATGATGGAGCTGTGTACTGCAAATCCTGTGCCAAAAAGCCGTAGGTTTTTCAGTTGTCTCGATGGTTTTTCTTTGTACGAGGGCGGTTCAGAAAGTAACCTCCGATTGGTCACAGTGCGGGTTGTGGGGGGAGTAGCGACGCCATCTGTGCGTTCACGCACTCAACAGGTCAGTCGGCATCAAGCCGTGGTCGAGTGAACGTCGTACCTGCGCTAGTTTAGTTTTTATGGCAGTTTGAAATGTGTGCTGCAATAGAAAACCCCGCCAAATGTGAAGTGCGTGCTGTCATAAGGTTTTTTACAGCCAAAGGATATTCTGCAGCAGCTATTCATCGTGAGCTTTGTGCCGTGTACGGACCAAGAGTTATGAGTGAAGGAGTTGTCCGTATATGGGTACGTTTATTTAAAAGTGGACGAGAAAACGTTCATGATGAAGAGAGGAGTGGTAGACCATCATTGGTGACTGACGAACTCGTTCAGACAGTTGATGCAAAAGTTCGTGAAAATCGACGTTTCTCAATGTCGGAGTTGTCTACTGGTTTTCCACAGATTTCTAAGACTCTCTTGTACGAGATAGTGACAGCAAGATTGGGTTACCGTAAGTTCTGTGCACGATGGGTGCCCAAAATTCTTACCGACCACCACAAAACTCAAAGAATGGCCTCTGCATTAGACTTTCTGTCACGTTATGAGGACGAAGGAGAACCATTGTTAAACAGAATCGTGACCGGTGACGAAACCTGGATTAAGTACGTGAACCCTGAGACAAAAGAACAATCAAAGATGTGGGCACATTCAAATTCGCCTACCAAACCAAGAAAAGCCTCGCAAGATTTTTCTGTCAGAAAAACGGTGTTTTGGGATGCCAAAGGGGTGTTGTTGGTTGAATTCATGGAACGTGGTACGACCATTAATCAAGACGTGTACTGTGAAACAATAAAAAAGTTACGACCTGCTATACAGAACAAACGCCGTGGTATGCTGACTTCCGGTATCGTTTATTTGCACGATAACGCCCGTCCTCACTCTGCTCGCAGAACAACGGCCCTTCTTGAGTCCTTCAAGTGGGACGTTATCAACCATCCACCTTACAGCCCAGACCTGGCGCCAAGTGATTATCACCTCTTCATGCATTTGAAGAAATGGCTCGGGTCACAGCGGTTTGATGACGACGAAGAGCTCAAAGATGCGGTCACAGGCTGGCTCCAGGCACAAGCGGGTGATTTTTATGCAGAAGGAATTTCAAAGCTTGTGAAGAGATACGATAAGTGCCTCAATCGCTATGGAGACTATGTAGAAAAATAGTGCAAAGATGTAGTTGTAAGATGTATATATTAAAATATTTTTATTTAACTTGGTGTATTTTTTTTAAATCAACCGGAGGTTACTTTCTGAACGGCCCTCGTATATTCTAAAGTTCTCCGTGTTGAAATGGTCTTCGCCTGTGAATCGTGTTTCTTGCAGTGCACATATTTTGATTTGAAATTTTTCGAGAGTGTCTGTGAGTTGCTTCATCTTTCCTGTCTTCATCAGTGTGTTCACGTTGAGTGTGCCGATGTAGTGTTTGCGTTTGGTCTTGAGGGAGTTTGAGAAGCTCCGATTCTTCTCATGATGTCCGTGAGCCCCCGGAATCCGATGCTCACGACGATCCCAGGCTATTGACTGGGGCCCGGGGTAGTGAGATTTTTCTCGTTGTACCATCATGATGTTTAGTAGTTGGATGTATGGCATGCTGCCGAGTACAACCTGACTTTCCAGATCAGGAGGTTGGTTGAGGCCGCCACTGACATGTGGAGCAGACGCCTTTTGTAGCCGCCCACTGTGGGAACAGACGCTACTAGTAGTTTTGGTCCGCCCCGAGTATTTCAGTTTCTCGGTACCACCTGTATCTAGGAGGCATTCCCCTATCCGCCACCTGGGGAGGCGCTCGGTTGCGAGTCTACTAACCGCCCAGATATAATGACTTTTGAACATTATTAAGGTAAATACATTGTTTGTTCTCTATCAAAATCTTTCATTTGCTAACTATGCCTGTCAGTAAAAAAAATGGCTCTGAGCACTATGGGACTTAACATCTGAGGTCATCAGTCCCCTAGAACTTAGAACTACGTAAACTTAACTAACCTAAGGACATGACACACATCCAGAAGCGCCTAGAACAGCTCGGCCACATCGACCGGCGCCTATCAGTACTTAGTGCCTTCAGTAGTCCGAATCTTAGAATCTTCTATTTATCTGGCGTATTGCAGTAGTTCTAGTAACGAAGATTTTTGTGAGGTAAGTGATTCATTAAAGGTAGTTAGTGCCTTTAGTAGTTAGAATCTTTTATTTGTCTGGCAGTATTGGCGCTCGCTGTATTGCATCTACATCTACATCTACGTTTATACTCCGCAAGCCACCCAACGGTGCGTGGCGGAGGGCACTTTACGTGCCACTGTCATTACCTCCCTTTCCTGTTCCAGTCGCGTATGGTTCGCGGGAAGAAGGACTGCCGGAAAGCCTCCGTGCGCGCTCGAATCTCTCTAATTTTACATTCGTGATCTCCTCGGGAGGTATAAGTAGGGGGAAGCAATATATTCGATACCTCATCCAGAAACGCACCCTCTCGAAACCTGGCGAGCAAGCTACACCGCGATGCAGAGCGCCTCTCTTACAGAGTCTACCACTTGAGTTTGCTAAACATCTCCGTAACGCTATTACGCTTACTAAATAACCCTGTGACGAAACGCGCCGCTCTTCTTTGGATCTTCTCTATCTCCTCCGTCAACCCGACCTGGTGCGGACCCCACACTGATGAGCAATACTCAAGTATAGGTCGAACGAGCGTTTTGTAAGCCACCTCCTTTGTTGACGGACTACATTTTCTAAGGACTTTCCCAATGAATCTCAATCTGGCACCCGCCTTACCAACAATTAATTTTATATGATCATTCCACTTCAAATCGTTCCGTACGCATACTCACAGATACTTTACAGAAGTAACTGCTAACAATGTTTGTTGCGCAATCATATAATCATACAATAAAGGATCCTTCTTTGTATGTATTCGCAATACATTAAATTTGTCTATGTTAAGGGTCAGTTGCCACTCCCGGCTGCAAGTGCCTATCCGCTGCAGATCTTCCTGCATTTCGCTGCAATTTTCTAATGCTGCAACTTCTCTGTACACTACAGCATCATCCGCGAAAAGCCGCATGGAACTTCCGACACTATCTACTAGGGCATTTATATATATATTGTGAAAAGCAGTGCTCCCATAACACTCCCCTATGGCACGCCAGAGGTTACTTTAACGTCTGTAGACGTCTCTCCATTGAGAACAACATGCTGTGTTCTGTTTGCTAAAAACTCTTCAATCCAGCCAACACGTGGTCTGATATTCCGTAGGCTCTTACTTTGTTTATCAGCCGACAGTGCGGAACTCTATCGAACGCCATCCGGAAGTCAAGGAAAATGCCATCTACCTGGGAGCCTGTATCTAATATTTTCTGGGTGTCATGAACAAATAAAGCGAGTTGAGTCTCACATGATCGCTGTTTCCAGAATCCATGTTGATTCCTACAGAGTAGATTCTGGGTTTCCAGAAATGACATGATACGCGAGCAAAATACATGTTCTAAAATTCTACAACAGATCGATGTCAGAGATATAGGCCTATAGTTTTGCGCATCTGCTCGACGACCGTTCTTGAAAACTGGAACTACCTGTGCTCTTTTCCAATCATTTGGAACCTTCCGTTCCTCTAGAGACTTGCGGTACACGGCTCTTAGAAGGGGGGCAAGTTCTTTCGCGTACTCTGTGTACAATCGAATTGGTATCCCGTCAGGTCCAGTGGACTTCCCCTGTTGAGTGATTTCAGTTGCTTTTCTATTCCTTGGACACTTATTTCGATGTCAGCCATTTTGTCGTTCGTGCGAGGATTTAGAGAAGGAACTGCAGTGCGGTCTTCCTCTGTGAAACAGCTTTGGAAAAAGGTTCAAATGGCTCTGAGCACTATGCGACTTAACTTCTGAGGTCATCGGTCGCCTAGAACTTAGAACTAATTAAACCTAACTAACCTAAGGACATCACACACATCCATGCCCGAGGCAGGATTCGAACCTGCGACCGTAGCGGTCGCTCGGTTCCAGACTGCAACGCCCAGAACCGCACGGCCACTTCGGCCGGCTGGAAAAAGGTGTTTAGTATTTCAGCTTTACCCGTGTCATCCTCTGTTTCAATGCCATTATCATCCCAGAGTGTCTGGATATGCTGTTTCAATCCACTTACTGATTTAACGTAAGACCAGAAATTCCTAGGATTTTCTGTCGGTACATTGAATTTTACTTTCGAATTCACTGAACGCTTCACGCCTAGCCCCCCTTACGCTAACTTTGACATCGTTTAGCTTCTGTTTGTCTGAGAGGTTTTGGCTGCGTTTAAATTTGCAGTGAAGTTCTCTTTGCTTTCGCAGTAGTTTCCTAACTTTGTTGTTGAACCACGGTGGGTTTTTCCCGTCCCTCATAGTTTTACTCGGCACGTACCTGTCTAAAACGCATTTTACGATTGCCTTCAACTTTTTCCATAAACACTTAGCATTGTCAGTGTCGGAACGGAAATTTTATTTTTGATCTGTTAGGTAGTCTGAAATCTGCCTCCTATTACTCTTGCTAAACAGATAAACCTTCCTCCCTTTTTTTATATTCCTATATACTTCCATACTCAGGGATGCTGCAACGGCCTTATGATCACTGATTCCCTGTTCTGCGCTTACAGAGTCGAAAAGTTCGGGTCTGTTTGTTATCAGCAGGTCCAAGATGTTATCTCCACGAGTCGGTTCTCTGTTTAATTGCTCGAGGTAATTTTCGGATAGTGCACTCAGTATAATGTCACTCGATGCTCTGTCCCTACCACCCGTCCTAAATATCTGAGTGTCCCAGTCTATATCTGGTAAATTGAAATCTCCACCTAAGACTATAACATGCTGAGAAAATGTATGTCAAATGTATTCCAAATTTTCTCTCAGTTGTTCTGCCACTAATGCTGCTGAGTTGGGAGGTCGGTAACAGGAGCCAATTATTAACCTAGCTCGGTTGTTGAGTGTAACCTCCACCCATAATAATTCACAGGAACTATCCACTTCTACTTCACTACAGGATAAACTACAACTAACAGTGACAATCACTCCACCACCGGTTGCATGCAATCTATCCTTTCTAACCCCGTCTGTGCCTTAGTAAAAATTTCGGCAGAATTTGTCTCTGGCTTCAGCCAGCTTTCCGTACCTATAACGATTTCAGCTTCGGTGCTTTCTATCAGCGCTTGAAGTTCCGGTACTTTACCAATGCAGCTTTAGCAGTTTACAATTACAATACCGATTGTAGGAGGAGAAATGCGTACCATCACGGTTCTGACTTACCAACGCAGTAGTCCGAGTACCGAAGATTTTTGTGAGGTACGTGATTCATGAAAGGTGAAGGTTATTGTAGGCCGGACCATTCTTTTGTGGGGATTACTGAAAGATTGCGTTGCGCTAAAAATATTGTGTGTCAGTTTAGTGATGATCAGAATAGTAATGAGAGAACTGTCCGAGTACGTTCAGTTTTACTCAGCTGCTTGAAAATCAAATAACGAAAGAGGTTTTCCAGCACTGTCATTCATGATTTTTCCAGAGGAGACGTTACATCTCTCATATTCATAGAGAGTACATGCAACTTATTGCACGCAACGTTAGGCAGGTATACGGCTAGCTCGACCAAGCAGCCAGCATAAGCTGTGCCGGCGTGAGAACCAAATCTACTCTCCTGCCGGCTCCAAGGCAAGCTACGCTTTCAGTGCAAGATGACAACTCGTTGTAATTTACTACGTTGCAACTGTACCAGCAGCCCTTACTTTCATATTGTTTTACTAGGCCACCAAAAATGTCAAAATAACGGCTGTTGTTACGGTATTATTACATTTCATTGACCAGCCGCTGTCCCATGCTCCTGTGGCCAAGATAAAGAGTTATACAGGGTGTTACAAAAAGGTACGGCCAAACTTTCAGGAAACATTCCTTACACACAAATAAAGAAAAGACGTTATGTGGACATGTGTCCGGAAACGCTTAATTTCCATGTTAGAGCTCATTTTAGTTTCGTCAGTATGTACTGTACTTCCTCGATTCACCGCCAGTTGGCCCAATTGAAGGAAGGTAATGTTGACTTCGGTGCTTGTGTTGACATGCGACTCATTGCTCTATAGTGCTAGCATCAAGCACATCAGTACGTAGCATCAACAGGTTAGTGTTCATCACGAACGTGCTTTTGCAGTCAGTGCAATGTTTACAAATGCGGAGTTGGCAGATGTCCATTTGATGTATGGATTAGCACGGGGCAATAGCCGTAGCGCGGTACGTTTGTATCGAGACAGATTTCCAGAACGAAGGTGTCCAGACAGGAAGACGTTCGAAGCAATTGATCGGCGTCTTAGGGAGCACGGAACATTCCAGCCTATGACTCGCGACTGGGGAAGACCTAGAACGACGAGGACACCTGCAATGGACGAGGCAATTCTTCGTGCAGTTGACGATAACCCTAATGTCAGCGTCAGAGAAGTTGCTGCTGTACAAGGTAACGTTGACCACGTCACTGTATGGAGAGTGCTACGGGAGAACCAGTTGTTACCGCACCATGTGCAGCAGCTGATTGGCCTCCACGGGTACACTTAAGCGAATGGTTCATCCAACAATGTGTCAATCCTCATTTCAGTGCAAATGTTCTCTTTACGGATGAGGCTTAATTCCAACGTGATCAGATTGTAAATTTTCACAATCAACATGTGTGGGCTGACAAGAATCCGCACGCAATTGTGCAATCACGTCATCAACACAGATTTTCTGTGAACGTTTGGGCAGGCATTGTTGGTGATGTCTTGATTGGGCCCCATGTTCTTCCACCTACGCTCAATGGAGCACGTTATCATGATTTCATACGGGATACTCTACCTGTGCTGCTAGAACATGTGCCTTTACAAGTACGACACAACATGTGGTTCAAGCACGATGGAGCTCCTGCACATTTCAGTCGAAGTGTTCGTACGCTTCTCAACAACAGATTCGGTGACCGATGGATTGGTAGAGGCGGACCAATTCCATGGCCTCCACGCTCTCCTGACTTCAAACCTCTTGTCTTTCATTTATGGGGGCATTTGAAAGCTCTTGTCTACGCAACCCCGGTAGCAAATGTAGAGACTCTTCGTGCTCGTATTGTGGACGGCTGTGATACAATACGCCATTCTTCAGGGCTGCATCAGCGCATCAGGGATTCCATGCGACGGAGGGTGGATGCATGTATCCTCGCTAACGGAGGACATTTTGAACATTTCCTGTAACAAAGTGTTTGAAGTCACGCTGGTACGTTCTGTTGCTGTGTGTTTCCATTCCATGATTAATGTGATTTGAAGAGAAGTAATAAAATGAGCTCTAACATGGAAAGTAAGCGTTTCCGGGCACATGTCCACATAACACATTTTCTTTCTTTGTGTGTGAGGAATGTTTCCTGGAAGTTTGGCCGTACCTTTTTGTAACGCCCTGTATTTACTGTTCCGTATGAGGTTCGTTGCGTCACTCTTCGCTATGTTTATTTTCGGTTATTGCATGTTACAGGCTTCTTCACTGTTGTGAAGATATTTTCACAGGAACAAGGGTGACTGTGGTAACAAATCGAATAATTCATAATTACATTATTACTCTGTAACGAGCTGTCGGACATCGTTGCTCCCTTGTATCTAACTAGTCAGTAGGTATCGATGAACCAACTCGGAAAGTTTGTCCATGGAGTTATCGTTCACCCTGTACACAAAATAAGTATAATACGAAAGTTTTGCGCACAAAACAACTATTATTAAAATATTAGTCTAAGTGAAACGGTGTCTTGGCGTAATTTTGGTGCAAGATGGTATGATGTGTAAATGAATAAACGACAGTAACAATTTAGTATATGAAACTAAAGAAAGAATTTGCGAATGACAATTTTGTATTCAACATCGAAAATTTGTGATAAATCTTTTTCTTCTTCTTGTTCTTGTTGTTCTTCTTCTTCTACGTGATCAGGCCCAGTGGACGGCACGCCATTGTATTCTGTCTCCTGCTCGTTTGTATTGTGTCCATTACTGCTATCCGCCATCCGTCCACATCTATTGATGCTTGGCTTAAACCTTCATGGAGACCATCCCTCAAACGCTTCATGGGTCTCCCTGGCGGTCTCTTTCCTGTAGGTGTGAAATACAGGAGCTTCCGAGGCCATCTGTGATCCTCCATCTGGGCCACATGGCCGGCCCACTGCATTCGTTTGGCTTTGACAGTTGCTGCTATGTTGGGCTGTTGGTATAGTCCCTCAAGCTCTTGGTTGTGTCTGATCCTCCATTCCCCTGTGTCTGCATCCAGAACCGAGCCGACGATTTTCCGAAGAACTTTTCTGTCAAAAACGAGGAGCTTATGGAAGTCCTTTTTCCGGATACTCCATGTCTCACAGCCATACAGAACAACAGGCTGGATCAGGGTTTTGTACAGTAGAATCTTGAACTGTCTGGAGAGATATCTGGACCGAAGCAGTTGTGCTAGGCCGTGGTAAGATCGGTTTCCTGCTTTTATTCTGCATTGATCACTGCTTCACATGACGAGTTCTCAGTGGGAAGTGCCCTAGGTATTTAAATTCTTGCATTCTCTTGTAGGACTGGTCTCCCACCTGCAGTGATTGTAGATGACAAGCAGTCTGACTTTGACCACGTGTCATAACGAGGTACTCTCTAGGTCTGAAGAGGGAGCAAATGACCAGAGCACTAGAGCAAATTTGGGCTAAACATAAAAGAAGCCATGCTTTTATGTTTAGCCCAAATTTGCTCTAGTGCTCTGGTCATTTGCTCCAACTCCTCTTCAGACCTAGAGAGTAAACATATGTCCTCTGCATAGGCTAAGAATGCCAGTCTCTTTCCTTCGGTTTCAATCCCTTCGTTCTCTTGGAAGGTCTCGCGTACGATCTTCTCGAGGGCAAAGCTGAACAAGACAGGAGACAATCCACCTCCTTGCCTGAGTCCTGTCACAATTTCAAATTCCTCAGTTACGTGATTTCCCATCTTCACCTTTGCACATTGTTTCGCTGATACACATCTTTATCAGACTGGTGAGTTTCTCTGCCATCGCAAACTCCATTAAACAGCTGAGCAGGCTCCTGCGATGTATACAATGATAGGCCTTCTTAAAATCAACGAATATTCACCCAGTTTCTCAGTGAGCTGCCGGAGATTGAATATGTGATCTACTGTTGACCGCCCTGCCCGGATACCTCCCTGGTACTCCCCAATCACCGATTCTGCCGCTGGCTGAATTCTATGTATGAGGCAATTGGACAGGGTCTTATAGCAGACGTTAAGCAGGGCGAGTCCTGGATATTTGTCACATTTCAGTTTGTCGCCCTTCTTACGCATTGGACAGATCAAAGCTGTTTCCCATTCTGCTGGTAGTCCTTTGGTCCCTATCGCCTGTATCTGTCGGTGTATTCTTTCTGCAAGTCTCTCTCCTCCTGCCAGGATCATTTCAGCCTGTATTCCATCTTCACCTTTCTACGTCAAAAAAATTACACAGTCAGTGCCGCATCACGAATACCAACATACGTTTGTGTGTGTGTGTGTGTGTGTGTGTGTGTTTTTGTGTAGAAGCGGAGCGATAAGGAATTTTAATTTTTTAAAGAGCCGCCGCTGTTCTGCTTGCGGAAGCACACGTGGGAGAGCAAGTAGCTAGCCGCAGTAGTGTAGTGCGCCAACTTTGGCTGCGAGGTTAACCTCAGCGGCTACGGCCTTCGTGTCCGTGACGTGAGCGCTGCAGCGGTCGTATACTAGAGGTAATTCCGCGCTGTAACCTGGTGGTAATAAAAGCTATTGTTCTCTGTGTGTTTAATCTCAGTACTTCCTTTTCGTTAGGCCGTTACGTCCACCTCGTCCACGTCAGTGGATTCGCTTGTTTCGTTTAGAGTGACGACAGCGGGAAGTCACATGCCAGTGAGTAGCACCGAGGAAAAAAAAAAAAAAAAAACATGACCGGAATGGGGCGATGAATGAATTTGGCTTTGGGTACTAAGCATCGAGATTTTCAGCGCAAATTTCTTACTGTACGAGGTGCATTCAAGTTCTAAGGCCTCCGATATCTTTTCTAATTAACTACTCACCCGAAATCGATGAAACTGGCGTTTCTTCTCGACGTAATCGCCCTGCAGACGTACACAATTTTCACAATGCTGACGCCACGATTCCATGGCAGCGCCAAAGGCTTCTTTAGGAGTCTGTTTTGACCACTGGAAAATCGCTGAGGCAATAGCAGCACGGCTGGTGAATGTGCGGCCACGGAGAGTGTCTTTCATTGTTGGAAAACGCCAAAAGTCACCAGGAGCCAGGTCAGGTGAGTAGGGAGCATGAGGAATCACTTCAAAGTTATTATCACGAAGAAACTGTTGCGTAATGTTAGCTCGATGTACGGGTGCGTTGTCTCGGTGAAACAGCACACGCGCAGCCCTTCCCGGACGTTTTTGTTGCAGTGCAGGAAGGAATTTGTTCTTCAAAACATTTTCGTAGGATGCACCTGTTACCGTAGCGCCCTTTGGAACGCAATGGGTAAGGATTACGCCCTCGCTGTCCCAGAACATGGACATAATTTTTTCAGCACTGGCGGTTACCCGAAATTTTTTTGGTGGCGGTGAATCTGTGTGCTTCCATTGAGTTCACTGGCGCTTTGTTTCTGGATTGAAAAATGGTATCCACGTTTCATCCATTGTCACAACCGACGAAAAGAAAGTCCCATTCATGCTGTCGTTGCGCGTCAACATTGCTTGGCAACATGCCACATGGGCAGCCATGTGGTCGTCCGTCAGCATTCGTGGCACCCACCTGTATGACACTTTTCACATTTGCAGGTCGTCATGCAGGATTGTGTGCACAGAACCCACAGAAATGCCAACTCTGGAGGCGATCTGTTCAACAGTCATTCGGCGATCCCCCCAAACAATTCTCTCCACTTTCTCGATCATGTCGTCAGACCGGCTTGTGCGAGCCTGAGGTTGTTTCGGTTTGTTGTCACACGATGTTCTGCCTTCATTAAACTGTCGCACCCGCGAACGCACTTTCGACACATCCATAACTCCATCACCACATGTCTCCTTGAACTGTCGATGAATTTCAATTGGTTTCACACCACGAAAATTCAGAAAACGAATGATTGCACGCTGTTCAAGCAAGGAAAACGTCGCCAATTTTAAGTATTTAAAACAGTTCTCATTCTCGCCGCTGGCGGTAAAATTCCATCTGCCGTACGGTGCTGCCATCTCTGGGACGTATTGACAATGAACGCGGCCTCATTTTAAAACAATGCGCAAGTTTCTATCTCTTTCCAGTCCTGAGAAAAAAAATCGGAGGCCTTAGAACTTGAATGCACCTCGTACTGAGGGACGAGTGTAATTAAAATTCTAAAAATAGACTGAAGACATATAAAGCAATTCATCAAAAGTCAGCCGACCTTGTGGCCGAGCGGTTCTAGGCGCTTCAGTCTGGAGCCGCGCGACCGCACCGGTCGCAGGTTCGAATCCTGCCTCGGGCATGGATATGTGGTGATGTCCTTAGGTTAGTTAGGTTTAAGTAGTTCTAAGTTCTAGGGGACTGATGACCTCCGATGTTAAGTCCCATAGTGCTCAGAGCCATTTGAACCATTTTTTTGAACCATCAAAATTCACTGGTCGCATTCAAAGCATTTTGTTGCTGTAAGTGTAAATTAATATGTGCGCACATATTTATAAAAACTAACGTTCGACGAGTATTGAATCGTTAGTTACTTCTTGTTTTTAATCCCCATCTAAAAGGGCCCGAAATATTATCGATCGTCTGACAGTTGTCTTGACCACGGTTTGCGCAATGTATTGAAGGAGACTACAGTGCTTTAAAGATATTGACGATCGCTCAGTATATTGCGCAAGATACTGAACCGTGTAAGGGTGATTTTTGTGCAACAATATATGGCAGTGCCTGCCGAGTCTTTGTAGTTTGCGGACGTGTAAACAGCTGATATATCGAAGCCATGCGAATGTGAATACGTCAGGAAAGGAGCCATCTGTTCAAATGCATTCAAAGCAACAGTTTGATTAGCTCTAAATACTTACTCCGTAATTAGCTGTAGAAACATTCGACAAAAGTATTCCAGTAAGCTGTCGCACTCGAAATATTCTCGAAACTGAGAGCTAGTCGAAATCCGAAGAAGAAATCTCTAAAATATTTAGAGAGGCATGAAACGTATATCAGAAAGACAAATTAGACGCCTTAGGAGCGGTAGTGTTCTTTGCAGTGAACACACATATTGTGTCTATCGAGATCGAAATTGATTCTGCCTGTTAAGTTATTCGAACGCCTGTAAAACGTCTAGGTGAACTTATGCTAATTAACAGATATTTTATCGGACCACTCGATTCTTCTTTGAGAGTTTTGGAATCGAATCAAAGAAAGTCTACGCATAGTATGTGGAAATACCCAGATCATGCAATATTAGAGTCCACTTCAACCTACCGACTACAGTCAGGGACTTCTATGGATTCATTACAGGTCGTATGGACAGTCAGTCTTGGGAAGTATTTTTGAACACGTTTTCCGAAAATTGTCTTGAGCAGCTAGTTCGACAGCCCACTCGCAGTGGAAAAATTTCACACCTTGTAGCAACAAACAGGCCGGCCCATATCGATGGTGTCCGTATAGAGATGAGAATTAGTGGTCATGATGTCATAGCGCCTATGCTAACGAAAGTTAATAAACAAGTCAAGAAGGCTAGGAGAATGTTTCTGTAAGGAATAGCAGAAGAGTAGCACAGAACAAACTGACATAATTTATTTTCACTTCGTGAACTCAAATGGGAATCCTTGGAGGGAATACAACGCTCTTTTCACGAAGAACTATTGAGAAAGTGTAGAGAACAGGTATTTGAAGTTGACTGCAGAACGATTGTACTGCCGCCAAAGTACATTTCACGTAAGGAACACGAAGGCAAGCGAAATTAGGCCTCATACGGACACATATAGAAAGTCGTTTTTGTTGTGTCGGCAGACTTGCCAACACTACGCACACTAATTGAAAGAGGCGGCCAAGATGCACGCGCTAACTCACGAAGGATGGAGTGAGGTCTGAAACAGGAGACTTAATGAATGCTATAAAGAAAATACGTAACTTCTGGACTACTTATCTTTTAATCCATCCTTTGTATACATCGTTCTTGATGAGACATCTGGAGATTGTGGCGATACAAGTGAGACTCTTTAGATACAAGCTATCTAAGGCTAATGGCGCCTTGCTAGGTCGTAGACATGAACTTAGCTGAAGGCTATTCTGTCTCTCGGCAAATGAGAGCAAAAGCTTCGTCCGTATAGTCGCTAGCAACGTCGTCGTACAACTGGCGCCGAGTTCTCGTACGTCTCTCGAGACCTGCCGTGTGGTGGCGCTAGGTCTACGATCACACAGTGGCGACACGCGGGTCCGACATGTACTAATGGACCGCGGCCGATTTAAGCTACCACCTAGCAAGTGTGGTGTCTGGCAGTGACACCACAGTTTTTTCCTTTCTCTATCTGCGAGCGGAACAGGAAAGGAAATGACTAGTAGTGGTAGAAGGTACCCTCTGCCATGCACCATACTGTGGCTTGCGGAGTATGTATGTAGACGTAGAAGTGTCGAGAAATAACACTGTAACTGATTTTTCTATTCGTTTCAGAAGCTTTAATTTTTTATTTCATATGGACTAATATTACTGGTTGAATTTAGAAATTTAAAATGCTGTCGTAATCTCTAAGAGGTATAATGTTGCGTTAGAGATTTAACACAACAAATCAAGTATTTAAGCTCGAAGCTGTGTGTTTGTGTTGAGGTAGCGTAATTCACGACTCAGAGCGGGATTAGCCGAGCGCTCTTGGGCACTGCCGTCATGGACTGTGCGGCTGGTTCCGGCGTAGATTCGAGTCCTCCCTCGGGCATGGGTGTGTGTGTGTGTGTGTTTGTACTTAGGATAATGTAGGTTAAGTAGTGTGTAAGCTTAGGGACTGATGACCTTAGCAGTTAAGTCCCATAATATTTCACACACATTTGAACATTTTTTAATTCACGACGCACAAATATTTATTAGTATTTGAGAATGAGAGCACTTACCAACTTCCAACAAACTTTACATATAATCTCAAATCTTGTAGAAACTTTTTTTTCTCACTGACATCCGCGACAAAATAATGAAAGAAAAAGTGTTTAATCTTCGTACATCCATAGTTGAAATGGAGGACAATGGGACGTCAGCTGGTATAAATTCATATTCAAAATGAAGAAATTCCTCCAGCTGTGTTTAAGGTGTCGATTTTATTTTGGCGACTAGTTTCAACGTTGTAGCAACGTCATCTTCAGGCCCATACACTTGTTGACGTCAATTGCGTGCGGCTGATACTAAAAGTCAGTGGTGAGAATACGGACTTAACTCTTCGCTGTTCATGTAGGACAACTTCAACATCAAATATTATGTTATAATTTATTACACCTTTACTACTAACCTGATTCGTAACTCGTTTTGTAGACAGTATCCACAAACTCCATTGAATACATCTACAAAGTTATGTCTCATAGTTCGACACATAGATATGATATCATGAACATTGAGATACGTGGATAATTAGGGTTCTGCGTCTTAACCATAGAGCTTCCACATCTTAACGCCTAATATTTAATACATTAACTCATGTGCAAAGCAGTCAGACTTTTAAAGCTGCTTTATGCATGGGGGTTCATTCTTTAGAGAATCGGGCCAGGGGGAGGGGTTACTGGTGTTAGTAATCAGTAAACTGATTTTAGTTAAATTTGGAAACTCATTTAGAGCTCTTCAGAGGTATGGATCGAAATTTTTATGCATGAACTTGGATGCTACGTTGCTGGTATTTCTCTTAAGCCCATTTCATACGAGCGACTTGCTGATCAAACTTGAGTACACGTTTCGTGCCTACCTGTAAATCGGCATCCAACCACGACGCAAATGTGTCTATGACGTCAGTGTGCAACAATGTAACAGGACATAGAGGATGCTCCACTGAACAATTTGAGGTAGGCAACCTGCGGTAGGAGAAGCCAGCTTAAGGAGGTAGCAGGAATAAAATCACATTGGTGGGTACCTTTTTATTTACATTAGTTACAAAAAAAATGGTTCAAATGGCTCTGACAAGGGAACCTCCCCAACGCACCCCCCTCAGGTTTAGTTGTAAGTTGGCAGAGTGGATAGGCCTTGAAAAACTGAACACAGATCAATCGAGAAAACAGGAAGAAGTTGTGTGGAACTATGAAAAAAATTAGCAAAATATACGAACTGAGTAGTCCACGTGCAACATATGTAACTTCAAGGGTAATGTACAGACAGGAGCACCGTGGTCTTGTGGTTAGCGGGAGCAGCTGTGGAGTGAGAGGTCATTGGTTCCAGGCTTCCCTCCACTGAAAATTTTAATTTTTTGTTTTCAGACAATTATTATCTGTCCGTGTGTCCGTCCGATGCGATCACTTTTTTGGGAGTGATTATCACATCCACAAGAAAACCTAAATCGGGCAAGGTAGAAGAATCTTTTTACCCATTCGCCAAGTGTGCAAGTTAGGTGGGTCGACAACATATTCCTGTCATGTGACGCACATGCCGTCACCAGTGTCGTATACAATATATCAGACGTGTTTTACTGTGGAGGAATCGGTTGACCTATGACCTTGCGATCAAATGTTTTCGGTTCCTATTGGAGAGGCACGTCCTTTCGTCTACTAATCGCACGGTTTTGCGGTGCGGTCGCTAAAGACAGACACTACACTTATTACAGTGAACAGAGACGTCAATGAATGAACGGACAGATCGTAACTTTGCGAAAATAAAATTTTCACTCGAGGGAGGACGCGAACCAAGGACATTTCGTTCCGCAGCCGTTCACTCTAACCACGGGACCACGGCGCTCGTCAGCTCACATTGTCCTTGATGTTGCCTATCTTGCACATGGACTACTCAGTTTGTATATTTTGCTTATTTTTTCATAGTTTCACACAACTTCTTCCTGTTTTCTCGATTGATCTGTATTCAGTTTTTCAAGGCCTATCCACTGCGTCAATTTATAACTAAATCTGAGGGGGGTGCGATGGGGAGGTTCCCTTGTGAGCACTATGGGACGTAACATCTATGGTCATCAGTCCCCTAGAACTTAGAACTACTTAAACCTAACTAACCTAAGGACAGCACACAACACCCAGCCATCACGAGGCAGAGAAAATCCCTGACCCCGCCGGGAATCGAACCCGGGAACCCGGGCGTGGGAAGCGAGAACGCTACCGCACGACCACGAGATGCGGGCTACATTAGTTACAGTTAACTGCAAATACCATCACTGACACAACGAACGTACCATTTGGACTGTAATTACAAAATCTGCAGAAACTTGCGGTCACCAACCTCAATGCAAGCATGACATCAGCGAACAAGATTTGGGGCACCCTGACAAATATCCCTGCTGTGTTTCGAATCACATCAGAGGCAGCTGCAATTCCGGCAACTAAATCCGTCTCCGAATCCACTGTGGTCTCATACACGAGTGACTTTAGATATCCCCATAGGAACTAATCAAGGGAATTCAGGTCACGTGACCTCACAGGCCACGGACTATGACTTCCCCTTCCTATTCAGCGATCAGGAAATACAGCACTGAGATGGTAGCGGACATCCACACTGAAGTGAGACTGGGCATCCTCACGTTGAATGAGTCTGTCGTCGATTCATTGCACGTTCTCTCATGGACAATGTAAATACGACACGAGCCACCTTATGGACACGTAAAGTAACCAAAACCTGCACCCTGACTTCCTAGTAATCAAGCTCGTACTCCTTGTATCCTTGCAGGAAGTAAACAGTGTATATGTAAATAAACAGAACAGTACGTGTAAATTTGTACGCGTATTAGTTGTAAATAAACCGGAAAAACAGTAATGCTAGACAAAGCGCTAGACAAGTTTACTTCCGTATCTCCTTAAGCTGCCTTCTCTGACCGCAGGTTCCCCACCACAAATTGTTCAGTGGAGCCTTCTCTATGTCCTGTTACATTTTTGCATGCCGTTACGGAAACATCCTATAGATTGTGCAGAATTTGGAATTATAAATTTCCGAGTTTGCTGCGCACTGTGCGTGCGCAGAAGCAAGGAACTTTGGCGGCGTTTATTAACATCGGGAGTTAACCTATTCCAGCCGAGCCCGCTCCTATTATAGAAATGCATTTTGTGCTGTCGCGTCTTCTCAATCTTTATTCTGTGTCTTTTTTCGTGACATATTGGAAAGCTGCAAAAGGTGCTGGCGGTTTTTCCTCCTAGTTTCTCCTGCAAGAGGGACGAAATACCTAAAAGCGAAAACGCATTCACACTCATGCTAATAAATTAAGGACAATGCTGATACATTGTGAAACAACGCTCTGGTGGTCGGTTTGCGGGTTTAAATCACTTCGGGGTATGACCGTGTGGTGCATTTGACTTGCGGTCGTCGCACGGTGGCGCTGGCAGCAGTCCACATACGCAGAGGTGTGTGTGTTGGTGCATGGCAGAGTACGGTGCAGCGAGTAAGTGTGTAGACGTTTTCAGACGTGCTAATGGTGACTGTGTGTTGAAAATGGCTCGAAGAACACATATTGATGACTTTATGAGTGGCAGAATACTAGGGCGACTGCAGGCTGGTGAAACACAGCGAGTTGTAGCAGGGGCCGTCCGTGTGCCACAAAGTGTGATCTCAAGATTATGGCAACGACTCCAGCAGACAGGAAACGTGTCCAGGCGCTACAGTACGGGACGTCCACAGTGTACAACACCACAAGAAGACCGATATCTCACCATCAGTGCCAGCAGACGGCCACGGAGTACTGCAGGTAGCCTTGCTCGGGACGTTACCGCAGCCACTGGAACAGTTGTCTCCAGACACACAGTCTACAGACGGCTGAACAGACACGGTTTATTCGCCCGGAGACCTGCAAGGTGAATTCCACTGACCCCTGGTCACAGGAGAGCCCGTAAAGCCTGGTGTCAAGAACACAGTCATTGAAACAGTGGTCCCAGGTTATGTTCACAGACGAGCCCTGGTATAGTCTGAACAGTGATTCTCGCCCGGTTTTCATCTGGCGTTAACCAGGAACCAGATACCAGCCCCTTAATGTCCTGTATGGAGGTCGTGGTTTGACGGTGTAGGGTGGGATTACGCTTGGTGCACATACACCCCTGCATGTCTTTGCCACAGGAACTGCAACAGATCAGGTGTATCGGGACGTCATTTTGCACCAGTATGTCTGCCTTTTCAGGGGGTGCAGTGGGTCCCACCTTACTCCTGATGGATGATAACGCACGGACCCACCGAGCTGCCATCGAGGAGGAGTACCTTGAAACAGAAGATATCAGGCGAATGGAGTGGCCTGCCCGTCCTCCAGACCTAAACCCCATCGAGCACGCCTGGGGTGCTCTCGGTCGACGTATCGCTACACGTCTTCAGACCCCTGGGACACTTCAGGAGCTCCGACAGGCATTGGTGCAAGAATGGGAGGCTGTATCCCAGCAGCTGCTCGACCACCTGATCCAGAGTATGCCAACCTGTTGTGCGGCCTGTGTACGTGTGCATTGTGGTCATATCCCATATTGATGTCGGAGTACATGCGCAGGAAACAGTGACGTTTTGTAGCAAATGTGTTTCGCGACGGTTTTCTCAACTTATCATCAATACCGTGGGCTTACAGATCTGTGTCGTGTGTGTTCCCTATGTGCCTATGCTATTAGCGCCAGTTTTGTGTAGTGCCACATTGTGTGGCACCACATTCTGCAATGATCCTTGATTTATGAGCGTGAGTGTACGTTTTACGGAGAAAAGGCTACACTGTCCATCAGTAAGAACGTAAATAGATAAGCGAGCTTTACAGAAAACTATTTCAACAGTGAAAAAGTCAGAATTACTTGTCGAGGAAAATAATTTTTGCTTTTATTTGGCACATAGCAAGAAAACAAAATAAAAGGAGAAAGCAAACTGCCCTATGTACTGCATTCTAGATATTGTTTGATGTGACTGAAAGTACACACTGTGCTGCCTAGTCGTAAGTATGGGGTGTCTAGGAACCGTGCTTTCTCGGATCGCTAGACAACAATTCAAGCAAATCGTACTAATGAGTTCAATTATTTGTCGCAAGCAAAGAGCGACAGACAAAATTAGAAATCTCTTCAGTGTAACAATTCCAAGTTTGAGCTACGTAGAATGTATGAGCAAAGCAATGAGCTTGACGCTTCTGTTTAGGTCGCTGGTCTTGAAGCTTCTCGTTAGCGTGCAATTCTGCTGACGTCATCTTCATAGTTCTCTCTTCTCTATCGTCCCCGACTTGCGTTCCGGCGCTTGACTTTACGCCGCAACATACATTTTCTCAAGCAAATAAATGTGTATGTCCTGGAATGTTTGAAAGACAGGTTTCCTATTCTTTCACTTCTCAGAAGTGTAAAGAACTTACAGTATGACCGTTGACAACTTCCATTGTGAACTGTGCTTTGGTTACTAAAAGATTCTACTATCATTCTTTCTTACTAGATTTTTGTTGTTAGACAGGGTGTAGAAAAAATGCCGCATGGGGGGGGGGGGTTACAATGTCCAGAGGGACGATATCAGCCCGCACTGCCGTACCAGCAGTTGTAGCTCACTCAGCAGACTGCCGACACATCGAAGCCACGACCACACAGGAGCTATCGTTCGAATTCTCATTAAAATAAATAAAAAAATTAAAAAAAAATATTTTTTGGACTTCCCTTCCCTAGTTCTCGTCGTTTATAAGAAGGACATCATCTTGTCACACGAGAATATCACAAACAATGGGATTCAAAATGGTTCAAATGGCTATGAGCACTATGGGACTTAACTTCTAAGGTCATCAGTCCCCTAGAACTTAGAACTACTTAAACCTAACTAACCTAAGGACATCACACACATCCATGCCCGAGGCAGGATTCGAACCTGCGACCGTAGCAGTCGCGCGGTTCCAGACTGTAGCGCCTTTTGGCCAATGGGATTCGTTAAACTGCAGAGCATGAGTCTACTAAGTACGCAGTGTACAATCGTAACCGGTATTGTCAATTTCATGCAGGGCGGCTTCCCGATGAAGTACACAAACGATAAATACGTCGATATGCCTTTGCTGCTGGGTGCATCCGAAAACCAAACTGCTGTTTCTGTTGCTCCTGCGCATGCTGTTCGGTACCCTCAAAGGCGCCATCCCGATATGAATGTTTTTCGTCTCCTGGAGCAAAGCCTTCGTGAAACACGCAAGCTTCATCCACAAGTAATGGGCAGAGGTCGGCCAAGGGCTAGACGTACTCCACAAACAGGGGACGCGATTCTTGAAACTGTTCATCAGTCACCTCGGCGAAGTCCCCGTGACACTGCAAGCCACTTCTAGATATCTCAAAGGCTAGTCGTTGGAGTATTGCACGAAGAAGAATCTCACCCATACCATTACACGTTAACTCGACACCAGCGGCCAGAAGACAGCATTCGATGATCACAGTTTCGTATATGGCTTTTGCACCAAGCGGAAGAGAACGAACATTTTATGAACAACGTGATTTTGACTGACGAATTTAACCTTATTCGTGAAGTTGAAAAAATGTATGTAGTATCGGCAATCCGTGAAAAGTCTTCTTTAACAACAGATAAATGGTAAACTACTGATACAAACAAGTATCTAGCAAAACCTAGTCTCGTCAAAAGGTTTAACAGTAGTTTACCATGTGTCTGTTGTCAAAGAAGACTTGTCACGGATTGCTGAGAGCACATTCATTATCTGAGCTACGGAGCGATTGTAGAAAACATTGAAAAACAGGGTCTGAAAAGCACGTTTACAGGTGACAAATGAATAGGGTTCCGATCAATAATGGCAATTGTGGAGGTTGAAAATACCTTTGCGAATAAAGTTAGATTCGTCAGTCCACATCAGGCGATTCATAAAAATGTTCGTTATCTTCCCACAAAACTTACCTATTGGTGAACTAGTTATGTGCACTCGTAACTTACGCTTTTTTTTCTTTTTCTTCTCAATACATTGACTGACGCGTTAGAAAATGCTCCAGTTGGTGTCTAGCGACAGCAATGATTTGGGCATGATAGTGCACCGCCTCATGGTGGAATGAATCTGCTCGTCTATTTAAATGAAGCGTTTCCAGGGAAATTAGTTGGTCATGGAGATCCAATTTCTGGCCTCCACTTTCCCCAGATCGTAATCCACCGGATTTTTGTTTGTGGGGACACTTGGAAATGAACAGATTTGTAATACTCCAACCATTCCACCTAATAGCTCGCGTGCATGTCGTTCTGCTTATGGTAGGCGCAGCAATGCTGCGTAGGGTGCAACAAAGTACCATCCAGCGAGTGGCGAAGTGTTTGCGAAAACCAGGTGGTCACCTTGAGCATGTTCTCTAAAGTAAAGTTGCTCGTACGTGTACGTACCGGCTCTGTGAAGATAAGCCTGGACATAAACGTTCAGAATGGCGTTCTTTTGCGTAGCATAATGTGCAGTCTAGTGTAGCCTACCTTTGTGTTTTTGAACCTCACTGGATACAAACGTTGTCCTACTATTATTTTCTGTTGGTTTTATTTGTACCGTGCACGAAACAAAGTGGTCGTTTACGGCTATAAAGAGTTCATGCTATGTCTCAATGTTTAAATAAAGTTAACAGTAACACAAAGAAATACACAAGATACCACACTGGCGGAATTTGATGATATAACTGAAAAAAAAAAAACCGCTTGGTACGAACATGTAGCCTACCTTTGTGTTTTTGAACCTCACTGGATACAAACGTTGTCCTACTATTATTTTCTGTTGGTTTTATTTGTACCGTGCACGAAACAAAGTGGTCGTTTACGGCTATAAGGAGTTCATGCTATGTCTCAATGTTTAAATAAAGTTAACAGTAACACAAAGAAATACACAAGATACCACACTGGCGGAATTTGATGATATAACTGAAAAAAAAAAAATGCTTGGTACGAACACGACTTGCACATCGGGGAATCTGCATATCTACTCCACATAGCATTGCCTCACTTCACTTTTTATTTTATTTTTTATTTATTTTTTGTAAAGTGAAAAAATGTGCCGGTAGGGAGAATCGATCCAGAGAGTTCGCGTTTATGAAAACAAGCGCTTAGTCACTTTATATACACGCATGAAAAAAGTTTTGCGTTACCCCGGTTCCCGGTACTCCTGAAGGTAGACGTTGACTGTGGACATTGTATCACATACACAGTCCCTTTTGACTGTTCAGAGATGTCACTAAACCTGCCCAAAGATGTAAACAACCATGCATCAGCGGCGCCTATTAGACGGTGGGGGTCCGACAGCCGATCAGTTCCAGTCATTCCACCAGGAAGGAGGTACACAGCTCGTGCGCAACTTCACTCCCGATGTCTACGGCGAGATCTCTCTCTGCAACCAAGACACCAAGCAGCGCAGTACAGATGGGTCCAACGACATGCCGAATGGACCGCTCAGGATTGGCATCACCTTCTCTTCACCGATGAGTGTCGCATATGTCTTCAACCAGACAATCGTCGGAGACGTGTTTGGAGGCAAACCGGTCAGGCTAAACGCTTTAGACACACTGCCCAGCGAGTGCTGCAAGGTGGAGGTTCCCCGCTGTTTTGGGGTGGCATTATGTGGAGCCGATGTACGCCGCTGGTGATCATAGAAGGCGCCATAACGGCTGTACGATACGTGAATGCCATCCTCTGACCGATAGTGCAACCGTATTGGCAGCATATTGGCGAGGCATTCGTCTTCATGGTCGACAATTTTCGCCCCGTTGTGCACGTCTTGTGAATAACTTCCTTCTGGATAAAGACATCGCTCGACTAGTGGCCAGCATGTTCTCCAGACTTGAACACAGACATGAAAAGGGCTGTTTATGGAGGACGTGACCCACCAACCACTCTGAGGGATCTATGCCGAATCGCCGTTGAGGAGTGGAACAATTTGGACCAACAGTGCCTTGATGACCTTCTGGATAGTATGCCACGATGAATACAGGCATGCATTAATGCAAAAGGACGTGCTACTGGGTATTAGAGGTACCGGAGTGTACAGCAATCCGGACCACCACCTCTGAAGGTGTCGCTGTATGGTGGTACAACATGCAATGTGTGATTTCCATGAGCAATAAAAAGGGCGGAAATGATGTTTATGGCGATCTCTATTCCAATTTTCTGTACAGATTCCGGAGCTCTCGGAACCGAGGTGATGCAAAACTTTTTTGATGTGTAGAGGAGAGTCGGGGGCAAAGAGGCCAGGGGTCACCTTTCGAGGTCTGGGAAAAATATGGCCCATTCCCGCCCTCCCGGAGCCAAGCAAGGAAAGGGTCTTACAGGATCAAGAGCGCTTTATTTGGAAAAAAAAATATTCATTTATTTTCCCCACCGAATTCTGCTACCGCCATCAGTAGCTTCCGAGTCGTCTTCGCGCATATTAATGCGGGGGGGGGGGGGGGGGGAGGACTTCCTCTTAAGCGTTTTCTGAGAAGATCAGTCAAGTTCCGTGAGTCGTCTTCAAGTGCGCCATCTAGTACTCGGAACGCCCCAATGGGCAGGTGGCTAAACAATTCGCTCGTCGTGTCCGGTAGAATGCATGGCGGTGGAATGCACCGTCAGTCAATCTCAGGTGAAACCACAAGTCGAGAGCGCTTTTGGGGTGCGCCTTGCAAAACGTAATAAAGCACCATGCCCTTCAGCCAGTTAAAGGTGATCTGGCGGTGGAAAAGTAAACAGTATCTGGGCGTAGGAGTTCGTCCGGCATGAAAAACTCCGGCTGTCGCCCTAACTGAACCGCCAGAACACGTTGAATGAACTCTCAACAGTTGTCCGTTGCAGCATATTTCAAGTGGTGCGCGTTCTAATCGACGACTGCGCTTTGCGGGCACAAAGGCTTGTCCGTCACCAGAGGTGGACCCGCAGCGTAAAAGGAGGCGAAGAGTACTGTGCTGACAGTAGAGAAGCGGTGACGGCAGAATAGGTTGGTGACGACTGCTCAGTGACTTCGAATGCGGACGAGTCACTCGTTAGTTGGGGAAGGAAGTCGGCCGTGCCCTTTCAAACGAATCATCCCGGCATTTGCCTGAAGCAGTTTAGGGAAATCACGGGATACCTAGATCAGGATGGCCGGACACGGATCTGAACCGTCGTCCTCCCCACTGCAAGTCCAGTGTGCTAACCACTGTTCCACCTCGCTCGGACAAGTCACTGGATGTTACATGTGTCACAGACACATCGGAGGCATTTCAGCCTTTCTAAAACTGCCCAAGTGTTGTTGATCTGTCAGTTGGAAATGGGGAACAGTAACCAGAGCTAAACCTGTGGTGTCACCGCCAGACACCACACTTGCTAGGTGGTAGCTTAAATCGGCCGCGGTCCAGTAGTACATGTCGGATCCGCGTGTCGCCACTGTCAGGATCGCAGACCGAGCGCCACCACAAGGCAGGTCTCGAGAGACTGACTAGCAGTCGCCCCAGTTGTACGACGACGTTGCTAGCGACTACACTGACGAAGCCTTCTCTCATTTGCCGAGAGACAGTTAGAATAGCCTTCAGCTAAGTTAATGGCTAAGATCTAGCAAGGCGCCATTAACCATTTGTACCATTGCATGTATCTCAAGATAGTCTCACTTGTATCATCAAGAATGCTGTATACCAAAGGACGATAAAAAGTTAAGTGTTCTAGTAGCTACGTTCTTTTCTTTATCACATTCATTACGAATCCTGTTCCAGACTTAACGCCAGACGGCGTGAGTTGACGCGTGCCCTTTCGGCTACTTCACTGTGGACTGGCTGCCTAAACAGTCCACTACAAAACCAACACTGGGAAGAACTTGAACAGGGTGCGGCGCTTAAATCCGGAAAAATTTCAATTTGAATTTCCGGCCATATCGTAGTTCCGCCGGTGGTCGCGAATGGCGTTCTTGGAAGCCATGGGCATCTAGTAAACAGTCAGATCATGAAAATGGTCGAGATGTTACGGACAAGTGCGGAGTATAACCGAAGAGCCTCGATTGTCGAAAGTCTTCGCGATGGGCGTTAGCCCACTGAAATAGTTCGATTCTTCGGGTACCCGAGATCAAGTTGAGTTGTCTAGGGGAGGAAACCAGACAGCGAGGTCATCGGCCTCATCGGATTAGGTAAGGACGGGGAAGGAAGTCGGTCGTGCCCTTTCAAAGGAACCTACCGGTATTTACCTGAAGTGATTTAGGGAAATCACGGAAAACTAAATCAGGGTGGCCGGACGCGGGATTGAACCGTCGTCCTCCCAAATGCGAGTCCAGTGTGCTAACGACTGCGCCACCTCGCTCGGTCCGAGATCAAGTCTTTACGATATTGTGGCCAAGTATAATGCTTCGGTTCTGTCTGGGGAAGGTTTCGCCAACCCGGCGAGGAAACCTAATTCGAGGAAACGCGTGTCGCGAATTGCGGCAGTCATCGAAAAGGTTCAGGCGCTGATTTCGGAAGATCCGGGGCAATCGCTGAGGAAACTGGTGTCAGTATTGAATGTCAGTAACGAAGCTTGCGTCGGATGGCAGAGGAGAAACTTATAATGTAAGTAGGCTGTTTAGGTTTTTATGTTGGTAACGCCACGTAGCGCTCTGTATGAAAATCACTGACTGTGCTGTGTGCAGTCTGTGGCTGATGGCATTCTTGGAATATTCGCTATTGTAGTGTTGGGCAGTTGGATGTGAACAGCGTGTAGCGTTGCGCAGTTGGAGGTGAGCCGCCAGCAGTGGTGGATGTGGGGAGAGAGCCGGCCGGGGTGGCCGTGCGGTTATAGGAGCTACAGTCTGGAGCCGAGCGACCGCTACGGTCGCAGGTTCGATTCCTGCCTCGGGCATGGATGTGTGTGATGTCCTTAGGTTAGTTAGGTTTAATTAGTTCTAAGTTCTAGGCGACTGATGACCTCAGTAGTTAAGTCGCATAGTGCTCAGAGCCATTTGAACCATTTTTGATGTGGGGAGAGAGATGCCAGAGTTTTCAGAGCTGACGATCTATACGTGTGTCCGTCAGAAAAAGGAAATTTATAAGACTGGATGTCATGAACTTATATTATGACTTTTGAACACTATTAAGGTAAATACATTGTTTGTTCTCTATGAAAATCTTTCATTTGCTAACTATGCCTGTCAGTAGTTGGTGCCTTCAGTAGTTGGAATATTTTATTTAGCTGGCAGTATTGGCGCTCGATGTATTGCAGTAGTTCGAGTAACGAAGATTTTTGTGAGGTAAGTGATTCATGAAAGTTAGTCAGGACCATTCTTTTGTAGGGATTATTGAAAGTCAGATTGCGTTGCGCTATAAAATATTGTGTGTCAGTTTAGTGATCATCAGAATGAGTAAAGAGAGAGCTGCCTGAGTACGTTGAGCTATGCTTAGCTGTTTGAAAATCAAATAACGTAAGAGGTTTTCCAGTACAGTCATTTTTAAATTTTTCCAAGCGGACGTTTCAATAAGAAATGGCTCTGAGCACTATGGGACTCAACACTCTGGTCATTAGTCCCCTAGAACTTAGAGCTAACTAACCTAAGGACATCACACACATCCATGCCCGAGGCAGGATTCGAACCTGCGACCGTAGCGGTCACGCGGTTCCAGACTGACGCGCCTAGAATCGCACGGCCACACCGACCGGCTCGTTTCAATAAGAGCCGTTTAGTCCAAATATGGCTCTCCGATAACACGTGTTCTGGTCAAAGGAGTTCTGGTCTCGAAATAGCCGGATTTAAACCCCCTTGACTACTTTGTTTGGAGCGTAATTAAAAGAGTTACCAGTAAGACGAAGCACAGTAATGTCGCCTCTCTACGCACCGCTATCGAAACAGATTCGCGAATACAGACAGCGCTGTTTTGAAGAGAGCGTGCGATCGCTTCAGAACAAGATTGGAGACTATCATTGCGGCTGAAAGTGGTTACGTCGAGTAAACATACCACTACTTTTATGTAAAAGGATTTTCATTTCATTTTGTTTTAATAAATTTGCTTTTAAAAAACTTTCATTTGTCCGGATTTAAGTGTCCCGCCCTCTATACTGACGGGCAGGGACCGCCGAACGTTGTCGAGAGTGTCTGAAATAAATCGCCTAGACTCAGTGGAAGACACCCCTTGTGAGTTCCAAAGAGCTGCCGGCAGTGAAGGTGACGCAATGACTGTGCATAGGGAGCTCAAAGAAAGGTCAAGCAGCTCCTCACAAGCCACACACTTCTGTGTCCATACTAAGCGATGCTTTAGGTGCTGTAAAGAGTGATCACTCGAAACGAGCGATTTGGAGTAATGAATCACGCTATTCCCTGTAGCAATCCAATGGAATCCTTTATGCCGGCTTGAACTCGGCTGTGGGCGCTTTCAGTGATGTGTCTGAAGATCATCTTGGCAGGGGGGGGGGGGGGAAATTGATGGGAGGGGGGTTGGTGGGAGGGGGGGTTATAGCAGCCCATTCTTCATGAACAGCGAAAGAAACCACAGAAGATAGCGATGAGTCGCAGAGGCTGCTCTATGAACTCTTTAGGTGCATTGGGTCTAAAGCAATCCCAGAGATGACTAATTTTTTCATCGTGAGCCTTCCCGCGCCTAGTTTTCGCGCATAAGCGGAGCTTACCTAGCTTCCCCTGAACGCACGACGTAGGGGCACTCTACTACATTTGTAGGCCAGGGGAAGCCCGTACTGACGTGTCAGACTGCGTACCTACGAGTGCTATCTGCCATGACGTGCAGCATATGCCTCCGGCGGATGCTGTTCTCTCGCCCGGAAATTCACGCTTCCGCCAACTCATTCATTCATTATTATGAACTTTTCGTAACCCACGGGCTAGAGGCGACTGCAGACCGCATTTTACAACAAAAACTGTCAGCTCTGCTGAATGTCGGCACGTAATTTCGTAATTAGCCTTTTTGACTGGCCACTGTTCCGCAGAAGCTGTTTATATTATTCGTTTTTATACTGCCTTCTTCGTTTCAGCTAATTGATACATTTCTGCTGCAGAACACATCGCGATTCTTGCCAGTATATATCTCTCTGCCAGCTTACAAAATAAATTAGACTGAGGACAGTGCGCTCTCTAATACACCGTAATATAATGATAATCAGCATTTGTATATTATCTGTACGAATAAACTAGTTATCATGGCACAATCTAAATGTCAATAATTAAGATGGAATACTACCTGAAGAGACACAATACAAGGGCAGTTTCATGAATGGGGCCTTGGGAAACAATTTTCTATTTACTCACATTCACTTTAAAAGTAAAAGATATAAAATATCGTTTAAATTGTAGAGGGAAGCTCTCAGTGCCTGTTCTTGTAACTCTCTTTAGAGATATGGGGGCAACAATTTTTTATGACGATCTGAAACGTGTATAATGATTCGCCATCTAACCTTGATTACACAAAAGTATGGTAGAATTAACGCAAACACTCAACCTGCTGCCGCATGGTTTGTCTCAGGTGAGGAACCATGAACCTATTTATACTGCCAGTCGGAGGTGTGAAAGTTGTGGATGGTACACCAGTTCACCTGAAACAGACCATTGTCGCTTAAACTCCTCCTGTTCAAAACAAACAGAGCGAGACAAACCAGCCGGCCGGAGTGGCCGAGCGCTTCTAGGCGCGTCAGTCTGGAGCCGCGCGACCGCTGCGGTCGCAGGTTCGAATCCTGCCTCGGGCATGGATGTGTGTGATGTCCTTAGGTTAGTTAGGTTTAAGTAGTTCTAAGTTCTAGGGGACTGATGACCTCAGAAGCTAAGTCCCATAGTGCTCAGAGCCATTTGATCCATTTTTGAGACAAACCAAAACTCTAAAATAAAAATTTCACGCCGAAGGAATCGTATGTAGACGAAGAGTTGTTTTCCAAGGCCGTATTCCTGGAACTGCCAGTGTGTCTTCAAGTACTTCAAGGTGGTGGTGGTGGTTAGTGTTTAACGTCCCGTCGACAACGAGGTCATTAGAGACGGAGCGCAAGCTCGGGTTAGGGAAGGATTGGGAAGGAAATCGGCCGTGCCCTTTCAAAGGAACCATCCCGGCATTTGCCTGAAACGATTTAGGGAAATCACGGAAAACCTAAATCAGGATGGCTGGAGACGGGATTGAACCGCCGTCCTCCCGAATGCGAGTCCAGTGTGCTAACCACTGCGCCACCTCGCTCGGTTCAAGTACTTCAAAAATGGCTCTGAGCACTATGGGACTTAACATCTCAGGTCATCAGTCCCCTAGAACTTAGAACTACTTAAACCTAACTACCCTAAGGGCATCACACACATCCCTGCCCGAGGCAGGATTCGAACCTGCGAACGTAGCAGTCGCGCGGTTCCGGACTGAAGCGTCTAGAACCGCTCGGCCACCGCGGCCGGCTCTTCAAGTACTATTTTCTTCTCATTTAATGGCTTTTACATTGTGCTATACCATCAGTTTATTCGTAAAGATAATGTGCAAATGTTGCAGAGCAACTAAACAGTTATGAGGAAGTTGCCATCCGCACCTATTCAGTATTGTAACACCCCGTCTACCTCAGTATTTTAAGATTTCATGTAGTGCGCCAGTGCTAGTTGTCGTGAAAGCTGCCTGTTCATTCGCAATTCCATTTCCTCTCATTATATTTTGCTTTTAGTAGAATTCAGCAGTTATCTTTGCAATACTTTATGTACATGTGCTATACTAAGCTTCGATCGATGGATAAAGCTCTCTTTCGCATCTTTGTGAGTCGGTTTGTCTTTCAGTCAGTCGGCAGCCTCCGTGGGTTGGAATCTACAAGGTCGTCTTGGTTTGAAATAACACTCGACATTCTGTTCTGCTATGTTCTGTTCTGTATTCTGATTTGGTGAGTCATGTTCTGTGCTCCGAAATGGGAAGAAGATAGCGTTTGTCTGGTGGTGATCTGTGCTGTTGTGCAGGTTCTACAGTGATTAAATAATCGGGCGAGATCATTTCAATTACTTGCTGCGGTGAAGCTTAGGTAAAGTGGGTAGATTATTTCGGCATTTCTTGCTCACGATTACTTCACTCCTCTTTTGTGCGGTAAAATGGAAATTCGTAGTTTGCTCAAACTCGATCAAATGGAAGGTAGTTATAATGCCATGTATTATCTTTTCAATTCGTCGTGCTGAAGATTCAAGGTTATCATCCACTATCACAGATTTATTAACTGTGTTTCAAGTTACATGCTGGGAACGTAATATTCCGATCACTCATTGTGAAACTGAAGTACCTACATATCTGTTGCTTTGAGGACCCTTGTGGGCTTGTAAATCAGTTACTTGTGTTTGGCAACACTATATGTGCTTATTAACCAGCTTCTTTCTGCGTTATTTCGCTCCAAACCAAATTATTCTTTGTTAGTTACGCAGCGTGGAAGCCGCCATCTTGTTGTATATCGTGGACTCGCCTCAGAGTACGTGACTATTCTCGCCTTTCGGAACCCACACATTGAGCTGCAGTCACAAAACGTTAATAATAAGCAGCTTCTCCTTGCATTTACTAGACTACAGAGCCAGACAAGATAGGTCGAACGGCGCTGATTAAACAATTGCTGCTTACTAAACATCGTGCAGAATGATTTAGATATTACTGTGATGGTAGCTAGAAATGATATTCACAAATTATCTTGATTCTGATGGCATAATTATCCTTCGCATTTAAACCTAATGATTACTCAAGTGAGGAAAACCCCTATTCACAAAGCTGGACACTATAAAGTAGAAAGCTAACAATTGTTCAGTTTTGGATAACTACCTTGATGAATCAGTATCTACAGCTTACAATTCAAACGCTAGCTATGCTAAGGCCATTTTCAGTTGTGCTGGATTGTGTGTGAGTGTGTGTGTGTGTGAGGTGTGGGTGCACGTTTGTGTAAGCAGTTCTATTAAACGGACGGGTCAGACAGTATTCACAAATTATTTTCTGCATCGTAAGAGTAATACTTATCGCATAGCTTTAAGGTTCAGGACTTTACAGTCACTGCTTACAGGAATAGATCACTTTCTTTAAAAAAAATCGTACCCACCTTACAACTGCCACTGAGGCACAGTCACTGGAGCTGTTCTCTGTTTTCAATACGAATGGACGTTTGTCACTCTGTCAGGGTTTTGGGTCTGTAGCGAGACAGAAATTTGATACGTCACAACGCTACCACAAGCACGAGCCTAAACATATGTGTGCGGCTCTGCCGGTGACGCAAAGAAACGCCAACATAACACTCTGGTTGGCTTTACTTCCTATTTTAACGTTTTGCAACAAAAACAACTTGAAGTTACCACCATTTCCACAGTTATAATAATAATAATATATTTCTTGTTTGCTGAAAGTGGCGCGATTTTTGAAGGTATTTCTAAGCAAATGTAAAATGGTTTGTTTATCTACTATATACTACAGTTAAGCACTGTTAAGTCACTGTATGCAAAGTGAACAACGTTGAATTTCAGTGATAGTGTTTTTTGTAATGTACACGTAGCATGGCTTATTGTAAATAGTGTTCAGGGAATTTTTAGCAGTAATGGTTGATTTCAACAAATACCACTTTAGAGTAGAACATGATAACTCATAATGTTCTACACTAGGAAAATATAGCTGACATCTTGATTGGCTAAAAAGCTCTTTCTTAGTTTCGATTTTAGGCCTAATTGAGGTTAGTTTCAGGTAGGACAGATGGTGTTTGTTCTTGTCTTCATTGCAACAGATGAAGAATAGCTGCAAATATTGACAATATTATCACTACCTGTTAAGCATTTCCACTGCAGACGTACAATATATATAAGAAAACCCACATCCTATTCCACAGGGCAAAAGCAATTTGAAATTCAACAAAAAGTGTTACTATTATTTGATGCCAAATTAGGCCTACATTAATGTAAAGTTAAACAATGATTTTCAAGTAACACACAAAAGTTAGTTCTAAGCACAGAGATCTTGGATAAATAATGAAATTAGGTAACAATGTGTAAAAACCTTGGCCAAAAAAACTATACAATTTGCACTCACAGACAGCAACTTTCCTGCACAATCCTACAGTCGTATGACATATGTGAGAAGGCAGAACGAATAAATGAAGAAAAAGTAAACAAAACAGCAAGAAACACGAAAAAGCATATTAAATATGTTCATGAGAAAACAACTGGAAGAGAACTCTCTTTCTCTCACTCTCTCTCTCTCTCTCTCTCTCTCTCTCTCTCTCTCTCTCTCTGTCTCTCTCACACACACAGAAACACAAACACACACACACATACACACACACACGCACACACACACACACACACACACAGATACATAGTCAAGATTTCTAACACACTTGTTACCCAAGAATAATAGATTTCACAGATATAGAACTGAGTGAAGCTGTAACATAATTGTTAGGGAAAGATCTTAAATATAACATTAACAGCAGCAAGTCAACACATGAGACATTAGTAACATCGTAATAGATAACGTTTTTTAACAGAATGAGGAGAAAAATGGCTTAATCAAACTACAGAAACAAACATGAAGATAACGAAGACGGAGTGGCAAATAAGTGAACAAAGAAAACTACAGGAAAGGGGGACAAAAGCTGTAAACCCAGACAAAGATAACACTGTAGAGATCATGGATATACAGAAATATATGAATATAACAAAGAGCTGTTATAAAAAATAATGTTGAGGGACTGTAGTTGCTCCAGCTCACAGAATCCAAAGGAAACTTCTGTGTGGCGAACATCAAGTGCTTCCATTCTTAAAGTTCCACCATGAGTGACAGAGAAGCTCATATGGATAACTTAATAACACATATGTAGTGATAATTATTGTTAGTTGTGATGTTCTAGTAGAAGGCTGATAATTATCAAATGCTACTTGTCTATTCTAGGACAAATGTATGTCAAACTCGGAGTCACTCTGAAGATTTTGTTATTGAATTTCGTTGTCGTAGTTCACAGTTGTTGCATTATCGACGAAAAAGGCTGACATGCCACCTTTTGAGCAAGTTTCGAATCTACGATTATAGCTGAATTAACTTCAGGAAACGAGCACGGCGGTACACTGACAGCGAGATAAGGCTGAGGTGACCAGCAGCGGCTAAGTTAAAGAGGGAAGTTGTTCGCACAAGCAGTTGTAATTTACGCCTAAAATTACCTTATCACACTCAAAAAACAAAAACAAAAATTGCTCACTGCCCCATCGCGTATAACAACTGTTCCGGATATTACATCAAAATGAAAGAAAATATCTATAAAATTTATTGCCTCTCGTGGAAAAAGTCGATAATTATAGGCTTGGAAAACATATTCTGCTATGTTGTCACATTACAGCCCTGCCAGACATATTTTGCGCTGTTGGCAGTTTCAGCTACTCGAGCGACAGGAAATTTCTGGGACACCTCTCACCTGTGTTACTATGTGCAGCCTGCACCAGCTGGCTGTTTCTAGACTTTTCTGTCACTTCATACCGCTTCGCTACGCATTTCTTCCGCTGGTCGAAATGCTGTAAAGCTACCCAAATTTTCCTCCTACTCACATGCATTATCTCTTACTTATCCTCATTAGCTACAAGCCTCCATTTATTACAACAGGTGGATATTCTGTATAAATCATTTTGAATTTCTCGACAATTAGGGAACAGAGATACGTTTGCATGTTATCTGACAAGTCTATCGTGTCCTGTCACCTAGACGAGACTGTTCGTCTGTGTAGTACCCCGTAATAGGGACGCCCACTGGAAAACTAAACTTGGTCCTTATTGCACTATTTTCCTTAAATGCGACAAAACTGCAAAATGTCCTCGGAAATGGTTTTTTATGACACTTTCCACTGCCTGTAAAGATGGTTACGCCACAGAATATTTTTATATGTCGCCAATAGGACAGTTAAATTAAGCATTTTTCTGTGAAATGCTTGCCAGATATCTTTCATCCCAAACAAAAATACGAAGCTGGATCATGGTGATCACTATCGCAGTACACGAGGACATCGCAATAATACATCTTGGTACCTGGTAGCAAGTTCTGTTTGAATAGGCTACTGTTGCAAGAAAGACAGAAACACACCTATTTGATCTAAAGTAATATTGTGGCAAATTCTGGTTGCTGTACACTGGTTATTCAAATCTTACTTAATTCTAAAAAAGAATATTCTAGGATGCGAAAGTTCTAACAGCAATAACTTCTTCAAACAAATTATTTTTGGCAAAAGAAAATCGTTCTTTCAAAAGTAGAGGAGAGGAGGTTTCAATTGAGCTACGTCATGGTTAATACAAATAATTTTCACCTGCCTAAAAATCGCAGGGAGTTCATGCTACATATATATCATAATTTTATCATATTTATTCAAATAAAATGTTTATAATACAAGTATCTATACTATTACAATCAGGAGATCGATAACTGAATTTTGAATAACAAAGTTTAATGTAAAAGTAAAGTCGCACGGAGACACCAAAGGATAGGTTCAGCTATTTGTTCGGAAAGCGCTTTCTTTTGCACACAGTGGTCCCTTCCCTTGGTTATAACTGCGAGCTCTGCCGTATGTGTATTTGTGGAGTATAGAAGCGTGTAACGGATGTGGGTAGAATGAAGTGTTACGTTTGCACTGTATGATGACGATGGTGGTGAGAGAGAATGGAGAGGGTGAAATCCAGCATCGGCACACCCTCCACTTCCCTCCAACGGCACCAAAGAGACCGCCGAGGTCAACATCTCCATCCGACGGAAGGTTCAACTGGCTCTGAGCACTATGGGACTTAACATCTGAGGTCATCAGTCGCCTAGAACGTAGAACTACTTGAAACTACCTAACCTAAGGACATCACACACATTCATGCCCAAGGCAGGATTCGAATCTGCGACCGTAGCAGTCGCGCGGTTCCGCATTGATGCACCTAGAACCACTCGGCCACCGCGGCCGGCCCATCGGAAGGATGATCATTAATAGTACCAAATGCCTTCTGATGTGTCGGCAGCGGGGCCAACACCTTGTAGATCGAAGTGGCTGAAAGTGCACGCTAAACTAACGCAGACGGGCGTGAAGTACTGGAACATGAGACTTATTAATGAATAAGAAGAACAGTACGTAGCTGGAATAATATACTTAACTTTATTCTCTTGTTGGAATACATCTCTTGAATAGTAGTAAGCTATAAGCACTGATACAAATGGCGCCTTGCTAGGTAGTAGCTATGGAATAAGCTGAAGGCTATTCTATCAGTCTCTCGGCAATTGAGAGGAAGACTTGGTAGGTCTGGTCGCAAGCTATGTCGTCCGTACAACAGGGGCGAGGTCTAGTCCGTGTATTGTGACCTGCCATGTGGTGGCGCTAGGTTTGCGATTACACAGTGGCGACACGCGGGTCCGACATGTACTACAGGACCGCGGCCGATTTAAGTTACCACCTAGCAAGTGTGGTGTCTAGCGGTGACACCACATTCCTCCCCCGCAAATCGGCGAACGGTCGTGAGATAAGGCTTCCGCCCGCCGTGGGGAGGACCCCATGTTGACGTATGCGATGAGGTGGGGAGCCTAACAACAGGCGAGGCTGTGCCACCCGCACCCGGCCATTCGGTCCGAGGGGAGCTAGGAAACGCCTGCAAACCTAGTCCAGGGCGCACGTCAACCTGAGGTGTATGCGCACGTAATGAGACAGAAGGGTCGACCTCCATGTGGTCGGAGCACCCGACGGGCGAAGACGACATCTGGTCCGGAGCGGGCAAGAGGTCCATGGCGGAGGACGGCTGGTCACGGGAAGCGAGCGGCGGCGCGTGACCCAGGGAGGCGCCAGGCGGTTGCAGCGACGCGTCCACTGCGGGCGGCGCCGGCGGCGGCTGCGGCGGCGGCGCGACGCCATGGGGCAAAATGGAAGGCAGCGTCGGTAACACCTGGGGATGAGGCGAGCCAGTAGATGGGTCCCCAGGGCGCTGACCTGACGGCTCCGTCGCTGAAAGCAGACGGGGAGCGGCAGAACCCAGGCGACGACAGAGGCGCAGCTGATTGAGATGCCGACGCACCTCACCAGAGGCCCCCAAAACCAAATACATCGCGCGGCCGAGGCAGCGAAGAATGCGCCCTGCGAGCCAACGCCGTGAACCGCGATAGTTGCGATAATAGACAACGTCGCCAGGAGCAAAAACAGGAGCCTGCCGCTGCACAGGAACCTGATGCGGCGGATGTAGCAAAGACATCAGGGTGCGATGAGATCGACCATGGAGCAATTCAGCCGGCGAGCGACCATCGCGGGGCTGAGAGCGATACGAAGACAAAAAGAGCAACAAAGCGTCCTCCCGAGAATGAGACTCTTGCAATTTCAACATCTGTGACTTGACAGTCCGGACCAATCGTTCAGCGGCACCGTTTGACTGAGGCGAAAACGGCGCGGACGTCAGATGTTGAATACCATTGGCCTGGCAGAATGACTGAAATTCTGCGGACATGAATTGTGGGCCATTGTCGGAAACAATAGTCTGCGGAAGACCTTCAATGCAAAAGATGGCAGACAAGGCTTGGATTGTGGCAGAAGACGTCGTGGAAGACATCCGGACAACAAAAGGAAAATTACTGAAAGCATCGACCACAACCAACCATCGAGCATTCCAGAATGGACCAGCAAAATCGATGTGCAAGCGTTGCCAAGGGGAAGTGGCTTTAGGCCATGCAAAGAATTTCCGCGGCGGTGCGGAGTGTTGTTCGGCACACGCCACGCAAGAGGAGCACATAGTTGTAATCGCAGCATCGATTCCGAACCAAGTACAGTGCTGACGAGCAAGTTGTTTCGTTCGCACTATACCCCAATGTCCTTGGTGAAGAAGCTTTAAGACAGAGGACTGTAACGAACGTGGGACGACGACTCGGGATTGATCATTATCGGAACGCAACAACAAAACACCACGTCGTACAAAAAGTCTCTCCTTGTGAGCAAAAAAACGGCGAACCAAAGGATCCTCGATCCGTGACTTTGACAAGGGCCATTGCGTAGCAACAAAACGCAAAACAGTAGCAAGGATAGGGCAGCAGCTGTGGCTGTAGCTACACGACGAAAATCAATCGGAAACGAGTCGACCACGTCATCGGTTTCCGAATCAATGAACATGCAAGCAAGTTCGGAAGAATCGAATGCTTTATCCTCAGCAACAGGCAAACGGGACAACGCATCAGCGTTTCCGTGCTGAGCAGTGGACCGATACAAGATATCGTAGCGGTACTGCGAGAGAAAAAGTGACCAGCGAATGAATTTCTGCGCTGTACGTGGAGGTACAGGCTTGGCCGGATGAAAAAGCGATGTCAAAGGTTTGTGGTCCGTGATGATGGTAAAGTGACGACCATACAAGAAGTCATGGAACTTGGTAACACCAAACACGAGAGCTAAAGCTTCTTTCTCTATTTGTGAATAATTTCTTTGCGCAGATGAGAGCAATTTGGACGCAAAGGCAATAGGGCGATCATGCGAGCCATCTTTGTGCGCAAGCACAGCACCGATCCCGAAATCCGATGCATCTACCATCAACAAAAGGGGTTTTCGGGGATCGAATGGCGTAAGGCAAGTATTTGAAAGTAACGCCGATTTCAACTGGCGAAAGGCGCGTTCGCATTCCGTCGTCCAGGCGAACGGAACACCTTTACGGCGTAAGCGATGTAGCGGAGCTGAAATGGAAGAAGCATTGCGCACAAACTTAGCATAGTAATTAATTTTACCCAGCACACTCTGTAGCTGTTTCAAATCTTGCGGAGCAGGTAAGTCCTGTATGGCACGGAGGTGCGCTGGACTCGGATGTATACCTTGGGCATTTATGACATGCCCCAGGTAGGGTAAGTCCCGAGCAAAGAACACACATTTGTCCTTTCTCAAGCGAAGACCATTCTGACGCAAGACCTGAAATAATGTTCGGAGATTTTGCAAATGTTCTGCTTCTGTCTGTCCTGAGATCACAATATCGTCCAGATAGTTCGCAGCAGTAGGGACCGACGCACAAATAGTTTGTAAATATTGCTGAAACAATGCAGGGGCGGATGCACACCCGAATGGCAGTCTTTTGAAGCGATACAAGCCAAGATGCGTGTTTACCACCAAGACGCGCTGGGAGTCTTCGTCCACAGGTATCTGCAAGTACGCATCTGCTAGGTCCAATTTTGAAAAATATTTTCCCGGGCACAGTTTGTCAAAAAGATCTTCCGGGCGGGGCAAAGGAAAAGTAGCAGTCACAAGTTGTGGATTCACAGTGGCCTTGAAGTCCACACAAAGTCTCAATTTTCCGGAAGGTTTTGGCAAAATTACTAAGGGTGAGGCCCAGAGAGAAGCCTGCACACGTTCAATTACACCTTGAGATTCTAACTCGGCCAATGTTCTTGCGACCTCATCACGCAATGCGTGGGGAACATTGCGCGCTCTGAAAAATTTCGGTTGCGCGTTACCTTTCAATTCCAAATGTGCAGCATAGTTCTTAGCGCAACCAAGGCCCTGTGCAAAAATGTCTGCAAATTCTTCACAAAGACTAGAAACACTGGCGGAAGGCACAGTCTGATTCACTGATAGGACCTGATTTACTATAGACAAATTAAACAATTGAAACAAATCTAAACCAAACAAGTTCACTGCACTAGAAGAACGAAGAACGTAAAATGATACAAGTTTTGTTTGTCCCTTGTATGTTGCAAGAAGGCTGCACTGTCCTAACACAGGTATATGCTGTCCTGAGTAACTATGTAACTTAACATTTGCGGCACGCAATGGCGGTTGGCCCAGTTGTTTGTACGTGTCGTGATTAATCAATGAAACTGCAGCTCCGGTATCGAGCTGGAACGGTATCACTTTGCCGTCAAAGTCTAAGTCCACAAAAAGTTTATTGTCCTGCTGACGACAAGAGCGACTGTCACGTGCAAATTGAACTGATACAGGTACAGAAGCACTTGCGACTTTACGGGATTTCCCGCGACGTCGACACACACTTTGGGTGGGACGAACACAGTCACTGTTAGCTAAAGTGTCACTGGACGGGTGGGAATGAACTACATTAATGTCCATGGGCGAAGGTCCACGAGCCTGATTGTCCTGGGTTCGATTCCGGCGCGAAGCAAAAGGCCTGGAATTATTGCGATTGTCTGATCTAAGCTTTTTCTGGCAAACACTTTGTACATGTCCTTTCTTTTGACAGTAAAAGCAAATAGCTTGGCGTGACGGGCAATTTTCACGCGAATGTCTAGTTGCACACCGCGGGCATGATTTCACTGCAGTTGCTTGCTTACGCGGCGCACGTGTTTGCGAGCGAGGCTGCGACGGGCGCGAGGGCCGCTTAGCGTCCCGTGCAGCGGGCCCGGCGGGCCGGTTAATGTGACACACTGCTGGCGAAGTTTCAAACGATTCCTGAGCAAAGTCAAGTGTGTCTTGCCTGTCCAAAATGTCTATCACTTGTTGCAGGGAGGGATTTACGAGTTTCAAAATCTGTTCCCGTATGCGAACATCAGAAACGTTCTGTGCTATTGCATCACGCACCATAGTATCTGAATATGGGAGGCCACATTCACAGGCAAACGCACAGTCTCTAGTAAGTCCTTGCAAAGTTGCAACCCACTCCCTATTAGTCTGACCGGCCGTACGTTTTGTACGAAAGAACGTATACCGTTTGGCAACTACATTGACTGTGTCTTTGAAATAGGCATCTAAAGCAGACAAAATTTCTTCGTAGGACAGAGTTGCTACGTCGCGTCGGGGAAACAATTTCACTATCACACGGTAGGTAGACACACCGACACAAGAAAGCAAAAACGGCTGCCGCTCTTTACCTTGTATTCTGTACGCGGCGAGATGAAACTGGAACTGGCTGGCCCACTCAGTCCAGGTTTCGCACTCGGCCTCAAAGGGCCTAAATGGCGGTGCGACAGCGTTGTGTGGCTGCGGTAGCGATGAAGCGGCGGCTGCCGCATCGTTTTGCAGCGCACTTTGACCCTGGACGAGCTGTCCAAGGGCTTCCAATAACGCCTGCGTCTGCTGATTCTGCAAGCGAAAAAATTCGGACAGTACATCTGGAGATTGTGGCGAAGCCATGACACAAGCAAATCAGAGCACAAAAAGGGAAAAAGAACAAATCAGTCCAAAGCAGAAAAAACACTTTCTCTCGTCGCCATGTGATGTGTCGGCAGCGGGGCCAACACCTTGTAGATCGAAGTGGCTGAAAGTGCACGCTAAACTAACGCAGACGGGCGTGAAGTACTGGAACATGAGACTTATTAATGAATAAGAAGAAAAGTACGTAGCTGGAATAATATACTTAACTTTATTCTCTTGTTGGAATACATCTCTTGAATAGTAGTAAGCTATAAGCACTGATACAAATGGCGCCTTGCTAGGTAGTAGCTATGGAATAAGCTGAAGGCTATTCTATCAGTCTCTCGGCAATTGAGAGGAAGACTTGGTAGGTCTGGTCGCAAGCTATGTCGTCCGTACAACTGGGGCGAGGTCTAGTCCGTGTATTGTGACCTGCCATGTGGTGGCGCTAGGTTTGCGATTACACAGTGGCGACACGCGGGTCCGACATGTACTACAGGACCGCGGCCGATTTAAGTTACCACCTAGCAAGTGTGGTGTCTAGCGGTGACACCACACCTTCATAGCCCAGTCAACGAAGACCAAAAAAAGAGCAAATAAGGGAAAAAATTCGCGTAGTCGCAAACTGTTGTATAGTGGGAGGGGAAAGTGTCATGAACGACGTACTAAAAATCCCCGCTTGTGTCGTGTGAGCATCTTACTTTTTCTTGAATAATTGGAAAACTGACAGTTCTAGCGAAAACGTTTACCAGTACGAAATGAAAGTACATTTCCTACAACAAAAGGTCCTCCTTATATTTTCTCCGTTGCAGACGATTTTAAAACAGCAAATTATTAAAAAAAATACCATTTTAATGGTATAAAATGGTCGGCAGGTGAGTCTCCATTGTCTCTACGCGACTACGATGCCGGAAAGAAACTACACGTTGATTCACAATCACGCCGAGCCTTCTGTAGCGCGCCTCGTAAATGACGGGTGACGCAGCGCGCAAACACACACGGAGCGTGTTTATTTTCCGCGAAATGCTTTGTGCGAAGACACGTATGCGAAGGATTTATTTTCCACAAAATGGAATACAGACGTTAGTTACTAATAAAACTACGCATACGAAGAAAAATCTACAGACATCCCCTCAGTCCAGGACATTGGCCTAAAACAGCTTTAATAAAATTTCGATAATTTCCGAAACATACCGATTATTGCTTATACTTTTAACAGACAGTATAAAATGAATATTAGAGATTATTTGGACTATTTGCTCTTCTTTTTGTTTCCAACTACTTCCTTTACTTTAAAACTAATAATGTGTTTGTGAACCTTTATTATTATGTATAAGTTTTAATTGACAATAACTCATAACACGTTTTTTTTTTTACACTACTGGCAATTAAAATTGCTACACCACGACGATGACGTGCTACAGACGCGAAATTTAACCGACAGGAAGATGATGCTGTGGTATGCAAATGATTAGCTTTTCATAGCATTCACACAACGTTGGCGCCGGTGGCGACACCTAAAACGTGCTGACATGAGGAAAGTTTGCAACCGATTTCTCATACACAAACAGCAGTTGACCGGCGTTGCCCGGTGAAACGTTGTTATGATGCCTCGGGTAAGGAGGAGAAATGCGTACCATCATGTATCCGACTTTGATAAAGGTCAGATTGTAGGCTATCGCAATTGCCGTCTATGGTATCGCGACATTGCTGCTCGCGTTGGTCGAGATCCAATGAGTGTTAGCAGAATATGGAATCGGTGGGTTCAGGAGGGTAATACGGAACGCCGTGCTGGATCCCAACGGCCTCGTATCACTAGCAGTCGAGATCAGGCATCTTATCCGCATGGCTGAAACGCATCGTGCAGCCACGTCTCGATCCCTGAGTAACCAGATGGGGACGTTGGCAAGACAACAACCATCTGCACGAACAGTTCGACGACGTTTGCAGCAGCATGGACTATCAGCTCGGAGACCATGACTGCGGTTTCCCTTGACGTTGCATCACAGACAGGAGGGCCTGCGATGGTGTACTCAACGACAAACCTGGGTGCACGAGTGGCAAAACGTCATTTTTTCGGAGGAATCCAGGTTCTGTTTACAGCATCATGATGGTCACATCTTTGTTTCGCGACATCGCGGTGAATGCACATTGGAAGCGTGTATTCATCATCGCCATACTGGCGTATCACCCGGCGTGATGGTATGGGGTGCCATTGGTTACACGTCTCGGTCACCTCTTGTTCGCATTGACGGCACTTTGAACAGTGGACGCTACATTTCAGATATGTTACGACCCGTGGCTCTACCCTTCATTCGATCCCTGCGAAACCCTACATTTCAGCAGGAAAATGCAGGACCGCATGTTGAAGGTCCTGTACGGGCGTTTCTGGACACAGAAAATGTTCGACTGCTGCCCTGGCCAGCACATTCTCCAGATCTCTCACCAACTAAAAACGTCTGGTCAATGGTGGCCGAGCAACTGGCTCGTCACAATATGCCAGTCACTACTATTGATGAATTGTGGTGTCGTCTTGAAGCTGCATGGGCAGCTGTACCTGTACACGCCATCCAAGCTCTGACTCAATGTCCAGGGGTATCAAGGCCGTTATTACGGCCAGGTGTGGTTGTTCTGGGTACTGATTTCTCAGGATCTATACACCCAAATTGCGTAATGTAATCACATTTCAGTTCTAGTATAACATATTTGTCCAATGAATACCCGTTTATCATCTGCATTTCTTCTTCGTGTAGCAATTTTAATGGCCAGTAGTGTAGTTACAGTATGTGCGGAATTAAATAATTACACTCCTGGAAATGGAAAAAAGAACACATTGACACCGGTGTGTCAGACCCACCATACTTGCTCCGGACATTGCGAGAGGGCTGTACAAGCAATGATCACACGCACGGCACAGCGGACACACCAGGAACCGCGGTGTTGGCCGTCGAATGGCGCTAGCTGCGCAGCATTTGTGCACCGCCGCCGTCAGTGTCAGCCAGTTTGCCGTGGCATACGGAGCTCCATCGCAGTCTTTAACACTGGTAGCATGCCGCGACAGCGTCGACGTGAACCGTATGTGCAGTTGACGGACTTTGAGCGAGGGCGTATAGTGGGCATGCGGGAGGCCGGGTGGACGTACCGCCGAATTGCTCAACACGTTGGGCGTGAGGTCTCCACAGTACCTCGATGTTGTCGCCAGTGGTCGGCGGAAGGTGCACGTGCCCGTCGACCTGGGACCGGACCGCAGCGACGCACGGATGCACGCCAAGACCGTAGGATCCTACGCAGTGCCGTAGGGGACCGCACCGCCACTTCCCAGCAAATTAGGGACACTGTTGCTCCTGGGGTATCGGCGAGGACCATTCGCAACCGTCTCCATGAAGCTGGGCTACGGTTCCGCACACCGTTAGGCCGTCTTCCGTTCACGCCCCAACATCGTGCAGCCCGCCTCCAGTGGTGTCGCGACAGGCGTGAACGGAGGGACGAATGGAGACGTGTCGTCTTCAGCGATGAGAGTCGCTTCTGCCTTGGTGCCAATGATGGTCGTATGCGTGTTTGGCGCCGTGCAGGTGAGCGCCACAATCAGGACTGCATACGACCGAGGCACACAGGGCCAACACCCGGCATCATGGTGTGGGAAGCGATCTCCTACACTGGCCGTACACCACTGGTGATCGTCAAGGGGACACTGAATAGTGCACGGTACATCCAAACCGTCATCGAACCCATCGTTCTACCATTCCTAGACCGGCAAGGGAACTTGCTGTTCCAACAGGACAATGCACGTCCGCATGTATCCCGTGTCACCCAACGTGCTCTAGAAGGTGTAAGTCAACTACCCTGGCCAGCAAGATCTCCGGATCTGTCCCCGATTGAGCATGTTTGGGACTGGATGAAGCGTCGTCTCACGCGGTCTGCACGTCCAGCACGAACGCTGGTCCAACTGAGGCGCCAGGTGGAAATGGCATGGCAAGCCGTTCCACAGGACTACATCCAGCATCTCTACGATCGTCTCCATGGGAGAATAGCAGGCTGCATTGCTGCGAAAGGTGGATATACACTGTACTAGTGCCGACATTGTGCATGCTCTGTTGCCTGTGTCTATGTGCCTGTGGTTCTGTCAGTGTGATCATGTGATGTATCTGACCCCAGGAATGTGTCAATAAAGTTTCCCCTTCCTAGGACAATGAATTCACGGTGTTCTTATTTCAATTTCCAGGAGTGTATTTCTACGTGATCACACGTAACGCGTAATTCACATATACAACCATTTTCAGAAAAAAAAACCAGAACAGCTTGAACGGCTAGAGATAGGACGTTCATATTCACAGGACATGTACATTAGAATGTTCTGCATGAATGATTAGCATTTGAACCAGTTCGGCGCGAAAGTTCAAGGTCAACATCGACATTCGGCTCTCGTTGTCAATATAAAACGAAGGTAATGGATCAGTGTGGGTTGAGCAGGCGTGCAGGATGCCCTAGCAGACGTATGTGCTAACCGTACCGTCAAATCAGTGAGTCTGAAAGAGGGCGCATTATTGGAATGACGGAATGTGATGCACGTAGAATCAATACTTTCGGAAGTGCAACGGGTGTGTGCACGAGAGGCTGTAGAACACGACGAGATGGGTCAGGTCACACCCAGCAGACCACTTCCCGAGAAGATCGACGCCTCAGCCCAGTGACATTGCAGGACAGAGTTGCATCCTCCTCGGCTCTGGCGCAACACTGGAACATCGTGCACTACTAGGGGTGACAGTCCGCCGTCCTTTATTACGGCATGGCTTACGTTCGCGTTGTCCACCTCTGCCTACCTTTGACGAATGTGCAGAAACATGCTAGACAGCGGTTGTGTATGGAACGAACTCACTGTGGACGGGAAATGGCCTCAGACAGCGTTTTCGGACAAATCCAGGCCCTGTTTGTTTGAAAGTGATGACCGCATTTTGGTTCGTTGCAGACATGGGGAGCATCATCACAGTGGCTGATTCGCACAAGACATACAGCTCCATCTCGAGGTGTTATAATGTGGGATGCTAAAGGGTACAACCACAAATCAGAGTTGGTGCGGGCCGAGAGTACTTTGACCAGTTAGACCTACGTGAATGACATCCTGCGACCTGTAGCTATACCTTTTCTGCACAACACTCCAGACGCCATTTTTCAGCAAGACCATGCACGACCACATATCGCTGCAGGCACACGCGTCGTCTTGGTGTCACGGGATGTCAGCATTTTGTCGTGCCCCTCCGGATCACCAGACTTGTCACAAATCGAAAATGTGTGGGATGAGGTGAAACGAAGGGTGCAGCGCTGTGACCCAATGCCAATCACCACAGATGAACTTTGGAACTGGGTGAATGCAGCATGGGTGCCACAGGGCGCCATTCGCGCCTTATACGCGCCGTTGCCATCACGCATGGAGAAAGTTATCGGGGTCCATAGCGGGCTCTTTGCCTACTAGTCAACAGGACACATCCTGAACCGAGGTGACTGGAATGGTAATTGTGGTGTGACCGCAAGGCACCACACTGGCTAGGTTGTAGGCCTCAAATCGGCTGCGGTCCTTCAGTACACAGCGGACCCGCGAGTCGCCACTGTCGACGCTAGCAGACCGAGCACCGCCTCTCGGCTGGTCTTACGAGACAAGCCAGCGCACTGCCCAGTTCTACAGACGACTTTAATAGGTATGGTTCACCCGTTATAGCTTCACAGATCTCAGTTGCAGAGACGGTAGTTAGCATAGCTTTCAGCTAAGTCATACGGTCGCAGGTTCGAATCCTGCCTCGGGCATGGATGTGTGTGATGTCCTTAAGGTAGTTAGGTTTAATTAGCTCTAACTTCTAGGCGACTGATGACCTCACAAGTTAAGTCGCATAGTGCTCAGAGCCATTTGAACCATTTTCAGCTAAGTCAGTAGCTACGACCTAGCCAGGCGCCACATGCAGTTTGTGCATTGACAATTGATCTATGTGTGTAAAACAATCAGAATTGTAAAGAAGTATTCTCAGTTCAGTCTATAACTGCACTTGTAAATATTATTGTACAAAGTCAAGATCGAAGTTCACCCTGATGCTGAATTAAAGCTAAGTATTTAATTGTATTCCTGTCTACTAACTTTCTAATCGCCTAAGACGTTCCAGATACATCCCGTCAATAATAGTTCATTGATCCTCACGACAGCCTACGTGATCAACGCGTGCAGTTAATGGCCACACCTCTTGATCAGACTAACAGTCAAATTGCGTGACTCAGCCGGGTCACCCTTTCTCCATGAGGCCCATAGTTCCGCCTCATACACAACAGTAATCACTTCTGCAGAACATACTAACGTACACGTCCCATGAATATGAATGTCGTTTAAGGTGTTCTGTTTTTTTTTCTGAACATGAGTGTACGTTAGTATCGACGGCGTTTATAAACTTTGGTATCGACTGTTACGAGTAATGGAAATTTACCTTCCCACAGAAGCATTTCACTGCACAATGCCCTGAAAGTCTTCCACTGACAAACAGAACATCTTTTACCACCGTCATCCAATAGTGAAGCGAACAGTAAGTGTGAAAGTTCGCATCGAAACTCGTTGACAGATGTGTGGGGTCCTGGCCACTCGTCGCTTATAGGGTACCTAAAGGATGCTGCGTTCTCGGAATGCTATACAACAATTCAAGCAAATAACATTAATAGTGTTATTTCAATAAAGCATCATTTGCTTGAGGCCTTATTCCTGCGGCAAGGCGGGGTCGGCCTTGTTACTATTGATGTGGCAGTGTCAGTTGCAGGGGGTGCCCTTCATGCCACCACCCTCAACCCCAGCTGTCTGCATCTAGTGTACGCCATGGAATAGTGCGAACGTGAGTCGTGTAACTGAGGCGGAACGTGGGTACCAGCCCGGTATTCACCTAGCGGGATGTCGAAAACCGTCTAAAAACCACATCCGGCATACAGGCGCTCGTCGTTAATCCGGTGGGCGGATTCGGTCCGGGTCTGGGGCGCCTACCCGAATCAAGGAAGCAACGCATTACTGCTCTCGGCTACCCTGTCGGGTTTTTATTTCAATAAAGCAGATTTGACAACATTTAACTAGAATTTACAATGGTGTCGCAAGCAGTGGGCGAAATGCAAATAAGTAATGTTGTTTGCTATATACAGTATTCATGTAAGCAGTAGATGTGGATCACACGTCACTGCTGTTGTAGTGCTCTCCTAGTACTGTCCGAATACTCTCCGGCCGAGGCTGGCAGGACAGAGGGGTAGAGAAACAATTAAAACCGCTCAAAAGAGGAAAGGCCGCTGGACCTGATGGGATACCAGTTCGATTGTACACAGAGTACGCGAAGGAGATTGCCCCCCTTCTTGCAGCGGTGCACCGTAGGTCTCTAGAAGAGTGTAGTGTTCCAAAGGATTGGAAAAGGGCACAGGTCATCCCCGTTTTCAAGAAGGGACGTCGAACAGATGTGCAGATGTGCAGAACTATCTCTAACGTCGATTAGTTGTAGAATTTTGAAACACGTATTATGTTCGAGTATAATGACATTTCTGGAGGCTATAAATCTACTCTGTTGGAATCAGCATGGGTTTCGAAAAAGACGATCGTGTGAAACCCAGTTCGCGCAATTCGTCCACGAGACTCAGAGGGCCATAGACACGGGTTCCCAGGTAGATGCCGTGTTTCTTGACTTCCGCAAGGCGTTTGATACAGTTCCCCACAGTCGTTTAATAAACAAAGTAACAGCATATGGACAGTCAGACCAATTGTGTGATTGGATTGAAGAGTTCCTAAATAACAGAGCACAGCATGTCACTATCAATGGAGAGAAGTCTTCCGAAGTAAGAGTGGTTTCAGGTGTGCCGCAGGGGAGTGTCGTAGGACCGTTGCTGTTCACAATATACATAAATGACCTTGTGGATAACACCGGAACTTCACTGAGGCTTTTTGCGGATGATGCTGTAGTATATCGAGAGGTTGTAGCAATGGAAAATTGCAACGAATTGACGCATGATGAATGGAATGGCAATTGAATCTCAATGTAGACAAGTGTAATGAGCAGCGAATACACAGAAAGAAAGATCCTTTATCATTTAGCTACAATATAGCAGGTCAGCAACTGGAAACAGCTAATTCCATCAATTATCTGGGAGTAGGCATTAGGAGTGATTTAAAATGAAATGACAATTTAAAATTAATCGTCGGTAAAGCAGATGCCAGACCGAGATTCAGTGTAAGAATCCTAAGGAAATGCAGTCCGAAAACAAAGGAAGTAGGTTACAGTACACTTGTTCGCCCACTGCTTAAATACTGCTCACCGGGGTTGGATCCGTACCAGATACGGTTGATAGAAGAGATAGAGAAGATCCAATGGAGAGCAGCGCGCTTCGTTACAGGATCATTTAGTAATCGAGAAAGCGTTACTGAGATGATAGATAAACTCCAGTGGAAGACTCTGCAGGAGAGACGCTCAGTAGCTCGGTACGGGCTTCTGTTGAAGTTTCGAGAATATACTTTCACCGAGGAGTCAAGCAGTATATTGCTCCCTCCTTCATATTTCTCGCGAAGAGACCATGAGGATAAAATCAGAGAGATTAGAGCCCACACAGAGGCATACCGACAATGTTTCTTTCCACGAACAATACGAGACTGGAATGGAAGGGAGAACCGATAGACGTACTCAAGGTACCCTCCGCGACAGACCGCCTGGTGGCTTGCGGAGTATGGATGTAGATGTAGATATATTCTCTTCTGCTAGAGGGCGCTCTTGTGGTGCGTCCTTGTCAGCGGGCAGTTGGCTGACGTCATCTCACCGCCTTCTTTGCCCTTTGGATCTTCGTCTTGGTGCCGGTGCTTGTCGATACGCCGGAACATACCCCCCCCCCCCCCAAAGCGACGTACCGTCGTCGTGTAGGGGGTGTGACCACGGCGGTGGAGGCAGGAGTGTGGGGGCGCAACGCCGGGCCGGAAGCTGTGGCTGCAGGGGACGTCAAGCTTCCGGTCGTACACTGCCATCCAGTTTGCGCTCTGGCGGAAACGTCCCCCAGAAAACCACCAGAAAGGTACACGTCCACTTCCTGATGCCATGAACCAGATGATGGCGATGACTGCTGCGGCGTGGGAGGGTCAAAAAATGGCTCTGAGCACTATGCGACTCAACTGCTGAGGTCATCAGTCGCCTAGAACCTAGAACTACTTAAACCTAACTAACCTAAGGACATCACACACAGCCATGCCCGAGGCAGAATTCGAACCTGCGACCGGAGCGGTCGCTCGACTCCAGACTGTAGCGCCTAGAACCGCACGGTCACTCTGGCCGGCGTGGGAGGGTCCAGCTCCAGCGGTAGGACGAGATCAGGCGGAGGAGATGAAGGCTTCGTTTCCGTGGGGTCGTCCCGCGGTGTCGTGATGACACCCTCTGGCGGCTGCTGTGGCCGCGCTGTACTCTGGATCCGTAAATCTGGGGAAAGAGACGCTGGAAGATCATCGTGCACACGACAGAGGCGAAGTTGATTTTGATGGCGGCGCTGCAAGCTATCTGGACGTGAAATAAGATACATGCATGCGCCAAGTCGACGGACAATCTCGCCTCGGGCCCACCGTCTGCTGCAGCTAGAAACCGTGTAAAAGACAATATCATGCGAAGCGATACTTGCGGCCTTCCTTCGGCGCCGGATGATGAGGAGGGAGGCGCAGTGTCCGATGGTGGCGGCCGTGAAGCAATTCCGCCGGCGATCGTACATCTCGTGGACGCGAACGATATGAGGCGAGAAACAGTTGCAGTGCTTGATCCCTGGTGTGTGCCGCGCGAAGTTTGGTCATCTGCTGCTTGAATGTTCTGGCAAAACGTTCCAAAAAATGGCCCTAAGCACTATGGGACTTAACATCTGAGGTCATCAGTCCCCTTCAACTTAGAACTACTTAAGCCTAACTAAGCTAAGGACATCACAGACATCCATGCCCGAGGATGGATTCGAACCTGTGACCGTAGCAGCAGCGCGGTGCCGGACTGAAGCGCCTAGAACCGCAAAACGTTCCGCTTCACCGTTGACTGTGGCTGGAACGGTGCACTAGTTAGATGCTGTATGGCATTGCGTTCACAGAGAGTTTCAAATTCATTTGACGTGATCTGAGGTCCGTTGTCTGACAGTATTACTTCAGGTAAACTTCTAGGCAAAAAATAGATGACTACACCCGAATCGGGCTACGTGACATTGCCGACTTCATTGGCACAGTAAAAGGAAACTTGTTATACGAGTCGACCACAATCAACCAACGAGTGTTCCAAAAAGGTCCCGCAGAGTCACGTTGCCATGCAGAGAATTTTTGTGGCGGAGCGGACTGATCTTCCGCACATGCGTGACACTGTGACGTCATCTGTTCTATTTGGGTCTCCATATCCTGCCAAGTACAGTGTCGACGCGCTAACTGTTTCGTACGAACAATCCCCCAGTGTCCTTGGTGGAGTAACTGCAACACTTCTTCTTGCAAAATTTTGTGGATCAACACACGTGAGTGTGCACTATCATTTTGAACAAGAACCACACCTTGCTGTACAGCGAGGCCATGCCGACTTGCAAAACATCGGCGCACTACAGAGTTCTTTAAGTTGTGTAAGGAACGGGGCCAAGATGTGCGAATGTATGTTAGCAAAATGTTCAAATCTGAATCAGCTTCCGCAGCCCGTGCAATTTTCCTATAGTTCAGAGGAAAGCATTGAAGCAATTTAGAATACTGAGCACCCATGTGACAACAAGATACAGCAGAAGCGTCAAAGTCTGTGTCAGGGCCAATCGGAAGACGTGAAAGCGCGTCCGCAGTACAGTGCTGAGCCGTTCGGCGGTACACAGTCTCGTACTGGTATTGAGACAGCAACAAAACCCATCTGAGCAATTTTTGGGCAGTTCGTACAGGAACCGGTTTCGTCGGATGAAGCAAGGACTTCAAACGCTTGTGATCCCTTACTAACTAGAATTTTCTGCCTTACAAATAGTGGTGAAATTCGGTGATACCGTACACAATAGCCAGTGCCTCTTTCTCAATTAGTGAATAGTTAGACTGGACAACACTTTTGACGCGAAAGCAATAGGTCTGTCTTTACCACCAAGTCTGTGCGAAAGCACTGCGCCGACTCCGTAAGAGGAAGCGTGAAGTTGCAATACAACTGGTTTGTCGGGATCAAAGTGAACCAATCATCGATCACTGAGCAATGCATCCTTAAGTTTTTGAAAAGCTACTCGGCCCTCATTTGTCCCAAAAAAGGGGACGTTCTTGCGACGCAAGCGATGCAATGGCGCCACTATTTGCGCAGCATTCAGTATGAATCGAATGTAATAGTTCATCTTCCCTAAGACAGACTGCAATTCTGTGACATTGCGAGGAAGTGGTAACTCGCGTATGGCTAGCAAATGCGACAGAAGAGGATGTACACCTTGACCGTTTATGATATGACCAAGATACTGCAACTCTCGTTTAAAAAAAAAATCACACTTGTCCATTCTACACTTTAGTCCTGCATCAGATAACACACGAAACAAAACACACAAATCTGCAATATGTTCTTCAGGTGTACGACCTGCTACGACAATATCGTCAAAATAGTTTGAACAGTTTGGCACTTGTGTAGTCAGCCGTTCCAAATACAGTTGAAAAATGGCGGGTGCGGAAGCACTGCCAAAAGGCAAACGCCGACATGCAAACAATCCCAAGTGGGATTCATCGAGTGGTATTTGAAGATACGCGTCCAGTTTTTGAAAAATAGCGTCCAGCGCCTAATTTGTCCATGAGAGCCTCTGGGCATGGCAATGGATAATTATCAATCACTGTTTGTGGGTTGACTGTAGACTTTAAGTCAACACAGAGGTGAATGCGACCTGAAGGTTTGGGGAGCAAAACCAGTGGGCTTGCCCATTGACTAGCTTGTATGGATGTAATAACTCCACTATCTTGCAGTTCTTGAGGTTCAGCAGCCACTTTGTCCCTTAATGCAATGGGAACAGATCTGGCCCGGTAATATTTCGGCTCAGCATTGTCTTTCATAGTAATATGTGAAGCAAAATTGTCAGCCTTGCCTAAACCTTCAGAAAAGGGTTCATGGAATGCTTTCAACAAGCTAGCTACACTGTCTTTTGCATTGAATGCAGACACTGACAACACATCGTCCTGAATGTTAAAGTCAAACAGATCAAAAGAGTCAAGTCAAAAATGTTCTCACAGTCGAGTTACTGTAGCGCCGTTAAAGTCACTGTTTGTGTGTGCGAGCGATACATGGCAGGCGAAGTACATGTTCTGAGAATGGGAATGTCTTGTCCATTCTAAACCGTCAGCTGCATGCAAGTTTTTGACAGGCTCAGGAGCCTAACATTTCATTTGTGTGACGATTAGCAGTGTGACAGAAGCACCCATGTCCAACTGAAATTTCACATGTTTCCCACAAATAAGTAAATGAGCAAAAAGTTTGTTCGTCTGGTGTATCACTGAAGAAACAGCATGCTTGCTGGGTTTGCTAACGCCTGTTGCAGACTTTGAATATACTGCATTAATGACATGGGCCTTGTGACCAGATTTTTTGTGAGTGGGCCGAATTCTATTTTGGTTCCGTTGCAAACATACGGATTGCACATGTCCTTTCCTACCACAAGCCTAACACTGAGCTTTTCGGGATTGGCAGTCTTGGTGTATGTGCCATGAATAACACCGAGGGCAAGACTTAATTCTGTTCGCCTGTGTAGCTGCTTGTTTAGCGAACTCCTGACACGGCGTGGAACGTTGTTTACACGGCGTGGCTAGCGCATGCCGCCGGTTCAGAATGGGGCGATCGCAAGCAGGGGACTCAACCCGGCAAATAGTTGGCAGCTCAAATGTACGAGGGTAATCCCAAAAGTAAGGTCTCCTATTTTTTATAAGTACGGAGCTGAATCGCTTTCCGGCCAAATGTTCTTTTAACCTAGGGAACAAGTGATAGTCACTGGGTGCCAAGTCAGGACTATAGGGTGGGTGGGTGATCATGTTCCACTGAAACTGTTGCAGGAGAGCAACGGTTTGCCAAGCGATGTGTGGGCGAGCGTTGTCATAGAGAATGTGTACGCCCTTGCTCAACATTCCTCTTCTTCGGTTCTGAATTGCCCGTTTGAGTTTTTTCAGAGTCTCACAGTACCTGTCAGCGTTAATTATGGTCCCAGCAATTCAGCTCAGACGACGAGGTGAAAGAAGAGGTTCATAACTTTCTAAACAGCATGGCGGTGAGCTGGTATGACATGGGCATACAAAAACTGCCACAGCGTCTACAACAATGCATCGATAGAAATGGTGATTATGTCGAAAAATAGCTAAATGTTCAAGCTGTAAACTGATGTAAACCATTGTAGAAATAAACAGGTCTATGTGCTTACAAAAAAATAGGAGACCTTATTTTTGCGATTATCCTCGTATGAACAGACAAGGCTCTGGAATCTTACTGATCTAAAATTCGCACTACCTGGTGAAATGGTGGATCGGACTGTTTCAAATTTGTTGAGTTTGACATCAGGTACATTGTACACCATCACATCACGCAACATAACGTCTGAATGTAAGGCACTGCAAGCACATTTGATTTTGCATTTCCTTGTCATACCTTGCAAATCTGTTACCCATTCGCGACCGTTCTGACGGTTTTTGCAATTAAAGAATTGATACCTAGCAGCTATCACATTCACTTGTTGGTCATAGTAGTTAACGGCTGTACCACCTGTTCATAACTAAGTTCACTCGGAGTGGCGTTAGGAAATAACTTTTGGATAAGTCTGAAAACTGCAATTCCTAGCCGGCTGTAGTGGCCGAGCGGTTCTAGTGCGGAACCGCGCGACCGCTAAGGTCGTAAGGTCGCAGGTTCGAATCCTGCCTCGGGCATGGATGTGTCTGATGTCCTTAGGTTAATTAGGTTTAAGTAGTTCTAGGTTCTAGGGGACTGATGACCTCAGAAGTTAAGTCGCATAGTGCTCAGAGCCTTTTTTTTTTTTTTTTTTTTTGTCAGTTGCTACTGTTGATAATACATATGGAAGTTTCACAGCATCCGGTACATTTTGGGTGATGAGGTGCGCTTCAAACTCGGACATCCACTCGAGCCATTCCTCTTCTTGTTCACTAAACTGTCGAAAAGGTGGTATAGCAGCTGTAGTAGGCGGCGCTTGTTCTGTCAGGCGCAGAATTGGCCAGAAACTGCTGCACTGTGTTGAGTAACATGGAGATCCATTGCGTCTGGAACTCAAACATATGCATTATCTGTGTGGCATCGAACATTTGCGGTTGTGGCACCTGAGCAGGGTCGGAACAGGTGGGCATGATCGAAGACATCAACGGAACAAGCAAGGTAAATAACGACAAAATCAAAGAAATTTTCTGCAACGTCCACCTGAAAACATTGTTTAGCAAAAACAACAAGAAACTGTTAAACCAATGAAACGCCCGTGCAAAGTAAAGACACAATTGCAATAAAACAAAATTCCGTGGCCGTCTGGCACTGGGTTCGGCGGATACTTGTCGACAAATTTGGAGTCCTGCCCACTCCTTGCTTATATGGTGCCTAAAGGATGCTGCGTTCCCGGAATGCTGTAAAACAATTCAAGCAAATAACATTAATAGTTTTATTTCAATAAAGCAGATTTGACAATACTTAACAATGGTGTCGCAAGCGATGGCCGACATGCAAATAAGTAATGTTCTTTGCTATATACACTCCTGGAAATGGAAAAAACAACACATTGACACCGGTGTGTCAGACCCACCATACTTGCTCCGGACACTGCGAGAGGGCTGTACAAGCAATGATCACACGCACGGCACAGCGGACACACCAGGAACCGCGGTGTTGGCCGTCGAATGGCGCTAGCTGCGCAGCATTTGTGCACCGCCGCCGTCAGTGTCAGCCAGTTTGCCGTGGCATACGGAGCTCCATCGCAGTCTTTAACACTGGTAGCATGCCGCGACAGCGTGGACGTGAACCGTATGTGCAGTTGACGGACTTTGAGCGAGGGCGTATAGTGGGCATGCGGGAGGCCGGGTGGACGTACCGCCGAATTGCTCAACACGTGGGGCGTGAGGTCTCCACAGTACATCGATGTTGTCGCCAGTGGTCGGCGGAAGGTGCACGTGCCCGTCGACCTGGGACCGGACCGCAGCGACGCACGGATGCACGCCAAGACCGTAGGATCCTACACAGTGCCGTAGGGGACCGCACCGCCACTTCCCAGCAAATTAGGGACACTGTTGCTCCTGGGGTATCGTCGAGGACCATTCGCAACCGTCTCCATGAAGCTGGGCTACGGTCCCGCACACCGTTAGGCCGTCTTCCGCTCACGCCCCAACATCGTGCAGCCCGCCTCCAGTGGTGTCGCGACAGGCGTGAATGGAGGGACGAATGGAGACGTGTCGTCTTCAGCGATGAGAGTCGCTTCTGCCTCGGTGCCAATGATGGTCGTATGCGTGTTTGGCGCCGTGCAGGTGAGCGCCACAATCAGGACTGCATACGACCGAGGCACACAGGGCCAACACCCGGCATCATGGTGTGGGGAGCGATCTCCTACACTGGCCGTACACCACTGGTGATCGTCGAGGGGACACTGAATAGTGCACGGTACATCCAAACCGTCATCGAACCCATCGTTCTACCATTCCTAGACCGGCAAGGGAACTTGCTGTTCCACAGGACAATGCACGTCCGCATGTATCCCGTGCCACCCAACGTGCTCTAGAAGGTGTAAGTCAACTACCCTGGCCAGCAAGATCTCCGGATCTGTCCCCCATTGAGCATGTTTGGGACTGGATGAAGCGTCGTCTCACGCGGTCTGCACGTCCAGCACGAACGCTGGTCCAACTGAGGCGCCAGGTGGAAATGGCATGGCAAGCCGTTCCACAGGACTACATCCAGCATCTCTACGATCGTCTCCATGGGAGAATAGCAGCCTGCATTGCTGCGAAAGGTGGATATACACTGTACTAGTGCCGACATTGTGCATGCTCTGTTGCCTGTGTCTATGTGCCTGTGGTTCTGTCAGTGTGATCATGTGATGTATCTGACCCCAGGAATGTGTCAATAAAGTTTCCCCTTCCTGGGACAATGAATTCACGGTGTTCTTATTTCAATTTCCAGGAGTGTACAATGTTCATGTAAGCAGTAGATATGGATCACACGTCACTGCTGTCGCAGAGCTCTCCTGGTACTGTGCGAATACTGTCCGGCAGGGGCTGGCAGGAGCCTCGCTTATATTCTCTTCGGCTAGAGGGCGCTCCTGCCGTGGTGCGTCCTTGTCACGTCTTCTCGCCGCCTTCTTTGCTCTTGCGATCTTCATCTTCGTGCCAGTGCTTGTCAGCATACCGAAATCTCTTTACTTCTTCTCCGTCAGCTTTAATTCCCTTTCCACATTTTTCCGTGCCTTCCTTCACATCTTGCTCAATGTACTGATTGAATAACACTGGGCCCGCATCTCGTGGTCGTGCGGTAGCGTTCTCGCTTCCCACGCCCGGGTTCCCGGGTTCGATTCCCGGCGGGGTCAGGGATTTTCTCTGCCTCGTGATGGCTGGGTGTTGTGTGATGTCCTTAGGTTAGTTAGGTTTAAGTAGTTCTAAGTTCTAGGGGACTGATGACCATAGATGTTAAGTCCCATAGTGCTCAGAGCCATTTGAACCATTTGAATAACACTGGTGATAGGCTATAACGTTTTCCCACTCCTTTCACTCCACTCCTTCCTTGTCATGACCTTCGACTCTTACAACTGCTGCCTAGTTTCTGTAAAAGTTGTAAATAATCTTTCGCTCCCTGTATTCCACCTCTGGTACATTCAGAAATTTAAAGAGTGTATTCTTTTCAACATTGTCAAAAGTTTCCTACAAATGCTATAAAAGTAGGTTTGCCTTTCCTTAACCTCTCTTCCCATACGAGTCATAGTGCCAGTGCTGCCTCCCATGTTCCAACATTTCTACCGAATTCAAGCTGATCCTGGTTTCTACCAGTTTTTCCATCCTTTTGTAAACAGTTTGTGTCAGTATTTTGCAACAATGACTTATTAAACTGATAGTTCGGTAATATTCGCATGTGTCAGCATCTGCTTTCTTTGAAACCGGATTTATTACATTCTTCTTGAAGTATGAGAGTATTTTCCCTGTCTTATATATGATGCACACCAGATGGAATAGTTTGGTCATTGCTGTCTTCCCCAAAAATACCAGCAATTCTGAGGGAATGTTGTGTCCCCATGGGCCTTGTTTCGACTTAGGTCTTGCAGTGCTCCGTCAAATTCTTGTCACAGTATCGTATCTCCTGTCTGACATTTCATCATCTACGTCCTCTTCCCTTTGTATTAAATTGCCTTCAAGTTCATTTCACTGGTACAGTACATCTATATATTCCTTCCATATTTCAGCTTTCCTTCTTTGCTTAGCACTGGTTTTGCATCTGTGCTCATGATATTCACTCAGGTGCTTTTCTCTTCTCCAAAGGGATCTTTAATTTTCCTGTAGACGATATATATCTATGATATCTATATATGATTTTAAATCCTCACATTTGTCTTCCAGCCACTGCTGCTTAGCCACTTTTCACTTTCTTTCAATCATATTTTAGACATTTTTATCTCCTTTCGTCTGTTTATTTGCTGCATTTTTATATCTTCTCTTTTCATCAATCAAATTCTATATCTCTTGTCATATCCAAGGATTTCTACTAGGCCATACCTTTTAATCTAATTCTTGCTCCGCTGCCTTCACTTTTTCATCTCTCAGCTACCCATTCTTCTGTTGTATTCCTTTCCTCTATTTCAGTCAATCGTTGTCCAGTGTTCCCTTTGGAAGTATCAACAACCTCTGGCTGTTTCAACTTATACATGTCCTATTTCCTTAATTTCCTACCTTTCTGCAATTTTTTCACTTTTAATCTACACTTTATTACCAATAAACTATGGGCAGACACCACATCTGCCCCTGCAAATGTCTTACAGTTTAAAATCTGGTTCCGAAATCTCTGTCTTACCATTATATAATCAGTCTGAAACCTTTAAGTGTCTCCAGCTCTCTTCCACGTCTACAGCCTTCTTTCGTTATTGCTAAAGCGTTAGCGGTGATTAAATTATGCTACGTGCGAAATTCTACCAGGAACCTTCGTCTTACATTCCTTTCCTCCAGTCCATATTCTCCTACTTTTTTACTTCTCTTCTTTTTCCTATTACCGTATTCCACTCTCCAATCACGATTGTGTTCTCCTCTGCTGTAACTACCAGAGTAATTTATATTCTCACATCATACGTTCTTTCTGTCATCAGTGCTGCTTTAGTTGGCATACAAACATGTACTGCTGTGGTCGGCATGGGCTCGGTGTCTGTCTTGGTTACGATAATGCCTTCACTATGCTTTTCGCAGTAGCTTAGAAGCATTCCCGTTCTGTTATTCATTATTAGTCGTACTCCTGCATTTAATTTTTGTGTCTGTAATCCTGTACTCACCTGACCAGGAGTACTGTTCTTCCTGCCACCGAGCTTCACTAATACCCACTACAGCTAAAATCATCATATTCATGTCTCTTTTTAAATTTTCTAACGTATCTGCCCGATTAAGGGCTCTCACATTCCACAGTCTGCTACATATAATTCTGGTTTTGTTTTTCCCAACGACGACATCCTCCAGAGTAGTCTCCGCCCGGAGATCATGATGGGTAACTATTTTACCTCCGGAATATTCTACTCAAAATGATACCGTCATCATTTAACCTCAAAGTAGAGCTGCATCTCCTCCGGAAAAATAACAGCTGTAGTTTTCCCTGGCTTTTAGCCGTTTGTAGTAGCAGCACACTGAGGCCATGTTAGATGATGTTATAAGAACAGATCGGACTGCTGTCGCTGCAACTACTGCACTTCTTCAGCAACCACAGGTTAATTCTGGCCTCTCTACAGCCACACCTCCGTTTTGGTTGTATCTGCAGTACGGTGTCCTGAAATTTGCACCCAGTGAAATTCGCACTCAGAAAAGGTCGTGGGAAGGTCCTCTAATCTCTCCATCCGATCTCCGCCCGGCAGGCAGAATCGCCGCTCGGCAGGTAGGAGAGCCGAAGGCCTTATTTTACGGCAATGTGTGGCCGCAATAGTGTTGCCAGCAACATTGCTGCAACGCGTCAATGCCCAGGCCATATCCGTTTCAGTTCTTGTCTGTATGTGTTTGGCTTTAGCTCTCAGCCTCGATTCTTCTTCCTCAGCCGACAGTGCTGCTGTGTCATGTCACGTGAAACAGCATTATTTCGTTCTTCGAGATTAGAGTCGTCTAATGAATTACACGAACCACCGCTCCAATAATACAGAAGCAGCTATAGAGATGTAAAATTGGGCAAACTAGACAACCAACGTGAAATCCATGAACGGGATAAATACATCTACAATTAGAGCGAAAGAAACAGAAAGTAATGTATACAAAGAGCGGATTCTGGAAAAGGACGTTCTCACTGCTATCGTTTTAGAAGATCTGCAGTACTGAATAGAAATTTTATTCTACATCGGTTATTAAGACGCCTGAACGTTTTTGAAGCTTCATCACACGCTTTAAACGGGCATCAATTTGCAAACTGTTATTATTTTATTGTGATAGTAGTATACATTACTTTCCACGCCCTATAACTCTGGTCTATTACTTTAATAAATTCTTTGAGCTCTTCCACCAAAGCATAGCAAATGCCTTGTACCATAAGCATATGCGTGAGAAATGAACTTTAAAGATATAAAATTTTTCAGTGCGTCGCGTCTGACAGCTCAGAAATGTGGAAGAAAAGACATTTTTAAACATTTACAACAAAGTTGCTATTTTATTATATAGTGTTGGTTGACTAGTTTCGGACTTCGCCCATTTTCACAAGCCACTTCCTACACAGAACAAAATCTGTTAAGAGTGGATACGTTGATTGTAGAAAATAAAGGTACCACAAATAATATGGTTCATATGGTAACTATTTACATATTTTTAGGATGCGTTTGGTGTGGACAGTTCTATTTATGTCACCACGCTTGAAAGTACCTCAGATCTGCGTTCGAAGATGTCACAATTGTTCAGAAATGGTAACCCTAGTAATATACCCATAAGATGTGTGCAACTTTATATGTAGCAGTAGATAGAGACCTCTATGTAGGGGATTTATGGGCATGAGAAAAGGCCCTGATAACTTGCCGAAGTTGAGAGAGGTAGCTGCATTTTCCACTAGAACATTCGGCTAAGCAGGGTGGTGCATGATGTCACGTATTACTCCAGAAGAGTGCAAGAGTGCCTTAGCAATGAATCACACTCGTGAATGAAAGAATGACAAAAAAAATTTATTATTACACACTTATTGTACTAGGTGACAATTATTGAAATGCCCGCTAAACCCGCTACTCAGAACAGCTAATTAGGATTGTGGAAAGAGCCAAATAGGTTGGGATCAGTTTCACCTTCTAATTGTAATTTATTGGAATCCAATAACACTTTTACAACCAAAGTGGCACATAGCCCGACCTTTACCGAATGCAACTCTTTCACGGCTGAAGGCCTCCAAACAAGAAATCTTAACAAATCAACAAGATTAAAATCCAATTAAGATAGCAATAAAGAAATTATTAAAAAAAAATATCACAGCAAAGTCGATAGAACAGACATATGCAAGGTGCAATACAAATGGCTGAAGGCCACAATTAAGTTTCATAATTTTAGAATATATTGCCATAGACTTTTAAAGGCTAAAAAATGGCTTAAAAACAAGAAATCTTAAAAATCAACAAGATAAAAACGCAATTAAAGAGACAAATAAAATAAAACCAAAAACATATCACGGCAAGTGGAAAGCCTCAAGGTAAAGCAAATAGAACAACATATGCAAGGTGCAATACCAATGGCTGAAGGCCACAATTAAGTTTCAAAATTTTTAAATTTATCCATAATCTTTTAAAGGCAGAAGGCCCCAATGTTTAAGCTTGAAAGGTAACTTTAAGATTTAATTTTGTAAATTTTTTAAGAAAAAAGAAATTTTAAGTAGCTGGAAACAGACAGTTAAACACCGGTGGCAATCAGAAGCCTCCAGGGAGGTCGGTCTGCCCTCGCTCACTTAGGCGAGACAGGTGGTGAGCCCAACTACACTAGATCCGTCGGAACCCAACCAGGGAACAGCTACGGACCGACTGACACAACAACTTGCTTCCCATCAATCAGTACATGAGAACTCAAACAGAAGAGGTTACAAACGTGATAACCCACAATGGAGTATGTATTGGCTGTCAAAATTACACACCATGTTGGACAGCGACAACACGTGACGAAAGGACGCTGCCTGAAATTACGTTAGTGGCCAGGGCAGGTAACCGGAACACTAACGGCCACTAGGCAGAAAATTCCGCTGGTACACTTGAATTTGAAGTTAACGAGTATACTCAATTCCACAATCTGTGTTGCTCACAGGAAAACCTCCCCAACAGCGAACCACCGAAGCGAACCACCCAACATGAATGGACGTGGCTTGTGTAGTTGAAACCGCTACTCAACTTTGACGTCCTGGGTCGGTGAACCACGAAGCTCGTAGCGTTTGGACAGCTCCACACACGCTCCAACACTGTGGAGGGACCGCCACCGGAACCAGCCGACTGCACCGCACGGAGATATCCTCCCTGGTCCGCACGAACCGACCAACTGCCCAGTGGCCGTCCGCGACTGCTGCTCCGTCGCGACTGCACTGCTGGTGTGTCTCTCACTCGCTTCCAGACCCACGACGGCGGAAATACTGGCTCGGATCCAACCATGCAGAGGAAACACGCCCACTGGCTAAACGACACCTTGCACCAGGAAAGGACTGGCAGCCCTAACTCGCGACCCGAACTGTCCTGCTGACACCTTCCAACTGACTGCACGACAGACCACAACCAGTAAGTAATAGCAATCGAGCAAAGATACTGCGAGAGGGGATATATCGATACGCGCTGCTAACGCCGGTCGGCAGGTGTGGCCGAGCGGTTCTAGATGCTTCAGTCTGGTTAAGTAGTTCTAAGTTCTAGGGGACTGATGACTTCAGATGTTAAGTCCCATAGTGCTCAGAGCCATTTTTTTTTTTGATAAAAAATGTTGAGTCACTGTGCTATCGTCTCCGGTAACCAGAATTAAAACGCCTTACTTCGTGCTTTATACAAGAGTCACTCTGTAACGCCGGAAATGCATATCCTTCTATTTCCAACTATTGTACTATAAATTTTTTTCCTTATTTTGTTACCTGAATATATGACATTTCTGTGCCTTTATATATTGTAATTGTTTTACTATTTGTATATATATATACTTATGCATTTATGTCGATGTATATATACTTATATATACTTATGCATTTATGTCGATGTATAATTGGTTTGTTTTGTAAATATTATTTGTATTTTACGCTGGGTCTTGCCTAGGGAAAACTATGCTATCGAACGAATACATCGATAGGTCGTGTGAAGAACGAAAGTGTGTAGGATCTTTGGTAGTGTTAACTCTGTCGCGTGGAGCGCGGGCAGAGCAGGGAGAGTCTGGCGGGAGTAGCGAGTGGAGCAGGTGTGTTGTGTGAAGCTCCCGCGAGTTGTCGCGCTTTCGGGGTTTGGCAGCATGTAATTGCGCTCGACTTGCGATGATAGTTTCTGACATGGTGTCGCGGACGGGAAGCATTAGCTGGCGCACATCAAGAGCCCGTTTCGCCTGGTGACCGTGTCGAGGAGAAGGCGCGCCAGCATCCAGCTTCTGCAACAGCGACGGTCGACAATGAGTGACTGTCGCCACCTCCTCGATCGACGACTTCAAACCTTCAATCAACCAACAAGGAAGACTGGAAGCACGTAAAGTTTCAGAACTGTATGGCAGACCTCAGCTTTTCAAACTTTTAAAATTGTTGCATCACAAAATTACAGCTACTTAGCATGAACCTTTGTTGCTCATTGTCCCAATTGCATTACCAAGCAGGGTCCCTTCCTTTTCCGAAATGAACCCGAGTGTCGTTGAAATTCAAACGCCAGTATAATTCCATTTCACTGCTTTAATTTCAAAGTTCAGTTAAAGTATTCATAGCTGGCTACAATACTTAGATTACACAAGCACAAATTAAGAGTGCTAGTTTTGCTACCATATTTTAGCTTACCTGTGACTGCAGCTCAGCTTGGTACGTACTAAATTTTACTATTGTTAATTGTTCAGAATCGTTTAATTCAAGTTCAAAGTTAAATCTCTTATTTCTAAATAGCGTAGATTCAAGTAGCTTTTGAAATGATTGTTGAGGTAGTCCAAGACTAACCGTATTTTACTGAATTTCGATGTGCTTCAGAAAGAAAGCTCACTATTAACTTCAGTCACTAAATTAACTTTCGATTTTCCGGTTTTATTAATTCTTTTGCTAAATTAAGTGTAGCGAAATTTATTACTTCTGACAAACTTTCAGTTTTCACACTACACTTGTCAACCTTCAGTTGCCACGCTTCTAGTGCTAATTATATGTGTAATAACCTTTCTTTTTCAGTTACTATAGTAATTGTCCTTAGGACTGGCGACCGTAATTTCCCCCAAATCTCAAATATCTAATTACCGCTAGTTGATTGTTAACGTAACGACCGCACATTTACTTTCTTTATTAACTTTACCCCTATTTCAAAATTAATTTCCACCAGTTTCATTAGCATTTTTCCTTTCATTTAGATGTAACCCTTTCCTCCCTCTTTACCGACAAATTAACCTCGGTGACGATTGCTTTTCCCAAATTTCCATTAGGTACACGTGGTTTAATTTTTCACTGTCATTAAGGTCGATAAATGAGGGGGAGGTTACAACTCCAAAAGAAAAAGTTTTACAGTGTGTAGATACATCCTTTAGGAATAATATTTTCATTTCCCCACATAATTTCCATCCCTCTCAACTGCCTTACGCCATCTTGGAACCAGCGCCTGTATACCCGCACGGTAAAATTCTGGAGTAACCAGTTGGAGCCACTGTTTGGCTGCGTGCACAAGGGAGTTATCATCTTCATACCTTGTTCCACGAAGAGAGTCTTTCAGTTTCCCAAAGAGATGATAGTCACATGGAGCCAGGTAAGGACTGTAAGGCGGGTGTTTCACTGTTGTCCATCCTAGTTTTGTGATCGCTTCCACGGTTTTTTGACTGACATGTGGCCGTGCATTGTCGTGGAACAACAAAACATCCTGCTTTTGCCGATGTGGTCGAACACGACTCAGTCGAGCTTGAAGTTTCTTCAGTGTCGTCACATATGCATCAGAATTTACGGAGGTTCCACTTGGCATGATGTCCACAAGCAAGAGTCCTTCGGAATCGAAAAACACCGTAGCCATAACTTTTCCAGCAGAAGGTGTGGTTTTGGATTTTTTTTCTTGGGTGAATTTGCATGATGCCGCTCCATTGATTGCCTCTTCGTCTCTGGTGAAAAATGATGGAGCCACGTTTCATCACCTATCGCAGTTCTTCCAAGAAATTCACCTCCACCATTCTCATACTGTTCCAAAAGTTCGCTGTGCACCGTTTTTCTTGTTTCTTTGTGAGACACTGTCAACATCGTGGGAACCCACCTGGCACAAACCTTTTTTAACGCCAACATTTTCAGTATTCTGCAAACACTTACTTCCCCTATCCCAACGTAGCGTTACAATTCGTTCACTGTGATGTGTCTGTCAGCAGTCACCAATTCGTTAACTCTCTGCACATTGTCTGGAGAGTGTGCAGTACGAGCCCTGCCGCTGCGAGGACAATCCTCAATATTGCCGTGCCCGCTTTCATCACGTAACCTGCTTGCCCACCGACTAACTGTACTGCGATCGACAGCAGCATCTCCATACACCTTTTTCAACCTCTTGTGGATGTTTCCCACTGTGTCGTTTTCACAGCACAGGAATTCTATGACAGCATTTTGCTTCTGACGAACGTCTAGTGTAGCAGCCATCTTGAAGACATGCTGTGACGGTGCCACTCACGGGAACAAGTTGAACTAACTTTGAAAACAAGCGGGAAGGATGTATCTACACACTGTAAAACTTTCACACATGCAGAATGAAAACTGTATTTTTACAAAAATAGTGTGCATTTCTTTTGTAGTGACCCTCGTACATATAGATACGGAATCTGTAAGAGTATATGCCATAGTGCAAGCTTATTTTTCTATTTGAAAGTAATTTCATTGCTCTGCTGCAAGTTTTGGAGTCATTGTGTAAGGTGACAACGGTTTTGCCACTTACACGAGTCCATTTAACGTGACTATAATCACTTTGCGAGCACTTTAGATCAATAAAAAGGACTGGCAGCGGCGCAATAACTTTGTAATACTCTCGATTACAGTGTATGAAATGTCTGTGGAAGCGCATCGGCACGCTGAGTATGTAATACAGGGAGAATTAATGGGATTTTGTAACTATATGATTTTGTGTAAATACATTGTATGCGAGGCACCGGGGACAGCGCCTGGCCAGCGGCCGGAGGCTGCAGCTCCACGGGCTGCAGCTGGGCGCTACGAAAGCAACGGCCTGGGAAGCCCCGTGATCCGCGCTGCCGCGTCTCAGCGGCGGCCGCTAGCCCCTGCGGGCTTTCAAACAATAATGAACGAAATGAGTGGCCCTCAACCACGTACCCTCCGCCTCAGAGTTGCAATATTAAAAGTTTTGGCTGGTTTCGTTGTCAAGGGGCTGGGATACGTAGTTGCCGCATTACAAGCCAAATACTGCTGAGTCTACAGTACACAATATGAATAGACACATGAATCGAATGGCCGAAGGTTCCTATCAATCAGCAATTGCGAATTAATCTAGAAATTTATAAATGAAATATTGCAATTAAATAAAATCTGCAGGTACTATCTTAACGACTTTAAATGTTGAGTACGATAGTAGAAGAACTTTTGAGAATGAGGTATACTTCTACAAAACACCTATTGGTGTCGATGGTCCAGCAATTAAATAAAATATAAGTTGAATAACAGGGAAACAATAGATTCCTACTGCACGTAATTAGTTGTGAACAACAACATAGCTTGCGAGATATTCACTTCTAAACGCACGTCTTCACTGCAGAAGCCACGGAAATCACACAAGAGCAAAGGTCGGCACTCCGAAATACTTCTATCTCTCGCGATCACGCGCAAACTGCTCCACTGCAAGTCTTTGCCGCGACTGTGCGTCCGCCGCGCCGTCCAGCACTTTCCGTGCGTGTCCTGTCCCGTACTGTCGAACTGTCCGTCGTCGTCTCCAGTCTCCCCATTCAGGAGCGCTGTGATTGGCTAGAGAGCTCGCGCCATGTCTTCACACCAACGGACCCACACACATACTTAAACACATACGAAATACTGGACTTACATTTAACTACTTGAAATTAAATAAATATTCCTACGGCTGGACCATAAACACGCTCTAACACACATTATTAAATACATAAACAATTAAATAAACATAACATCTTGGGTTGTCGGGAGTTCTGCCGGATATCAGCGTCGTACTTGCACGATATTTCGGTCACGTAGCTCGTAACCTTCATCAGGTGCGACCTGAGACTGATCCTCGAGTTTTATTAAGGATGGGGCCCCTCCACGCCCGCACCAACGTGGTGACCAAACCAAAAGTTCTACTGTCACCTCCGTAAACATGTTAGTTTTTGAATCAGGCGTCACAGGATGCAGGCTGTGATGTTGTCCATGCGTCTGGGTAAGACTACTCATTAACATGGTCCATCAGGAGATAGAAGTGGTCGAAAACGATCGAAGGGTAGCGGTTTTTAAGAGCAGAGGAAAAAAAGTGCCAAGGCCAGCGCCAAGGGAAAAAAACCTCTGCGACAGTAGGTCGGGTAATAAGGGCAGTAGCGGCTTGCTAGCTGCGACAGAGCATGCAAGGTGAGGGAAGGTTAGCGTGAGGTATCGTGCATCGTTACCTATGTGCTGCGTGGTCGTTAGCGGGGTCAGTCCGGTGCTGCGGCGGGGCTCTCTTGTAGTCTCCTGGGCCGGCCGCAGTGGCTTCCTCCCTGTAACATAAAAGTTCGGCACGGCAACGCATGCGTTGCTGTTAGGCCCTCTGCTGCACCTTGTCGTCAGTGACTTGGTGCAGCTTCATCAGGCCGGTGCAGAACGACGGCGATTGGCTACCGTCCAGCGTCCTCCTCTACTGCACAGCGCAGGACTTCTGCACAGCAGCTTCGAGCAGCTCCGCTGGTTCAATGAGCTGCGCCGCTTCAGCGTCGGAGAAATGCAGGCCGTTCGCTCTCGCTGTCGCGATGAGGGTCGCTCCCGCGGTCGACGGCGTCGCCACCGGTTCCGCTGGGGCGGCGGTTGTCCTCTTTGCGCCTCTCACCTGCTGTGCTGCTGGAACAAAAGCAGGGATAGGCGCGCGAACGTCCTTCTGCGAGGTCGCAGGAGTGTTCGCAGGTACGACTGCGCTGAGGCCTTGGGCGAAAACTGCTCGCAGTTGCCTCAAGGCCTCTTCCTTCTCTGCAGCCACGGCGGCTGCGAAGGCAGCCCTCTCCGCCGCCATGACGGCTTTGAGGGCCGCTGTGGCCTCCTTCACGGCGGTGCCGAGTTCGAGGTCACATCTCTTCGCGGGAAGGCGAGCTGCGTCCTGGCTGCCCGTTTCCGAGCGGCCGTCCCTGCCCCTGGCAGGTGGATCTGCTGCTGCGCCGTCCCTCAGCTGCGCCGGGCTGTTCTGCGCCCTACGCCGTTTCCGACGTCGTCTTCTCTTCTGCTGCTGCGTCGGTGCGGCCGCGGCCACTTCGCCGCCCCCGGCACGGCTGCGGCTTGAGAAAGCCGCACAGCCGCGCCAACTGGCGACGTGCGGGCCGCCGCACCGGACACAAGTCGGCAGAGCGTTGCTGCCGCGGTCGCAGGCGCGGCTGTCGTGCTCACCTGAGCACTTGACGCACCGCGCCGCGTAGCGGCAATACTTCGCAACATGGCCCTCGCCCTGGCACCTGAAGCACTGGGGCTGAGGATCCATGGCGGTCGGGAGAGCCTCCGTCGTAACCGGGAAGCCCAGCAACTTCCGCAAGTCGAAGATGTCACTCCCGCCGTCGACCGTTTGCACGGTCACGGCATAGAGCGGCGCCCTCTTCTTGTTGGTTCGGTTGTGCAACCTTGCGGCTGCACCACCAAACCCGGCTCGCAGCAGCCCTTCCCGGACCGCTGCCTCATCGCAGCACCAAGGCAACCCCCTGAGGAGTGCCTTAGTCGTCTTCGTCCTTCCGACGGAAGGTGCCTTCTCTCGCGCCGGCGGCGCGTCGACGATGTGGTCGGCCACTGCGACCTTGATCGCCCTGTGGTCGGCCACGTTTGCGGCTCGAACGCAGATCAGCGAGTCTGTATCGACAGACTCGTAGACCACCTCGTTCCGAGCGCAGCTCGTCATGGTGTCGAACAGCGCCGTCCACCCACCTTTGCACTTGACGTACAAAGGGGGGACAGGCCGCGACTCGTCTTCTCTGGAGTTCCTTGCACGGTCGGCAGACTCAGTGAGTTGCACAACCGAAGGACCCCTCGTAGCGGCAGGTTTCCCTTGCGCACGCTTCTTTCCCATGCTGCGAGGCGCGGAACACGACAATTTGCACGCGTCGTCAAAACAACGCACGACAATTTGCTATCCGCGGCGCCCACAGCACGGAAAAACCTCTTCACGAGCTCTCAACGGCCGAGCAAGCGAAGCGCGCAACACCAGCGATGCGCTCACCTCGCCAGCTCAGCCGGTTGATCCTCGAGTGGACCTGGTCCAGTATTTATGCCTGTGGCCTTCCCCCTCCACCAACGGCTGCAGGCGCTTCCTCTGTGGTCCGCGCCCATTCCCTGCGACCTGCTGGAGCGTTGCTGCTCCGTTTTCCGTCCGCTGCGGTTCTAGGTGTTCCCTCTGCGGTCCGCGCCCACCAAACCCGCTCCTGAGGGTTTCATCTACGGTCTGGGGTACCAAGCGTTCCCCTTGCGGTCCGCGCCCGCTCACCACGACCTGTTGGAGCGTTGCCGCTCCGTCTTTCGTCCGCTGCGGCTCTGGATGTTCCCTCTGCGGTCCGCGCATACCAGTCCCACTTCTGGGTGTTCCATCTTCGGTCTGGTGCGCCTGGCAGTCCGTCAGGGGCTCGTTTTCTATCTCAATGTCTCTGGTTCTTCTGTTTGTGTAGTGTTGCAGCTGGCCCCGTTGCTCCTTTAACAATTCCAGAGCCGGATCCCATGCTCTGCTTAGTTGGTACCCTGTGTCACGGTTCATAAGATCGTCAGCCATTTTAATTTCTATACATTCTCTTATAACACTGTCCCAAAATCTCGGTGTTTGTGCTAGAATCTTGGTATCCTCATACTTCATGGCATGATCTAGTTCTAGACAGTGTTCAGCAATGGCTGACTTAGTCACCTGTCTTAATCTAGTGTGCCTCTGATGTTCTTTGCACCTCATTTCCACAGTTCTTGTCGTCTGCCACATCGACAAGGTATAATGTAAATCCCTGGTTTTCGTAATCCCAGGTCGTCTTTGACACTCCCCAGCAGTCCCCCGATCTTGTTGGATGGACAGAAAACACACTTGATATTGTGTTTACGGAGGATCCTACTGATTCTGGCAGAAATAGAGCCAGCATAGGGCAGATATGCCACCTTCTTTGCTTCATCTTGGTCTTCTTCAGGAACCTGTGCTATAGTGGCTGGTTGGAGTACCCTCTCAATTTGTCTGTCCGTGTATCCATTCTTGGAGAAAACTGTTTTGAGATGTTCTATCTCTATAGGTAGATTCTCTTGGTCTGACAGGGCCCGTGCTCGTGGACCAAAGTCTTCAGAACCCCATTCTTCTGTGCATATATCAAAAGACTTATGTACTATTTAAGTTACATGCCTCTAATTCATACCAATTTAGGTTTACACTAATAGCTTTCTAAAGACACGGCGATCGACAAAATCGAATGAAGCGCTTATATTTTGGAAATTCGTTGCTGGGTGTTACTTGTATAATTTACCGTTGGATACGAAACTTTAAACTAATAAAGATATTGATGATCTGATTACACCGTCAGAGTTGTCATGCAAATAATAGTAATGTACATGTTTCTTTTTGAAGTATCATGATTCATCTGGCTACTATTAATTTCTACATGAACTGTAAAGTGTCTGCCATTAAGGTTTCACAAAGTCCGCCATCTTTGGCAGTCTCGGCATAGACATCGCCTTCATCGACACAAAGCACCGTCCTCGTCACAGCGGATTTCCCAGCCACGCGGCTGGACCACGCGCTGGACCACACGCCTCTCGTCCGGCTAACGTCTGCCACCACGTGTTTGCTAACGAGTTCGGCCATGCCGCGCGCCTCGAGCGGTGAACGCCAATTCTCAACTTAGAACATTTCCAGGGCGCCGCAACTCGCCCGTTACGTCACACCCCTCAATCACGTGTGTAGCCTCAAGTGTTTACAAAAGCAGGAGTCGCTGTTCGTTCCGACGGGAAAATTTTGGCGGGGAAATTTGAAGTGGCCCCTTAGGAAAAAAAAAAAAAATCCGGAAAATTTGTTGTTGTCCGCAGCTGCAGATCTTCCCAGTTGGCTTGGGCGGAGTTTACTCGTGAACTTTGGTAGAAAGGGAAGAATTGCGGAAAATAGCTCGATTCCCAGGCCGTACATTGGTCGGCACTGGGAAACTGGGTATTTTCAGCGTTTCTAGGGATGTTATTGGCTCAGTAAAGTTTTGTTGGGGAAAACAGAGGCTGAGCGATCTTGCTCGACACTCTGTAGTGGTCTTCCGTCTTGGGCTTTCGTTCTGAGTGGACGTTAGCCGAGTCAGCTCTTTGCTGATGGGAAGACTGTCGCAATTTGAGAAGTTTACGGACCGCAGTCTGTTGTCCAAGTACTGTAGGAGTGTAATTTCCGAAGCGCCGTACCCGGACTCCATGGTCGCGCCGTCGCACACCCGAGACCGCAGCCACAGCAGCCAGCAGTACGGTGAGATCGCTCCCGTTTCGGCCTGCGTTAGGAGTAGCGTTAAATAGCTGGATCACGTGCAATTGCTGTTTTCATTGAGGTTTCACGATACTTTTGGGTGTGGTGATTCTTCTCATTTTACGTTTTGTGTCGATGTCAGTCGGTCAGCCAATTTATAACAGATCGCGTTTTGTACTGATTTTGACACAGTTCACTGCCAATCCCAGTTATGGGGGTAGTTTGTAAATGGTTTATTTGTTTTTTTTTCAGCACTGATCTGAAGTTAATAATAAATTTATTGTGATTCAGTACAGCTTTTACTTTCAGTAATTTGATCCTGAATTCAACCTTTTGCTTTATATTATTTCTGTGTAATTGTCTGATATCATTGAACCCCCAAAGTGTTCGTTATGGTTCATGTTTGAAATTGAAAATAGGTGTGATTTATCGTCAACACTACCACCGCAGATTAATTAGGGGTGACAGGGCGATATTGAAATCTAGCGTTATCCATTCTTGCGTACATTTCCACTCCCGATTTCTCTGTAAGTTGTTTGCCAGGGGCGAACACGCGCAAAAGCCAGACAAGCAATAGATGGAGTGTTACAATTGTTATCCTCATAGGTGAGGCCGGTACCTAGGTCATGCCGCAATTCGTGGTATAAGAAGCGAAACAAGGCACCGATTTCTGCGCATTCTTAAAATGCTGAAGAGTGTAATCACTAGTCGGTGGCGACAAAAATTTGTTTACTTTTTACCACAGTTGGTTCAAACGGTACCCAACAGCGACCACTTTGGGACTAACTTGCGTATAATAATTAATATGCAATTATTTTAAAATGACAGGCCTAATAATTTTATATTAGCTAGAGATTTTGCCGAGCATATGTAACGACATATTTGTCCAGTAAAAGTTGACAATTATCTATGCTAAACCGAAACTTTCAAAATGGAATTTAATAACGGAAGTATGCTGATTTTACTGGTTTTTCCTGCTGCGTGGAACTGATTTCAGTGCTACACAAGGATTTTATACAAGTTGGATCACTGAATGGGTACTGATGATGCACTACATAAATTCGTTTTCAAAAGCATCAGCAGGATCTAGACCAAATTGATCCATTGTTGCTGACGGAAACTAAGTCGTCCAACTGAACCACGAGGCAATCCCTAATCTACACGGAATCGAGCGAACTAAAAGAACCGCGAGGGAGAAGTGGAAGGAAGTGGAGAGCGGAGGGTGAATTGCAGAAGGAAACGTGGTAGTGTGCGCTTTGTATGATCTCACCTGGCCCACCTCAAGCCAGTATAGTTCCGATGGCACGTGTCGGACATCATCTAGAACACAGAATGGTGTGGATTCACAGACATAATTAGCATTTGCATGAACTGCTAACCCAAATATGAATGACGATCAACATGTGATTCTTGTATATATTTTCTCTAAATGCAGTTAACCTTTGATGCGAATACACTACCATCTACACGGTGCTTCAGTAAGAGCGTGCAAAAATTTAACAGGACATAGAGGATGCTCCACTGAACAGTTTGAGGTAGGGAACTTGGAGTCGGAGACGCCAGCTTAAGGAGATAATAAGAATAAAGTAACATTACTGTGTCTTTTTTTATTTACATTAGATAAAATTAACTGCAAGTACCATCATTGACACAGTGAGCGTACCATTTATACTGTGTCGTAGAAAGTGTGTCGAAACTGACGGCCATCGACCTCAATGCAAGCATGACATCGGCGAATAAGGTTATGTAGCACCCTGACCAATATCCCTGGTGTGTTTCGAATCACATCACAGCCAGCTACAATTCTGTAAACTAATTCCATCTCCGTATCTACTGGGGCCTCGTACACAAGCGACTTTAGATATCCCCATAGGTACTAAGTAAGGGGATTCAAGTCACCTCGCACGCCATGGAATAAGTAAGACCTCCTCTTCCAATCCAGCGACCAAGAAATACATCCACACCAATGTGAGGCGGTACACCATCATGTTGTATTCACATCCTCTCACGAACAGCCAATGGTACGTTCTCCAACAACTCAGGTAGAGCCCTTTGCACAGCCTCAAGTACAGGTGGCCATTCAGACTTCCTAGTAATCAGGCCCGTCCTCCTTGTTGTCTTGCACATTATGAAGAACGTACATGTAATTAAACAGCACAATATGTGTAAACTTGTACGCATGTTAGTTGTAAATAAGCTGGAAAACAGTAATGCTAGAAAAAGTGGTAAACAAGTTTACTTCCAGATCTCCTTAAGCTGGCCTTCCGATCCCAGGTTCCCTACCTCAAACTGTACCGTGGAGCATTGTCAATGTACTGTTACATTTTTACTCCCCCTTACAGAAACACCCTGTGTAGTTCAAGAAACGCTACTGTAGAGCTGTTAGCTCGGAAACCTAAAAGCGAGTATGATTCCACATCAGTCAGGGACTCTGATTCACCCCATACGCCTGAAATGTTCTCAAGATTAATAAGAACTTTTTTTTGCGGCCTTCCACGTGGTTGGAACACTATCCCACTGTGGTCGGCTCTAGAGGCAGGCTGTGTGTACTGATAATGATACAATCTGCTAAGGTGGCCTATCTTATGTCAAAATGCTCATTCTACTTGTTTGGGAGGGTAATTGCACCATACGTTAAAGAGCTCTGTTAGGTTAGCTGCTTTGGCCGAGGATAAGTCTGGAGTGAAATCACTGAAAGATGAGGTCGACGCCGAGGAATGCTGACGCGGTTTGACTGCGGCGAGGCTGAAATTGTTTCAAGCGACGCTAATGGTTGAGGTGGTCAACTCTTCTGAGACCTGCCGGCCGGAGTGGCCGAGCGGTTCTAGGCGCTACAGTCTGGAACTGCGCGACCGCTGCGGTCGCAGGTTCGAATCCTGCCTCGGGCATGGATGTGTGTGATATCCTTAGTTAAGTAGTTCTAAGTTCTAGGGGACTGATGACCTCAGTAGTTAAGTCCCATAGTGCTCAGAGCCATTTTTCTTCTGAGAGCGCAGGGGTCAGCGACCAAATGGACCCGTATTGGATCAGACTCAACACTGCCGCTGTGCTGCATTTTCCAAACACTTGCTCGGCAACAATGGAATCTTCGGATGCTTGAGCTACACCGAGGGATTCCAACCCAGCTACCGAGAAGTTGCGATACAGCTAAGAGTGTTCGAAATCGGGTGGTCCGCACCGACCCGCCAACGCTGGGGGTGGGAACACACGAACTGCCGACGCAGACTACGCCAGTGTACGTCTCATTCCAAGCACAGGACGGCTGTTGGTGTGCTTGAAATTCAAGCCTCGAGCCCACAGCACGAGCATTCTTTGCGTGATGAGCAGTCAACGAATTCCTAACTGTAGAGGTAGGTGGCGTATTGGAAACATCCAACGATTCCAGGTTTCACAACAGTCACTAAGTGACTGACGGTGACCAGGAAAGAAGGAAATACAAATACAAAAGGAAATACAAATACAAAAGGAAATACAAATACTTTCAGAAACGACTTCCTGACACTTAAATCAATACTCGATGTTAACAAATTTCTCTTCTTCAGAAACGCTTTCCTTGCCATTGCCAGTCTACATTTTATATCCTCTCTAGATCGACCATCATCAGTTATTTTGCTCCCCAAATAGCAAAACTCCTTTACAACTTTAAGTGTCTGATTTCCTAATCTAATTCCCTCAGCATCACCCGACTTAATTCGACTACATTCCATTATCCTCGTTTTGCTATTGTTGATGTTCATCTTATATCCTCCTTTCAAGATACTGCCCATTCGGTTCAACTGCTCTTCCAAGTCCTTTGCGGTCTCTGACAGAATTACAATGTCATCGGCGAACCTTAAAGTTTTTATTTCTTCTCCATGGATTTTAATACCTACTCCGAATTTTTCTTTTGTTTCCTTTACTGCTTGCTCAATATACAGATTGAATAACATCTGGGAGAGGCTACAACACTCACTCCCTTCCCAACCACTGCTTTCCTTTCATGCCCCTCGACTCTTATAACTGCCATCTGGTTTCTGTACAAATTGTAAATACCTTTCGCTCCCTGTATTTTACACCTGCCACCTTTAGAATTTCAAAGAGAGTATGCCAGTCAACATTGTCAAAAGCTTTCTCTAAGGCTACAAATGCTAGAAATGTAGGTTTGCCTTTCTGTACAACCGAAAATTAATGAATTCCTTTTAGTGCTCATATGGATGACCTCACAATTTTTATTATTTAGGGTCAATTGCCACTTTTCACACCATACGGTTGTCTAAATTATTTTGCAAGTGATTTTGATCTTCTGTTGACTTTATGAGACGGTAAATGACAGGATCATCTGGAAATAATGGAAGATGGCTGCTCAGATTGTCTCCTAAACCATTACTAGAGTGCCGGCCGAGGTGGCCGAGCGGTTCTAGGCCCTACAGTCTGGAACCGCGCGACCGCTACGATCGCAGGTTCGAATCCTGCCTCGGGCATGGATGTGTGTGATGTCCGTAGGTTAGTTAGGTTTAAGTAGTTCTAAGTTCTAGAGGACTGATGATCTCAGAAGTTGAGTCCCATAGTGCTCAGAGCCATTTGGTTTGAACCATTACTAGAGTAAACAGAGTGGTGGGCCTGCAACACTTCGTTGGGGAACGACTGGTGTCACTTCCGTTTTGCTCGATGACTTTCCGCCATTAATGCAAACTGTGACCTTTCTGACAGAAAATCACAAGTTTAGTCGCACAACTGAGACGATACTCCACAGGCACGCAAATTACATCACATTTTCATTTTTCGTCGACATGCTCCCATTTCTTTTGGTCATCAGATAAGTATGTTTTGAAAGGATTGTATCTTCAGCGAAGACACTTTTCTTCTATTCTCACCCAGGCATGTTCCAGTGGTGCTTCACCGACGTCAGTGGCTTCACTGTGTTTTTCTTACACTGAAGAACCAATGAAACTAGTGTAGATGTCTAATATCGTGTAGAGCCCCCTCAAGCACACAGGAGGGCTGCAAGACGACGTGGCATGGTTTCGACTAATGTCTGAAGTACTGCTGGAGCGAAATGACACCATGAATTCTGCAGCTCTGTCCAAAAATACATAACAGTACGAGAGGGTGGAGATCTCTTCAGAACAGCACGTTGCAAGGCATCCTAGATATGCTGAATAATTTCATCTCTAGGGAGTTTGGTGGCCAGCGGAAGTGTTTAAATTCAGAAGTTTATTCCTGGAGCCACTCTGTAGCAATTCTGGACGTGTGGGATGTCGCATTGTCCTCCTCGAATTCCCAAGTCCATCGGAATGCACAATGGACATGAATGGTTTCAGGTGATCAGACAGGATGCTTACGTACGTGTCACCTGTCAGAGTCGTATCTAGAGGTATCACTCCAACCGTACACGACCCACACCATTACAGGGCCTCCACCAGCTTGAACAGTCCCTGCTGACATGCGGGGTCCATGGATTCATGAGGTTGTCTCCATACTCGTACACGTCCATCCGCTCGATACAATTTGAAACGGAACTCGTCCGAGGATGCCTGCTCGGACGAGTCCCGTTTCAAATTGTCAACAGTCCAATGGCCGTGTTGACGGGCCCAGGCGAGTCGTAAAACTTTGTGTCGCGCAGTCATCAAGGGTATACGAGTGGTCTTTCGGCTCCGAAGACCGATATCGATGATGTTTCGTTGAATGGTTCGCACGCTGCCACTTGTCAATGGCCCAGCACTGAAATCTGTAGCAATTTGCGGAAGGGTTGCAGTTCTATCACTCTGAACTTTTCTCTTTCTTGAGAACCTTTTTCCGGCCGCAGCGATGTCAGATATTTGATGTTTTACGAGTTTCCTGATATTCGTGGTACACTCGTGAAATGGCTGTTAGGGTAAAAATCCTCACTTCGTCGCTACCTCGGAGATTCTGTGTCCCGTCGCTCGTGCGCCGACTCTAATACGACGTTCAAATTCAATTAAATCTTGATGACATTCCATTGTGGTAGCAGTTATCGATCCAACAACTGCACCCGACATTTGATGTCTTATATAGGCGTTGCCGACCGCAGGGCTGTATTATGCGTGTTTACGTATCTCTGTATTTGAATCCGCATGCCTATACCAGTTTCTTTGGCGCATCGGTGTAATAGCACACACTAATGTTCAGGTAGTTGTCTGGTGTCTCGCAGTCTCTCCTCGAGCTCATTTGACACGGTCCGATCTACAATAAGTATCAGTTCTGAGGTGTCACCGCCAGACACCACACTTGCTAAGTGGTAGCTTTAAATCGGCCGCGGTCCATTAGTACATGTCGGACCCGCGTGTCGCCACTGTCAGTGATCGCAGACCGAGCGCCACCACACGGCAGGTCTCGAGAGACGGACTAGCACTCGCCCCCAGTTGTACGGACGACGTAGCTAGCGATGCACACTGACGAAGCCTCGCTCATTTGCAGAGCCGATAGTTAGAATAGCCTTCAGCTAAGTCAATGGCTACGACCTAGCAAGGCGCCATTAGCATTACATAGCTTGTATCTAAAGAGTCTCACTTGTATCGTCAAGAGCGATGTACCACAAGGATGGATTAAAGTTAAGTATTCCAGGAGCTACGTACTTTTCTTTATAGCATTCATTACGTATCCTGTTTCAGACCTCTCTAGCCTGCGTGAGTTTAAGCGCGTGCCTTTCGGCTACTTCCAAGTGGCGTGGTTGTCTTACTACGCCACAACAAGTTCAAAGATGCATCGATAACGGCCACCACCGCCTTGCTGACGGACCTTATAGATTCGTATCTGCATACGCATCACAATCTCTGTTGCCTTACCCTCGTGATCTGTACGAGAGACATACGACAGTGACAGTGTAATGATCACACAGTCTTCTTCAAATACAGGTTCCCTGAGTTGTATGGTTTAGACGTAGCTGCATCGTCTTCGTTCCAGGGAATCCCATGTAAGGTCTCCGAGCATTCAGATCACCGAATCACCGAAGTTAAGCGCTGTCGGGCTGGGCTAGCACTTTGATGGGTGACCGTCCAGTCTGCCGAGCGCTGTCGGCAATCGAGGTGCACTCAGTCCTTGTGAAGCAAACTGAGGAGCTACTTGATTGAGAAATAGCGGTTCCGGTCTCGTAAACTGACATACGAGGTTTGTCCGTAAAATACGTATAAAAGTTGAATAATGTCTTTAGGTTACAAGTTGCAGTCACCGCCAGGTGGGACTACTGCTGTAATCAATCCCATCAACGCTCAGTTCGAGTCAGAGCACTCTGCGTGAAGGTGGGAGTGTGCGGCAGCTTGTTGACAGTCACCCTTTTTCACCTGCCGTCGGCATGGAGCTCTCTCTGATTGAGGAACAGCGCGTCACCATCAAGTTTCTTGCAAAGCTAGGCAAGAATGGCCGTGAGATTTTTTGAGTGTTTGAAACAGGTTTACGGACACAGTTCTCTGAAGGAACCAACCGTGAACAAGTGGTTGAAAAGGTTCCGGGATGGCCGAGAAGAAGTGAACGATGACCCTCGCCCAGGACGCCCGTCGACATCGAGTTCCGATGCAAATGTTGAACGAATTCGGGCTTGTGTTCTTAAAGACCGTAGATTGACAGTCAGAATGATTGCTGACGAGCTGTCAATCCCCAAAACAATCGTTCACGAAATCCTGACACAAAAACTTGAAATGAAGAAATTGTGTGCGGAAATCGTACCGAAGCTCTTGACGCCAGAACAGAAAGCAAAGAGGGTTGAGTGCTGTGAGGATTGGGTGGAAGCAGAGGAACGCGGGGACTTTCTCAGCCGAGTCATCACTGGAGACGAGTCCTGGTTTTACGAATTCCATGTGGAGCTCAAATCTCAAGGCAAGGAAGAAAAACTACCAGGAGAACCGAGAACAAAAAAGTCGCGAAAATCAAGGTCCAATGTGAAGAGAATGTTGATTGTTTTCTTTGATTCTAGGGGCAATGTTCACAAGGAATTTGTCCCTCCCGGCCAGAGAGTGAACGGAAATTTTTACGCTGAAGTTCTGACGCGTCTCAGAGCTCGTGTGGTCCGAGTTCGACCGGAGTTGGCAAAAGGGGGCAGGTGGATCCTTCATCACGACAATGCGCCCGCTCACACGTCGCTCGTTGTGCGCGAGTTTTTGGCCCGAAGCTCAATCGCCGTGACAGACCACCCGCCTTATTCACCCGATTTAGCCCCGTGTGACTTCTTCATGTTCCCGAAATGCAAAATGGTGCTTCGGGGGCGGCACTTGGGAGATGTGGAAGCCATCAGGGTGGAAACGACACGGCAACTGAACAACATCACAACTGAAGACCTTCAGAAATGTTATCAACGGCGTTGGCAGAAGTGTATCGCGTCTAAGGGCGAGCACTTCGAACGAGACCATATTGTAATACCTGAATAATTGTAAAATAAAGTTATTATTCAACTTTTATACGTATTTTCCGGACAAACCTCGTACGGCAGGGAGAACGGAGTGCTGACCACGTGCCCCTCCAGTGTCGCCTGTGGGCTGAGGGTGACACGGCGGCCGGTCGGTACCTTCGGGCCTTCCGAGGCCTGTTTGGGCATAGTTTAGCTTTATGGGTTGTACTTTTTTTTAAAAAAAAATCTTTACTAACCATCAATAATAATAATTATACATCATAACCCACTTCCTTATGTGATTAGTGGGTCTTACTTTCTAAGAGATACAATTAGCAGCTAATTACAATGTATTGGGTTGTGAGCTACAGCTATACTCTAATTACAATGGGCAGCTATTCTTACACTTATTAGTTTTTAACTTCTAAGATTTTAACTAACTCTACTTCTACTACCTGCAGCGTCACAGATGTGTCAGAAATATATATAAACCTACTTTATTGCCTTGCCCATCGAGCTAATACCGATGGGCGTGCCCCTGACACTGGGCAGGCCAGGATGTTATTCGCTGCAGGTTCCTAATTCTAGTTTACTAATCTAATTTCTACTAACTAGTTCTAGCCTAAGTCAATTCCGGTGCATCGTCTAGTCCTTGATGTTTTTATTCCCCACTCCCCCTAATCCCGCACGTGGCGGATTCCAGACTGTGAAGGTCGGCCTGTCCACGCGCATGCGGTATGGGAGTAGGGCGCGTGTTTATTGTAATCTGTGCTAATTAGTTTAATTCCCTCATGTATTCTTTTAGCACTTTCCGTGATACCTCGTCAGCTAGTTTATTTAGTGTTTCGAAGGTGTCTCGTTGTCTTATGAGGTGGTACGTGTCATGGTCAGGTAGTTGGTCACGTAGTGTGGAAGCAACATCATTGAAGAGGGGGCACTCGTAAATCACATGATCGGGAGTGCCCTCCGGTTCACCACATTCACACGCGGGTGTGGCCCTTTTCCCGAACCGACATAAGTATGTCGGGTAAGGCCCATTGTTGTTGTTGTTGTTGTGGTCTTCAGTCCTGAGACTGGTTTGATGCAGCTCTCCATGCTACTCTATCCTGTGCAAGCTTCTTCATCTCCCAGTACCTACTGCAACCTACGTCCTTCTGAATCTGTTTAGTGTATTCATCTCTTGGTCTCCCCCTACGATTTTTACCCTCCACGCTGCCCTCAAATACTAAATTGGTGATCCCTTGATGCCTCAGAACATGTCCTACCAACCGATCCCTTCTTCTGGTCAAGTTGTGCCACAAACTCCTCTTCTCCCCAATCCTATTCAGTGCCTCCTCATTAGTTATGTGATCTACCCATCTAATCTTCAGCATTCTTCTGTAGCACCACATTTCGAAAGCTTCTATTCTCTTCTTGTCCAAACTATTTACCGTCCATGTTTCACTTCCATACATGGCTACACTCCATACAAATACTTTCAGAAATGACTTCCTGACACTTAAATCTACACTCCTGGAAATTGAAATAAGAACACCGTGAATTCATTGTCCCAGGAAGGGGAAACTTTATTGACACATTCCTGGGGTCAGATACATCACATGATCACACTGACAGAACCACAGGCACATAGACACAGGCAACAGAGCATGCACAATGTCGGCACTAGTGCAGTGTATATCCACCTTTCGCAGCAATGCAGGCTGCTATTCTCCCATGGAGACGATCGTAGAGATGCTGGATGTAGTCCTGTGGAACGGCTTGCCATGCCATTTCCACCTGGCGCCTCAGTTGGACTAGCGTTCGTGCTGGACGTGCAGACCGCGTGAGACGACGCTTCATCCAGTCCCAAACATGCTCAATGGGGGACGGATCCGGAGATCTTGCTGGCCAGGGTAGTTGACTTACACCTTCTAGAGCACGTTGGGTGGCACGGGATACATGCGGACGTGCATTGTCCTGTTGGAACAGCAAGTTCCCTTGCCGGTCTAGGAATGGTAGAACGATGGGTTCGATGACGGTTTGCATGTACCGTGCACTATTCAGTGTCCCCTCGACGATCACCAGTGGTGTACGGCCAGTGTAGGAGATCGCTCCCCACACCATGATGCCGGGTGTTGGCCCTGTGTGCCTCGGTCGTATGCAGTCCTGATTGTGGCGCTCACCTGCACGGCGCCAAACACGCATACGACCATCATTGGCACCAAGGCAGAAGCGACTCTCATCGCTGAAGACGACACGTCTCCATTCGTCCCTCCATTCACGCCTGTCGCGACACCACTGGAGGCGGGCTGCACGATGTTGGGGCGTGAGCGGAAGACGGCCTAACGGTGTGCGGGACCGTAGCCCAGCTTCATGGAGACGGTTGCGAATGGTCCTCGCCGATACCCCAGGAGCAACAGTGTCCCTAATTTGCTGGGAAGTGGCGGTGCGGTCCCCTACGGCACTGCGTAGGATCCTACGGTCTTGGCGTGCATCCGTGCGTCGCTGCGGTCCGATCCCAGGTCGACGGGCACGTGCACCTTCCGCCGACCACTGGCGACAACATCGATGTACTGTGGAGTCCTCACGCCCCACGTGTTGAGCAATTCGGCGGTACGTCCACCCGGCCTCCCGCATGCCCACCATACGCCCTCGCTCAAAGTCCGTCAACTGCACATACGGTTCACGTCCACGCTGTCGCGGCATGCTACCAGTGTTAAAGACTGCGATGGAGCTCCGTATGCCACGGCAAACTGGCTGACACTGACGGCGGCGGTGCACAAATGCTGCGCAGCTAGCGCCATTCGACGGCCAACACCGCGGTTCCTGGTGTGTCCGCTGTGCCGTGCGTGTGATCATTGCTTGTACAGCCCTCTCGCAGTGTCCGGAGCAAGTATGGTGGGTCTGACACACCGGTGTCAATGTGTTCTTTTTTCCATTTCCAGGAGTGTATATTCGATGTTAACAAATTTCTCTTCTTCAGAAACGCTTTCCTTGCCATTGCCAGTCTACATTTTATATCCTCTCTACTTCGACCATCATCAGTTTGCTATTTGCAAAACTCCTTTACTACTTTAAGTGTCTCATTTCCTAATCTAATACCCTCAACGTCACCCGACTTAATTCGACTACATTCCACCTGCTTTCTTTGGGATTGGAATTATTATATTCTTCTTGAAACCTGAGGGTATTTCACCTGTCTCCTACATCCAGATGGTAGAGTTTTGTCAGGACTGGCTCTCCCAAGGCCGTCAGTAGTTCCAATGGAATGTTGTCTACTCCGGGGGCCTTGTTTCGACTCAGGTCTTTCAGTGCTCTGTCAAACTCTGTTTGCTATTTCCAAAACTCCTTTACTACTTTAAGTGTCTCATTTCCTAATCTAATACCCTCAACATCACCCGACTTAATTCGACTACATTCCATTATCCTCGTTTTGCTTTTGTTGATGTTCATCTTATATCCTCCCTTCAAGACACCATCCATTCCATTCAACTGCTCTTCCAAGTCCTTTGCTGTCTCTGACAGAATTACAATGTCATCGGCGAACCTCAAAGTTTTTATTTCTTCTCCATGGATTTTAATACCTATTCCGAATTTTTCTTTTGTTTCCTTTACTGCTTGCTCAATATACAGATTGAATAACATCGGGGAGAGGCTACAACCCTGTCTTACTCCCTTCCCAACCACTGCTTCCCTTTCATGTCCCTCGACTCTTATAACTGCCATCTGGTTTCTGTACAAATTGTAAATAGCCTTTCGCTCCCTGTATTTTACCCCTGCCACCTTTAGAATTTGAAAGAGAGTATTCCAGTCAACATTGTCAAAAGCTTTCTCTAAGTCTACAAATGCTAGAAACGTACGTTTGCCTTTCCTTAATCTTTCTTCTAAGATAAGTCGTAAGGTCAGTATTGCCTCACGTGTTCCAGTATTTCTACGGAATCCAAACTGATCTTCCCCGAGGTCGGCTTCTACTAGTTTTTCCATTCGTCTGTAAAGAATTCGTGTTAGTATTTTGCAGCTGTGGCTTATTAAACTGATTGTTCGGTAATTCTTACATCTGTCAACACCTGCTTTCTTTGGGATTGGAATTATTATATTCTTCTTGAAGTCTGAGGGTATTTCGCCTGTTTCATACATCTTGCTCACCAGATGGTAGAGTTTTGTCAGGACTGGCTCTCCCAAGGCCGTCAGTAGTTCCAATGGAATGTTGTCTACTCCGGGGGCCTTGTTTCGACTCAGGTCTTTCAGTGCTCTGTCAAACTCTTCACGCAGTATTGTATCTCCCATTTCACCTTCATCTACATCCTCTTCCATTTCCATAATATTGTCCTCAAGTACATCGCCCTTGTATAGACCCTCTATATACTCCTTCCACCTTTCTGCTTTCCCTTCTTTGCTTAGAACTGGGTTTCCATCTGAGCTCTTGATGTTCATACAAGTGGTTCTCTTATCTCCAAAGGTCTCTTTAATTTTCCTGTAGGCAGTATCTATCTTACCCCTAGTGAGATAAGCCTCTACATCCTTACATTTGTCCTCTAGCCATCCCTGCTTAGCCATTTTACACTTCCTGTCGATCTCATTTTTGAGACGTTTGTATTCCCATGTCCAGTGAGAAAATTTTATGTGTTGTACTTACATGTTGCGATCCTAGCATCGCGTCTCTGAATTCGTTCGACCTCTGTTGTGGTGGTTACTCAGCTACTGGTTCAGTAGGACCGGCGACACTGATGCCGACCGCGCTTCAGCTGGCCGCGTCCAGAGGCACGCACAGCCGCAGACGGGCTCCCTCCAGCCGCCTGGACGCGCGACCCGACGCTTCGCGTCCCGCCGGCAGCCTCCTGGAGCAGGTCGTCAGCTCTCCGATCGGCGGCGGCGGGTATCGACCGCCCCCCGCGCTCCGCCAGCGCCGAGATCCCGCTGGCCTGATTGGAATAGCTTTCTCTCGCCTGGGGCCGGCGCAACACGCCGCCGCCACTGGCGCCGCACACACCAGAATAGACCAAGGCCCCGTGCTGTCCCGGGCACCGCCCCTCACACATTGGCGCCCGTCCCTCACACTCTGCCGAGTTCCTCTTAAATCGCACTGCCCGCCATCACAAGTGCAACACACCGAAGACGACACGCAGCAGACGTCAAACAGATGTCAACCGTACTACATGCTCGGATGCTGTATCAGGTACTACAATACGGTTTTAGGATGTATATCGGGTACTACAGTCCTGTCTGTCATGTATCAGGTACTTCGAAACGGCTCTGTAAGTTCGTTGGCAGAGAGATTTTTTTCCACCGTGTACAGGCTCTAAGGATTGTTCGATAATAAGATATGGAACAAAAAAGTTCTAACGAACTTATGTCTGGAAACGTACGGTTTCCATCCTAGAGACCATCATACATCGTGAAACTGCTTAATTACACTACTGGCCATTAAAATTGCTACACCACGAAGATGACGTGCTACAGACGCGAAATTTAACCGACAGGAAGAAGATGCTGTGGTATGCAAATGATCAGCTTTTCAGAGCAGTCGCACAAGGTTGGCGCCGGTGGCGACACCTACAACGTGCTGACATGAGGAAAGTTTCCAACCGATTTCTCATACCCAAACAGCAGTTGACCGGCGTTGCCTGGTGAAACGTTGTTGTGATGCCTCGTGCAAGGAGGAGAAATACGTACCATCACGTTTCCGACTTTGATAAAGGTCGGATTGTAGCCTATCGCGATTGCGGTTTATCGTATCGCGACATTTCTGCTCGCGTTGGTCGAGATCCAATGACTGTTAGCAGAATATGGAATCGGTGGGTTCAGGAGGGTAATACGGAACGCCGTGCTGGATCCCAACGGCCTCGTATCACCAGCAGTCGAGATGAAAGGCATCTTATCCGCATGGCAGTAACGCATCGTGCAGCCACGTCTCTATCCCTGAGTTAACAGATGGGGACGTTTGCGAGACAACAACCATCTCCACTAACAGTTCGACGACGTATGCAGAAGCATGGACTATCAGCTCGGAGACCGTGTCTGCGGTTACCCTTGACGCTGAATCGCAGACAGGAGCCCCTGCGATGGTGTACTCAACCACGAACCTAGATGCACGAATGGCAAAACGTCATTTTTTCGGATGAATCCAGGTTCTGTTTACAGCATCATGATGGTGGCATCCGTGTTTTGCGACATCGCGGTGAACGCACATTGGAAGCGTGTATTCGTCATCACCATACTAACGTATCACCCGGCGTGATGGTATGGGGTGCCATTGGTTACATGTCTCGGTCACCTCTTGTTAGCAGTCACGGCAATTTGAACAGTGGGCGCTACATTTCAGATGTGTTACGACCCGTGGCTCTACCCTTCATTCGATCCCTCGAAACCCTACATTTCAGCAGGATAATGCACGACCGCATGTTGCAGGTCCTGTACCGGCCTTTCTGGATACAGAAAATGTTCGACTGCTGCCCTGGCCAGCACATTCTCTAGATCTCTCACCAATTGAAAACGTCTGCTCAACGGTGGCCGAGCAACTGGCTTGTCACAATACGCCAGTCACTACTCTTGATGAACTGCGGTATCGTGTTGAAGCTGCATGGGCAGCTGTACCTGTACATGCCATCCAAGCTCTGTTTCACTCAATGCCCAGGCGTATCGAGGCCCTTATTACGGCCAGAGGTGGTTGTTCTGGGTACTGATTGCTCAGGATCTATGCACCCAAATTGCGTGAAAATGTAATCATATGTCCAATGAATACCCGTTTATCATTTGCATTTCTTCTTGGTGTAGCAATTTCAATGGCCAGTAGTGTGTGTTTTTACTTACTTGGACTGAAATAACTGAGAAGGTGAAACTTCTTAATTTAATTTTCAGACTGCTGAGTGAAATTGAATGCAAGTGAACCGTCTCAATCTGCTGAGTGAAACTGTATGTACTGTCACTTTGCTTGTCTTTATGATTTCATATCTGACCTGCAGAATTATTCCTGACAAATACAACTCTAGCTTAATCTGACTGCTCAAATAATTAACACAAATAATGGCGCTGAATACAAAAATGGTTCGAATGGCTCTGAGCACTATGGGACTTAACATGTGAAGTTATCAGTCCCCTCGAACTTATAACTACTTAAACCTAACTAACCTAGGGACATCACACAAAACCATGCCCGAGGCAGGATTCGAACCTGCGACCGTAGCGGTCGCGTGGTTCCAGACTGAAGCGCCTAGAACCGCTCGGCCACAGCGGCCGGCGGTCCTGAATAAGAAGAACTCCTAACAATAACCCATACATTTCATAAGACACTTATCTCACAGAAAATCTTCATTACACGAACTACAGCGATACAGCAAGCACCAATACAGCCAGCTGAATAAAAGCTTCTAACTACTGTGAGCTCTAACTACTAACAGGCATGTGGTTAGCAAAGGAAAGATTTTGTTGCAGAGCAAACAATGTATTTAGCAAATTTTACCTTGTATTGTATCGTATGTTAACTGGGGGCCTAGAAACGACGGAGAGGCTCCGTCCCCGCCGCAGCCACCGTGGTCCACAACCCAACGACGACTATCGCAGTCCACTTCACCCCTCCGCCGCCCCACACCGAACCACTCTTTCAGGGTCATTGTGCGGTTCGGCCCTGATGGACCCCTTCCCCCCAGGGGTCTCACACCAGACCAGTGTCGCCCCAATGTTTGCGTGGTAGAGTAATGGTGGTGTACACGTACGTGGAGCACTTCTTTGCACAGCAATCGCCGACATAGTGTAGCTGAGACGGAGTAAGGAGAATTAGTCCGCATTCGCCGAGGCAGATGGAAAACCGCCTAAAAACCATCCACAGACTGGCCGGCTCACCGGACCTCGACACAAATACGCAGGACGGATTTGTGCTGGGAACCACGCACTCCTTCCCAATCCGGAAAGCCGTGCGTTAGACCGCACAGCTAACCGGGCGGGCTAAATTTTATCTTGCTAATGTTACATCCAGTTCAAAAAACTATATAACTTTCCGTGACATCCAATTCCAAAAAATTATATAATGTACAACAATATTATATTCACATGATGGACAGGGACCGATGACCGTAGCAGTCTGGTCCCTTTGATCCCCCAAACCAACCAACTGCATGACGGACAGCCGTCCAGACCGTCCGCTGTGCTAACACTTCAAACCTCTAACCTTCGTCACTGCTAACTATTAACATCCAACCTCCCTCACTGGCTATTCACCTCCAACTGCGAGTCCGACCAGCCACAGTCTCTTACAGAGGGCGCACAGCACTGTCAGAGTTATTATTGAAGTCTGTCGCACTGCCAATATATAAACAGTCTACTTACAATTGCTGCAGAGGCTGCGGTATAATACGTGCTGTACCATGCAGCCACAGTTAATATGCTGAAAATGGGTTCCATGTTGTTCAACACACGCTTGTACGCGCCGTAGCATGTTCATTGTCACTCTGCATTCACGATACTTTTGAGATGGCCCCATAACAAGAAATCCCACGGGCTGAGATCTGGTGAATGAGCAGATCACGCAACTGGACCCCCTTATTCGATCCGTCGCCCTGGGAAGACACGATTGAGATGCGTCTGGAAGTTAACAAAAAAAAAAAAAAAAAAAAAAAATGGCTCTGAGCACTATGGCACTTAACATCTATGGTCATCAGTCCCCTAGAACTTAGATCTACTTAAACCTAACTAAGGACATCACACACATCCATGCCCGAGGCAGGATTCGAACCTGCGAACGTAGCAGTCGCGCGGTTCCAGACTGTAGCGCCTAGAACCAACAGCTGCACCGATGTTGATGTTTCGCTGTCACCATACCATGGGGGTTCTTCATACTATCCCACAGTACATTACTGACATAGTTTCTGTCCTTTCGGTACCTACTACAAATACCTTAACGCTTACAACGAGTTACGCGATCAAATATAAGAGTGAATCACCTAAAACTTTCACGTCAAATGTTGCGCAAATATTGATGTGCGGTTTTCACAGAATTGATTGGTAGTAAGGGGCTCGTAGTGTTAGTTAATCAACGAATTGTAATAACACTTAGAAAGTGTATTTTTATGCGACCATACGCTTATTTAAAAGAAACGATACCTATTGACATTAACAGACTACGAGGTGCATTCAAGTTCTAAGGCCTCCGATTTTTTTTCTCCGGACTGGAAAGAGATAGAAACATGCGCATTGTTTTAAAATGAGGCCGCGTTCATTGTCAATACGTCCCAGAGATGGCAGCACCGTACAGCAGATGGAATTTTACCGCCAGCGGCGAGAATGAGAACTGTTTTAAATACTTAAAATGGCGACGTTTTCCTTACTTGAACCGCGTGCAATCATTCGTTTTCTGAATTTGCGTGGTGTGAAACCAATTGAAATTCATCGACAGTTGAAGGAGACATGTGGTGATGGAGTTATGGATGTGTCGAAAGTGCGTTCGTGGGTGCGACAGTTTAATGAAGGCAGAACATCATGTGACAACAAACCGAAACAGCCTCGGGCTCGCACAAGCCGGTCTGACGACATGATCGAGAAAGTGGAGAGAATTGTTTGGGGGGATCGCCGAATGACTGTTGAACAGATCGCCTCCAGAGTTGGCATTTCTGTGGGTTCTGTGCACACAATCCAGCATGACGACCTGAAAATGCAAAGTGTCATCCAGGTGGGTGCCACGAATGGTGACGGGCGACCACACGGCTGCCTGTGTGGCATGTTGCCAAGCAATGTTGACGCGCAACGACAGCATGAATGGGACTTTCTTTTCGTCGGTTGTGACAATGGATGAGACGTGGATGCCATTTTTCAATCCAGAAACAAAGCGCCAGTCAGCTCAATGGAAGCACACAGATTCACCGCCACCAAAAAAATTTCGGGTAACCGCCAGTGCTGAAAAAATGATGATGTCCATGTTCTGGGACAGCGAGGGCGTAATCCTTACCCATTGCGTTCCAAAGGGCGCTACGGTAACAGGTGCATCCTACGAAAATGTTTTGAAGAACAAATTCCTTCCTGCACTGCAACAAAAACGTCCGGGAAGGGCTGCGTGTGTGCTGTTTCACCAAGACAACGCACCCGTACATCGAGCTAACATTACGTAACAGTTTCTTCGTGATAACAACTTTGAAGTGATTCCTCATGCTCCCTACTCAGCTGACCTGGCTCCTCGTGACTTTTGGCTTTTTCCAACAATGAAAGACACTCTCCGTGGCCGCACATTCACCAGCCGTGCTGCTATTGCCTCAGCGATTTTCCAGTGGTCAAAACAGATTCCTAAAGAAGCCTTCGCCGCTGCCATGGAATCATGGCGTCAGCGTTGTGAAAAATGTGTACGTCTGCAGGGCGATTACGTCGAGAAGTAACCCCAGTTTCATCGATTTCGGGTGAGTAGTCAACTAGAAAAAAAATCGGAGGCCTTAGAACTTGAATGCACCTCGTAAGAGTAGGGTAAATTAGAATTCCCGTGGTGTTTCTTGCAGGATTCTAGTGGGAGTCGTTTACGAGATACCATATTTTGAAAAGCTCAACATGGACACTTGTTTGTTTCATTCAACCTGCGTAGTTGCTGAGAACGATGTTGTTATGTTTGAAACAAGCGACGATAGAAGAGGGTGAAATGAGTGTTCGTACTGCCGTTGGAGTTCGTCCGCGCGTTCTCTCCTGCGCAACAGCACGAGGAAGTGGCATGAGCAAGGCAAGTGTTCCACGCTTTCTCCATCACCTTAGGTCCCATCCCTATCACAGCCCTCTCCATCAAGAGTGCACGCAAACGATTATGAGAATCGTGTTAACTTCTGTACATCGGCATTAAGACAGGATACTCCAGATGCATCATGTATTTTGTTTAGTGATGAAACCACATTTACCTGGTAAACCGCCCAAACTTGTGCTATTGGTCTGTTGACAATCACCATTTACTTCGTCAAGTGGAACGTCAGCGTCCATGGAGTGTAAACGAGTGGTGTGGGATAGTGAAGGATAGTGAACCATCAGCTCATAGGCCCGTTTTTCATAGGTGGAACCTCATAATAGACCATCTTCCACCGAAGCTAGAAGACGTTCCTTTTGCAGACTAGGAGGAACTTGTGGTATCCAGCCTATAGTGCATGAAGTACGAGAACTACAGCATGTCTTCACGACTTGTTTCTAAATACACTCCTGGAAATGGAAAAAAGAACACATTGACACCGGTGTGTCAGACCCACCATACTTGCTCCGGACACTGCGAGAGGGCTGTACAAGCAATGATCACACGCACGGCACAGCGGACACACCAGGAACCGCGGTGTTGGCCGTCGAATGGCGCTAGCTGCGCAGCATTTGTGCACCGCCGCCGTCAGTGTCAGCCAGTTTGCCGTGGCATACGGAGCTCCATCGCAGTCTTTAACACTGGTAGCATGCCGCGACAGCGTGGACGTGAACCGTATGTGCAGTTGACGGACTTTGAGCGAGGGCGTATAGTGGGCATGCGGGAGGCCGGGTGGACGTACCGCCGAATTGCTCAACACGTGGGGCGTGAGGTCTCCACAGTACATCGATGTTGTCGCCAGTGGTCGGCGGAAGGTGCACGTGTCCGTCGACCTGGGACCGGACCGCAGCGACGCACGGATGCACGCCAAGACCGTAGGATCCTACGCAGTGCCGTAGGGGACCGCACCGCCACTTCCCAGCAAATTAGGAACACTGTTGCTCCTGGGGTATCGGCGAGGACCATTCGCAACCGTCTCCATGAAGCTGGGCTACGGTCCCGCACACCGTTAGGCCGTCTTCCGCTCACGCCCCAACATCGTGCCGCCCGCCTCCAGTGGTGTCGCGACAGGCGTGAATGGAGGGACGAATGGAGACGTGTCGTCTTCAGCGATGAGAGTCGCTTCTGCCTTGGTGCCAATGATGGTCGTATGCGTGTTTGGCGCCGTGCAGGTGAGCGCCAAATCAGGACTGCATACGACGGAGGCACACAGGGCCAACACCCGGCATCATGGTGTGGGGAGCGATCTCCTACACTGGCCGTACACCACTGGTGATCGTCGAGGGGACACTGAATAGTGCACGGTACATCCAAACCGTCATCGAACCCATCGTTCTACCACTCCTAGACCGGCAAGGGAACTTGCTGTTCCAACAGGACAGTGCACGTCCGCATGTATCCCGTGCCACCCAACGTGCTCTAGAAGGTGTAAGTCAACTACCCTGGCCAGCAAGATCTCCGGATCTGTCCCCCATTGAGCATGTTTGGGACTGGACGAAGCGTCGTCTCACGCGGTCTGCACGTCCAGCACGAACGCTGGTCCAACTGAGGCGCCAGGTGGAAATGGCATGGCAAGCCGTTCCACAGGACTACATCCAGCATCTCTACGATCGTCTCCATGGGAGAATAGCAGCCTGCATTGCTGCGAAAGGTGGATATACACTGTACTAGTGCCGACATTGTGCATGCTCTGTTGCCTGTGTCTATGTGCCTGTGGTTCTGTCAGTGTGATCATGTGATGTATCTGACCCCAGGAATGTGTCAATAAAGTTTCCCCTTCCTGGGACAATGAATTCACGGTGTTCTTATTTCAATTTCCAGGAGTGTAGTTGGATTGGACACAGAGAACCTGTACCTTAGCCAGCCTGTTCCCCGGATCTGACGCCTGTACACTTTTTCCTTTGGTGAAAGCTAAAGATGCTATCTATAAGGACATAGCAATTACACCCGATGGTATTCAACGATATTCAGCTGCAGCCTGCTCGGACATCTCTGCCAAAATCCTAGCATGAGTGCAGCAGTCGTTACATACCAGACTGAAAGTGTATATTGCCGCTGCGGGTGGTCATTTTGAACACAATCTATGATTATGAACTCTCTCGTTACTGTGCGCAGCTCGTGGTCTCGCGGTCGCGATGTCGCTTCCCGAGCACGGGATGCCAGGTTCGATTCCCGGCGTTGTCATGGATTTTCACCTGCTTCGAGATGACTAGGTGTTTGTGTTGTCCTCATCATTTCATTATCTTTCATGAAAGTGGTGAGATTGGACTGAGCAAATGTTGGGAATTTGTACAGACGCTGATAACCGTGCAGTTGAGCGCCCTACAACCCAAACGTCATCATCATCATCTCTCTTTACTGGTCACAATCCACATAACTAGTGTATGCACTTGCATTTTCCTTAAGTGTGTGCTACAACAGGTATTGTACAAATGTCAGAGTGGGAACTTTTCAAAATGCGATATCTCGTAACTGATTCACCCTAGAATCCTGCAATAAATACCACTGACCTTCTAATTTATCCAACAGTTCCTTTGTTACTGTCAACAGGCATTTTTCCATTTAAAGAGTGTATGTTTTCACAGAATTACACCACTGGCCATTAAAATTGCTACACCAAGAAAAAATGATAAACGGGTATTCATTGGACAAATGTACTAGAACTGACATGTGATTACATTTTCACGCAACTTGGGTGCATAGATCCTGAGAAATCAGTACCCAGAACAACCACCTCTGGCCGTAATAACGGCCTTGATACGCCTGGGCATTGAGTCAAACAGAGCTTGGATGGCGTGTACAGGTACAGCTGCCCATGCAGCTTCAACACGATACCGCAGTTCCTCAAGAGTAGTGACTGGCGTATTGTGACGAGCCAGTTGCTAGGCCACCTTTGACCAGACGTTTACAATTGGTGAGAGATCTGGAGAATGTGCTGGCCAAGGCAGCAGTCGAACATTTTCTGTATCCAGAAAGACTCGTACAGGACCTGCAACATGCGGTCGTGCATTATCCTGCTGAAATGTAGGGTTTCGCAGGGATCGAATGAAGGGTAGAGCCACGGGTCGTGACACATCTGAAACGTAGCGTCCACTGTTCAAAGTGCCGTCAATGCGAACAAGAGGTGACCGAGACGTGTGACCAATGGCACCCCATACCATCACGTCGTGTGGTACACCAGTATGGCGATGACGAATACACGCTTCCAATATCCGTTCACCGCGATATCACCACACACGGATGCAACCATCATGATGCTGTAAATAGAACCTGGATTCATCCGAAAAAATGACGTTTTGCCATTCATGCACCCAGGTTCATCGTTGAGTACCCCATCGCAGGCACTCCTGTCTGTGATGCAGCGCCAATGGTAACCGCAGCCATGGTCTCCGAGCTGATAGTCCATGCTGCTGCAAACGTCGTCGAACTGTTCGTGCAGTGGTTGTTGTCTTGCAAACGTCCCCATCTGTTGACTCATGGATCGAGACGTGGCTGCACGATCCGTTACAGCCATGCGGATAAGATGCCTGTCATCTCGACTGCTAGTGATACGAGGTCGTTGGAATCCATCACGGCGTTCCGTATTGTCCTCCTGAACCCACCGATTCGATATTCTGCTAACAGTCATTGGATCTCAATCAACGCGAGCAGAAATGTCGCGATACGATAAACCGCAATCGCGATAGGCTAGTCCGACCGGAAACGTGACGGTACGCATTTCTCCTCCTTACACGAGGCATCACAACAACGTTTCACCAGGCAACGCCGGTCAACTGCTGTTTGTGTATGAGAAATCGTTTGGTAACTTACCTCATGTCAGCACGTTGTAGGTGTCGCCACCGGCGCCAACCTCGTATGAATGCTCTGAAAAGCTAATCATTTGCATATCACAGTATCTTCTTCCTGTTGTTTAAATTCCGCGTCTGTAGCACGTCATCCTCGTGGTGCAGCAATTTTAATGGCCAGTAGTGTAGATTACCTAAGTGTTACTACAATCTTTTTAATGACTAACAATACGAGCTCCAGACTACCAATCCGTTCTGTGGAAACCACACATCAACAGCGCTTTTTTATTTCCGGGATGTCTGTGGTGCAAGTTTTAGGTGTTCACCCTGTATGTCGCTAAACAGCGATACCGTATTCATCTTCTTACAAGCGGGTAGTGTGCCACTTTAACAGACTGTTTCTCACCGCTGATGCACCGTCATAGCCGAGTGCTAGGCCGTCTATTTCTGTATCAACGGTCAGTCGTCGGTTCACCGACGTCCCTGTCTCGATGGTGAGCAACGGAGCCCTTCACCGGTACACCTTTGGCTTCTGTGCCTTACCGCGGACGCACTTAATCGATATACTCCAAGCCGCCCGTCTCCATGACAACTGATGGCCTGCTCCGCATTTAACTTTATATCGTCACTCTTACACGATTTTCTTGTTACTTCAACATTCGGCTCTTAGGTGGTAGTTACAGTTCTTACAACCTACTTTTCCACACATCATTATTATACACTCCTGGAAATTGAAATAAGAACACCGTGAATTCATTGTCCCAGGAAGGGGAAACTTTATTGACACATTCCTGGGGTCAGATACATCACATGATCACACTGACAGAACCACAGGCACATAGACACAGGCAACAGAGCATGCACAATGTCGGCACTAGTACAGTGTATATCCACCTTTCGCAGCAATGCAGGCTGCTATTCTCCCATGGAGACGATCGTAGAGATGCTGGATGTAGTCCTGTGGAACGGCTTGCCATGCCATTTCCACCTGGCGCCTCAGTTGGACCAGCGTTCGTGCTGGACGTGCAGACCGCGTGAGACGACGCTTCATCCAGTCCCAAACATGCTCAATGGGGGACAGATCCGGAGATCCTGCTGGCCAGGGTAGTTGACTTACACCTTCTAGAGCACGTTGGGTGGCACGGGATACATGCGGACGTGCATTGTCCTGTTGGAACAGCAAGTTCCCTTGCCGGTCTAGGAATGGTAGAACGATGGGTTCGATGACGGTTTGGATGTACCGTGCACTATTCAGTGTCCCCTCGACGATCACCAGTGGTGTACGGCCAGTGTAGGAGATCGCTCCCCACACCATGATGCCGGGTGTTGGCCCTGTGTGCCTCGGTCGTATGCAGTCCTGATTGTGGCGCTCACCTGCACGGCGCCAAACACGCATACGACCATCATTGGCACCAAGGCAGAAGCGACTCTCATCGCTGAAGACGACACGTCTCCATTCGTCCCTCCATTCACGCCTGTCGCGACACCACTGGAGGCGGGCTGCACGATGTTGGGGCGTGAGCGGAAGACGGCCTAACGGTGTGCGGGACCGTAGCCCAGCTTCATGGAGACGGTTGCGAATGGTCCTCGCCGATACCCCAGGAGCAACAGTGTCCCTAATTTGCTGGGAAGTGGCGGTGCGGTCCCCTACGGCACTGCGTAGGATCCTACGGTCTTGGCGTGCATCCGTGCGTCACTGCGGTCCGGTCCCAGGTCGACGGGCACGTGCACCTTCCGCCGACCACTGGCGACAACATCGATGTACTGTGGAGACCTCACGCCCCACGTGTTGAGCAATTCGGCGGTACGTCCACCCGGCCTCCCGCATGCCCACTATACGCCCTCGCTCAAAGTCCGTCAACTGGACATACGGTTCACGTCCACGCTGTTGCGGCATGCTACCAGTGTTAAAGACTGCGATGGAGCTCCGTATGCCACGGCAAACTGGCTGACACTGACGGCGGCGGTGCACAAATGCTGCGCAGCTAGCGCCATTCGACGGCCAACACCGCGGTTCCTGGTGTGTCCGCTGTGCCGTGCGTGTGATCGTTGCTTGTACAGCCCTCTCGCAGTGTCCGGAGCAAGTATGGTGGGTCTGACACACCGGTGTCAATGTGTTCTTTTTTCCATTTCCAGGAGTGTACATTTATGGGTTTCAAAGAAAACATCATTCTAAATGGCTCTGAGCACTATGGGACTTAACATCTGTGGCCATCAGTCCCCTAGAACTTAGAACTACTTAAACCTAACTAACCTATGGACATCACACACATCCATGCCCGAGGCAGGATTCGAACCTGCGTCCGTAGCGGTCACGCGGTTCCAGACTGAAGCGCCTAGAACCGCACGGTCACACCGGCCGGCTGAAACATCATTCTATTAGCCCTGGAACTCTACAGCTAAATTTCTCATAATTGGTACCACACACATACACTTGTATTAAATAGGAACACAGAAGGCATAAAAAAAAAAAATGGCTCTGAGCACTATGGGACTCAACTTCTGAGGTCATTAGTCCCCTAGAACTTAGAACTAGTTAAACCTAACTAACCTACGGACATCACAAACATCCATGCCCGAGGCAGGATTCGAACCTGCGACCGTAGCGGTCTTGCGGTTCCAGACTGCAGCGCCTTTAACCGCACGGCCACTTCGGCCGGCAGAAGGCATCACAGTTTAGCTGTTGGAAACAGGGAGTTTTGTCAAGGAAAAGAGAGGGAGCATTCAGTTCGCTCGCGTTTGTCCGTGTGCACAACATCAGTTACAGTTACTTTGAATTCTGTTCTTATTCCAATGCCCAGGCAGCAGTCGGCTGTGTTAATGATGTGTATCGGGACCGCGGAGGTATTTCTACAGTAAATATCCAAATGCGAATAAAAATCCTTGAATCAGCAACCAACAGAAATTTCCCCTAGGGGTAAATGATCATTTTGTTCAGTATAGCGTACCTGCTGAAGCGATTGGGGGGACAGATTCATAATGGTAGGACTCGGGACTCGTTGTAAGATAGTGAGCGAATAATCGCACTACCTCAGTTAAGTACAGCGAACGAAAACTAGGAAAAATCCATCTTACATACAAATATCCAATCAACTCAGCACATTGTTATTTACACTTTAAGCAAGGCAGTTATGCTTTGTTGGCATATCGGAGGCAACGAGGTAGCCTGAAGACCAAATTCGTTCTGTCTCCAAGAAAATCCAGAAATGAGAAGCTCTTGGGAATTTTTACTACGTACAGATATTTGTTTGACACTAAAAATTAAAATTTTCGTTTGAACTCGACAGCTTTACTCTAGAAACCAACATCCAAAAAGATCATGAACGTATCAGTCAAACGATTCCATAGTGAACACAAAGACAAACTCGCTAAGGTATCAAAAAATTACAAATGACAAACTAACCCACGGCTTATCAGAATATGGAATTGCATGTTCAAAAAGATTTCGGGCCTGCAGCCGGTCGTGCTAAACTTCATTGCACGATATTTCGGCTGGACAACTGCCAGCCATCTTCAGGTGAGCCGAACGACGACTGGCGAAGACTTTTTTTTTTTTTTTTTCTTTATTGTGATTTCATTCCCCTGCCCCATACGGGCAGGGGAGGGCTGTCAGCAGCACAATCCGCCGCTCTTCAGCCGAGCGATATGACAATTAAAACAAGAATAAAACAATACATACATAAGGAGGTAAAAAGGGGAACATAAAACAGAGTAAGGGGAGAAAATGGAGGTAAAAATACACTGATATGTAGACGTTCATTGGGGACAGTTAAAAAAGTCACCAGAAAGTTAAAAAACACAATTGGTGATTCTTAAAACACATGGAAGTCACTAGATGCACAGGCACAGGTTAAAAGTCGGCCACAGTATTAAAAACACTCCGAAACAACACATTTAAAACCCACTCGGAGCACACACGACGAAGAATAAAACTACCAGGTGGGACCTGCCGAGGGAAAGGGCAGAGAGGATGGAAAAGGAGGGGAGAGCATGGGGCAGCTGGGGAAGCGGCAGGAGGAAGGGAGGAGGGGTAACCGTGGGTTCACGAAGAGGCAGGAGACACATGGGGCGGGAGAGGAAAAGGGAAGACAGGGCAGGAGGGAGCGCAGAGACACTGAAAGAAGGCACAAGAGATGGGGAGGGGAAATCCGCTCAGAAGGAGGGAGGGGGAGGAGAGGGAGCCCTGAGGAGGAGGCAGGAAGAGGGGGTTAGAGTTGGTAGGAAGGGTAGATGTCAGGGCGAAGCTCATCATCCGGGAGCGGGAGACGGTGGAAGTTGTGTTGGGAAAGGAGATGGAGGGTGTGGAGATGGAGAGAGGGAGGGACACAACGGTAAAGGCGCGGCAACTGGTCGGGAGTGGAGAGGATGGGAGACACCAGGGGGTGAGGGGGATCAAGGCGACGGACAACATAGAGTGTGCGGATGTGTTCAAGGAAAAGGAGAAGGTGGGGGAAGGGGATGAGGTCATAGAGGATGCGCGTGGGGGACGGAAGGCGGATGCGGAAGGCGAGGCGGAGCGCATGGCGTTCGAGGATTTGGAGGGCGTTATAGAACCGGGGAGGGGCGGAAATCCAAGCGATGCTGGCATAACAAAGGATGGGGCGGATCATGGATTTGTAGGTGTGGAGGATGGTAGAAGGATGCAGACCCCATGTCCGGCCGGACAGGAGTTTCAGGAGGCGGAGGCGGTTGTGAGCTTTGTTTTGGATGGTAAGGAGATGGGGAGTCCAGGTGAGGTGGCGGTCAAGGGTGAGGCCAAGGTATTTGAGGGTAGGAGTGAGGTGGATAGGACGGCCATAAATGGTGAGGTAGAAATCATGGAGGCGGAAGGAACGGGTGGTGCGGCCTATGATGATCGCCTGGGTCTTGGAGGGATTAACACGGAGGAACCACTGGTTGCACCAAGCGGTGAATTGGTCAAGGTGGGTTTGGAGAGTACGTTGGGACCGTTGAAGGGTAGGATAAAGGGCTAGGAAGGCGGTGTCATCAGCGAACTGGAGAAGATGAACAGGTGGGGGAGGTTTGGGCATATCAGCAGTGTACAGGAGATAGAGGAGAGGGGAAAGGACAGAACCTTGGGGCACGCCGGCAGAGGGGTAGAAAGTACGGGAGTTGGAATTGTGGATAGTCACATAGGAGGGACGATGGGAGAGGAAGGAAGCAACGAGACGGACGAAGTTGATGGGGAGAGCATAGGTCTGGAGTTTGAAAAGGAGCCCGGGATGCCAGACACGGTCATAGGCGTTCTGGAGGTCAAGGGAAACAAAGATAGCAGAGCGACGGGAGTTAAGTTGGAGGGAAAGAAGATGGGTAAGGTTAAGGAGCTGGTCGTCAGCAGAGAAGGAAGGCCGGAAGCCACATTGGGTAAGAGGAAGGAGGCGGTGCTGGTTAAGGTGGCAGTGGATACGGCGAGAGAGGATGGCCTCAAAGACCTGACTGAACACGGAGGTGAGGCAGATGGGACGATAGGAAGAGGTAGCAGAGGGGGGTTTGTTAGGCTTAGGGAACAGCAGGACACGGGAAGTCTTCCACAGGTCAGGGTAAAATCCAGTGGAGAGGAGGACATTGTACAGGGTAGCAAGGACAGACAGGAAGGATGGAGGGGATTCCTTGAGGTGACGGTAGGTGACGCCATCATGACCAGGGGCGGTGTTGCGTTTGGAGCGGAGGACGAGCGTGATGTCTTGCATGGTGATGGGAGTGTTGATGTCGGAGGGGGGTAGCCGATCCAAGTACTGGAAGCTAGGGGCGAGCGGGGGGACCGAGGTGTCAGTGCGGTCAAGGACAGTGGGGAAGAGGGAGTAATCAAAATGGGGATCGTCAGGAATGGAGAAGACCTCGGATAGGTGGGAAGCAAAATGGTTAGCCTTACTGAGGTTGTCAGGAAAAGGGCGATCGTCATGGAGGATGGGGTAATGCGGGGTGGGATGGCTACCAGTAAGGCGGTGGAAGGCTGACCAGTACTTGGAGGAGTTGACAGGGAGGGTGGAGTTGAGGCGTGTGCATGTCTGACGCCAGTCCCGGCGTTTCTTTGCTGTAAGGAGGTTCCGGATATGTCGCTGTAATTGCCGGTGGCGGGTGAGAGTATCCCGGTCACGAGTGCGGAGGAAGGAGCGGTAGAGCCTGCGGGATTCACGCAGAAGAAGGACGGCCTGCGGAGGAAGCGTAGGGCGGTGAGGGTGGATGAGTTTGGTAGGGACATGAGCCTCCACAGCGTCAGTGATGGTCTTCTGGAGGAAGGAAGAGGCATGGGTGATGTCATCAGGGTGGTGGAAAGTGAGGGGGTGGCTGTCGACCTGTAAGGCAATGGATTCCCGGTAGGCATCCCAATTGGCACGGTGGTAGTCATGGACAGACTTTGGAGGGGCAGGGGGGCGGGGGGCTGCAGTGGCAGGACGGGTAGAGGAGATGGTGAGAAGGACAGGGAGATGGTCACTACCGACGGGATCAAGGACATCAACGGCAATGCGACCAAGGAGGTTGGGGGAAGCGAGGATAACATCGGGGGTGGAGTTACTTTCAGGACGGGTGTGCTGTGGGAGAGGAACAAGGTCACCATGGAGGGTGGCAAGGAACTGATGCCACCGCCGAAGGGTGGCAGGGTCACGGCTGTGGATGTTGAGGTCAGCGGCGATCACATAGGTGGAGAAGGTACGGTCAACATGGGAAATGAAGTCAAAGGGGAGAGGAGCTGCGGGGCGAATATAGATAGTGGCACAGGTGACGGTGAGGGAGGGAAAAAAGAGGCTGAGGAGAAGGTGTTCGGATGGGTCATTGAGGAGGGGTTGTGGCCGGACAGGGAGATGCCGGAGGTGGCCGATAGCGACCCCGCCTCGAGCTAGGGGAAGGGGATTGTCAGTGCGGTGAAGGAGATAAGGGGAGATGCGGACCACATGGTGGGGTTGGAGGAAGGTTTCATTAAGGATGAAGGAGTCAACCTGGTGCTGGGAGAGGGTATGCATGAAGAGGTATTTGTTTGCAAGGAGGGAGCGAATGTTGAGGTAGAGGAGACGATACTGTTGACGAGCCATGAGAGTGGGTGCGGGAAGGGTGCGGGAAGGGGAGAGGGGCTTAAACGAGGGTGTCTAGACGGGTGAAGGTAAAGTGGGCCTGGTTGTGGGAGTATGTGGCGTAGGTGTTTAAGTGGAAAACAGAGCGGGCAGCGAGGGAAATCTGCTGGAGTGTGTGGGGGCGCTGGAAGGGGTGGATGTTCTGCAGGACGACGGTGAGGAACCGGATGATGTCTTCTGCCGTAGGGGGAGGGCGGAGGGAATTGTTAGGGTGGATAGGTGGGTCAATGGGGCGAAGGGGGACAGTGAGTTCAGGGTTTGTGGGAGGGGGCTTGGCTTTGCATTTGGAGGAATAGGTGGGGTGAGGTTCATTGCAGGTGTTGCAGGATGGGGGGGAGGCGAGGTTGGGACACTGTTTGAGGAAGTGGGAGGCTTTACAATGGGGGCAGGTGGGTGGGTTCTTGCAGTTCTGGGTGAGGTGGTCATTGTACAGAAGACAACGCTGGCAGCGGTAAGATTGAGGAGGGGAACGGGACGGGTCAACAGGGTGGCGGCGGTTGAAAATCAGGGCTCCCTGCGTGAGGAGGTGGTCGATGGAGGAGGCGGACTCTGTAAAGATACGCATGAGGAAAGTAGGGCCAGAGGAGTTGTAAATACGGCGGGCAGAGCGGATTTCCAGGGAGGGGTGGGCATTCAGTTCCGCCAACACCTCAGCCTCCGTGACCACAGGGCTGAGTTTTGTGATGACGGCAGTGAGGGTCGGCGGACGACGAGGCGGTTGGGGTTGGCGAGGAGAGGAGGATGTAAGGAATGGGGTGAGGGATGCGTGGGGCCCAAAGGTGATGCGGGGAAGGCGCCGGAGGAGATCAGTATGGAAGGATGGAGAGGGAGACTTGATGAGAACAGAGTCTCTGCGAGGGATAAGTTGGGTGATGGGTGCACTGGGGATGTACTTCCGGATTTCAAGGGTGAGGGTGCGGGCATCCAGGAATTTCGGATCAGGGTTTGCTAGGACAAAGGTATACAGGGAGGGGGCTGGAGAGGAGGGAGGTGGGGTGGTATCCATAGTGGGGTCAGTGGGAGGTGGGGGAGGCGGGGCGGGCAGTGGCCTTTTGGAGGAAGGAGTAGAGGAGAGGTCGCCACTGGGCCGTTTGGAAGATTTTTTGGCGGGTGTTGCCTGGGAGGAGGGATGAGGGACTGGATGGATGGGGAGGTGGTGGGAGGCAGGGCCCTCCTGTGAGGCAGAAGCACCGGATGAGAGGGTAGGGCGCTCTGTGGCGGCGACTGTGGCGCGGCGGGCGGAGACTCCGGTAGGGGAAGCAGCGGTAGTCGCAGGGGGTAGAGGGGGGAAGTCGTCTCGGCGGGCGACAGGAGTGGGAGGGGGGTGGGGAGCAGGGGCAGAGGCAGTAGCGGGAGAAGTAGCAGGGGCAGTAACAGGGGTAGGAGCAGGAGTGACGTACAGGTGGGGATACATCGATGGAGAGGAGATAGATGGGGAGGAGACTGTGAGTAGGGGAGGTGCATGAGACGGGTGAATCCCAGAGGAAGCACTCCATGACGTTACAGTGGGGGCAGGCGAAGGAGAGGTGTAGATGATGGTGGTAGTCGGGGCGTCCATGATCGCAGGCGGCAGCGAACACCGAGAGACGGCGGCAGAAGAAGCGGCGAGCACCATGAGACGGCGGCAGAAGAAGCGGCGAGCACCAAGAGACGGCGACAGCGGCGGCGGCGGCTGAAGAAGCGGCGACCAGGTGGCGGCGGCAGAAGAGGAAGCGGCGAGCACCGACAGACGGCGACCAAGCGGCGGCGGCGGCGGCGGCGGCGGCGGCGGCGGCAGCGAGCACCGACAGACGGCGACCAAGCGGCGGCGGCGGCGGCGGCGGCGGCGGGCAGCAGTGACGGCGTGCAGACGGGCAACAACGCGACAAGCACGAGTGGGGCTCTTCCACGTCGAAGGTACACCCTGAGAGTAGCCCAGGCAGTGCGAGTCCTCGATGAGGAAGTGAGGGAATCCAACCCTCGAATCGGCGAAGACTTTCTCAGCTCCAGCTTATATAGTGCGCTGATGGTACTGCCGCGCATGCGTTGCAGTCGCGGAGACAGAAGCGCCACACCGCCCAGCGGCAGCGCCCTCGCTGGTGGAACTGCAGTACTCAGCTGCCGTCGGTATTGTCGCTGGCCGCAGCTATCGAAGTCTTCTGGCGTCTACGTCTCGAGCAAATTTCGGAGATTATGGGATTCCACGCGTTATTCAATTGGTAACCACTGTTACGGTTCATTAGATTCCCCGCAATGCGTATTTCGACTGATTGTTTGATAATGGAGTCCCAAAAAGTTGTTGCAGTGGCCAAAATCGAAGTTTTGTCGTACTCCATTGAATGTCCGTTAGAAATACAATGTTCCGCAGCTGCAGACTTACTGGGTTGCAGTAGGCGAGTGCAACGTTGATGTTCTGTACAACGCTCTTCCACTGTACGCGTTGTCTGTCCTATATAGGCCATACCACACTGACAAGGTATTTTGTAAATTCCCGCCTTCCGCAGTAACAAATCATCCTTCACCGAGCCCAGCAAATCCGAAATCTTAGAAGGCGCACGAAAACCCACTTTCACATTAAAATGACTAAGAATCCTTGCTACCTTGAAGGAGATATTTCCGACAAAGGGAAGAAAAGCTAGGGACTTGGCTGGCGCGTCCTCCTCTTTATCCACTTCCCGGTTCCTGGCTCTAGTTGAGAAGCCCCTGTTAATTTGCCGGGTCGAATACCCATTGTCTCTGAACACCGTCGTCAAATGTGCCAGTTCCTTAGGCATGACCAACTAAAACACAGTAGGTAGTTCAACATTCTATGGTAAAACCAACACATCCAGCAGACGTGCTACCGAACCAAAGCCCAGCATCCCAAGTTTACACAACAAAGCGAAATTAAGCAGAAAATTTACGAAATGGCAAGTAAAAATGAGTTCGCGAAATGTTTACCTAAAAATCACAATCCAAAGAAAAAAACTAATCATCCTCCAGGAATCAAACTTGAGTAACACCAATAATTTTGTCCATCTGCCAGTGTATTCCTAATACGAGTATGCAATACTTGCAATCTGGGGGCCGCCAACAGAGTGCCAGAACTAACGGAAGTCTGGACCGTGGCAGAGTTATCAGTGGTGGGGGAAACTTCCATTACAACAGGGAGGGAGTACGAACTGCCTTCCGGATGAGCCCTGACCTCACTGTCGCCCTGTCACTGATCGACAAACTCTCTGGATCTTATGTCTTACTACCACCATGTTAGGCTGGCAATGCAGACCCTCGACTCAACGAAATCTGGTCCAGGCTGGTACAAACTTGAAAGTATCCTTAGGCACACATTCGTTACTACACAGACGCATACAAGAAATTATGAGAATAAAGCAGATCGTGCACATGCGTATAAACAAAACAAAGCTTACAAATAAACTTAATAAGTCGGGCAACTACAGCTAAAGAACTTGTACATAATGTGAAGGACAGCAAATAAGTTAAAATCAAAGATGGTAAAATAGGGTATATTAAACTGAGTGAAAGCCCAAATCCGCAATAGCTGTTTATTGTGTTTTTCCCTGTGTGACAGCCGGTTTCATACCCTTGAGGTGTATCTTCAGGTCGTATAAAACTAATATGTCATGTGCCACGATTTCCAAGGTGCACATGCACATACAACAAACCCAAAAAGCACCTACCCTATCAGATGTGGATTGTCATGTGCTGTCCATGCTCTCCTTCCGACAGAGTTTTGGAGATTTTTTTACTGATCACGCACAGTCTGGATTGGATTTCCATGTGCTGGTTTATCCATGGTTTTACCAATGAGTGACATGTTTTTATGCACCGTTGCATCTTGGAAGTCATCAGTAGTGGGACAAAGTATGTGATAACCCAGTCTCCATTGTGGCCAGATGTATCCAAGATGGCGGCGATGACGTCATCCAAGATGGCGGCCCGACGTCAGCCGATGACGCAAGTACCACTATCCAAGATGGCGGCTTTTGGTAGGAAAGTGCCACACCCCTCTGCCACGTCCGCCTGGCAGGAAGTACAAATTCCATCAGGACAATGCAACACACCTCTACTAACCTCAGAAAATGGCAGGAAGATAGGTCACTTGGACTACCTCCACTAACCTAAGTCACTCGACCGCCACCTCATCCTGGGGATTGGGGGGAAATTTGAATGTTGGTTTAAAGAAAGGCCACTTGGGCTATCTCTACTAACCTAAGAAAATGGCGGGAAAGAAAGGGCACTTAGGCTACCTTGTCTGTTTTCTGTATGTCTGTGTATATCAGGGAAGCAATAATTTTTTCGTCCATTAAGGCAGCATTATACAGTATATCTATTGAGCAACCAGTGATACACGTGGGTTGACTGCTGTATTTGATGCTTTTCAGGAAGACAGAAAACCATCCACCTCTAAACTTACATGCATGTGCGTTAAAGGATGGCAGAGTGTGGATGGGGTGTTCGATTGAGATGGAGCTGTAACGATGTACGATTTGATGGTAGACTGATGATGCATTCTAGAGAGGGAGAAGTTGCTGTCAGGATGCATCAGTGGCGTGACATAGCCTGCGTTAGACTTGTATACAGCCACGTGTTCTGTATGTGATTTAAAGCACTGTCTACTTCCGATCATTAACAGTAAACCTGTCGGTCATCAGAGAACTTCCATCTCATGTGTGGAAACGCGACACATTCCTCAAAAAGGAACTATGATTACGAGATGTACTCTATCCCCCTTTCGCATATTGAGTGTAAAATCAAGACTTCAGCTTCATAACTAAGTTAGTGATAGCTACTGGTGAGGCACTCTAATCCCCGTTTATACATCTGTTTGACAGATGTGCTGTTTACGGAGTTAGTGGCGGAATGAATTGTAATTTTCACATGTCAGACGCTGCTGCTATGTGTTTATCTGTTTCCTTGTAAGAGGTATTCCTCGTTAATAACCATAATTTTATATAGGGCTGATGCAGCCATGGTATAATTTCCGAACCACGATAGGATGTTAACAGTGGGCGCTATACATCTCTGGAAAGCTATATTGTACTCTTATCACACAGATCTAATGTTTTAAGGAAGTAGTGTTTTCGTTTTACGGTTCGATAACATAGTTGATCGTAGAGAAACCGGAAAGAAGGATGTATGTCACGCGCTTGAAATATATTTCTTACATTGGGATATTAACAGCACTACATTCCATATGACTGATAGGTCAGAAACACAAGCGATCTAACATTATAGCCCGTTTTAAGTATGGAACGTTGTAGCCTTAGGAGTGCGTGTATTTATGTTCTCTTTTATCAGTACCTTCCAGGTACTGATCCTAGACTCTGGAATAATAATTTAAAATTGATAGCTTGGTTGATTTACATAAAAATGCTTCGAACTCCCTACGTCTGGAGCTCCATCACGCATAAAAATCACCTATTTCTTGTTCTTCTTCACCGTCTGCTATTACACCACAACACTTTCAAATCTGTTACTATACATCGATAAGGAGTGCTAATGTCCTCGACATGGGCGCATCTCGGGAAATATTGTGCACTTGGATGGGCGAGGACTCGGCAAGCTCCATTCATTCACGTGACAAGGAATGTAGCGATCTACTTCTGGTCGATTGCAGATTAAATCGGTAACGGTGCTGCAGGGCTGGTTGGTCCATGACAGTGTGAGGGGGTCTTTCAGTCTCTCATTTTACCCTAAGACTGCGACAATGCTCTGTGACTCCCATCAGCATAGAGATAGATCGTAAATTAAGCACTATGCTTGAAGTGTTAGAAATATGTAGATCACTGTCTGATATACTTTGATGATGGATGTGTTCGAGAATTGGACGTACTGCACAGTCATCTATCCATAATCGCATTGATACTTGCAAAGTGGGGAGGTGGTAGTTTAGCTATGATACTGAAATAGGGAAACAAGCTGTCACATCATTGGTCGGTGTTGAAATTACTGTAAAATTGGTAAAATTTTTCACACAATCAACTGTAATGCTTATTATTTCAGTACATTATGGGTGTCTTTTCCATCCCATCAAACCACTGGTACGCTATTGGTTACCACATAATGATTGATTCACGCAGCTTGTTTGAGTTGGAGAAAGAGTTTTGGTGGAGGGCAACAGCGACTGGGGACGGATAGCACACAAACAGCGATCGTGTACATGACTGCAATATGAGGAATCAGTCTAAATGGAACACGGAGTCATCAGTTATTCCATCACTGTGACAGATGAGTTTAAATGTGAAGGTCGTCAATAACTTTCGGACAGCAGTTTGGAAACTCTCCACAACGCCACCAAACTCTTCCAGTTTTATTATGTTGTAATTGTCTTTTATATAAAATCATCCAGTGTGTGCGGCGCGTTATGGTAGGTGCAGTAACAACATGATTTACACTGTGCGATGTCCAGTTTTCTGCGAGAGGCAATGGATCAGAACGTGTTAATGTCAGCTTAGAACCTGACACAGATCTCGAAGTCGTGGGGGAAAAACAAAATGTATGGCAGTGCACAAAGCGTGTTACAGCAGAGAAAAGCAATGTTTCAAACAACGACACAGGGTCACAGGGAGCTTCTCTTGTGACTTACAGTATAGTCCGTGGGATACGCTCATCCTCCTACAGTATAGGTGATGAAACTTTAAACTGGTCTGAACAATGGATCAATACCTGTAAATTTAATAGGATCGCCACATGTGCTTGAAGTCGACACTCATGCGGTATTTGTTTTCGATAAATGGGGGGGGGGGGGGGGGCGGAGATGCGGTAAAAGTCTTATGGAGTTCTCTATCAGATGAAGTTAGTGGAGCTTTTATAGTTCGTAATTTTTCTCTGGTGGATGGAAAGAACAACGGCGATAGAATGTTGGGGTGACAGTCGTGAATGGACCCTGAGGGACGTGGATTTGTAGTACCTGCTTGTAGTTTGGATAAACGCCGCGAAGCAGTAGCAAAATCCACGTCCTTCTCCCAGTTCCCGTACTGTCTTTTATACTACCTCATGTTGCAGGAGCAGGCTTCGTTTCCGTCAAATGTTCAAAACACAGTTCTGTCACAGTAACTCATCTTTGAGTGTTTCTAAACAGGTTGCAGAAGGTGGTAGATGTAGCTTTCTCCGACTTCTACTCAGTTCCGACTTACATTGGAACAATCACATGTGTAAAGCTGAAGAGACGGTAGTGCAGAGTCTGAGGGGCAGTTGCAAGATGCATAGGGGCTAACTAAAACCATGTTGGAATTTTACTGCAGCAGATAGGATCGAGAAAGGTCGCTCATTTCGAGAAATTAGAGTGCCAGAAATATGATTCACTAGTGACTGTAATCTTTAGAGGACTTCTCCATAGGATCCAGTGCAGGTATGTGGTTGAATGGAAAGACTTGATTCCAAAGCATAGACATCATTTCTAGCAGACAGTGTAACACTAGAGATCTGAAAAGCTGGTGTACATTTCTTACGACCTCAATCAGCACGCCATCTACTACTGTTTGTGATCCTTGTCAATCATTCATCGCCTATAACTCAGTGGATAAATTGCAGAACCTCTGACATGGTATTGAGACAGAATGCGTTACAAATACTGGAGAAATATGTATTGGCGGTGGCGCAGCGGGGGTTGCAAATAGCTGTTTCATACCACATCCCTTAGCAGAATCACTTTCAAAATTATGACGAGGTTGCATTATGGGCTACGTGTAACTGGACTGCTGGTCTGATAATGTACACTCCTAGGATCGCCGTCTCAGTATTCGTCTGGAAAAACCACGTGATTCCTAGGTAATGCCCTACGTGGGTGTAGAAAGCCGGTCTAGCCTTCAACATGGATACCTGTGTGCACATGTAGAACCAAGACAGCTTGTGACAGTAACATACAGTAGTTGTTGCGATTGGGCTTTTCATCTGGCGGTTTGTAAGACGATTAAACATCTTTCTCTAAGACACAGTGGTGGCACTCACAAGAAAAAGTTGTGAGACACGTCCATCCATAGTTGATTTTCGGTCAGTATTATTTCATATCGTTAGCGATCAGTTATAGACCAAGTATTATACTTACAAGGGAACCTCCCCATCGCACCCCTCTCAGATTTAGTTATAAGTTGGCACAGTGGATAGGCCTTGATAAACTGAACACAGATCAATTGAGAAAACAGGAAGAAGTTGTGTGGAACTGTGAAAAAATAAGCAAAATATACAAACTGAGTAGTCCATGGGCTACATAGGCAACATCATGGACCATATGCACTCAGGAGCGCCGTGGTTCCGTGGTAGCGTGAGCAGCTGCAGAACGAGAGGTCCTTGGTTCAAGTCTACCCTCGACTGAAAATTTTACTTTCTTTATTTTTGCATAGTTATTATCTGTTCGTTCGTTCATTGACGTCTCTGTTCACTGTAATAAGTTTAGTGTCTGTGTTTTGCGACCGCATCGCAAAACCGTGCGATTAGTAGACGAAAGGACGTGCCTCTCCAATGGGAACCGAAAACATTTGATCGCAAGGTCATAGGTCAACCGATTCCTCCACAGGAAAACACATCTGATATATTCTATACGACACTGGTGACGGCATGTGCGTCACATGACAGGAATATGTTGTCGACCCACCTAACTTGGCGAATGGGTAAAAAGATTCTTCTACCTTGCCCGATTTAGGTTTTCTTGTGGATGTGATAATCACTCCCAAAAAAGTGATGAAAACATAAGAGTTTGTCACATAAACTGAAAATAGAAAATTAAACTTTTCACTCGATGGAAGATTTGAACCAAGGACCTTTCGTTCCGGAGCTGCTCACGTTACCACGAGACCACTTCGCTCCTGCGTTCCGATTGTCCTTGATGTTGCTTATCTGCCCATGAACAACTCAGTTTGTATATTTTGCTTATTTTTTCACAGTTCCACACAACTTCTTCCTGTTTTCTCAATTGATCTGTGTTCAGTTTTTCAAGGCCTATCCACTGTGCCAACTTATAACTAAATCTGAGGGGGATGCGATGGGGAGGTTCCCTTGTTAGTAGTAAGGGGTACGTGATAGGTTCGCCGTGAGGATCAGGCCTATAGAGTGTGTGTTTGTGTTCCGACATGTGCAAAGGAAATGACTATGTCCATTCGTAAGGAAGGTATGGATTTGACGTGGAGTACTGCAATAACAAAGGGAAGAGTGTGTCAAGTCATAAGAATGGTACTGTATTTCTATTTCCAAAGCCACAGCCATCAACAGGGTGTATTTCCGATACTTCGCTCATTGTCGAATGTCGTTCAACTGAGACCGAGATCGTAACATTTAGTTGTAAGTACAGGGACAAAATATACATGTGACCGATTTCTACCTGTGCGTGTTTGGCGTGCAGCCCCAGAGACTTGTGTGGGGATGATTCACATGTCCCATTAACGGTAGGAGCTGTCGGAATGGAGAGGCCTGTTGGAGTGTAGGAATGTAGATGACTTAACCATGTAGTTCTCTAGATGGCTGAATAGCGAACTAATACTTAGTGTATGTTCAATAGCTTTTGTGATCACATAGAAGTTAGAGAAGATTGAATATGGAGGTGTGTTTGCCCTGAACCATTATTCCCACTCGTGTAAATTCTTCGTATGACTGCTTCTTCACGTTTCGCTTCTTTATTTAGTTGAGAGAACGTCAATTGTGGTGTATGCATCTAGCATGAGGAAGACACTTTAGCTGGTTCACTAGATATGAGAAACACGTTAGTTGACTTTGTAAATTGTAGGGAGGATTTGGAATCTGTTACATCACCAACAGCGGTATTAGCAAGCAGAAATATCAGTTTACTCTATTTTTCTTTTGTCGAGTTTTTTTCACGTAAAGGTCCTTTCAGACGGGGTAAGTTTCTAGTTATTCAGTGGTCCATAGCACGCTCCACCTCGCTAAGGTCTGGGGTTTGTAGAGAAATAATTTCCAGTATATATCTTTGGATAACCACTGTGACAATACCGCCAGGAAATCCCATATGCTGAAGAACTGTCCGTAAATAGAAGTGGTCAACACGGTCGAAAGCCTGGCTAAAGTCCAGTGAATCCAAGGCGCCAGGGAGAAGTTTGATAATGCGCCAAATCTATCATGTCTCTGTAACGGCAAAGGGCCGTACGGATGTTGTTGTCGCCTCCTAGGAAAGTCTGGTCGCAGGATGTTACGTAACGTGCGACCTTCTTGAGTCACGATGCCAGTAGCCGTGTGAATATTTTCATGTCGCTGTTGAGCAAAGTAATTGGTCGATAGTCCTGGACCCTCGACGGAGCGGTTTATGGCTCTGACAAGGGAACCTCCCCATCGCACCCCTCTCAGATTTAGTTATAAGTTGGCACAGTGGATAAGCCTTGATAAACTGAACACAGATCAATTGAGAAAACAGGAAGAAGTTGTGTGCAACTGTGAAAAAAGAAGCAAAATATACAAACTGAGTAGTCCATGGGCCACATAAGCAATATAATGGACAATGCCAGCTTATGAGCGCCGTGGTCCCGTGGTAGCGTGAGCAGCTGCAGAACGAGAGGTCCTTGGTTCAAGTCTACCCTCGACTGAAAATTTTACTTTCTTTATTTTTGCATAGTTATTATCTGTCCGTTCGTTCATTGACATCTCTGTTCACTGTAATAAGTTTAGTGTCTGTGTTTTGCGACCGCTTCGCAAAACCGTGCGATTAGTAGACGAAAGGACGCGCTTCTCCAATGGGAACAGAAAACATTTGATCGCAAGGTCATAGGTCAACCGATTCCTCCACAGGAAAACACATCTGATATATTCTATACGACACTGGTGACGGCATGTGCGTCACATGACAGGAATATGTTGTCGACCCACCTAACTTGTACACTTGGCGAATGGGTAAAAAGATTCTTCGACCTTGCCCGATTTAGGTTTTCTTGTGGATGTGATAATCACGCCCAAAAAAGTGATGAAAACATAAGAGTTTGTCACATAAACTGAAAATAAAAAATTAAAATTTTCACTCGATGGAAGATTTGAACTAAGGACCTTTCGTTCCGCAGCTGCTCACGTTACCACGAAACCACGGTGCTCCTGCGTTCCCACTGTGCTTAATGTTGCCTATCTTCCCTTGAACTACTCAGTTTGTATATTTTGCTTATTTTTTCACAGTTCCACACAACTTCTACCTGTTTTCTGAATTGATCTGTGTTCAGTTTTTCAAGGCCTATCCACTGTGCCAACTTATAACTAAATCTGAGGGGGGTGCGATGGGGAGGTTCCCTTGTGAGCACTATGAGACTTAACATCTATGGTCATCAGTCCCCTAGAACTTAGAACTTCTTAAACCTAACTAACCTAAGGACAGCACACAACACCCAGTCATCACGAGGCAGAGAAAATCTCTGACCCCGCCGGGAATCGAACTCGGGAACCCGGGCGTGGGAAGCGAGAACGCTACCGCACAACCACGAGCTGCGGACGTGCGGTTTATGTACGGGGATAATAATGCCATCTAGAAAGGCGCTCGGGACCACTGTCATCGCTGACATTAGCTCTTGTGCGATTGCCGTCCACATGGAAGCCAACAAATAGTGAAAACTTTATAAAATTCGATGGGTATATCGTCAGGTCCAGGAGATATTGGTACCCGCCTTGATAGCATCTAACACTTCATCTGTGGTTACGTCTTCTTGGAGGTCATGCGCTGCATCCTCCGGAAGAGTGTTCGTAGTAAGCTGAGCGACTTCTGTGATCAGTGCTGCAGAATGCGGTACGGCTGCGTATAGCCCGGCAAAATCATGGAGAGCACGACCGATGCTTTGTTGGGTGTCGTGCCGGCGCCCTTCCACATCAGTGAGGACTTGGATCAGAGCTCGTCGTCGTCGTTGTCGTTCCTGAATGAGGTGGTATATCGACGGACGTTCTTAAGGGATTCGATTAGAAGCTCAGGAACGGACTACAGTGCCTTCCAAGTGACGCAGCATGATCAAGGAGATCTTCGCCTTCGTGCGATGGACCATCGACTGCCGGGCTGGCGAGAAAGGCATCGTCGCGCAGTCACGTAGTATGGTGTAGTAGAAGTGCAGGGTATTAGTTTGCCACGCCTTAAATTCCTTCCCCAAACTCAACAGTGTCTTCCTGAGGGTCGGCTTTGCACAGGAGAGCCACCATGATAAAGTGGAGTCATAGGCTTCTCGACGATGGCGGCAGCGAGCCCACGCTTCTTCAACCATACGGCGACAGTCTGAGGAGGTCAGGTGAGCGACATTGAGTTTCCACAGACCACGACTATGGCACACTCACTGTCGGGCGAGAGTGACGTCACAGAGGTACGCATCATGGTCTGAAAAGGCCAAAGGCCAGGCTTCCGCATGACGTGTGCCATCAGCAAGGGAGCGAGTAACGTAGATGCGATCTATGCGGCTTGACGAGTGAGAGGTGTAGAATGTATAGCCCCGTTGAATTCCGTGGAGCTTCTTCCAAGTGTCAACAAGTCGTAGACGGTCGATGACCACTGAGAGAGATGCACAAGGGGAATGTCGCGGGAGTTGGTCCGCGGGCTCTTGTGTCGAGTTAAAATCCCCACCGAGTACCAAATCGTCCTGCGGACCGGTGAAGAGGGGTGTGACGCTTTCGGCAAAAAAAGTTTCCCGGTCATGACGGCGACCAGTTCCGGACGGAGCGTAGATATTAATAATACGCACGCCGAACAGTGTGAGGGCCATACCTCGCGCAGTGGTGAGGTAGATGACGTCCTCTGCAGGGAGTCCGTCGCGTAGCAGGATGGCGACGCCGCTACCGGTGTCGGATGCGGGGGAAACATGGGCGCTGTATCCGGTGGGAACTAGGAAGTCAGCCACAAACACCTCTTGTAAGAGTGCTATATCCACATCCGCAGAGTAAATAGTGTCTCGGAACATGGCCAGTTTGTGGGGGGGCACGAATGGTGGCAAGATTCATCGTGGCAATACGATATTGCTGTGTGCGGCCATCCTCAGTATTTGCCGAACGTGCGGTAGAAGTAGCCGGCAGGTGGAGACCCGCCGGTGGTGCCGCAGTGGTGATAATTACTGGCGGGGTGCCAGCCCCAGTGTCGCCGTGGTGGACTCCTGTGCAGACACGGTGGCAGTCTGTTCCACTTCTTCTTCAACGTCATCGGCACAGGAAGCTGACGACGTAGACATGTGACGGTCACGTACTTCCGGAACGGGTGTTGTCGATTCCGCATCATGAGTGGCAGGGGGACCGCCGTCATCATTCGTTGACAACGGCGAGGACACGTCCCAGGTTGGGAGAGGAGGCGTCACAGGACGGGCGCCTGTTGCTGCTGCATCGCGTGACTGGAAGCAATGTGGGAGATCACCGTCAGACATGAGGTCGACATCTCGCGGGGTCGTCTGAGAAAGGGCGTCATCGGAAGGCGTTCGTCGTCGTTTCCTGTGTATGCGAGGCGACCGCTGTTTTCTGATGTGGCCTTCTGAATCAGAATGTGGTCGCCCGTCATCTGACGCCGAACCTGTCTGGACAAAGGCAGACGTCGGCACGACTCCGAGGTCGACGTCCACGGTTCCAACAGGAACATTGGTTTCGGTCTGCAACCGGGACGATCCTGAAGCTAGCACTGTAGGCGACGCCGTGATTGTGTCGTCGGCGCGTTGTGCTGCGGCGGGTGGCGTTGACGATGCTGCTGGCGTAATCGTGACTGGTACGACGGGGTCCTGTGCAACCTAGGCGTAGGTGATGGGTAAGGACGTGACCGTCGAAGCCTGGGTCTCTTCACGTAACGGCGTCTGTATTAAACGGCGGTGTAAGCATTCGGAATGTACATGTCCCTCCTGGCCACATCCTGCGCACGTTCGTGGCTGTCCATCGTACATGACGATGGCCCTCACACCGCCAATCAGCAGGTACGACGGGACATGTTTCGTCAGCTCAATTTTTATTTGCCGGACGCCATTTAGTACGGGGTAGGTGGTAAATGTTTGCCACTTCTCCGCGACGTGACCCAAGACGGTGGGTGCCATATGGTTGGAAAGCGGCAATGACCACATCCTGAGGCACCTCGAACGGGAGCTCAAACACCCGCAATGTCCGGAGACCGAATCCAGCATGGGCGACCGTCACAGCACCAATATGTCCATCAGAGTGTTTAAATTTTAGTCCGGTGGCATGACGGTGAATTATGTTAGTGCAAATTTCCTCCGTCGACATCTTGATGTAGACAACACTTCCAGTGATGGAAAAGTGTATGCCGATTACGTCCTGGGGGTTCAAACGTAGATCCTCTCGGATGAACTGTTCGACTTCGAAAGCTCTGGGTCGTGGATGTTCGGCCTGAAACGTTACTTTCATCGTTGCACGGCGGTACGAGTGCGCCATGGAGTACGTTAGTACTGGACTCTATAGACACAAACACTGCGACGCGGAAGTAAACACCACCGAGAGCGGAGCAGCTCCGCACGCTAACACGGCTGTGTTACTGGAGGTAGCCCAAGTGCCCTTTCTTTCCTGCTATTTTCTTAGGTTGTTATAGATAGCCCAAGTGGCCTTTCTTTACTGCCAAAATTCAAATTTCCGCCCAATCCCCAAGATGAGGTGGTGATCGAGTGACTTAGGTTAGTGGAGGTAGCCAAAGTGACCTATCTTCCCACCATTTTCTTAGGTTGGTAGAGGTGTGTTGCTTTGTCCTGATGGATTTGTACTTCCTGCCAGGGGGGCATGGCAGGTGGGATTGCCACTTTCCTGCCAAAAGCCGCCATCTTGGATAACAGTACTTGCGTCATCTGCTGACGTCAAGACTGCCACCTTGTATGACATCATGCGCTGTAGCCAAGTCTACTGGCCGCCATCTTGGATTACGTCGTCACCGCCATCGTGAATACACCTGGCATCAATGGAGAGTGGGGTAGTACATACTTTGTCCGACTACTGTTGTGGCACCTGAAGTATTAGTATTATATAACCTGAAGGTATACTCCCAAGGTATGAAACCGGCTGTCACACAGGGATAAACATTCAGTTTAATATAGACTATTTTACGATCTTTGATTTTAAATTGATTGATTTTCCTTCAAGTTATATACTCAAGAAAGGTCGCTATTCCCTTTTTTCTGAGGCTACCTGTGAAATGACGGATGGAGTAAACACTGCTCGCAATTTAAGACGCTAAACGCTGTTAACACCCATGAAACGGACTAAACTGCCCTGTTTCAGGATACCGTCATTTAGGAAATAGTGGTGGTGGTAAGTTACTATGGGACCAAACTGCTGAAGACTCGAACCTCCGACGGGGGAAGCCGCGCGGACCGTGACAAGACGGCCCAGACCGCGTGGCAGCCCTGCCCTGACTCACGTCGATACAGAGGGTGTTCGACTATTGCTGTGGCCTGAACGTTCTCCACACCTCTCTCCCATTGGATGCAAGTGGTCACGAGTTCCATAGAGTCTGCTTCGCCACCAGTTGGTAGCTCCTGTGATTGACGAACTCTAGCACAGCGTTCAAACAACGTGGAATGACGTACTAGTATCTGTCATCCAAGATCGAGTTTTATATCCAGACAGGTTAGAATCATTGTTGCTGCCAAGTCTTTCAGCTCCGTATACTAAACTTCACACCTATTTTTGTGAGTCCTCAGACAGTTTTGTGAATGGTTTTATACGTCCCGCCACGAATTCTTCTTTTGCGCCACACTCCTCATCTCAGAGTAGCACTTGTACCTTACGATGCGTTCCAGTCTCTACCTTTTCCCGCAATTTTTACTCTCGAGAGATCCCTCTGGTATCATGGAAGTTATGCCCTAAGGCCTTAACACATGTCCTATCTTCTTGTTGCCCGCATCTCGTGGTCGTGCGGTAGCGTTCTCGCTTCCCACGCCCGGGTTCCCGGGTTCGATTCCCGGCGGGGTCAGGGATTTTCTCTGCCTCGTGATGGCTGGGTGTTGTGTGCTGTCCTTAGGTTAGTTAGGTTTAAGTAGTTCTCAGTTCTAGGGGACTTATGACCACAGCAGTTGAGTCCCATAGTGCTCAGAGCCATTTGAGCCATATCTTCTTGTCAGTGTTTTTCTTATGTTCCTTTTTTCGCCGATTCTTTGGAGAATCTCCCCATTTCTTACCTTATCAACCCTGCTAGTTTTCAGCATTCTTCTGTAGCTCCACATCTAAAACCCTCTGATTCTCTTCTGTTACAAATATTTACTATCAAAAACAGTCTTTATCACAGTTTATTTATTATGCTGACCGGTTTCGACCACTACTGTGGTTATCTTCAGACCACTGAGTGAGGGTTGGGTTGGGTTGTTTTGGGGGAAGAGACCAGACAGCGAGGTCATCGGTCTCATCGGATTAGGGAAGGAAGTCGGCCGTGCCCTTTGAATTGCCTGGAGCGATTTAGGGAAATCACGGAAAACCTAAATCAGGATGCCCGGACGCGGGATTGAACCGTCGTCCTTCCGAATGCGAGTCCAGTGTGTTACCACTGCGCCACCTCTCTCGGTGCCACTGAGTGAGAACCTCCTTCTGCTGAGTAGTGATTCTCCAGCAGAAGGAGGTTCTTACTCATTGGTCTGAAGATGACCACAGTAGTGGTCGAAACCGGTCACCGTAATAAATAAATTGTGATCAAGACTGTTTTTTATAGTAAATATTTGTAACACATTGATCTCTGTCACTCTCATAATGTATCCAAAAGTAATCTTCTGTTCCGGTTTTCTCACAGCATTACTCATTTCCACTCTATGCTGTACTCCAGAAATTATATTATTATTCTCAGAAATTTCCTCTTCACTACACTGCTAAATCGTCTACAAAGTCAATCATGTATTCTTGTTACTATCCTGCATATGCAGAATGAACAAAATATCCTTAGTTGTATCCTCCCTGGTTTTAAAGCTATTGATATTTTGAAAAATATCGAGTATCTGATACATCGATATTTAAAATAGTGTCATAAACGGCTACTGGCATATCCAAAGAACAATCGATATATAGACGGGAAAAGAGCTACGTATTGCTCTACAAAAATATCGGCTGCGCATTGTAAATCTACTGCCGTTTTAGTGCTGTATATTTAAGTATTGCTTTATTGTAGGGTGTTCTGTACATCAACACGCTAGCAGCCTGCCTATCCCCCTTAGAGCAAAAACTGAAAGGAAAGCGATGCACTTTCCCGCTTTGAGATAACCCATTTGCTAACATTGGCAACTGCATGTAAGTGGCACAATAACAGGTGTTCGGTTTCGTCACATATCGGATTTGTCCGAAACACTTCACGTCGACTTGCCTGTTTTTTCATTTCTGTCAGCGCCAGCGACCTGGCAGCTGTAGTGTCAAAACTGCGTGGTCAAGTTGAACGTTGCAGTTTCTGTTGGTAGCGCCGAGCGCTGATCACGTCAACATCTCCCCTCAGACCCAGCGTCGTCTGCATACACCAACCTTGTGATTTGGATTTTTGTCCATCATTTTCAGCAACTATTTTTGAAGAATGCGTATGTCAAGAATTGCCGATGTGAAAATTGTTTTTTTAACGCAAATGGTGTGCTATTTCTTCATCGGAAATGTTGTTATTCCATTCATAGCGCCATCCCCCAGTCCAATCAGACTTCTTCTTTGTGCCATCTATACTTGCTTCACACAGTCAGAGACTGGACGTGATGAAAACCGAAAAAGTAGTAAGACTTCTTCACACACTAAAGTAAAGTGATGTTTTACTACTATATCAAAAAGGAGGGTTTCAAATATTTATCGAAAATTGCGAGAAAAGTATAACATAAAATAAAAATATCAGCACTCAATATATCGAAGTGGTGGTAAAAGTGTCATCTATAAATATCGATGTGTTTAAAGAAATTCAGCATATCGATGTATCGATATTTTATAAGTAACTCAACCTGGTGTTGCAATTTTAATGGAGAGAACTGTAATAAGGAGAAAAATGTTCTCATTTCTAAAAGAATGCAGGACTGTTTAGAAGATGTCATGTCTCCTTTGACAATACACTGTAGCGATGTTGGCTGAAGTCAGAACCCAAACCCCAGATACAAGCGCTTGCCCCACTCCCACTGCCTCAGCGTTTACACCATGCCAGCAGATCTGCAACCACGATCAGGGTGCTAGGGCAATAGCCGGCGCTTCGCGATGTTTCGGCGGAGCTCGGCAGGCCGCATAGGTTCGTAGCGTTTTTGTTTTACATTTTGGTATTCCGCTTGTTAAGAGTTTATTTATCCACATTCATTTTTTTCTGTAGTTCACAGTTGCTGTGTAAGCTTACAAATTGCCATTTCGTCGTTTGGAGATAGCGGAGCTATGCGAGCAAGAAAATGATGTGCCACTTGGAGAAATCGGAACGTACTGTTTGTTCTGTTTTTCAGTGGAGGTGGGACAGCAACGGAGGTTGCCCGAAACGTTTGTGCCGAGTATGGGTATTATGCCACACGTCAGAGCACGTCAAGAAATTGTTTCCCTCATTTTAAGAAGAATCGTTTTGACATAAGTGACACCCCACCTTCAGGAAGCCCTTTGAGGTTTGGTGCACATTGTTTGAACGCATTAATCCATAATGATCTACGTCACTGTACACCAGATTGGGCAAGTGCAATGAACTGTTATCATACCACCCCTGTGTCACGTTTCCATGCAAAGTTTCAAAAATCGTGTGTATGGGTACCGCGTGCTCTAAGAGAAAATCACCAGGTGGCCATGTGTATATCTCTGCTTGCTCATCATCAATTTGCGACGTGAACAACAGTGACCATGAAAACCTTCTACTTGCGTATCAAATCTAGACTTTAATAATAAAATGGGAAGGTACTGCTAATCAGAACTCAGGGACAAGTTGTGCTCTAAATGACAATAGATTTATTCAATCTTAACATAACCAGACAAAAAACATGACTAAAGAAACGTCACACAAACATCTTTATTTGACAAACGCTTTCACTAACATGGGCTCTATGGTGGATCGACACACGACACTAACCAGAATCTAATCTGACTTCATACATGTGAATCCGGGATATGGCACAAAAACTATGCCACCAGCAAGCATCTATATTCTACCATTCCAAAAAGAAAAACATGGTTCGAAAGAACAGGGTGCTGAGAAACATATTTTGGAGCCGTACACCGTAGCAGCGAATACTTTAGCCGGCCGCGGTGGTCTAGCGGTTCTAGGCGCGCAGTCCGGAACCGCGCGACTGCTACGGTCGCAGGTTCGAATCCTGCTTCGGGTATGGATGTGTGTAATGTCCTTAGGTTAGTTAGGTTTAAGTAGTTCTAAGTTCTAGGGGACTGATGACCCCAGATGTTAAGTCCCATAGTGCTCACAAGGGAACCTCCCCATCGCACCCCCCTCTGATTTAGTTATAAGTTGGCACAGTGGATAGGCCTTGAAAAACTAAACACTGATCAATCGAGAAAACAGGAAGAAGTTGCGTGGAACTATGAAAAAATAAGCAAAATATACAAACTGAGTAGTCCATGTGCAAGATACGCAACATAAAGGATAGTGTGGGCTCAGGAGCACCGTGGTCTCGTGGTTAGCGTGAGTATCTGCGGAATGAGAGGTCCTTGGTTCAGGTCTTCCCTTGGAGCAAAAGTTTACTTTCTTTATTTTCGCAAAGTTATGATCTGTCCGTTCGTTCATTGACGTCTCTGTTCACTGTAATAAGTTTAGTGTCTGTGTTTTGCGACCGTACCGCAAAACCGTGCGATTAGTAGACGAAAGGACGTGCCTCTCCAATGGGAACCGATTCCTCCACAGGACAACACGTCTGATATATTCTATACGACACTGGTGTCGGCATGTGCGTCACATGACAGGAATATGTTGTCTACCCACCTAACTTGTACACCTGGCGAATGGGTAAAACGATTCTTCTACCTTGCCCGATTTAGGTTTTCTTGTGGATGTGATAATCACTCCCAAAAATTGATGAAAATATAAGCGTTTGTTACATTAACTGAAAATAAACAGTTAAACTTTACACCCGAGGGTAGGCTTGAACCAAGGACTTCTCATTCCGCAACTGCTCACGCTAACCACGGGACCACGGCGCTCCTGAGCTCACATTAGCCTTGATGTTGCCTATCATACACATGGATTACTCAGTTGGTATATTTTGCTTATTTTTTCATAGTTCCACACAACTTCTTCCTGTTTTCTCGATTGATCTGTGTTCAGTTATTCAAGGCCTATCCACTGTGCCAACTTATAACTAAATCTGAGGGGGGTGCGATGGGGAGGTTCCCTTGTCAGAACCATTTGAACCATTTGATCGAATACTTTACCCTCCTGCTGGGCAGGGCGGCATACCACAATGCGTGCGGCGACTGAAGTCGTAGGCTTCCGCAATCTGTTATTAATGGCGTGCGCCCGAAAAATGCAAGTATGCGGGCTCACGTTGGATTAATTCGGAACGCAAGTACTTTCTTATGAGTCTCTGAAAGCCCGGTGGATTCCAGTGTGCAGGTGGACCCGTTTGCTGGTCTGCCAAACCAATTTGACTCCGTGCCACGACTGTGCGTGACGGAATATGTCAAACGTTTAGATGGCCGACTCAAGACAAATAAGTACATCCACGCATCACTTGTTCTGTGCGTGATGCTAGAAGCAGTACCTCTGACGGTTCAGAAGGTGACTGGCACAGGCTCTAAGTGGCACACTAGCAAAGGACACAAGTTTCACCTTTTAGGTAGAGACCTGCAGTTCTTTACTAGCGAATTTCCAGTACAAGAGTGAGCTCCCGTTACTTTCTTTCCACTTCTTCCTCAGCTTGGTAGCAAAGCACATTTACACCTTACACTTTAGCACAAGCCAATCACGAGCTGGAGCGCAGCATTCGAAGCTGGGAGAGTGTCCCTCGCTCTGCATACACCGATCTGACCAATCAGAGACTTTACAGTTAATTGGGAGATAAGGAAAAAAGATTCAGCTTCGCAGCGTCTTTCCCACAGGTTTGCCATGTCTTTTGCTAACAAAATGAGCAGGATGGAACCAGAGCCCTCCATAGAAAGCTTGTCGTCTCTCCTGTTGCGTCCATTTCGAAGTTTCCAACGAATGGCCATAAACTTGCTAAAAGCCTCGTGCATTCACAGATATGTTTTGTAACAGAGTCTGGACGTCTGGGCGCCAGTGGCCCTGTCCCACGAAAATTTGCAGAACGCTCACAGTTGTTTTGTTGGCTTCCTCCCTAAAAAGGGCCCATCCTCTGCTTGCTGGTCTACAGTGTGCTGGCCATTGCAGCGGCGAGTTCTCGGTGCTAGTCAGTCTAGCTGGACGCAGCTGCCCCCGACTGGCGCCACCCAATGTGGCTGCACAATTAGACCACAGAACACGGCCGTCCGGAATTGTCTCCTCCCAGGTTCCGCAGAAAAAACACGCTTCCCTCAGCCCTCCATCACTGTGCTCTTTTACAGCAGTTGTTTGAATTGGCACTCGAATTCAAAGGAATAATGCTTACCGTTATTCCTTCCCTAGGGCACGCAAACAAGAGCATTAACCACTGCCCACCATTTCATCATGATGTATGAAGTCCAAATCGCAATAACGATCATATTCCCTAAGAACATGAAGCGGCATAACACCGAATTAGAAGTGAGAGTGCCCTGCAATAACAGTTGCTACCCTGTATCATTACTGGTGACAAGAACTGGTGACTTGATGCTAACTTAAGGAAAGTAAAGGAATGGTTGAGTCCAAACAAAGCAACAGCTTTCTGTGCTAAGCCCTGCTTGCATCCGCAGAAGATAATATTATGCCTCTAATCCAACAGTGAATTCATTCCTCGACATGTGATTGCTGTGTTCGGATGAGACCTGAGTTGGCATCCCTTCGCTCACAGCTGCAAGCGGCGCTGACTTCGGTCGCGCAGCTTGAGGCTGTTGCCAATGGGCACCACTGTGGGGAGCCGGACTTGGGTATCACGGGGATATCAACCTCGTCCCGTCTGTCCCCAGATCGGTCTGCCGCTGTGGTTGCCCCGGTTGCTGCCCGCAGTGGGGCTGAGCCCTCGCCTGTGGTTGATTGGGGGGTCGTTCCAAGGCGTGGCAGGCAGCGAAAGACGTCCCCGGAGGCTGATCAGAAAGCCTGCCCGGTGCGTCTGACAAACAGGTTTCAGCCACTGTCTCTGGCTGAGCCAGATGCAGCTGCCTGCCCTGTTTCAGAGTATGATTCTCAACCTTCAAGGTCCGGGCAATCGCAGAGGGTGGGCTTATTGGTAGTTGGGAGCTCCAATGTTAGGCGCGTAATGGGGCCCTTAGGGATATGGCGACTAAGGAGGGGAAGAAATCCAGTGTGCACTCCGCGTGCGTTCCGGGTGGAGTCATTCCTGATGTGGAAAGGGTCCTGCCGGATGCCATGAAGAGCACAGGGTGCAGCCAGCTGCAAGTGGTGGCACATGTTGGCACTAATGACGTGTGTCGCTTTGGAGCTGAGGAAATTCTCTCTGGATTCCAGCGGCTATCTGATTTGGTGAAGGCTGCCGGTCTTGCTTACGAGATGAAGGCAGAGCTCACCATCTGCAGCATAGTTGACAGAACCGACTGCGGACCTTTGGTACAGAGCCGGGTGGAGGGTCTGAATCAGAGGCTCAGACGGTTTTGCGACCGTGTTGGCTGCAGATTCCTTGACTTGCGCCATAGGGTGGTGGGGTTTCGGGTTCCGCTGAATAGGTCAGGAGTTCACTACACTCAGCTGGCGGCTACACGGGTAGCGGAGGCTGTGTGGCGTCGACTGGGCGTTTTTTTTGGTTAGAAGGCCTCGGGAAAGTACGGGGTGGGGTGCAATCTCAAAGGGTGCATGGCAAATACAGGACGTGCTTGAATCAAGGAACAGTCGGAATTGTAGTTGTAAATTGTTGTAGTTGTGCTGGGAAAGTCCCTGAGCTTCAAGCGCTAATAGTAAGCACAGAAGCTGAAATCGTTATAGATACGGAATTCTGGCTAAAGCCTGAAATAAGTTCTGCAGAAATTTTTACGAAGTCTCAGGCGATGTTCAGGAAAGATAGATTAGGCAGAATTGGTGGTGGAGTGTTTGTGTCTGTCAGTAGTGGTTTATCTTGTAGTGAAGTCGAAGTAGATACTCCGTGCGAATTGGTATGGGTGGAGGTTGTACTTAACAGCCGAACTAAGTTAATAATTGGCTCCTTCTACCGACTCCCAGACTCCGATGATATAGTTGCTGAACCGTTCAGAGAAAATTTGAGTCTCGTAACAAATAAATACCCCACTCATACGGTTATAGTTGGTGGGGACTTCAACCTTCCCTCGATATGTTGGCAAAAATACTTGTTCAAAACCGGTGGTAGACAGAAAACATCTTCCGAGATTGTCCTAAATGCTTTCTTCGAAAATTATTTCGAGCAATTAGTCCACGAACCCACGCGAATTGTAAATGGTTGCGAAAACACACTTGACCTCTTAGCCACAAACAATCCAGAGCTAATAGAGAGCATCATGACTGATACAGGGATTAGTGATCACAATGTCGTTGTAGCTAGGCTCAACACCGTTTCTTCCAAATCCACCAGAAACAAACGCAAAATAATTTTATTTAAAAAAACGGATAAAGTGCCACTAGAAGCCTTCCTAAGAGACAATCTCCATCCCTTCCGAACTGACTATGCAAATGTAGACGAGATGTGGCTCAAATTCAAAGATATAGTAGCAACAGCAATTGAGAGATTCATACCTCATAAATTGGTAAGAGATGGAACTGATCCTCCATGGTACACAAAACAGGTCCGAACGCTGTTGCAGAGGCAACGGAAAAAGCATGCGAAGTTCAGAAGAGCGCGAAATCCCGAAGATTGGCTAAAATGTACAGATGCGCGTAATTTGGCACGGACTTAAAGGCGAGATGCCTTTAATAGGTTCCACAACGAAACATTGTCTCGAAATTCGGTAGAAAATCCGAAGAAATTCTGGTCGTATGTAAAGTACACAAGTGGCAAGACGCAGTCAATACCTTCGCTGCGCAGTGCCGATGGTATTGTTACCGACGACTGTGCCGCTAAAGCGGAGTTATTGAACGCAGTTTTCCGAAATTCCTTCACCAGGGAAGACGAATGGAATATTCCAGAATTTGAAACACGAACAGCTGCTAGCATGAGTTTCTTAGAAGTAGATACCTCAGGGGTTGCGAAGCAACTCAAATCGCTTGATACGGGCAAGTCTTCAGGTCCAGATTGTATACCGATTAGCTTCCTTTCAGATTACGCTGATACAATAGCTCCCTACTTAGCAATCATATACAACAGCTCGCTCACCGATAGATCTGCACCTACAGATTGGAAAATTGCGCAGGTCGCACCAGTGTTTAAGAAGGGTAGTAGGAGTAATCCATCGAACTACAGACCTATACCATTGACGTCGGTTTGCAGTAGGGTTTTGGAGCATATACTGTATTCAAACATTATGAATCACCTCGAAGGGAACGATCTATTGATACGCAATCGGCATGGTTTCAGAAAACATCGTTCTTGTGCAACGCAGCTAGCTGTTTATTCGCACGAAGTAATGGCCGCTGTCGACAGGGGATCTCAAGTTGATTCCGTATTTCTAGATTTCCGGAAAGCTTTTGACACCGTTCCGCACAAGCGACTTCTAATCAAGCTGCGGGCCTATCGGGTATCGTCTCAGTTGTGCGACTGGATTCGTGATTTCCTGTCAGGAAGGTCGCAGTTCGTAGTAATAGACGACAAATCATCGAGTAATAATCTATATAAATGACCTGGGTGACAATCTGAGCAGTTCTTAGGTTGTTCGCTGATGATGCTGTAATTTACCGTCTAGTAAGGTCATTCGAAGACCAGTATCAGTTGCAAAGCGATTTAGAAAAGATTGGTGTATGGTGTTGCAGGTGGCAGTTGACGCTAAATAACGAAAAGTGTGAGGTGATCCACATGAGTTCCAAAAGAAATCCGTTGGAATTCGATTTCTCGATAAATAGTACAATTCTCAAGGCTGTCAATTCAACTAAGTACCTGGGTGTTAAAATTACGAACAACTTCAGTTGGAAAGACCACATAGATAATATTGTGGGGAAGGCGAGCCAAAGGTTGCGTTTCATTGGCAGGACACTTAGAAGATGCAACCAGTCCACTAAAGAGACAGCTTACACTACACTCGTTCGTCCTCTGTTAGAATATTGCTGCGCGGTGTGGGATCCTTACCAGGTGGGATTGACGGAGGACATCGAAAGGGTGCAAAAAAGGGCAGCTCGTTTTGTATTATCACGTAATAGGGGAGAGAGTGTGGCAGATATGATACGCGAGTTGGGATGGAAGTCATTAAAGCGACGTTTTTCGTCGCGGCGACATCTATTTACGAAATTTCAGTCACCAACTTTCTCTTTCGAATGCGAAAATATTTTGTTGAGCCCAACCTACATAGGTAGGAATGATCACCAAAATAAAATAAGAGAAATCAGAGCTCGAACAGAAAGGTTTAGGTGTTCGTTTTTTCCGCGCGCTGTTCGGGAGTGGAATGGTAGAGAGATAGTATGATTGTGGTTCGATGAACCCTCTGCCAAGCACTTAAATGTGAATTGCAGAGTAGTCATGTAGATGTAGATGTAGATGTAACAATCACTGCTGACATTTATTGTCAACAACTGAGACATCTTGCAAACGCAGTCCAGGAACAACAATTGCGAAGACTGTGTGAAGCGTTGCTACTCTACGTTAACGCCTGCCCGCTTTCTGCCAGTCTGAAAAGAAGTAGGACTGCTATACAGGTGCTGGGTTGAGAAGTCCACCACTGGCGGCTGAACCGCACAATAATCCAGGGTTCGGTGTGGGGCGGCGGTGGGGTGGCTGGACTGCTGTGGCCTGTTGTGGCGTTGTGAACCACTGAGGGCTACGTCGGGACAAAGTCTCTCCGTCATTTCTAGGTCCCCGGTTCAATACACAATACACACAAAACAGTAAAATTAGATCGAACATCAGTGTATGCTATAGTTATACTGATAGAAAAACCTACACTCCTGGAAATTGAAATAAGAACACCGTGAATTCATTGTCCCAGGAAGGGGAAACTTTATTGACACATTCCTGGGGTCAGATACATCACATGATCACACTGACAGAACCACAGGCACATAGACACAGGCAACAGAGCATGCACAATGTCGGCACTAGTACAGTGTATATCCACCTTTCGCAGCAATGCAGTCTGCTATTCTCCCATGGAGACGATCGTAGAGATGCTGGATGTAGTCCTGTGGAACGGCTTGCCATGCCATTTCCACCTGGCGCCTCAGTTGGACCAGCGTTCGTGCCGGACGTGCAGACCGCGTGAGACGACGCTTCATCCAGTCCCAAACATGCTCAATGGGGGACAGATCCGGAGATCTTGCTGGCCAGGGTAGTTGACTTACACCTTCTAGAGCACGTTGGGTGGCACGGGATACATGCGGACGTGCATTGTCCTGTTGGAACAGCAAGTTCCCTTGCCGGTCTAGGAATGGTAGAACGATGGGTTCGATGACGGTTTGGATGTACCGTGCACTATTCAGTGTCCCCTCGACGATCACCAGTGGTGTACGGCCAGTGTAGGAGATCGCTCCCCACACCATGATGCCGGGTGTTGGCCCTGTGTGCCTCGGTCGTATGCAGTCCTGATTGTGGCGCTCACCTGCACGGCGCCCAACACGCATACGACCATCATTGGCACCAAGGCAGAAGCGACTCTCATCGCTGAAGACGACACGTCTCCATTCGTCCCTCCATTCACGCCTGTCGCGACACCACTGGAGGCGGGCTGCACGATGTTGGGGCGTGAGCGGAAGACGGCCACCTTGAAATGAGGGCCTGTATGCCTGCACGGTACCATTCCACTGGTCGATGTCGGAGCCAACGTCGTACTGCATCAATAACTTCTTCATCATCCGCGTAGTGCCTCCCACGGATTGCGTCCTTCATTGGGCCAAACATATGGAAATCCGACGGTGCGAGATCGGGGCTGTAGGGTGCATGAGGAAGAACAGTCCACTGAAGTTTTGTGAGCTCCTCTCGGGTGCGAAGACTTGTGTGAGGTCTTGCGTTGTCATGAAGAAGGAGAAGTTCGTCCAGATTTTTGTGTCTACGAACACGCTGAAGTCGTTTCTTCAATTTCTGAAGAGTAGCACAATACACTTCAGAGTTGATCGTTTGACCATGGGGAAGGACATCGAACAGAATAACCCCTTCAGCGTCCCAGAAGACTGTAACCATGACTTTACCGGCTGAGGGTATGGCTTTAAACTTTTTCTTGGTAGGGGAGTGGGTGTGGCGCCACTCCATTGATTGCCGTTTTGTTTCAGGTTCGTAGTGATGAACCCATGTTTCATCGCCTGTAACAATCTTTGACAAGAAATTGTCACCCTCAGCCACATGACGAGCAAGCAATTCCGCACAGATGGTTCTCCTTTGCTCTTTACGGTGTTCGGTTAGACAACGAGGGACCCAGCGGGAACAAACCTTTGAATATCCCAAACTGGTGAACAATTGTGACACCACTACCAACAGAGATGTCAAGTTGAGCACTGAGTTGTTTGATGGTGATCCGTCGATCATCTCGAACGAGTGTGTTCGCACGCTCCGCCATTGCAGGAGTCACGGCTGTGCACGGCCGGCCCGCACGCGGGAGATCAGACAGTCTTGCTTGACCTTGCGGCGATGATGACACACGCTTTGCCCAACTACTCACCGTGCTTTTGTCCACTGCCAGATCACCGTAGACATTCTGCAAGCGCCTATGAATATCTGAGATGCCCTGGTTTTCCGCCAAAAGAAACTCGATCACTGCCCGTTGTTTGCAATGCACATCCGTTACAGACGCCATTTTAACAGCTCCGTACAGCGCTGCCACCTGTCGGAAGTCAATGAAACTGTACGAGACGAAGCGGGAATTTTTGAAAATATTCCACAAGAAATTTCCGGTTTTTTCAACCAAAATTGGCCGAGAAAAAAAATGTGTTGCATTACTTATTGAACTGCCCTCGTAGCATGCCATACTATGGGAAATCATAAATCTGAAAGGTCAAACGTGGTTTGAACCACCATCTCCCCCAGTGAGACTCAGTTGTGCTAAGGGGAGCAGTATAACAGGAGATCCGGCGATTCCCGCAAAAACCAAAGCTGTGGCACCTACTTTGTGAATGGCCTAATTGACACCTACTCTCATTAGCAGGTTGCCTATCTAACGGTTCCAGGCGCACCAAAAATTTTATTAAAAACATGTGTGTGTGTGTGTGTGTTCCACATCTCCACTTAAACCACTGGACCCATTCAACTAAACTTGGTACACATATGCGTTACAGTTTGCCAATATTCGTGTTTGTGCTAAGAACCACCTACCTATCATAATTCAGGTGTATGACGTTATAAACAATAGATGTGTGAAAAACTGCCACATCATTCATGACGTTTAAATATATTATGTGTGTGCTACTAACTCTATTCGCAGTAAATTTAGCAAACAGTATCGACATATGCTGCTAAAGGCACCTACAGAATTATACCTTGGTACCACGCATAGCTCAGGAGATGTCATCTCATAAATGCTGAGATGCGCGTAGTACTACCTCATTGTGCATGAGGTTTAAACATATTACTTCTTTGCTGCTAACTCTATTCAGAACACATTTTCCAGACAGTATACACATATGCCTCTGAATGTACCTACACAAATGTACCATAGTACAGTACACAATACATAGTTCGAAAGATCTGATGTCATGAACACTGAGAAGGATGAAAAAATGCTCATCATGCATGAAGTTTTAATAGATTTGTTCTTTGCTCTTAAGACACTTCCACTGGTGAGTCGACTTAAGGAAATCCCTGACACCTGCCACCACTTTTGACAGATTTCAACAGCGAAGCATAAAGGGCTGTAGGCGAAACCAGTAGCCATCTATAGAGCCATGAAGAGGTGTTGCCATAGAGACATTTACAGAAACTGTCGATATTACATTACAAACGTGGTTTATTTATAATAGAAAATTGGCAAAATCAATGCCAGGGCAATGCCAGGTTTGTCAGCTTGTTTCATATAGTTACAAACTGACCAATTGGAAGACCAAGGAAGCGATGGCAGGATGAGCTGCGGAAGGACTTTCAACAGCTGGGTTTCCATGAGAACTGGATCCAAAGTGTACAATATCGCCATCTATGGAGGAATATTATAAGGACGGCGCATGGTCTTAAGAGCCAGTAATGGCTGAGATTGTAATGTTGTTGCTTTAATTTGTTCTGCTAGCGGTGCTGCTATTCAAGACCATAAAAGTGGGTTAAAACCTGTGAGCTATCTGAGGAAGTTAACCTTGCATTACCGCGCAACTGTTTCACCAGGTATCCAGTCTAGCTTACCAAATTCCCAACCAGACTAACATTAATTATAATCTTTTAATAGTCATACGACAACCGGTGACACACACACACACACACACATATATATATATATATATATATATATATATATATATATATATATATAAAGGAGAATTTAAATAAAAAGAAATAAATCAGTTTATATTTGGAAATTTATTTTAACATTGATCATTGAATTTTCAGCATATTAAACTTGATTCATAACTAAACTGGTGCCTTATTTAGGATTGTGAAAATGTGAGTTTGTAATCTTATGGAACACATCAAATATGGAGCCAAGATTGGGAGACTGCATACAACACTGCATTCATAAAATAACACACGAAGAACGTTGAAACATATGCAAGAGGAAATTAACCACAACCAACCGATTCAATTTTCACCCAAAGAAGTTACGTTCGTAGCGCAATCCTGTCCGTCATGAAATTACCACACACTGGTATACTAAATTCATACTAACTCTCTGTGAAATCTTCCCGAAAAGAATAGCTGAGGGCTACTTTGATGCTTACACCACATGCTTCACGTGGTCAGCATGGTTTACACAAATAGTGTAACTCCACAATAATTTTGATAATTAAAATAAATTACATCGAAACGCAATTTACTAAAGAAAAACCTCGAACTGGTTACTATCGTCTTACTATTAACCTGATGGGTCCAACAATTTTACAAGCACATGGTACTGGTCTCACAAAGTACACCCCACGTGGGTTGAACATAAAGAAAAGTTGCTATATTGAAAAATATTGTCAAGACGAGACGTTATAATCTCACGCACATTCGCATTTAAGATTGATGATCTTAGTTAGAGTTACTGATCAACACATGGTTCCACTTTACTCACAAAGTAGTGACAAAGCAACTACCGGAAGATATTCTGAACTTCACACGTGAATTACACTGTGTTGCAATTTAAGATAACATTAGGTATTTTAGAGCTAAACCTGAAATAAAGCTGATTAAATTTTCAGTTAGGCTGAACTTAAGAAATCCATTGTCCTACGGACTTAGCAGAGACGCACTTAGCCGGAGATCTTACCACTTCAGACACTCGCCACAGACAGACTGGCCTGGGCCCCTACCGAGGGTGCTTAACAGATACAAACGGAAGTGACCAGAGAGGCAGCTTCCTATAACAACATGACAAGGGACGGACAGGACCATACTAAGGATAGAAACCTCTTTGCTTTTAGAAAGCGTAGCTACCTGTTCCGACGTTGGTCCTACTGTTCTCTAGCAGACAGGCTTGTCTGCTACCATCCAGCATGCAACTAGAAATACATTTGCTCATTCATCCTCTCACACAGAAGGGAAGGGGGATGACAGTATCTTATCATATACAGTATATAAAAGAAAGCGGATGTAGGTTCCGTATGAGACTGTGTGACATGAATTACATATAAACTGTGTCTTAAAGTGTAGTAGTGTGACAGATCGTTCTTGTTTATGTGTAATAGAACATGTTTCACTGCTCAGTCTCCTCCAGATAGTCAGAAACACCACAGTAAATTTAGAAGAGGAATTTATGCCGTAAATGACAACAGATTTAAGAAATTAACATGAAAGGAATCCAACAGAGACCTTTGAAGATGTATGTGCAGGGGTTGCCCAGAAAGTAATGCACCGCATGCTTCTTCAAAAATTCTTTATTGAACTTAATGAGAATTACACACACGAAACAACGGTGTTTTATTTACACATCCTGTTTTTCCACGTAATCTCCATCCCGTCCCATGGCCTTCCTCCAGCGCGAAACAAGGGCCTGTATGCCCTGTCGGTACCAATACTTGTGTTGGTGGCGAATGGCATCCTTTAATGGCCCAAACAAGTGGAAATCTGAGGGGGCTAGGTCAGGGCTGTAGGGTGGATGGGGTAACACTGTACAACCCTTCTTTGCGATGTGTTCAGCAGTCCTCAACCTTTTGTGGGGCCGAGCGTTATCGTGTTGCAGCAAAACATCTCCTCGGTTGCTGTGACGCCAAAGTCGCCGGAAGCGCGTCTTGAGTTTTGTTTGTTGACATATGCTTCTGAATTAATGGTACCGCTTCTTGGCATCTCATCAATGACGATCACACCTTCACAGTCCCAGGACTCGGTATTATGAACTCATCGGAGGAAGCAGTTGCTTCATATTTTTTCTTCTGTAGCGAGCGGTAATGGCGCCATTCCATCGACTGTCGTTTTGTTTCGGGCTCAAAAGGGTGAACCCAGGTTTCATCAGCTGTCACAATCCGGAACAAGATGGCCTCCCCCTCAGCTTCAAAACGTTGCAACAAATCAAGACAAATGTTTTTTCTGTGCGATTTACGATCCACGGTTAGACACTGGGGGACCCATCTTGGACACATTTTTGAATATACAAGAGTGCGAATAATTGCATTCACACTTCCTTTGCTGAATGACAGATGCAGCGCCAACTGCCGAGTCGAACGCGTCTGACCTCGCAAATGACGTCATCAGCTCGCTGCAACATGTCAGGTGTGACAGCCGTGGATGGTCTCCCCGACCACTGCAAATCGTGGAGCTCCGCCGAACCGCCTTCTGACGACCTCACCCTCCGTGCCCAGCGACTAACTGTACTTCTGTCGACAACAGATGCTCCATAGACTTTGCACAAGCGTTTGTGAATATTCCCCACAGTTTCTTTCTCTGCAGTGAGAAATTCAATGACGGCACGTTGCTTGTAACGTATATCACCTACGGACGCCATTTTGAAACTGTCCTGCAGCTACGCTATCTGTCGGAAGTGACGGAAACTAGGCGCGCTCACTCAGGAGACTCCAAACAATCCAAACTAACGTTTCGCACTCGTAGCATTGTTTTCGGCTGAGAAAAAAAAAATTGCAGTGCATTACTTTTTGAGCAACCCTCGTACTGACCGAATTCAAAAATTTAAATTGGTGTCGTAATCTACTCGTAAACAGCGCAATAGTTCAAGTATTAAAGTTGGAAACTGTGTATGTGTCTTGAGGTATTGTCACTCACGGCTTGCAAATTACCGAGACTGTATTCATCTAGTATTTGAGAAAAACAGCGCTTAGCGACTTCCAAAAAACCTTACACATAATTTTAACCCTTTTCGAAAATTGTTATCTGTTGACCCCCCCCCCCCCCTCCTACACACAAAATAATGATAGAGACACAGTTTATCTCTTACAGGATTTTTCGCTGTTCAAGTCGTAAAACTTCAGCATCATGCGTGATGTTTTCATTTATTACTTTTTTTTGCTATTCTGTCTTCTCGCAACATATTTTGCACATAGTGTCAACGTATACCACTGAATTTGCCTGCAAAATTATATCAATGTAATATGCCGTCATAAACATTGAGATGTGTGAAGTAGTAGTTTTTCTTAAAAGTTTTGGGTTTGGCGTTTTCCTTACTCTGCAGGAGAATAATATGAAATTAATAAAACAAATTAATTTTGGTTTCGAGTCTTCAATCATAAAACTTTTAAACGCTTAACGTCAAATATTCAACACATTAATTCATTCGTAAAGTAATCAGATGTATGAAACTATTTCATACATGTGAGATCGAACTTTTAAAGTTTCAGGTGGTAAGTGGTAAGTTTATGTGGTGGCGCGGCGGGATAGAGAGGGGGGGGGGGCGCATGGGAAGAAAATTCATGCTTATCTGTATATAAAACAAAAAATGAACTGTATTTTGTAGCGTACATTTCTGTACGCTGGGCACACCTACTTCACGTGTCTTCAAAGCGATTTTGTAAACGTCTCTACGGCAACGCCTGTTCATTGCTCTATAGACGGCTAATATTTTCGCCTACAGCTGTTTGGACTTCGCAGTTGAAAGCTGTCAAAAGCGCTGCCAGAAGTCTAGATTTTGCTTAAGATGGGTCGACTGTAACAGTGTCTCAGTAGTAAAGAATAACTGTATCAAAACTTTGTCCACAATGCGGTATTTTTCCGCGCATCTCGGTGTTTACGACGCCATATCCCTTGAAGTACATGTCATACGTATATGATACGTATATTTGTGTGAGTACATTCAGCGGCATATGTGGTTACTGTCTGCGAACAATCTGGGAAACAGAGTTAGTAGCGCAGAAATAACAACGTTTACGTCACGCATAATGCGGCAATTTTTCACGCATCGCACTGTTTATGACGTCATATTTCACGAACTATGACAGGTAGGTTGTTCTTACTTTGACAGCGAGTGTTGCCTGGGCGTAAGGGACATCTGCACCCAGTTTGGATGAAATCGATCCATTCTTTTAGGAGGATAAGTGGAACACACACACACACACACACACACCTTTTTTTTTAATTGGCTTTCGTGTGGGGCCCGTACAATCATCTCAACAGTGGAATGTCAATTATGACAACACGAACGGCCGGCCGGAGTGGCCGTGCGGTTCTAGGCGCTCCAGTCTGGAACCGAGCGACCGCTACGGTTGCAGGTTCGAATCCTGCCTCGGGCAGTTAGTTAGGTTTAAGTAGTTCTAAGTTCTAGGCGACTGATGACCTCAGAAGTTAAGTCGCATAGTGCTCAGAGCCATTTGAACCATTTGACAACATGAACGTATCGGCAACACAACATGCAGGCCCCGAATGGTGAAAATCTCCGACCCAGCCGGGAATCAAACCCGGGCCCCTCAGGTTAGCAATCCTCTGCACTCACCGCACATCTAGCGAGTTGCACATACATACATTTTTATAAAATATACGCATTTCGCCGTACATCGCTCCATTATTTTTTATTAAAATATAATTTGCACGGATGAAACGAAATAAGAATCCTTCCACAGTTGCAGCAAGGTGCGACAGACCGGTGCTCTTTATACAGCGAACAGCACGTCTCGAGACAAGAGGTTAGTCATTACAACATGGGTGCATCGCAGTGCTGCATTGGAAAAAGCGGACTTTCCGCCAATAAATAAGTAAACTTAAAATGCAAACACGCCCCGCCTTATCGCGGCGACGTGGCTGTCTGCTGTTGGTTAAGCCCAGCAGAGGTCAGCTGTGGCGGCCCCGACTGTCGTGTGTTCCACCTCCTACGAACTGCGCCGTTACGGGCGTAATATCGGCGGACGTAATTCCTCGTCTGCTCCCGCTGTGCGCCGCCACACACTTCCTGGTAACGCCTCCGCTACCAGCTTGCCGTGCGCTGTGGAGATCCCTGGCATCGCACACTACGTGTGGGCGTACGCTGGACTTCCCACAAAGGGGAATCCGGCATAGCGTTCTACTCGTCAGTCTGCATCAGATATTCTGCTGACAATTCTGCGCAGTCGGTGCCCGCATACTAGGACCGCTGATATTTTTAAAGCGGGAATCCGATATATCGATATTTTAATAATGTCTTTACCGGCTCTCGATATATCGTAGGAAAGCTTCAATATATGGATATATCGGCGGAGAAAATATCGACATACGTGCCTATAAAAATACTCGCTGCGAGTTGTAAATATACTGCCTGTTTCAGGACTGTGTATTTAAGTTTTGATTTATTATTATATAGTCTGTACACCAACAAGCTAGCAGCCTGCCTATGCCCCTTAGAGCAAGAACTGAAAGGAAAATGATGCACGTTCACGCTTGGTGTTAACCACTTTGTTAATGATAATAACTGCAAGTAAGTGGCACAATAAAAGGTGTCTCATGGGTCCATTATCACCATATTCGTTGAACTTATTTATTGAAAAAACCATTGACAAATTGAAAAGAATAACCAAAGGAATAAAATGAACAGGGAATGAATGCAGTGTATCCGTTTTGCAGATGATATAGTAGTCCTAAGAGAATTTAATCTAAAAATAAATAACAAGAAAACAAAAACTATGGTAGTAAAGAGACAAAAGAAAATGGTAAAGTTAATATCAAACTAGAAGATGATGTCCTAGAGTGTCTTAACATTCGGATGTGAAGTGTGGACTCTGGGAAAGGCAGAGAAAAAGAGACTGGAAGCAGTGGAAATGTGGATATGGAGAAGAATGACGAAAACAAGCTGGGTAGATACAAAAAGTAATGAACAGGTCTTAAGAGAAGTGAATGAGAACAGAACGCTGCTAAATTATATAGGAAGAAGAAAATCAAAAATGATAGGGCACATAATGGGACACAACCAGTTCCTAAAGAATGTATTTGAAAGAAAAAAATTAGGGAAAAAACCTAGAGGCAGGCCAAGAGCAACGTACTTTAATAAAATCAAAGAAGATATGGGGATAAAATCGTATGAAGAATGGAAGAGGATGACAATGGAGAGAGAGAAGTGGCTAAACCGACAAGGCATAGTCTTCAGTTTATGATGATGATGGGTCCGTTATTCGGTTCCTTCACATATCTGATGTTTGCGGAACACTTCATGTCGACTTCCCTGTTTTTTCACTTCTGTCAACGTCAACAGCCTAGCAATTCTAGTGTCAAAATTCGTGGTGGACGTTTAGTTTCAGTTTCTGTTAGCAGCGCAGGGCGCCGATTACGACAGCATTTCCCCTCACACGTTTGCGCAGACCGCAAAGACAAATCTTGTCATTTAGATTTTTGTTCATAATTTTTAGCAACTATTTTTAAAGAATGCCGATGTGTGAAGAAATAGTGGACGTGATGAAAAATTACGATCTCCTTTAACTTCAAAAGAACAACTTCAAATATTTACCGAAAATTGTGAAAAAATCTCATACAAAATTAAAATATCGCACTGGTTGTTGTCATTCCGATGTTGATATATCGGTGGGCAAAGTATCACCGATATATATATATATATATATATATATATATATATATATATATATATATATATATATATATATATAGATATTTTTGGAAAAATGTCAGTATATCGATATTTTATCAACATCTCTACCACATAAACTTGTCCTTGCAAAACAGACTTGTTCTAGGATCCTCACTACAGACTGGTCCCTGCAATTTCGTAAGCTGCAATTATAATTTCTACTTCTTGTTTAACGATACCATCCAGTAACAGCCTAGTCATTCGCTGTCAGCAGATCGTCTTACTTTCAGGGGTGACCCGTTCTTCCACAAAGCAACAGCGGTTCTACACCAAGGCATATTCCCTTCAGGAAGTCTGTGGCGTTTTTTTCTTTTAGTTTCACCTTGAATTTCAAAACTCCAGTGCGGATAGAAGACAAGACAGTTTCTGACATGATGGTAGTCCTTCCTTTAGTGAGACAGGAGACTTTGATAATGGAACTTGGGTTTCTGCAGTCTTTTAGCTATGCAGATTCCTCAAGAGGTGTGATGTCCCTGACGTGAACGGAACTGGGTGTATACTATGAGGTTTCGAGATTGCAGCTGGATGACGTCGACATCCCACCACGATACTTCAGCTGACAACCGTTCAGCCATCTTCACATTAGTGTTTTACACTGTAGATTGCTGTTTTTTTTCTTTATTGTTGTTTCAGTATCCCACCTATGGCTGGATTGGCAGCAGATAAAACCACTTTTCAGACGAAGGTTACACATATCTAAAAAAAATCTTAAAATATATAAAAACAGATACCAATAATTAATGTTTTTCCTTAAAAAATCACATTGGTAGACAACAATTATGAGTTTTGAAACATTTTATATGAATTTATATTAGAGTTAAAAAGTAATCATTGATGATTATGCTAATGACGTTACAGTGGAATGGTGACAGTGCTAGTAGCAGGATAAAGAGAGTTCTGGGACACTTGATATCAAATTGATATTAATTACACAAATTAATTAATTGAACAACCACCCCCTGATGATGTCATAGGTTTCCTCCAGTTGGCACATGGGTCACTCTCAGGGAACTCCCCTTCTCCTCCCCTCCCTACCCTTCTTCCACCACAAGAAATCATGAGAATTTGAAATTTTAGAAGGAAATTCAAAAAATGGTGGAAAATTCAAATTTATTGGCAGGAATGTAAAATTCTGTGGGTTCACCTTGAGGTCTGGAGATCAGCTAGCCTGGTTCACAACCACAACCACCACCACCACTACCACCAGCTGGGGGACTGTAATATACAACACATACAACTACAAATGGACTTTGTGTTTTAACCTGTCCAGGATTGTTTTTACAATGTGGTATTCTGTATCCTGCACCAATCACAATCATGTGATATCAGCTAACAAATATCTCATCGGTTGAGATGGGCTGTAATGAGGTGTGATGTAATGGTAGACTGATGACGCATTCTAGAGAGAGGGGGCTGTGGCTATTTATACATTTGCTTGACAGTTGCCCTGGTTACAGAGCATGGTGTGTAATTTCATATGTCAAATACAGCTGCTATCTGTTTGTGTCTTTCCTTGAAAGAGGCATTCCTCGTTGCTGATGGTTAGTTTATAGGACTGATGTGAGAGTAGTATAATTTCTGAATAGTGACTGGATGTGAACAGTGGGCTCTATACACCTCCAGAAAACTATGCTGCAGGTATATCACAAAGAATCTATGTTTTTCTTTGGAGTAGAAGGAAGTAGTTTTATCATCTTAAAGTTTGTCACCGTATTAATTGGAATAGGAAGCTTGCAATGTGGATGTATGTCAGATGTTGAACATATATGTCCTGCATTAGGATATTAAGATTCACCACACTTTGCAAGACTAATATTCTTGAAATCACATGGTTTTGACATTATAGCTTGTTTAAGTGCAGAATTGTGTAGCCTTAGAAGTCCACATGTTTATGTTCTATGATCATTTGTCTCTTGCTCATGTCTTCTTGGTATTGACCCTAGACACTAGAACAACACTTTAGAATTGATAGCGTAGTTGCCCGCATCTCGTGGTCGTGCGGTAGCGTTCTCGCTTCCCACGCCCGGGTTCCGTGGTTCGATTCCCGGCGGGGTCAGGGATTTTCTCTGCCTCGTGATGGCTGGGTGTTGTGTGCTGTCCTTAGGTTAGTTAGGTTTAAGTAGTTCTAAGTTCTAGGGGACTTATGACCACAGCAGTTGAGTCCCATAGTGCTCAGAGCCATTTGAACCATTTTTTTGATAGCGTAGTTGATTTAAGTAAAATGCTTCAAACTCTGTCCATCTGGACCGGCATCATTCATAAATGACACTTTCATAGCTACTATACACCGATAAGGGGGACTAAACACCTTGACATACACACATGTGGTCTTGTGCACTTGGTTGAATGCCATCAGAAAGGCTGGTGTGGAACAATTTTCGCTGAATAGCAGTGATGGACTCGGCTTATTCTGTTCCTTCATGAGACATGGAATGTAGTGGTTATGCTACCCTCCTACTTGTGGTCGTCTGCAAATTAAATTGATGACAGTGTTGTAGGGATAGTTGGTCAGCCGGCCGCAGAAACCGAGTGGTTCTAGGCGCTTCAGACTGGAACCGCGCGACTGCTACTGTCGCAGGTTCGAATCCTACCTCGGGCATGGATGTGTGTGATGTCCTTAGGTTAGTTAGGTTTCTGTAGTTTTAAGTTCTAGGGGACTGATGACCTCTGATGCCAAGTCCCATAGTGCTCAGAGCCATTTGAACCATTTTGAACCAGTGGTTGGTCAAACAGTGCAGGGAGATCTTTCAATCTCCAAATTTGTCCTAAGACTGGGAGAATGCTCTGTGACTTCGATCATCGTAGGGAAAGGTGGACAATTGTAATTGTAAAGCACAAATTATGATAGACGTGCTACAAATATGTAGGTAACCTAACTGCATCGTATAGGATGCTGTCTAGTATACTTTGGTGTATAGTCTGAAAATTAATCATGAACGGATGTACTGCACAGTTATCTATCTAAATTCGCAATCTAGTATATTGTGCACGCAAAAAAATTGAGGGGTGGTTTAGGGATGATACAGAAATTGGGAAGCATGCAGTCATGTCATTGGTCGTTGTTGAAATTGAGGAAAAACTGGTAAAATTACTAAAATTGATTGCACTATCAACTGTGGTGCTTATTACAATACATTGTGCCATATCAATGGCGTCTTTTCCATTCCATTCATCCACTGGTACACTGTATAGGGTGTGATTCAAAAGTTTCAAGACTTAACTCAGAACTAGAAATTTACTGGACATTTAAGAACAGCGGACTCCTTCAGTATCAACACAGCGCTGCCAGCGCGTCTTCCACTGTTCGTAGTCCTTCTGGATGGCCTCAGGCATCCTGCTGTCAAGGGCTCTTGTCGAAGCCTGCTGGATGGCATCGATGGAGTCGAATCGCTTCCCTTTTAGGCCTGTCTTGATTCGAGGGAAGAGTAAAAAGTCACTTGGAGCCAAGTCGGGGCTGTATGGTGGCTGCAGCAGTGTTGTCACATTGAACTTAACCAAAACTTCGGCCGCGGCGCGCCACGTGTGAGCGGGAGCGTTGTCGTGGTGGAGAATCCAATCGCCCTTGATCGCCGGGCAGACCCGGCGAACTCGATCCCTCAAGCGGCGGAGCACTTACACTAAGACGACGGTCATTGTTTAAAAGTTCCTGCACTCTCTCCACATTTTGATCTGTTTGGCTTGATGATGGTCTCCCAGAGCAGTCGTCATCTTCAACATTCCCATGGCCATCTTTGAAACGTTTGTGCCACATGAAAACCATTGTACGCGACATGGCTTCTTCCTTAAAGTCCTCTTAAATCATATAGAGAGTCTCTGTGGAGGTATTGATAAGTTGCATGCAAAACTTAATCGCATAACGCTGCTCCATTTCCACATCTCCCACTTTTCGACCGAGGTCGATGACTCGCACTAATGCTGCTAGCGATGTGCACTCTCCAGGGTTCTGGAGGCAACTAGGGTTCTGGAGGCAACTAGGGTTCTGGAGGCAACTAGGGCTCTGGAGGCAACTAGGGCTCTGGAGGCAACTAGGGTTCTGGAGGCAACTAGGGCTCTGGAGGCAACTAGGGTTCTGGAGGCAACTAGGGTTCTGGAGGCAACTTGGGCTCTGGAGGCAACTAGGTCTCTGGAGGCAACTAGGGTTCTGGAGGCAACTAGGGCTCTGGAGGCAACTAGGGTTCTGGAGGCAACTAGGGTTCTGGAGGCAACTAGGGCTCTGGAGGCAACTAGGGTTCTGGAGGCAACTAGGGTTCTGGAGGCAACTAGGGTTCTGGAGGCAACTAGGGCTCTGGAGGCAACTAGGGCTCTGGAGGCAACTGCCACAGCGTCAGTTCGTTCCCTGAGACCCCCACTACTTCCCGCACCTGGTGGAACCAGTCTGCGCGCACTCCTCTACTCAGAAATGAATCAGTCTTGAAACTTCTGAATCACACCTTTTATATTAACACATATTGATTGACTGATACCACTTGTTTGAGATGGATAGAGTCTTGCTGGGAGCAACACCTTTTGGGGATGGCCAGCACTGAAAGATTGATCGCATACATGGATGCAATATAAGGAATTCATTGTTCTTGGTCTCTTTGAAACAGAACACCTAGACATCTGCTACCCCACCATTGTGAAAGATCAGATTAAATGTAGAGGGCATCAGCTTTTGGCAGGTTTTTGGAAATGCTCCACTATGCCACAAACTCTTCCAGTTTCTGTTTGTTGTAATGTTTTCTGCATTTTTGTGGATAAGGACTATCGCCTCTGCCTTTTATTTCAACCATCCTGCGTGTTCTGGGAGCAGCGTAGTTTACACCATGCGATGTCCAGCCTTCTGTGAGGGCCAACAGATCAAAATGTGTTAATGTCAGTTTAGCACCTGACACAGACCTCAAAGTCGTGGTGGAAAATCAAAAAGAATGGTGGTGTACACAGCAGCTCATACACTGCTTGGAAGTGTTACACCAGAAAAGCAATGTATAAAATTGTTTCGAAAGAACTACACAGTGATCCTCTCTTGCAATTGATAGCCTATGGGAGGTGGTCCTCTCACTGTACAGTTGATGAAAGTGTACACTGGCCTGTCCAAAGGACTTTGATCACTAGCCAACTGCTCCAATGGACCAATACCTGTATATTTAATAGAATCGCCACATTTGCTCAACATCTGCACACAGACAATACTTGTTTTCGATATATCAGAAAAGAGGGACATGATAATATCTTACTGAGTTTCTACCATGTGACATTATCAGAGTTTTCATAGTTCGTAGTTTTTCTCTGCTGGATGGTACAAAATATGAAATGAGGATAGAGAGAATGTTTGTGTGACAGACAGGAGTGCACTCTGAGGGATGGAGCACCTGTAGGTGATTAGGAAATGCACCACAATGCAGCATCAAAATCCTCATCCTTCTTCCAGTTCCCGTATGATGTGGAGACTTCCCAATTTTCCTGATAAGAAACAGCACCATATCTTCTCATACTGTCTTTTCTACTATCTAATGTTGCCGGAGAAAGATTTGTTTGGCGCTGGCCTTATATATTGTACAAGGTTGTTGGAGCTATGACAACATGTTCGCATTTCCACCGAGTGATCAAAACATGGTCTTGTCGCATTAACTCAGTTCCCCCTGTTTATTTATTTATTCATTTACACATCAAGTTCCGTAGGACCAAATTGAGGAGCAAATCTGCAAGGTCATGGAACGTGTCAGCACATGAAATTACAACATAAAAGTAATAACAGATTAAAATAAATGTTCATGAACCTGAAAAAAGTCAGTCCATAAGTTTAAGTAAACGCTATCAGCAATACAATAAGAATCAGCTTAATTTTTCAAGGAACTCCTCGACAGAATAAAAGGAGTGACCCATGAGGGAACTCTTCAGTTTCGATTTGAAAGCGCGTGGATTACTGCTAAGATTTTTTAATTCGAGTGGCAGCTTATTGAAAATGGATGCAGCAGTATACTGCACACCTTTTTGCGCAAGAGTTAAGGAAGTCCGATCCAAATGCAGGTTTGATTTCTGCCGAGTATTAACCGAGTGAAAGCTTCTTATTCTTGGGAATAAGCTAATATTGGTAACAAGAACCGACAATAAGGAATATACATATTGAGAGGCCAATGTCAAAATACCCAGACTCGTGAACAGAGGTCGACAAGAGGTTCGTGAACTCACACCACTTATTGCCCGAACCGCCCGTTTCTGAGCCAAAAATATCCTTCTAGAATGGGAAGAGTTACCGCAAAATATAATACCATACGACATAAGCGAATGAAAATAAGCAAAGTAGACTAATTTTCGTGTTGAAGTGTCACTCACTTTTGATACCGAGCGAATAGTAAAAATGGCAGTACTAAGTCTTTGAACAAGATCCTGAACGTGGGCTTACCATGACAACTTACTATCTATCTGAACTCCTAGAAATTTGAACTGTTCAGTTTCACTAATCATACGCCCGTTCTGTGAAATTAAAACGTCAGGTTTTGTTGAGTTGTGTGTTAGAAACTGTAAAAACTGAGTCTTACTGTGATTTAACGGTAGTTTATTTTCTACTAGCCACGAACTGAGGTCATGTGCTGCACTATTTGAAACCGAGTCAATGTTTCACGCAACATCCTTTGCTACCAAGCTAGTGTCATCAGCAAACAGAAATATTTTAGAGTTACCCGTGATACTAGAGGGCACAGGTTACAGAAAGTGGTAGATATAGCACTCCCTGACTTCTGTCCAGTTCTGACTTAAACTGGGACGATGGCAAAGACAAAGCTGCAGGGAGAGTGGGGCAGAAACTGAGCCGGCCGAAGTGGCCGTGCGGTTAAAGGCGCTGCAGTCTGGAACCGCAAGACCACTACGGTCGCAGGTTCGAATCCTGCCTCGGGCATGGATGTTTGTGATGTCCTTAGGTTAGTTAGGTTTAACTAGTTCTAAGTTCTAGGGGACTAATGACCTCAGCAGTTGAGTCCCATAGTGCTCAGAGCCATTTGAGCCAACCAGAAACTGAGGAATAGGTGCAAGATGCAGAGGAACTGTCTAAAACCACGGTAGAGTTTTGCAGTATGTGGTCCTTGGCAGGTAGGCTCAAAAAAGGTGAACGTTTCGAGAGACGAGAGTGCCACAAATATCATTCACCAGTGGCTGTAATCATTAAAAGACATCTCCATAGGATCCGACGCAAGTATGTGGTTGAATGGAAAGACTTTATTCCAAATCACAGACAGCATTTCTACCAGGAAGCGTAACAATATAGATCTAAAAAGCCAGTGTGTTGGTCATACGATTTTGTACATTTCGTAGTCGATATGGTCTTCCTCCTTTACAGTACAATGGTAAGGTGAGGTGGGGTATAAAGTGGAGCAGCAGCTGTCATCGTAGGGAATGTGGGCAGGAGCAGAAATGGTTAGAGAACACGTAAATACAGTAAGCAGAAGTTTCACTTAACTTGTAGCTTTTTCCAGGCATTGCGAAGAAACTTTACAAAAGAACAAATGGCAATAATTTACAGCTGTTGCACGAAGCAAATTAAAGAGCGTCGTACAGTGTGCACGAGCGAACTGTCGAGGGCTAAGACTGAACACTGTCGAAGGCTGCAACTGAGACTGGGTGTTTAGCTGCTGTCAGCCATCCCATGTCGTTGTGGTAGGGAGCGCTCACAGTGCAGCCACTGGAGGCGTGGCTCAGCGGGCACACGTCATTGGATCCGCCGAGTCCACAAGCGACCGCTATCGGCGTCTGTCGGAAACGTGCGTTTCCATTGCCAGCTGAACTGTGAGGCACCGATGTGGGTGGTGTGGGGCTATGATACCACACAGATCACAAAAAGGATTCAGGAAGTTACCGCATACTCGGGAAAAAAGCACACTGGCATACTTGGCAATGAAAAAGTAGACAAGCTAGCCGAAGCAGCCGTCTGTGGCAGAATGAGAGGACACATGGAATTACCGACCTCTTAAACGTTATTAAATCGAGAGAGAAGTGGAACACATAATGGCGAGAGACATTAAAAGCGGTGGCTCGTTTTATTTTACAGGTTATTATTCCTTGCTGTAGGGGCCGTGATTTTTGATATTTTTTGTCTAAACCAGCGAGGTAAAACAGAGGCCACTACTTCCACCACATCAAGTGGATTTAGTGCTCACGTACTCACACTGAGCCGTGAACACTTCCCAGTTTATCAGCGGGGAATAGTCGAACATGATTGCTACTGTTATCGGTGCCATGCGTGCAATGGTCGTGCCAGGCGCGCGATATTGGATCTTTATACTGTCGTTTAGTGGCGCGAGACCTGCACGACCTTATAGCAACAGTTATAGTTCCACATTATTCTGTTACACTAGGGGTGAATTCACGTACGGAAAGAGAGAGAATGTAAGATTAACGGACTCATTTATTAAACACTTGAGAATCGAACAATAATACGACCAAATTGGGGTGGGGGGAAGAAAGATTCGAGTTCAGCAGCCTGCCCCAACGTACGTTCATAACCAGCCACGATAGCAGGAGGAAAGGAATTTTAGTAACGATCGCCGTATTATCAAATAGAATCCCATTTAGTAAAGGAAGGGTTTGCAGGCGTGCAACGACCACCACCATGAAACAGCCAAAGATCAAGAAAGATGATACTGTCCGTGAATCGCTAGGTAGCCTCCCGTAAGGAAGGAATAAAACCCGCAAGACGCGAACTATTCACAATGACCTATCAGGGTGAAAGAGTACAGTACCGCCCGACATTGAAAATAGGTACAACATACTTAATTATTTTTGTCAGAACAACACATTTTTTTTGTAAAATAACTCAATTTCAATTAATACAGCGAAGCCGGATACCAGTGTGGGAAAGAATGACAATTTATTTATTTAATTGATCACATGTGCACTCCCACAGAGTAAATCCCTACATCCAGTTTGGTGAGATCTGTGAAATGAATGAATGTATGGTCGTCTGCTAACCGCAGATAGTGAATGTGAATATATGATCATCTTTGAGACGATCCTTTGGCCACCTTTGGTGGGACCAAAGAGATGAAATTTACCTGAGCTCTGAGCGCCTGAAATGTGGCTGACCAATACGGTAGCAAGGTGCTCCCCCACTTCGACAGAGGTGCGAGAGGACCTCGAGAACGGCCATGTTTCAGCACTCTGCCGCTGGATCTTGTGCTGTTAAGACCTGTTTTAGTTGTGCTCCATAATGACAAAAGAGTGGAGACATGGTATGCATGTGGAATATTTAAGAGTAGTTTGAAATAATAATTTCTCTATTTCAGGAACTTTTGTGGGGAGAATTAAATGTCAGGCAGGTAATATTAATGGGACTGTAGTAATCTTCGGAAGTGACCAATGGTCACAATGAAACCACGTGTAGCAATAAGTTGAAATACTTCCGTGTGCTTAAGTTAAGCTGAATTACTAGCGTGTGTACAATAAGTTGAAATATTTAAGAAATAGCGTGTGTACCATAAGTTGAAATATTTAAGAAATGGCGTGTGCAGGACTTGAAATTAGAGACGAGTACTTCGACGTGGTGAGTACTGTGTGAGTCTCAAACTGTGTATGAGACAAAAGATAAAGAGAAGTACTCGTCCATCCTATCAGTTGAGGACTCGCGTGTGTGATGAATATGTTCTTAATGTTATTCCGTGTGACGCTAGATTTAAACTCTGAGAGAGAATCAAGGTGAGTCGGCCGTCTATCCAGCAACGCCACTTGGCTTGCATTGCACAGGAAGACGTGCATATATCTCCAGAGTTTATAGTAGGAAAGTAGAATTACAAAGTGGGGCAGTGTCGTGTGAAACTGGGATAAATACTAATTGAAGTGGGAAAGCTGAAAGTGATAATGTTGTGACTATTCTCTGTGTAGTATTTCATGTCGTAGTGCGGTGTATGTCATGTAATTTGGGTATGTGTGGTTTGCATGGGAGAGTAGCAAGGTAGTTTCAAAAGATAGTTTGGAGGATAGTTTCGTGATGATGATTGTGAGAGTCGAAGTGTGAGAAATAATAAAAGATCCACCATCCTATCCAGAAAGTGCACTGTAGCGTTAAATAATTACGAGACCATAATATAGAGATTCACCAATGTAAAGTCATGCCCACTGGGCGGAATTTCTCATGTGTTATTGTTGTAGGTTATAGAATTTGTGTGTTTAGGTTAGAGAATTTATCGGAATAAATAAGATAGTGAAAAGAAAAAGATTGGTGGACTTTTCCTTCGAATTGTATGTTGTCATAATGTCCCAAATTTATAATGCGTGCGCCATTCATATTCAGTGTGGTGGCCACGTGTTGACAAAAGCCGTTAAATAAAAGACAAAAAGAAAATGTGGTATTGCCAGTGCGTAGTGTACAGTCAGAGTTCTGTAAATTACTGATAGTCAGATGCGTGTTTCCGTTGCGTATTAATCATATAGGAGGATAACTTGTAACTTAAGTGTGAGTACTAGAGTTCATGTTACTCGATAAATAAGAATGGATCCACTCGCTTGGCAGACCACTCATCTTGCAGGCCTGACTGCTTGATGCCATAGTATGAGCAAGGCATGTGAGTGCCTCTCAAGGTTCCCTCTGGGCCGCAGGACGCGAATGTACAGTGCACGTCGGGGCTCTTGCTTACCGAACTTCATGTCCTGGAAGCGGCACCTCCGGTCTCCGGCACGGTCACACTACAACTGAGCTACTGCCCTTTTCTCCACCACCCATCCGCGGAGGGCGGTTGGCGCCCGCCCGCGAAAAACGGGCGCGCACCTGAACTGGCCAATCACATGGAGGCGACCTCGAGACGTTAAAATTGAGCGGAAATAGCGTTTGCAAGGTTGGTAAGGCAGGTTGGGGAACTGAGAACAGGAGAAACTTTGGCCACTACTGAATGTGCAACCGACACACCAACACAAGGTTGGGAAACGGGAAGCCATCATGGCTGCTAGGAAGACTGCTGCCCTCGCCCATAAATAAAGAAAATTTCTAGCGCCAAGCTCCTCTCACAGATCAGTGTGAGACAAGCCGTAAAAACCGTCAAATAAATCAGGCAACCCATAGAAATTATTAATATTACCTGAATTATTACTTTACCGAGGACCAAAATGCTGGGATTAGAAATATGAAATGCGAGCGCTGAATGGTGAATGAAGTGCGCGTCTTTCAGCCTCCAAATACAGAGGCAAAAATTGTATCAAAGTGAATCAAGTGTTAGTTTCTAACTTCGGGCGCGTGAAAACTCGATGCTCGAAAAGACTCAGAAACACTATAAGACATTTTGTACTCAACCACAGTTATCACATGAAGCATTTACGCCGTTTTGGTCTGGTCTCTTACCCATTGCGCGACTGTGGTGAAGAAGAGTAGCACCTGTTTTGGCTGCACGAACAAATACAACTCTACAAGCCATATCCTACAACATCTGGTCACTATCAGTTGCTGTTCGCTTACATGTCTTGCTGCGCTGCTCTGGTTTGAAAGACTTGAGAATATGTAGCCCGTTAATGACTTTAGGTTGGAAGAGCATGGCAAATTGTAATATGATTCTATGGTTCTACGGTAATTCTATATTTATGATGGGGTGTAATGTATTAAATCCAGAGCACGAGTTGCTCTTCCATGTGATGGCCGCATGAGAACAAAAGTATAGCACCCACACGATCTATCACTCTTTGTTTTATTGTGTTTATTATGATACAAACTTGTCATACAAAAGAACGGTTTCCTGACGAGTGATCCTGAATTGTGAGTTGATGTTGCCCCGTACTGAAACAAGACTACCTCGTATTTAATCTCTTCTTGATGATATACATGGATTCCTTTTACTGCTTGTCTGTTACTTGTTTGTAGCTTTCGCCCTGTCCCTATCCAATATCATTTATTCTCGCCACAGAAATACCTGTGGTACAAGAAGGAGTCCGATGTCTCCATGGACAGGGGACAGAAGATACGCAGGTAGGAATTCTTGAGCGTGCTAACAGGGAAATTTTGCAGTCAGGACAGCTTATTCATTTACTTAATATGCATTTCTTCAAAACTACAAGCGCTAAAAAACAACTGGACAGTTGCGTCCGTGGAGAGGAGATCTTTGGGGAGAACTGTGTTGAGGGCCACAATCCAAGCATGAGCAGGCCAGGTGCTCTATCTCCTTTTCTGTTACCTGCTAATAGCCCTGTACTTGGGTAGGAACTTCCTGTGTGTGGTTCTCCAATATCATGCTTTTAGCGATGAAAGAACTTTAGTGCAGTGGGTGGGTGTAACTACTGCCCGGTATACTCATTTTCTGCACGAGGTAACAGCAAGCCGTCCTGGGCGGTTCAGCACTGCCATACAGCACAACAGCCTTTCAACAACAGATCGGCGCTTGCTAAGGGGCGTTCACACAAGCTTGGTTTCACCCACTAAAGTCCTTAAAAAAAGTGATATCCTTCTTTGACTGTTGCAATTATTGACGCAGTAACACGAAATTCCTCTATCTTTGTCATAATTTGAATCTCTCATTGTCAAAATCAGTGTCTGGACCAGCCAGTAGCCTGGATAGTGTCTTCAAATTGCCGTGATGGCTGCTAGGCTTGCGCTCCATACGACAGTCATATTTAACAACAGAGCCCACTGCCGTAAATTTAGGGTTGTATTATCTGGTAAAGAAGCTCGAAGCAGTCCCAACAATAGTTTGTGGTTCATCACAAGGTGATAGTTGATGCCAAATATATGGAATTTGTATTTAGTATAAATAATCGTCAGAGCCCCTTTTTTACTTGTATGTAATTCTTCAGCGACAAGTTCAGTATCTTGGAAATGAATGCAAGGGGCTGTTCAAAACCATCTTGTTGTCCTTGTACCGTATTGACAGACGACAGTTCATAGTGTTAGCAGTCTCCCTGGATAGTGAGCGACTAGACAAGTTATAGATTGTAATGCTTGTTTGCCTGCGTGAAACACTTTGTGAAGGGGAAATGGGATCTATGCTGCATTCCTAATGAACCTATCATAACAGTTTACTTTTTCCATGTAGTATTCCAGTCCTTTAAGGTTGCGAGGTGTGGTATGCTGTCATTAGTCCGTACATGATAATGAATGGGAGAATGCCTTTTCCACTGATTATGAGACCTGGAAAACAAACTTGTACAAACACTTATACTTCCAATTATTGATACCAGCGATGTTATACTGCGAGACCTTTCTCAGGAAAGCTCATGGAGCCTGGAACTGTTTATGAATGCCCGTTTTCTTTACATCTCTCATTTTCGACCCTTTGATCATATTTCACCATCACTTGAACGGCTATTCTCGGTGCGTGCAGACAAATGCAGAGATTTTCATATCCTCTGTCTTATAAATGAACACTGTCCCTCATATCTTCCCGCGGCCCAATGGTATTATCTGACCAGCATGGCAGAAACACCTGTTCCCATCAAGGCAAGACGCTTCCTTTTCCACTCCATCGTTCAGCTACTTTCTCTAAGTCCTTATAAGCAGCAGGAACCCGATTCTGGAATAACCTTCCACATTTTGTTTTATAACTGAATAGCATCTCCAGATTCATAAGACAGTTAATGATATACCTACTAAAGCAACAATAAGGATTAACTCTGTCCCTGTACGCACTCGTAACCCTTGTATATTCCTCTATCCAACCTGATCTTCCTGTTTTGTCAGTATTCTTAGCCAATGCAATCCTCTTAAAAATCCTTTCACCAGAACTCGTTATATCAGGAAATATCTATTTTGTACACCAGTAAATTCTTGTTATATTTGCCACTATCACTATTATTATTATTTTCATTGTTGGTATTATTCCTATTATCACTATTAGTGGCAGCAGCTGCATTAGTACAAGTACTGCCAGCATTAAATGTAAGCGAAGATGCCAGCATTAACTTTATTAGTTCATAGTGTAATCTCCCCCTCCACCCTAATTCCATCTATTGTCCACATTACTCTTTTATGAAGATTCGAGAGGAGCGAAGATTACAATAAACGTCCAGTTTACTTAGCTTCTCGTGCAGAGTTCGCTCCAGTTCTTCTTGTCTAGAGGCCTGATTCTTGAAGCTGAAAATGTCACGTTTTTGGTCCTCACGGTTGGATAGGTCTAAGTAATTTTGAAGATTGTTGTTGCAGAATTTTTGTTTTTACGTAACTCTATTTTCTCAAATTTTATTATATTATACAGTCTTTTGATTTTTCACATTAACAAAGCCGAAATTACATTGTTCGCACAAAATACAAAAATACGTCCGATCACACCACAGGCATGATTACAACTCTCTCACACTCTACGGAAATAGCCAAAATCCAAAGGGTTTACAGTTTTTCTTAACAAATGAAATTCTACTAGTTTCTCTTACATTATTAATTTCGATTATTATTTCATAAATGAATGCATAAATAAACATAGTAACCAGTACATTATTGCTTAATTAAAAATATTAATTTTAAGTGTGCCAGTAGTTCGTAATTTCAAATGTTTCTATATAAAATAATTTTAACTGTACATTCAGAATTAGTATTTATCGATTATAACAGCTACACTACACCTTTTATAAAGTAATTCATTTTCATAAATTTCAGCTTGAATTATAACATACTGTATTTTTAAAGAAAAGCAACATCAAAATTCGAAAAATAATGCTGGTATCGACAACTACTGTTGAGGAAAGGTAATGCTGGAGGAGGATGTCCCCTTCCAATAGTCAGTATAACTTACTCACACTGCCACTTCAAACTCTCAAATCATTTTAATGCAATCTATCATATTAAAACAGTTATTTCTTAGGTAACTACGAGATGTCCGATGTGAGAAAGGGCCTGATGGCCCTAACCATATCTGGTTAAATAAACAAATAAACAGATATTCCAAATACTCTTGAAAAAATTGGCATTTCCTTAGATTTCATTCCAGACCCACACTGTGCAATTTGGTGAACAACATATTGAGCTTCTGCAAATATTTACATGTACTGTCACCCATCACACTATACCGTTAAGATGGTTGCAATGCGTAGGAATATTGAGGATCAGCTTTTCTAGACAGTGCTGGAAAATGACGGGGATACTGGAAATTCCAAAGGGAAGTCTTCGATATATAAATATCTTTAAACCTAAAGCATGTAGGGACCCTGAATGCAATGGAAGTTGTGAATAAGCGTAGGACAGATGAACTGTGGTATAGCATTCCCTGACCTTTGGTTTCGGAAATTAATGGTCAGGGTGAGATATTGGAAATGTGTCTACAACTGCCTTGAAGACTCCAGAAAGTCCAAGGAAGTGGTTAAGCCTTCATACAACTACTGACGGAGGCAAAATAAAGCTAGGTGAGTTGGGTGTGCTCAGGTTCCACATTGACTCTGTCATGGAGTGTATGGGATTTGGGTAAAACTTGGACACCACGGAGAAATGCGGTTTGCTTGACGTCACTGTAAGGCTGTATGTCTTTTTTGCACAGCGTAAACCAGGAGAAAAAAAGATCTGAGAACTTTGTGCATAGTTCATCACGTGCTTGGAAAGGAATCTTGCTGGACATTTAAGGTGAATTTACTCGTTGACTGAGAATCCAAAGTGCTTGAAAGCATCTAGACCAAATATGCTGTCGCTATTCAATCAACTAATGAAAAAAAAAAGAACTTGGATCTTACTAAACACTTACATGACGCTTTTACTTGAAATGTTCCTTTTATCTGGAATTCATGTCCACTATATGTCAAAAACTTGTCGGTAACTGGTTCTCTCTTCTCTTGTGGTCTTCAGTCCTGAGACTGGTTTGATGCAGCTCTCCATGCTACTCTATCCTGTGCAAGCTTCTTCATCTCCCAGTAGTTACTGCAACCCACATCCTTCTGAATCTGCTTAGTGTATTCATCTCTTGGTCTCCCTCTACGATTTTTACCCTCCACGCTGCCCTCCAAAGCTAAATTTGTGATCCCTTGATACCTCAGAACATGTCCTACTATCTGGTCCCTTCTTTTTGTCAAGTTGTGCCACATACTCCTCTTCTCCCCAATTCTATTCAATATTTCATCATTAGTTATGTGATCTACCCACCTAATCTTCAGCATTCTTCTGTAGCACCACATTTCGAAAGCTTCTATTCTCTTCTTGTCCAAACTACTTATCGTCCATGTTTCACTTCCATACAAGGCTACACTCCATACAAATACTTTCAGAAACGACTTCCTGATACTTAAATCTATACTCGATTTTAACAAATTTCTCTTCTTCAGAAACGCTTTCCTTGTCATTGCCAGTCTACATTTTATATCCTCTCTACTTCGACCATCATCAGTTATTTTGCTCCCCAAATAGCAAAACTCCTTTACTACTTTAAGAGTCTCATTTCCTAATCTAATTCCCTCAGCATCACCCGACTTAATTCAACTACATTCCATTATCCTCGTTTTGCTTGTGTTGATGTTCATCTTATATCCTCCTTTCAAGACACTGTCCATTCCGTTCAACTGCTCTTCCAAGTCCTTTGCTGTCTCTGATAGAATTACAATGTCATCGGCGAACCTCAAAGTTTTTATTTCTTCTCCATGGATTTTAATCCCTACTCCGAATATTTCTTTTGTTTCCTTTACTGCTTGCTCAATATACAGATTGAATAACATCGGGGAGAGGCTACAACCCTGTCTCACTTCCTTCCCTACCACTGCTTCCCTTTCATGCCCCTCAACTCTTATAGCTGCCATCTGGTTTCTGTACAAATTGTAAATAGCCTTTCGCTCCGTGTATTTTACCCCTGCCACCTTTAGAACTTGAAAGAGAGTATTCCAGTCAACATTGTCAAAAGCTTTCTCTAAGTCTACAAATGCTAGAAACGTAGGTTTGCCTTTCCTTAATCTTTCTTCTAAGATAAGTCGTAGGGTCAGTATTGCCTCACGTGTTCCAACATTTCTACGGAATCCACACTGATCTTCCCCGAGGTCGGCTTCTACCAGTTTGTCCATTCGTCTGTAAAGAATTCGCGTTAGTGTTTTGCAGCTGTGACTTATTAAACTGATTGTTCGGTAATTTTCACATCTGTCAACACCTGCTTTCTTTGGGATTGGAATTACTATATTCTTCTTGAAGTCTGAGGGTATTTCCCCTGTCTCATACATCTTGCTCACCAGATGGTAGAGTTTTGTCAGGACTGGCTCTCCCAAGGCCATCAGTAGTTCTAATGGAATGTTGTCTACTCCCGGGGCCTTGTTTCGACTCAGGTCTTTCAGAGCTCTGTCAAACTCTTCACGCAGTATCGTATCTCCCATTTCATCTTCATCTACATCCTCTTCCATTTCCATAATATTGTCCTCAAGTACATCGCCCTTGTATAGACCCTCTATATACTCCTTCCATGTTTCTGCTTTCCCTTCTTTGCTTAGAACTGGGTTTCCATCTGAGCTCTTAATATTCGTAGAAGTGGTTCTCTTTTCTCCAAAGGTCTCTTTAATTTTCCTGTAGGCAGTATCTATCTTACCCCTAGTGAGATAAGCCTCTACATCCTTACATTTGTCCTCTAGCCATCCCAGCTTAGCCATTTTGCACTTCCTGTCGACCTCATTTTTGAGACGTCTGTATTCCTTTTTGCCTGCTTCATTTACTGCATTTTTATATTTTCTCCTTTCGTCAATTAAGTTCAATATTTCTTCTGTTACCCAAGGAGTTCTACTAGTCCTCGTGTTTTTACCTACTTGATCCTCTGCTGCCTTCACTACTTCGTCCCTCAGAGCTACCCATTCATCTTCTACTGTACTTCTTTCCACCATTCCTGTCAATTGTTCCCTTATGCTCTCCCTGAAACTCTGTACAACCTTTAGACAGTTTATCCAGGTCCCATTTTCTTAAATTCCCACCTTTTAACTGGTTATAGCGAATGTAATCCAAGAGACTGAATGTGCTCGTGCATATTCCAATTCAGCAACGATGCAGACGCTCACTTGAAGTAATACTCTTGTATCTAAGATTTGTAAATCTATAGACAATTTTTGTGGTTTGCCCATTTCTGGGTCTACTAAGGAGTGAATCTTAAGCACTATATCACTATTATGCGCCTTTCTTGTCTTGTGAGAAGCGAGAGAATTGCAAACGCTACTAATGTGATCACATTTCTCAGAACATTAGCAAATTCTGTAATTCTGTACCACTTACTACGCTGATGCTCATGGGGAAGATTCCAAAAGTGCCATGTTTCATGTAACTGATTCATTGAATTTGAGAATGCGTCGTGTCCCAAGAAATAAATTTCACAGAAGTACACAAAGTTTATTGTATCTTGAACGTTTGATAGTTATCGACTCAATATTTTATTGAAGGTACGTTACTGTGATACCCTAAAGATAAGAACATTTCATTAGTAACTTATTTAAAAAAACTCAGTCCTGATCGCATTTACGATGTTAATTTTTACACACAACAAAAAAAGTTTTGCATCGGTTCCGAGAGTTCCGGAACGTGTTCAGAAAACTGGAATAGAGATCAACATAAACATCATTTCCGCAATTTCTATTGCTTATGAAAACCACACACTGCATGTTGCATATAGCAAGAACTTCAGAGGTCCTGGTCCAGATTCCTGTACAAACCGGTACCTCTAATACCCAGTAGCACGTCCTCTTGCATTGATGCCTGTCTGTATTCGTCGTGGCATACTATCCACAATTTCATCAAGGCATTGTTGGTCCAGGTTGTCCCACTCCTTAACGCCGATTCGGCGTAGATTACTCAGTGGTTGGTGGGTCACGTCGTCCATAAACAACGCTTTTCAATCTACCCAGGCATGCTCGATAGGGTTCATGCCTGGAGAACATGCTGGCCATTGTAGTCGAGCGTTGTCGTTATCCTGAAGGAAGTCATTCACAAGATGTGCACGACGGGGGCGCGAATTGTCGTCCATGAAGACGAATGCCTCGGCTTGGCGACCAGGGAGAAGATATACGTTCCACCATTAAATACAAGATGTTATGGATTCCTAGTGGAAACGTATATTGCCTCTTTGGTTACCAAGCCTGAGTTCTCCGGACCGTCTTTGCTACGTTTACGTTTATCAGAAGGCCCTACAGAGGGCAGCCCACGTTTCAGTGAGCCCTATCATTGGGTAGCGACTGTTTTTCTATTTCGTCACTTTTTATAATGTGCGTTCTGCTTTATAACATCAAAATATACTTTGTTGTTTTCTCAAGGATCGAACTCCTAATAATTGTATGTCTAATACATGTTGTTCGACGATGTAATCTAGTCTCGCGGCCATTGGCTACCAACGACGTTACCCCAGAGACAATGGGCAGGGCTTCCGCTAATTATCGACCGGCAGCCGATCAGTATTCAGCAGTGTTCTCCACGCTCTCGCGGACGGACCAGCCCCACGCCAGTGATTGCTACTGTCATCAAGGGCGTATCACGTTGTGGCGCTTTTTTACTACATTATTTTATGTTAAGTTCCATTCCGATTGTACGTGAAGAGTTATGTTTTATTCCTTCTTTGCAGAATGTAGATCTGCTTATGATCTCTTAGAAGATCGGGACCGCTCATCTAAAACTAAAAATGAACATCTTAAATGCGATCACGACTGTGTTTTTTAAATTAGTTATAATATTAATACATCGCTGTTTTTCTAGGAACAATTTTTACATTTCGTTAATATATCCAAAGCACATAACTTTATGTTATTAATATGAATATGGATGTAAAAAACCTTCGAAAACAACCATCACATTGGTGGGTCGAGCCATCTCTTAAAGGTTTACGACTCAACGAAAATATGCAATTCAGAACCCTGTAAGAGGTTTCCATCCAGCATATGCATAAAGTATGAAGAAGAGCAGATAGAAGAGGCTGACAGTCTTAAATTCCTGGGATTACAACTCGATAATACATTCAGTTGGGAGGAGCACACCACAGAACTGCAGAAACGCCTTAACAAATCTGTATTTGCAATTCGAGTGTTAGCTGACATAGGCGACATAAAAATGATAAAGCTTGCATACTTCGCCTACTTTCATTCCATAATGTCATATGGTATAATATTTTGGGGTAACTCTTCAAGTCAAACAAAAGTTTTCAGAGTCCAAAAGCGTGTAATACGTATTATTTGTGGAGTAAATTCACGGACGTCCTGTAGAAACCTCTTCAAAGAACTGGGTATGTTAAATACTGCCTCTCAGTATATTTACTCCTTAATGAAATTTGTCTTAAATAATATATCTCTTTTTACAACAAACAGCTCAGTTCATACATACAATACGAGGAACAAAAATGATTTGCAAAAGGACTTAAAAGCACTTACTTTAGTTCAAAAAGGGGTCCACTACTCAGGATCTTCAATAATTTGCCATCAAACGTAAAAAAATTAGTTACAAATAAAGATCAGTTTAAAAGGAGCCTGAAAGACTTACTAGTGGCCAACTGCTTCTACTCCAATGACGAATTTTTAATAGAAACAAATGATGTATTGTATATATTCATACTATTACTATTGTTATGTCAGCTTAAAAAAATGTTCCACATCCACGAGGATCTCCTCAGCACGGATCTATGGAACGAAAAACTAATCTAATCTAATGTAGTCTCGTATCCTTTCTTTGGCACGTTACTTTGCAGTCTTTACACCTACAAAAGTCTATGTCTGCGTGTTGTACTGGGTTGCAGCCCAGTTTAAGAAACTCCAAACAGCTTTTCACCCAATGTGTCACAATATTTTCCTCTCTTTCAGCATGGAAATATCGTATTTTTCTGTATTTGAGTCCGCAAGTGAAGTATAGCTGATTATACGATCCGTATAGCAAGACCATGATCTTCATTCTCTACTACAGTAGCTCAACCATGTAACACTGAATGATGTCTGAGGAAGTCTTGACGGTTCAAAAGCATACTTATTGTTTAAATTACGATGTGTGCAAGCGAATGGCCTGCTTTAGTGTGAATTCCGGATGATTGGCGGGCAGGTATAATGCCAGCCGTGTTTTTACTGTGCTACGTGTTGCTACTGTTCCTTTCTGGCTGGTTCAAATGGCTCTGAGCACTATGGGACTCAACTGCTGAGGTTATTAGTCCCCTAGAACTTAGAACTAGTTAAACCTAACTAACCTAAGGACATCACAAACATCCATGCCCGAGGCAGGATTCGAACCTGCGACCGTAGCGGTCTTGCGGTTCCAGACTGCAGCGCCTTTAACCGCACGGCCACTTCGGCCGGCTTGTTCCTTTCTGTGTCTCATTAAATACTGTACAAGAAAGCGACAGAGGAAAGCTTGGGAACTCTACTTCGGCAATTTTCTGCACAGGTCAACATCCCCAAGACTGCAAAACAACCCCGAAACCTCCTCCACAACGAAAAAATCGCATAATTTCCCGTTAACAACCTGACAACCAAATAATGTAGTGTTTACTAAAGTGTTCCCCATTACATTCGACATTATTCAACCTTCTTCGAGTAGAATCCGAGACAGTCATTTCTAGGAACACTTGAGAATTCTGAAATTAATAAAACGCCTACCCCAGATTGCAGGAGGAGGCAAGTCCCTCCCTCCCCCCCTCCCCCTCCCCCCTTCCCCCCCTCCCCCGTCCCCCCTTCCCCCCTCCAGCCTTACTCCTTACTGGTGCCTATGCTCGTGACATAGGTGCCGTACAAGCATTTGGGACAAGAAGGTAGCGAAATCGTATGAGTACATGACACTGAACAGCAACTAGAGTCGTCTGAGGAAGATTCTGAATCTGGACTGTGCTGTATATTTCGCGCCACGAGGGAGCACTTCCGAGAACTTGGTTGTTTGTGTTTGTTGTGTCTAACTGTTGCCTGGTTCCATGAGGCCGAGACAGTTGTTTGTCCACCGTAGCCGTGTACAGTGTGAAAACTCCGGAGTGTGTTTGCGAGTGCTTTCGAGTCTTTTGTGTGAACTTAAAACTGTGTGCAATTCTGAGAAGTTCTTCGCAACGCGGAGCGGAAAACTTAATGCCTGAGTAGGCACTTCTTTGTCAGGTGCTTAGCTAATAACCCAGCCTCTAGTTGGGGTGTCAGAAAATGTTGCTTACATTGTTCATTTGCGCACATTAAACTGCAGTGACGGCCCTGGTAACTGTAACGAAAAACAGTCCCAGTCGTAGACTTTTTTTAACAAATCGCTGCAGTTCCGCAGGGATTGAGTTTAAAATTCTTAATGCCTTAATCCTTTAAGATCTGATATTCAGCCACGGTACGATTACGACTGCAATTTCCGTCGGCGGTAGAACTGAAGTGCTAAGAACCATAAAGGCCTAAAGCACACCACCGTCCAGCTCACAATTAAGTGAATATCAGAGAAACTGGGGACACAGTTTTTTGATGATGTTTATATATACGAAGTGTGTGAGAAAAGCAATGAGGCGGGCAATCCTAGTTTCAGCTCCGTACAGCCATCACGTAATTTCTGAGAGCGCCATCAGCGAAGTTGTGTTTTTGCTGTGTATTATGAAAGTGGAGCAGAGAAATTTGAATCAACGTTATGCCACCAGGTTCTGTGTTAAACCTGGTGAATCGGCAAGTGTGACCTTTGAAGACTTGAAACGTGCCTGTGGGAAGATTCCTTATCAAGAGTGCAAGTTTTCCGGTGGCACAAATCTTTTCAAAAATGGCTCTGAGCACTATGCGACTCAACTTCTGAGGTCATCAGTCGCCTAGAACTTAGAACTAAATAAACCTAACTAACCTAAGGACATCACACACATCCATGCCCGAGGCAGGATTCGAACCTGCGACCGTAGCGGTCACGCCGTTCCAGACTGAAGCGCCTTTAACCGCACAGCCACACCGGCCGGCCACAAATCTTTTCGGAATCCCGAGAACACGTCGAAGATGACCTCGCTCAAGGAGACTTTCAGCTTCAAAAACCGACGAAAACGGCGACTTTTCGTGCTCTTGTGAGATCGGACCGACGTTTAACAATAAGGATGATGGTAACGACTTCACCGGCGTATAGCTGCCGAAGGGAAACTGCTTGATAGATAACAGTAATGTTACTTTCAGGAGTGCTAGTTCTGCATGGTTCGCAGGAGAGCTTCTGTAAAGTTTGGAAAGTAGGAGACGAGGTACTGGCAGAAGTAAAGCTGTGAGGACGGGGTGTGAGTCGTGCTTGGGTAGCTCAGATGGTAGAGCACTTGGCCGCGAAAGGCAAAGCTCCCGAATTCGAGTCTCGGTCCGGCACACAGTTTTAATCTGCCAGGAAGTTTCATATCAGCGCACACTCAGCTGCAGAGTGAAAATCTCATTCTGGAAACAGTAATGTTGTTTGTGGTGTTTCAAAAGTCTAATCAGGAATTATCGCGTTTCTTTACCGCTTGAGCGACGCCAGGTAAGAAGTGTTAATATATATATTTATTTAGTTGTAGTATGTTAAGTGGAGACTTGTTATTTAAAAAGATTTTGTTTCTTTTCTTTCATGTCGAGCGTGGCAGCAAGATGATCCAGTGGAGACTCGAGACGTGGCGGACGACGAGAGCTAACCACTATTGCATCGTAGTCGACGGCCGGCGGCTGGAAGAACCGTTGAAACATCATGCTGACCATTATTAAAATATGTTTTATGTTTTTTTTTTATAAAAGGAAGAGGGGTTCAATGTTGAATGTGGAATGATAAAGTTTGTAATTGGATGTCAATTGGTTATCAACTGTTAAATAAACTTCGAGTTGGAAGTTAAAACAGTCAGTTGACTCTGTTGTTACGACATACATCGTAAATAATACTTACGTGTGAAATTTGCAAATTTTATTAAAATTCAGACTTCTTGAAGAGATTCTGGCAGAATTTTATCAGGAGTATGGACGATCTTCAATAATTAAATAGTTTAAAGTTTCATTAATGAGAAGTCGACATGTATTGAGATTTTTGAAAATAATCGATACTGTGAAGTGTATTAAAATTCTGTTTTAAAACTTTATCGGCGACTGTGGTCAAGAAAATCGGTTTTAAAGTGGAATATTTCGTTAAATGAGAACAAGATTGATTCTTTAGTGACATTAATTAATTATTTAAGGAAAATTAGGAGAATTTCAATTTATTCTGGCAAAGATATCAAAGAGTGTCAGACCACACAACGAACATATAGAAACTCTGTGACGTTGTTGAACTGTCAAAAATTATTTTACGATAAAACATTTCTACTACAGGGACTGGTGAATTTTGCTGCATCTGTCCTTATCTTCCAGGTTGAATCTGCTACAGCTTAATGTTTTTCTTTATGTACACTCCTGGAAATGGAAAAAAGAACACATTGACACCGGGATGTCAGACCCACCATACTTGCTCCGGACACTGCGAGAGGGCTGTACAAGCAATGATCACACGCACGGCACAGCGGACACACCAGGAACCGCGGTGTTGGCCGTCGAATAGCGCTAGCTGCGCAGCATTTGTGCACCGCCGCCGTCAGTGTCAGCCAGTTTGCCGTGGCATACGGAGCTCCATCGCAGTCTTTAACACTGGTAGCATGCCGCGACAGCGTGGACGTGAACCGTATGTGCAGTTGACGGACTTTGAGCGAGGGCGTATAGTGGGCATGCGGGAGGCCGGGTGGACGTACCGCCGAATTGCTCAACACGTGGGGCGTGAGGTCTCCACAGTACATCGATGTTGTCGCCAGTGGTCGGCGGAAGGTGCACGTGCCCGTCGACCTGGGACCGGACCGCAGCGACGCACGGATGCACGCCAAGACCGTAGGATCCTACGCAGTGCCGTAGGGGACCGCACCGCCACTTCCCAGCAAATTAGGGACACTGTTGCTCCTGGGGTATCGACGAGGACCATTCGCAACCGTCTCCATGAAGCTGGGCTACGGTCCCGCACACCGTTAGGCCGTCTTCCGCTCACGCCCCAACATCGTGCAGCCCGCCTCCAGTGGTGTCGCGAGAGGCGTGAATGGAGGGACGAATGGAGACGTGTCGTCTTTAGCGATGAGAGTCGCTTCTGCCTTGGTGCCAATGATGGTCGTATGCGTGTTTGGCGCCGTGCAGGTGAGCGCCACAATCAGGACTGCATACGACCGAGGCACACAGGGCCAACACCCGGCATCATGGTGTGGGGAGCGATCTCCTACACTGGCCGTACACCACTGGTGCTCGTCGAGGGGACACTGAATAGTGCACGGTACATCCAAACCGTCATCGAACCCATCGTTCTACCATTCCTAGACCGGCAAGGGAACTTGCTGTTCCAACAGGACAATGCACGTCCGCATGTATCCCGTGCCACCCAACGTGCTGTAGAAGGTGTAAGTCAACTACCCTGGCCAGCAAGATCTCCGGATCTGTCCCCCATTGAGCATGTTTGGGACTGGATGAAGCGTCGTCTCACGCGGTCTGCACGTCCAGCACGAACGCTGGTCCAACTGAGGCGCCAGGTGGAAATGGCATGGCAAGCCGTTCCACAGGACTACATCCAGCATCTCTACGATCGTCTCCATGGGAGAATAGCAGCCTGCATTGCTGCGAAAGGTGGATATACACTGTACTAGTGCCGACATTGTGCATGCTCTGTTGCCTGTGTCTATGTGCCTGTGGTTCTGTCAGTGTGATCATGTGATGTATCTGACCCCAGGAATGTGTCAATAAAGTTTCCCCTTCCTGGGACAATGAATTCACGGTGTTCTTATTTCAATTTCCAGGAGTGTATTTTTCAAGTAACTGGGAAAAGAACTTATAATTTGAACTGCGGCGGACCACCGATATTGGGTACACGTTTAGACTGTTGTGAAGCCGGTTGGTTTGCAGATTGCCTTCCTTTCCCCTGCAGCAGACATTGTTGCTGAGTCGCTGCGACAGGATCGGCGGTTCAGCGCATGTTTGAAAAAAAAATAAAACTTTGGCAGATAAAAGATCAGTCTCACTACTATTCTCAGTGGGGACTACAGCAGAGATAAACCGGACTCGCCATAAGATCAACGGACGTCAGAAGCATGAAAAAATGCTACAGTCTCACAACCAACGACAATGTGCTTTACACCCTCGTGGTTCTCTGTGATCTGTAAAACACTGTACGTGTTTTGTGACTATAATGCTCTGAAAGCTCTTCAGAAATCCTGGAAAATGTGGACCTATCGGGATCGTCAAAGGGGTTTGGTTCTGTTAAGAAGACGTAGTACTTACTGACATGACCAAGACATAAAAGATGTTGTCTCCAGTTGAGGATGGTTTACCTAAATACTGCGAAACGATGCTGTAGTCCAGGCATGTACACATCCCACTATCCAGTCCATCACTGAAATAGCAGGAATGGTGAAACCGAGGGTGTGGCTGGCTGCCACGGCTGCTAATGTTCGTTGCCGTTGTACGGCCATCTGCTGCTGTTGTGTCGCTCCGCCTGGGCTGACTGCCGTTGCTGCAGAAAGGCCTATTTTTATGTTGAAATTTCAAAAATTATCGCAATGTTGTGTCCATCTCGTAGCATTGTGAATTCGTTGAGACTGTAGAGAATACGTCTCGTTTATTGAACATCATGCACAGTAACACTTGTAAGATGGTCATATCAATTCGTTTCTTGTATTTCATCGATATGCAAGTCAGAGAGGCAGTAAGTTACGTTACTGCTCAACAATCTTTGGTCTTGTTGTGGCACAGTCTTTGCCTCTGTGCAGTCTGCTACATTCTTAGTTGAAGTGTTTTATGTGACGGACGTAATCAAGAGTGCTGTGTTGACTTGCGATTGTATTTGTTACATAAAGAATGTGGTGAAGGACAGCAAAGATGTGTACATTGAAAGGTGAAAGTAATAGACATTTCGAATAATGTTATTATCGAAGAGAAGAAGTCTGAAGTAAGACTGCAGCATTGCGCAGCTAGGAATGAGAAATTTTCAGGTACTTAACTTGCTCAGAGCTGAGTGAAAGACCACCTGACTTCCCTGAGTCATGCAGTAACATATTAACTGATTAAGCTGTTTGGTTTTTATAGAAATTCTCTGTTAACGTTGTACCCTTTTAAAATCATTGTTCACTTTGCTAAGCACAGTATTGTTCAGACCAGCGTTTTGTCTGAAGATCACGCGAAGTTTTACTCCGTCTTTCTTGAGTATATACTTCATTCTAAAATCGTTGTCTTGGAATATCATTTCATAGGAATACTCTACCCACCCCACTGTTTGTCATTATGCACTACCACATGCAAGAGTTTGAATATGTATTTAGAAACAGAAATCCAGCTTAGCGGCAGCCTGCTTGCGGTTTGCTGTTATGCTTTAGACAAGTCTGCAACAATGTTGTCAAAACGTGAGTTATGAAAAAGTTTTGAGTAGGGCCAGATAATTTTTTACTTCAGTTGCGCATTTAACATAAAGACAAGTTGCATTCAGATCAGTTACAGTTCAGTTCATATTTGTTTAAGTTGGATAACACTTTGTGGGCACATAGTTCTTGGTAGTATGTAGATTGTATAGAGTGTGAGGTAAAGTTGGGTTAAATTTCATACAGCGGCGAGGTTACACAGCTGTATGCAAAACTGAAAGGTCTCTGTTAGATTCCTTTCATGCTATTTTCCTCGATTTATTGTTGTCTACGTCATAAATTTGCACCTCTAAATTTTCCGCCCCGGTAGCTGAGTGGTCAGCGTGAGGGATTGCCGTCCTACGGGCCCGGGTTCGATTTCCGGCTGGGTCGGATATTTTCTCCGGTCAGGAACTGGGTGTTGTGTTGTCTTCATCATCATTTCACCCCCATCCAGAGCGCAGGTCGCCCAATGTGTCGTCGAATGTAATAAGACCTGCACCGAGGCGACCGGACCCGCCCTGCAAAGGGCCTCCCGGCCAATGACGCCAAACGCTCATTCCATTTCACCTCTAAATTTACTGTGGTATTTCTAAATTTATCTGGGAGGAGACTGAGCAGTGGAATATGTTATATTGACACATAAACACTAACAACTTGTCATACATTTTCAAACACATTTTTATATGTAATTCTTATCATATAGTTTCCTATGAAACCCACATCCGCCTCCTTCGCGTAGTGTATATGATGTATTAACATATTGTCATCTCCTTCCCTTCTGATATGAAAGGATGAATGAGTGAGTAATTTTAATTGCATGCTCGGTGGTAGCACAGAAGTTCTGTCTGCTAGAGAACAGTAGGACCGACGTCTGAGTAGGTAGATTCGATTTCTAAGGCAAAGAGGTGTGTCTCCTTGGTGTGGTTCTGTCCGTCCGTTGTCAGGTTGGTAAAGGAAGCTACCTCGCTGGTGACTTCCTATTGTATTTGTGGGACACCCTCTGACGCTGCCCACACTAGTCAGTCTGCGGGCAGTTTCTTAAGTGGTAACATCTCTGGGTGCGAATTTGGCGAGTCCGAAGGACAATGAAATTCTTAAGTTTTCAACCTAACTGAAATATTAATTACTTTTCTTGCAGATCTATATCGGAAATTTTTTTATATTATTTTAAATCGGAATGCAGTGCGGTTTCAGTGTTTGTTTCGGAGTGTATTGCGGTAGTTGCTTTGTTTCCACCACAATAAAGGAAAGTGGATGCACGTTGTCATGAGGCGCAATTCTGAATAAAATCATCGCTCTTTAGTGTGAATGTCCGTATAAGTGTTTTCTCTCGTCGAAATTCTTGAAATTAATAATTTCTCTTTGTGTTCAACCCACGTGGTGTGTGCTTTGTAGTAGCAGTGCCACGTGCTCGTAAAATTGTTTGAACCATCAGGTCAATTCTATGCCGTTACTAACGCAGGTCGGAAGTTTCTTCTGTAACTAATGCGTTTGGATTTGAATTCTTCATTACAATCGTTGTGGAATTACATATTTTCTGTAAATGTTCTTGTGCATGTGTAACATGTGCTGTAGTAACGGAACTAACCCTCAGCTATTCTTTTGCATAATATTTCGCATATTCAAATTTAATTAATCGCTATCGCGAGCAGTTTTTCCTACTTCACGATTTCTATAAACATTTTTATAGAGCATTTTGTTAAGATTGTGGTTATATCGAAGCACGTGAGCTTTGCCTAAACTTCCATTAACAGTCTGTGGTTATTCACTGGGAACAGGACTGCGCGAGGAGCGGAATTTCTTTGCCTAAATAGAATGGATTGGTGATGGTTCAGTTCCTTTTTTGTGCACACTTGAACTATGTTCGTGTGCTTGTTTCAATGCGGTATCCCACCCTATTGCTATTTTTTGTTTCCTATTCTCAGTAAATCACGCTTTATGTTAATTGAACCCCCTCTGAGTAACACTTTTCTTAACTAATTTACAATAGTAAATGAGGCACCGGCTTTGAGACAGACTTAACATGTGCTATCCGTTTTATTGAACACTGATGAATTTTAAAATAAACATGAAAGTTTAAACTTAGTTTACTTTCTTTGAATCTAATTTTCCCCTTCATCTGTTTACTTAAAATAATAATAAAATTATAAAAAATCAGCTGATAGTGTGGGTGACTATTGCATAGATTTAAAAATTTATAACACTGATAAGAATTTGTATATCAGTCACCCACACATACTTTCCACCCTAAGCTCGGAAGGTTTAAACACTAGGCTCATTATAAAATGCAAGTCCAATACCCGTAGCAAGCGAGAATATGGCCAACACAACAATTTGTAACAAGTCCTTGGCCATAGTGACAGTCGTCGATGCAGGAGTAGCTGGACAGTAGCTGATGAACACTAGGAGCGCAAACACAGCAATCTTCTGGAGGTAGCTTCGCTGGCCTTCTTAAGCAATTCCGGAGGCCATTGGTTGTTAGTACTGGAGAGAGGCATAGAGAGAGAGAGGGTCGGACTGATAACTGCATCATAAGAGCTGCTCTCGCTTCAACAAGTGGAACGTAGAACCGCCACTGGAATGCTCTGGCAGAAATTGTAACTGCAATCGTTGTCGGAGTTGCTGACAGATATGGATACATCATTTTCATCCCCTTCTAACAGTTTCATCCTCTTAGGAAGCAAAATCCGCTTACATCCCAGCAAACACAAAACTAGTTTCGCACGGACTTCAGTATTAAATAGCTTGAGTTTTGTTCAAAGAACAGCAGTAGACTTTTCTTGTTCGCTACATTCTTACTCTCTCTGAAACACACAAATACGAAAATTTTTGAATACTTTAAAAGCGTGCTTCTACTGTTTACTTCAACCTGTGAGTTCATAAGAAACTATGACTCCCGGTTTTAGGCACTGAAACGTTACCACTTTATATAAAATTCGACACACATCTGAACAAACGCAATCTGACAAACTTTAATTGAAGTTTAGTAGTGGCGAGGACTTGTACAATGCGCATCGGAATAATGAAAGGAGGTTTCAGAAGAATTAGCCAAAACAAAACTGACACTATACTCCTGACAATATATCGCATGCAACTACTAACTATGCATGTGTATGAATTGCATCTTGTAGCAGCTCGTGGTCTCGCGGTAGCGTTCTCGCTTCCCGAGCACGGGGTCCCGGGTTCGATTCCCGGCGGGGTCAGGGATTTTCTCTGCCTCGTGATGACTGGGTGTTGTGTGTTGTCCTTAGGTTAGTTAGGTTTAAGTAGTTCTAAGTTCTAGGGGACTGATGACCATAGATGTTAAGTCCCATAGTGCTCAGAGCCATTTGAACCATTTGCATCTTGTAGATACAATTAGCTATACGCAACAGTATTTTGTATCTGTGTCATACAACACCTAATAAGCTGGAAAAAAAAACCTCAGCTGTTGTGGTAGCAGAAACCATCTCGAAGTCTCTGTCTTCACTGGATCGTTTCTCCCAGGTCAACCTCACGGCTGAAAATACATATAACAAAACTGTAATATCTGCTTACAGCAGGTTATTCCCCCACGGTTAAATACAGTTAAAGCGAATGTAGTACGGGTGTAGAACGTATTTCTCGAATGTAAACTTGTTAAGGTGTGGAACATGTGGGATGTTTACTTTAACACAGAACAGGAGGATTGAAAATAAGCTCGCAAAGGCCCAAAATTATTTTAAGTTTATCCATATTTTGCAGCTGCAAACGTGACTGCATACCATACACTGGAAGTACGAATTAAAAACCGTCTTTAGTCACAAATTTTCGTGTTTCATTAAACACACGATGCAGTATGTTCACACATAATAAAATGTTCAATACTTCAATACAAGATTTCATATATTATTTAAAAATACAGTTCAACCGACCATGTTCCTTTACATTACCTCTACACTACCATCTGGACTACCTCAAAATCACCACATATTATCGTCAATGCCCACAATCTCATGTGACGACTGCAAGAACAGTGACGTAGACTACCTGAAACCTTGGCTGGCTGAGGTAAAACTGGATGTTGGCACTGGATATTGAATTCATGAACAAAGACAGTCATAGCGTCCCCTTATTAGTTAGAGGGCCAGCACAACCGACACGCAAGATGGGCTGCCGCCCTCCTTGAGGAGTGCGGAGAGAAACATCACCAGCGGATATAAACAATAACAGTCTTTCGAAATAAACACAGAACTACTTCGCCAGACAACATGTGACAGTGTTCCACCAATCAGAACTCATACGACTCATGTATCACTCCGCAGACCTGGCTTTATAAGCATGCCTGGATAGTCAGACCGGCAGTCTACCTACTGCTAGGAACAGCTCTGGCCACTACTTACGCCGTCCCTAGCATTGTATACACTCGCCGTAGTATTGTAGTAACACATTTTATTTTGTACTTGGTAGAGTAGATTTTGGTCAGTATTTTCTTCCGTTGTCTTGTTTCATTATCTGGCTTGCCACCACAAGACTTGTGGGGTTTTTCTTGTTGTTCTTGCATTTGAAACTAAGTGTATGCCAAGACAGTGTTTTTCTTTAGTTACAATAAAATATGTTCAAATTAACTGTTACTTTTTCCTGCCGACTGCAGGGCACTACAAAGACCTTACACTTTTCACATTAAATTCGACTGCAATCTAATGCTTTATGGTCTAGAAAACCACATAACATATAATCACTTGAGTACAGTTCAACCGTGCCAGCCAGCAATCATCTCACCAAAATCGAGAGTGAAGTCGGTTGAATAAGCCCAGTTTACCATCACAAGACAAAGCATCTGTACCATGGGGCACATCAACATCACGATGGGAGACGGCAGGCAAGATCATATATTTGTCTCTCGGCCACGGGACATCGCTAACCATTCTGCTACCAAGCTTCCTTACTGCCTGAGTCCCATCAAACTTCATACGACTTGATAAGACATAACTTACAGTTTGCACATAGTGATGTACCGTCGCAGCAGACGAATAAGTGGCTACAGATCACTCAGGCAGACAACTGCCTATAGACAAAAACAGGCATATGCAGTAGGAAGGTTGTCTAATAGCAGATGCCTTTCAACTTATTTATCCAAATGTGTCAACACTTCCGACAGAAACAGAAGACAGTCGGCTTGTTTGGTCTTTTCAACCTCCGACGTTTGTTGGTCAAGTGGAAGACGTCTGAGACCTGTAGCTCCGGAACATCTGCTCCATTGTTTCCGGTATTTATTAGGCTTCTCAAGGCCATACCAAAAGCATTGGAATGATAGTGAAAATTCGAAAATCCAAGGACAAAAGCAGAATACAGGAAACTGCAATGAAAATTGACAGTGTCCACTGGCACGCGAGACTAGGCACCAGGAATGACAGTTCGAAAAGGACTGTAACACATGGGCGTGAAGGATTACACTGAAGTCTGTAAATACACTACTGGTTCAAATGGTTCAAATGGCTCTGAGGACTATGGGACTCAACTGCTGAGGTCATTAGTCCCCTAGAACTTAGAACTAGTTAAACCTAACTAACCTAAGGACAACACACACATTCATGCCCGAGGCAGGATTCGAACCTGCGACCGTAGCGGTCTCGCGGTTCCAGACTGCAGCGCCAGAACCGCGCGGCCACTTCGGCCGGCCTACACTACTGGCCATTAAAATTGCTACACCAAGAAGAAATGCAGATGATAAACGGGTATTCATTGGACAAATATGTTATACTAGAACTGACATGTGATTACATTTTCGCGCAATTTGGGTGCATAGATCTTGAGAAATCAGTGCCCAGAACAACCACCTCTGGCCGTAACAACGGCCTTGATACGCCTGGGCATTGGGTCAAACAGAGCTTGGATGGCGTGTACAGGTACAGTTGCCCATGCAACTTCAACGCGATACCACAATTCATCAAGAGTAGTGACTGGCGTATTGTGACGAGCCAGTTGCTCGGCCACCATTGACCAGACGTTTTCAATTGGTGGGAAATCTGGAGAATGTGCTGGCCAGGGCAGCAGTCGAACATTTTCTGTATCCAGAAAGGCCCGTACAGGACCTGCAACATGTGATCGTGCATTATCCTGCTGAAATGTAGGGTTTCGCAGGGATCGAATGAAGGGTAGAGCCACGGGTCTTAACACATCTGAAATGAAACGTCAACTGTTCCAAATGTCGTCAATGCGAACAAGAGGTGACCGAGACGTGTAACCAATGGCACCCCATACCATCACGCCGGGTGATACGCCAGTATGGCGATGACGAATACACGCTTCCAATGTGCGTTCACCGCGATGTCGCCAAACACGGATGCGACCATGATGATGCTGTCAACAGAACCTGGATTCATCCGAAAAAAGGACGTTTTGCCATTCGTGCACCCAGGTTCGTCGTTGAGTACACCATCGCAGGCGCTCCTGTCTGTGATGCAGCGTCTAGGGTAGCCGCAGCCACGGTCTCCGAGCTGATAGTCCATGCTGCTGCAAGCGTCGATGAACTGTTCGTGCAGATGGTTGTTGTCTCGCAAACGCCCCCATCTGTTAACTCATGGATCGAGACGTGGTTGCACGATCCGTTACAACCATGCGGATAAGATGCCTGTCATCTCGATTGCTAGTGATACGAGGCCGTTGGGATTCAGCACGGCGTTCCGTATTACCCTCCTGAACCCACCGATTCCATATTCTGCTAACAGTCATTGGATCTCGACCAACGTGAGCAGGAATATCGCGATACGATAAACCGCAATCGCGATAGGCTACAATCCGACCTTTATCAAAGTCGGAAACGTGATGGTACGCATTTCTCCTCCTTACACGAGGCATCACAACAACGTTTCACCAGGCAACGCCGGTCAACTGCTGTTTGTGTATGAGAAATCGGCTGGAAACTTTCCTCGTGTCAGCACGTTTTAGGTGTCTCCACCGGCGCCAACCTTGTGTGAATGCTGTGAAATGCTAATCATTTGCGTATCACAGCATCTTCTTCCCGTCGGTTAAATTTCGCGTCTGTAGCAAGTCATCTTCGTGGTGTAGCAATTTTAATAGCCACTAGTGTAACATTAGCATCGACACAGGATCCGACTGGAAGAACATTACTTCCTTTCACACGAAATAGAGGAAGCGTGCAGCGATCAAGGAAAAGGTGGATCACTAAACCAGAACTGACACTATTGCCAAAACTGATGGGGATGTTGTTGATGACCAAGCGTCTTATCTCGAGGCAGTATTGCTTCACTGTCATGGATCAGTACAAGATATCTCATTATTTAGGGTAGATGTTGCGTCGTAGCACCAGATCTTGTCGAAATGTACTCAGTGTGCTGTTTACTTCTCGAGTACGCAAATGTGATGCGGAGATGCGCAGACTTGAGTCTGCGGACACTTCTGTGCAAAAATTCCGAAGCTTACCACGGAGTGTTTGTCAGCTTCTGTCCCACGTCTTCGTAGTTAACACCTGATGCTGTTACGGCAGCATCATGTGACAGGGGAAAAATGAACTGCCACGTCTCTGTAGTCTATAGAGACTGATAAAACTGAATAACTGTAGGTTCCAGCCATACCACGGAACGAGGCATCAACCTTATAGGTGGGTTGCTTGTGAAGGAACAGGCCCAAAGGAATGGTTCATTAAATTAAAGGAAAGGTCTGAGGAACGACTTCTTATCGAAGCTGGTTCAGCGTTCACTTCAGGTCCGTAGGTGTAATAGACAGCCAACCAGTTGCAATAAATGGTTTTTGAAATAACTTGTACTATGGTTTCGACATATTTAAACCCGTTTTCCTCAGAAGGTGAAACTCGCATACAGTGCGACAACTTAATTTACAAGCTAAACGCCATGGACTAATATTGCGTGTCAAACAGCAACTAGTGTCTACAGCAAGTGCAAGAATGTGACAAACAACGTGGTATATACCAACCGAGGACAAGTGGAACTTACAAACTTCATACCAGCAATCAGTCGTAAAGCTGTCTCCACCTGACATGTGCCGGCAACAGACTGTATGTCCATAAGTGAAAGTTAAGGCCCCTAGAGTCAAGGGCTTGTCACTTTAGTAAAACTAATCTCTTAAAATAGCAGACCATGTTATTAGCTACGTGCCGACTGGGAGAGTGGAGAATGTGAATACCAGAAAACAATTCCTGAGGCGTGTCCGCCGATACACATGGACGATTGGTTATCTAAACAGCTAATAAGTGCAAGCACGTTCAAATTACTAATATAAATACTGCAAGCGAATCATAGAGTATAGAATTAAATGTTGAAAAAGACAAAAACATAAAATATACTATCACAAGTTAAGACCCTTATAGGACTATCAGTACATCAGTATGTTATTACAAGTATAATGCCAGCAATGAAATTAATATCACCTCCAGTACATCATCGTACGAGAAGGAACGTCTTGTTCGATCAGTCTCGTTCCAATTCTGAAGTTCCTTGTTCCCACTTCGGTCTCGTTTGTCAACCACGTTCCAGTTACGGCATTCCTTACTTGCACCTCGGTCCCATTCGGTCGTTTTTGTTCCTGTACCGCCATTTCTACATCACACCTCAGTGACTTTTGGTAGGTCTTATTTTATCATTCTCATTCCGGTTCTGACATTCCTCACCTCCCCCATCAATCTCATTTGGCCCATCTCCTTCCAGTTCGCCATTCCTCGCTCCCACCTCAGTCTCGTTTGGTCAGTCTCATTTGATTGGTTACATTCTACTTCCAGTGTTCCTCATTCTTGCCTCAGTCTTGTGTGGTTGGTCTCATCCCTGTTCCGCCATTCCTCACTCCTGCCTCAGCCTCGTTCAGTCACTCTCATTTTATCGGTCCCATTCCTCGTTCCTGCCTTGGACTCATTCTTTCGACCTTGTTACTGTTCTGCTGTTCCTCATTCCAGCCTTGGTCTCGTTTGGCTGAACTTGTTCGGTCAGTCTCATTTCTATTCTACTGTTACTCGCTCTCACCCCACCTTCATTCAGCCAGTCTCATTCTAATGGTCTCGTTACAGTTCCACTGTTCCTCATTCCCCCCATGGTTTCGTCTGGCAGGTCTCACTCCAGCTCTGCCAGTCCTTGTTTCCCACACCAGTCGTGTTCGGTCAGTCTCGTTTGATCAGCCTCATTCCATTTCCCCTGTTCGTCGTTTCTGGCTCGTTCCTCTTCCGCCATTTCTCATTCCCACCTCAATTTGAACCAGTCACTCACATTTGATTGCCCCCATACCTCGCTCCCGCCTCAGTCCTGTTCCGGTCATTCCCAGTGCTGCCTTGGCTTCATTCAGTCAGTCTCGTTTCGTTGTTCTCATTCCAGTTCTGCTGTTTGTCATTCCTGCGAGCCTCATTTGGTCAGATTTGTTCCTGTTTCGCCATTTCTCGTTCCTGCCTCGGTCTCGTTCCCATTCCACTGTTCCTCGGTGTCACCTCATACTTGTTCAGTCAGTCTTGTTCCACATCCAGCATTCCTCATTCCTGTATCTGTCTTGGTCAGTCGGTCTTGTTCATTTGGCCTCTGTAATCACTCTCGCATTTCCGTCACTATTAGGGAAGTACTTCATTAATTCTTCCTTTCATAATAATTTTCAGATAACATTATTTGAAATATTTAAGTAAAAATTTGAATTAAAAGGAAGTAAACTCACTAAAAGCATAAAGTTATAAGAAAGCAAAGCTTTAATATTGTGTGTCTTTTTTCTTTTTTTTTGTCTATATAAGCATGTAGCAATCGCTGTTAGATTATTATTATTCCGATTCCTGACCTGCGATTGCTGTTGTTACTATTGTTGCGATTCCTAATATTGTGAAGTACTGAAAATATCTGAAGTTATTTTAAAAAGTGTACTGATCATTTTACAAAAGTATTATCTGCGCCAAATCGGCATAATTTTCGTCATCCAAAATACAGTTTCAGAGACTTGAATATATTCAAAGAGAGGAAAAGATACATTATTTACAGATTAGAACTGAAGACTTGTGATATTTGACGTTAAATGGAATTACCAAGTGAAAACTAGAAGTTGAAATTAACTGCATTTTAGTGCGAATATTTGAAGAAGTTAACAGTGTCTTTATCGACATTCATGTGTTAGTATAAAATTTTAATACTGCAGACTGTTGGAATCTGTGGTCAGATGTAAACTTTGAGCTAGTCGAAACGTTTTGATAACTTGTTAACGAATAATTTTTGACCTATTTGAAGAGAAATAAAAATAGGAAAAACAATAAAATTGGCCAATCTATAATTAAAAATCAGAATCGATAGTTCTGGGCAGGAAGTTACGTCAATGCAGCCTATTCTGTAGCGTGTGTAATAAATAAAATGACTATAAATGATGTAAATTAAATTTCTTGTTGTTCAAATGTGTGTGAATTCCTAAAGGACGAAACTGCTGAGGTCATCGGTCCCTAGACTTACACACTACTTAAACTAACTTATGCTAAGGACAACACACACTCCCATGCCCGAGGGAGGACTCGAACCTCCGTCGGGAGCGGCCGCGCAGTCCGTGTCAGGGCGCCTCTAACCGCGCGGCCACTCCGCGCAGCGTGTCTTCTTGAAGCAAGGTGTGGTTCTTAAACTGTGTTCTTATAAGCGACCGGAGTATAACAGCTGAATTCGTCGCAGCGTTATTCAAATAAAACAAAATAAGAGCTGGCATACTACGGCAACACTACGTACGATTTACGTTGAGTTCTACACTCACAGCGACGCCACAGCCCAAGAAACCAATAATTAAAGTATCTACAGTCACGACAAGGCCACGACAACTCTACACCAGCTTCATCTTGTTCCATTTCCACCATTACAAGATATCTCCAAGTTCAGTCAGAGTCCCTCGTTCCTGTTCCGCCGTTTCTTGCCATGCTTGGTCTCGTTTGGTTAATCTCGTTTTTGTTTCGCCGTTTCCCATTCGTGACACAGTCTCGTTTTGTCAGTCGCATTCCCGTTCCGTTACCCTCTTGGTGTCATTCTGTAGACCTCGGTCAGTCAGTCTCGTTCCAGTTCCGGCATTCCTCTTTTTTGCCTCAGTTTTGTCTGGTCTGTCACGTTCCTGTTCTGTCGTTCCTCATTGCCCCCTGTGTCTCGCTTGGCCTGTGTCCTTGCTGCTGTGCCATTCCTCGTTCCTGACTTGGTCTCTTAGATTTGGTCTCATTCCAGTTCCGCCATTCCTGGTTCATATCTCAGTCTCGTTCGGTTGGTCTAATTCCAGTTCTACCATACCTCATTCCTTCTACAGTCTCGCTCAGTCAGTCTTGTTCGATCAGTATCGTTCTGTTCCCTTCGTTCCTCATTCCCTGCTCGATCTGATTCGGTCAGTCTCGTTCCTGTTCCGTCTTTTCTCGTTCTCACCTCAATCTCTTTCGGTTGGACCTGCTTGATGGGTTGCATTCCTGTTTTGTCGTTCCTCGTTCCAGTCTTGATCGCATTTGGGAGGTCTCATTCCCTTTTCCGCCATTCCAGTCCAGTCCAGTTCAGTAAGTATGCTTTCTGTCTGGAGGTTCTCATTGCCTCCTCTGTCGCTGTAATTCCTGTTCAGCTTTCCTTTGTTCCCACCTCTGTTTCAGTCGGTCTCGGTCCCTTTCCACCATTCTTCGTTCCCGCCTTAGTATCTTTCAGTCGGTCTAGTTCAATTGGTCTTGTTCCATTTCCACCGTTCCTCATTCCCAACTGTCGAACGTCTTGGAGATTCGTCGCTCTGTTACAGCATGTCCCTTATTGACGACACTGTATGCCTTAGCACTGAAATTTTTGTTCGTGACATACAGTGATGTCCGCAGAGCCGTGGATTGGTTAGCCACTTACGGCGAAGCTTCGTGGAACTGTGGAAACGTACATAAATGGGTGGTTTTGAAAACTGGCGCAGGGGTCAGGCCTACAAGCGTCGTCACACTGAGATTGTGCAACACAATTCGCTGTCTTGGCATCGACTTCACGGACGACATCTCAGATTAGATTAGATTAGATTAGATTAATACTAGTTCCATGGATCATGAATACGATATTTCGTAATGATGTGGAACGAGTCGAATTTTCCAATACATGACATAATTAGGTTAATTTAACAACATACTTAAGTTAATATAACAACTTTATTTTATTGTGTTTTTTGTTTTTCTTTATTTTTTATTTTTAGTTTTTAATTTTTTTATATTTTTTGTTTTTTTCTTAATTTATATCTAAAAATTCCTCTATGGAGTAGAAGGAGTTGTCATTCAGAAATTCTTTTAATTTCTTCTTAAATACTTGTTGGTTATCTGTCAGACTTTTGATACTATTTGGTAAGTGACCAAAGACTTTAGTGCCAGTATAATTCACCCCTTTCTGTGCCAAAGTTAGATTTAATCTTGAATAGTGAAGATCATCCTTTCTCCTAGTATTGTAGTTATGCACACTGCTATTACTTTTGAATTGGGTTTGGTTGTTAATAACAAATTTCATAAGAGAGTATATATACTGAGAAGCTACTGTGAATATCCCTAGATCCTTAAATAAATGTCTGCAGGATGATCTTGGGTGGACTCCAGCTATTATTCTGATTACACGCTTTTGTGCAATAAATACTTTATTCCTCAGTGATAAATTACCCCAAAATATGATGCCATATGAAAGCAATGAGTGAAAATAGGCGTAGTAAGCTAATTTACTAAGATGTTTATCACCAAAATTTGCAATGACCCTTATTGCATAAGTAGCTGAACTCAAACGTTTCAGCAGATCATCAATGTGTTTCTTCCAATTTAATCTCTCATCAATGGACACACCTAAAAATTTGCAATATTCTACCTTAGCTATATGCTTCTGATTAAGGTATATATTTATTAATGGCGTCATACCATTCACTGTACGGAACTGTATGTACTGTGTCTTATCAAAATTCAGTGAGAGTCCGTTTACAAGGAACCACTTAGTAATTTTCTGAAAGACAGTATTGACAATTTCATCAGTTAATTCTTGTTTGTCAGGTGTGATTACTATACTTGTATCATCAGCAAGGAGAACCAACTTTGCCTCTTCATGAATATAGAATGGCAAGTCATTAATATATAATAAGAACAACAAAGGACCCAAGACTGACTCACGCACGACGGCCCTTAATTATCGGAGCCTCTTGCAACACATACTTGCTGGACTTGTAGGTCGTCGTCTTCGGGCTTTGTACCTTCATCGATGGACCGACTTTACTAATATCTGTCAATCATCACGAACTTCGTGTGTAGCACAGACGCTACCAGTGCCCGAGCATTAGCCAGAGCCTCATGGCGGCATTCAGTTCATTTATCAGCACTGGCACGGTATTTACGGTAGGACAGGACTCGCTCACCCTTCCTATAGAACGCGGCAGACTTGGCCTTGTCAGTGTCTGTAATCGTGCGGTGTCTCTTTGCCTCGAGCTTTGGCGGCGATGCCCGACCAGTCTCATGGGCTTACTGATGGAGGCTCTGACACCATCTTCCCTTGACCATCTTGTGGCGCTTGACGAGAGACCTGTGCTATTTTCCTATTTTGGGAGGTTCAACTCACGGAATAACATACAGGGAGAGCCCTTCAAGATTCACACTGGGAGAATGAAAACACCAACGGTAATGCCAACATTAAAGCGACTAAACTGTCGCAGGACTAGGCATGCTCGGCAGAGTACCTGCTAAACAAGTTACTACCAGACAAAGACCCTTTGCATGTCCAACACAACCACATTAACCCACGCAGACAAATGAACATCAACTACATTAGTGGTGGAACCACTATTCCCTGCGCTCGTGAGGGGACTGCGCTGGCAATAACCGAACTCTGAGATGCAAAGGCTCCGGGCCAACTCAGAAAGCATTAAAACAGCTGCACCACAGATCGTCGTCTGCCTGACGGACTTACTTAATGACTCTTTACAGTTGTGGAGAATACCCGCTTATTGGAAGACGGTTAATGCAATGATTATCAAAAAATCAAAGGACTCAATAGACCCAAAATCATATAGACCGATCTTTCTACTGAATATACTTATTACTAGGCAAGGTCCAGGAGACACTACTGTGTGACAGTCACACAGACAGCTTATGTGCCTCAATCCACATCAGTATCGGTTACGGCCGCATAAGTCTATCGTCGAACCAGTAAATAGGGCTTTACTCCTAACTCAGCGCCCACAGGACAGATATGTGGTGGCAACACCGATTGATACATCTAGCGCTTTTGACATACTTTGGTGGCCTGCGCTATTCGCAAAGTTAAGAAAAATGCAAATTCCAACAGCTTTATATGACAGCTTCCGCGATTACTGTAGAGACAAATTTGTAGAATGCAGGGCACTGAAGAGTTGTCATGAAAAACACGAAAGGGTGCCTATAGGCTTCCATATGTGGACCCATATTCTGTGATATAGCTACTGAGCCGTTGATAGAGAATCTAGACGTAGAACAAATGGGACAGTAGCGTACGCTTATGGTTTGCTCGTATTGGTATCGGGAAAGTCGAGAACACACTTAGAACAAAAGACTGTGCAGCTCCTCGTAGACGTTAATGAATGGCGTAGTAACAATAATCTTACGATTTCAGTTAATAAAACGGTGTACTTACTACTGAAATGCGAACTTCAAAGAAACCCCAGCATCAAGCTAAATACCACAACCTTGCAACTCAAAAGAGTGACAAGATAGCTAGTTTTACAAATTGACGACGAACTGAAGTTCACGGAAGATACCAGACCTACAAGCGACAAAGCAACGAAAATAAGGCATAAATTAGTCAGACGAGATACTACAAAATATAGACTACATGTAAAGACAACACGCACATATCATATCACATTGTCCGAATATATACACTCCTGGAAATGGAAAAAAGAACACATTGACACCGGTGTGTCAGACCCACCATACTTGCTCCGGACACTGCGAGAGGGCTGTACAAGCAATGATCACACGCACGGCACAGCGGACACACCAGGAACCGCGGTGTTGGCCGTCGAATGGCGCTAGCTGCGCAGCATTTGTGCACCGCCGCCGTCAGTGTCAGCCAGTTTGCCGTGACATACGGAGCTCCATCGCAGTCTTTAACACTGGTAGCATGCCGCGACAGCGTGGACGTGAACCGTATGTGCAGTTGACGGACTTTGAGCGAGGGCGTATAGTGGGCATGCGGGAGGCCGGGTGGACGTACCGCCGAATTGCTCAACACGTGGGGCGTGAGGTCTCCACAGTACATCGATGTTGTCGCCAGTGGTCGGCGGAAGGTGCACGTACCCGTCGACCTGGGACCGGACCGCAGCGACGCACGGATGCACGCCAAGACCGTAGGATCCTACGCAGTGCCGTAGGGGACCGCACCGCCACTTCCCAGCAAATTAGGGACACTGTTGCTCCTGGGGTATCGGCGAGGACCATTCGCAACCGTCTCCATGAAGCTGGGCTACGGTCCCGCACACCGTTAGGCCGTCTTCCGCTCACGCCCCAACATCGTGCAGCCCGCCTCCAGTGGTGTCGCGACAGGCGTGAATGGAGGGACGAATGGAGACGTGTCGTCTTCAGCGATGAGAGTCGCTTCTGCCTTGGTGCCAATGATGGTCGTATGCGTGTTTGGCGCCGTGCAGGTGAGCGCCACAATCAGGACTGCATACGACCGAGGCACACAGGGCCAACACCCGGCATCATGGTGTGGTGAGCGATCTCCTACACTGGCCGTACACCACTGGTGATCGTCGAGGGGACACTGAATAGTCCACGGTACATCCAAACCGTCATCGAACCCATCGTTCTACCATTCCTAGACCGGCAAGGGAACTTGCTGTTCCAACAGGACAATGCACGTCCGCATGTATTACGTGCCACCCAACGTGCTCTAGAAGGTGTAAGTCAACTACCCTGGCCAGCAAGATCTCCGGATCTGTCCCCCATTGAGCATGTTTGGGACTGGATGAAGCGTCGTCTCACGCGGTCTGCACGTCCAGCACGAACGCTGGTCCAACTGAGGCGCCAGGTGGAAATGGCATGGCAAGCCGTTCCACAGGACTACATCCAGCATCTCTACGATCGTCTCCATGGGAGAATAGCAGCCTACACTGTACTAGTGCCGACATTGTGCATGCTCTGTTGCCTGTGTCTATGTGCCTGTGGTTCTGTCAGTGTGATCATGTGATGTATCTGACCCCAGGAATGTGTCAATAAAGTTTCCCCTTCCTGGGACAATGAATTCACGGTGTTCTTATTTCAATTTCCAGGAGTGTAGTATGCATTGCAGTGAGCATCTGGGCGCATCGACTGAGGCTTGCAACAAATGAAATCAGCGGAGGGACTATGCGTGGTGATGGGTGTATGTCCCACTGATACCACCATTCGTCAAAGAGCAGCAGTGTACTGGTTGAAGAAATGAAATGAAATGATCGTGTGGCATTGATGGCCGTGAGGCCCAGTACGGGGAAGTTCGGCCGCCAGATTGCTAGTCCAATTTCAGATGGCGCCACACTGGGCAACTTGCGCATCGGTGATGATGAAATGATGATGATGAGGACAACAAAACATCCAATCCACGGGCGGAGAAAATCTCGAACCCGGCCGGGAATCGAAGCATGTCAGGCAAGCACGTTACCACTCAGCCAAGCAGGCGGACACTGATTGAACAAAAAACAAATGCGGCAAGGTGTCTGAAATTATAGGGCGGGACATCATACGAGGGTCACTCCAAAAGAAATGCACACTATTTTTTTTTAAATCCATCTTTTATTCCACATGTTTGAAAGTTTTACAGTTTGTAGATACATCCTTTAGGAACAATATTTTCATTTCTCCACATGATTTCCATCCCTCTCAACTGCCTTACGCCATCTTGGAACCAGCGCCTGTATACCCGCATGGTAAAATTGTGGACCAACCTGTTGGAGGTACTGTTTGGCAGCGTGCACAAGAGAGTCATCATCTTCAAACCTTGTTCCACAAGGTTTTTGACTGATATGTGGCCGTGTATTGTCGTGCAACAGCAAAACATCCTGCTTTTGCCTATGTGGTCGAACACGACTTAGTCGAGCTTGAAGTTTCTTCAGTGTCGTCACATATCCATCAGAATTTATGGTGGTTCCACTTGGCATGATGTCCACAAGCAAGAGTCCTTCGTAATCGGAAAACACCGCAGCCATAAGTTTTCCAGCAGAAGGTGTGGTTTCCGAATTTTTTTTCTTGGGTGAATTTGCATGATGCCACTCCATTGATTGCCTCTTCGTCTCTGGTGAAAAATGATGGAGCCTTGTTTCATCACCTGTCACAATTCTTCCAAGAAATTCATCTCCACCATTCTCGTACTGTTCAAAAAGTTCGCTGCATACTGTTTTTCTTGTTTCTTTGTGAGCCACTGTCAACATCCTGGGCACTCACCTGGTGCAAACCTTTTTTATAGCCAACACTTTCAGTATTCTGCAAACGCTTCCTTCCCTTATCCCAACCTAGCGTGACAATTCGTTCACTGTGATGCGCCTGTCAGCAGTCACCAATTCGTTAACTCTCTGCACATTGTCTGGAGTGTGTGCAGTACGAGGCCTGCCGCTGCGAGGACAATCCTCAATATTGCCGTGCCAGCTTTCATCACGTAACCTGGTTACCCACCGACTAACTGTACTGCGATCGACAGCAGCATCTACATACACCTTTTTAAACCTCTTGTGCATGTTTCCCACCGCCTCGTTTTCACAGCATAGGAATTCTGTGACAGCTCGTTGCTTCTGACGAACATCAAGTGTAGCAGCCATCTTGAAGACATGCTGTGACGGCGCCACTCACGGGAACAGTTTGAACTAGGTTTGAAAACAAGCGGGAAGGATGTATCTACACACTGTAAAACTTTCGCACAGGCAGAATGAAAACTTTATTTTTACAAAAATAGTGTGTATTTCTTTTGGAGTGACCCTTGTACAAGGGCTCCAACTAAACCGCTCGCGGAATGAAACCTGGCAGAGAGAATGGGATTCGACAGAAAAAGGGGGTAACATCAAACCGTTTCCCAAACATCAAGGAATTAATGAGGCTACAACATATAGATCCCACACGTGGTGCCAGCCGTGGTGGCCAAGCGGTTCTAGGCGCTTCAGTCCGGAACCGCGCTGTTGCTGTTCGCAGGTTCGAATCCTGCCTCGGGCATGGATGTGTGTGATGTCCTTAGGTTTAAGTATTTCTAAGTTCTAGGGGACTGATGACCTTAGAAGTTAAGTCCCATAGTGGTCAGAGCCACACGTGGTATGGTCTATTCCCTCACGGGCCATGGTCCATGTTCAGAACACCCCCTTTCGTCTGTCTCAGCTGAACACCCATGCGCACTTGGAGGCAACTAGGAACTCCTGAACATGTCACTTTACCAAGTTGCCTTCCATTAGGAGTGTGGAATGCACTCAACGACTGTGATATGACTTTCAAAATGATGGAGCACTTCCTTTCTGGCTTTATTTGAGCAAATACAGATTTCGGCCGGTAGCTGGCCATTACCAATTCAGTGTTTTAGAGTTTTAATACATATCCCAGTACGTCGGTCCCCTGTTGTTTGGGCTCCTGTCACAGTTCATTAAAAACTACTGTATAATCATTGCTGTGACAGAATCACACACATACGACCCAGAACTGAGTATTACAACACAGGGTAAATTCTACGACAGTCGCAGGATTGCATCATACTGAACGGCATAACCGATAATGTGCCACATACGTTACAAATTGTACAAACTACAACTAAAACATCCACAAATGAGAGCAAACACACAAACACGGGAACAGGATACTTGGAATGACACAGACACAAACAGAGAAACAGACTCAGACGGTGAAATAGATGCAAACACTGAGATTAATATACAGACCTAGATGTAAGATAGGACTAAATTAAGGAACATGGAAATGTATCAACGGTAATATGTAGAAAAGTCTAATTTAAATGATATTATTGATTATTAAGCATAGCTAAAATAATACCTGTATGAAAACGATGTAATGATGTAATATAAGAGTAATGCAAAACATGTCTGTACACATAAATTACCAAATGAGAATCAAAGATATATTTTCTACGCTGCCTCGAATGGAACAGGCTCGATGATTTGCCGAGCCCTCACACTCAAGATGGCTAGGTGGTGGGATCTCTAACATAAATCTATGTACTTTCCTTTTATTTTTTATTTCTTCTTCTCAAATGTAAGATTCTTGTTATCTAAGAAAAACAAAAATCTGAATTTAGAATATGTCATAAAGTGGTAGTATGTCATAACCTCTTTTAATTTTCTAAATTTGTATCTTCTTTTCATAAATTGTTAACTTTAAGATTTTTATTCCTTAATTGCATTTAAATCTATAAGTACTTAAAGCTGCAATATAACTAATCCTTATTACAAGTAAGAAATGTCAAATAAGTTTCAGATTCTGTACATCTACAATTTCATATTGTGAAAATACAGCCTGCCTTAGTAACTAGATGGCAGGTCATTTGTAAATGGTTGAAGTAAATAAATAAAATAAGTATCTGCGGGACGTTCTCCCTGTCTCTCCCTTACTAAAGGCCAGCGACATCTATCCAGTGATCCCTACAACCTGGATGTAGAAGTCTGGTCTCTAAGTATAGAACTACAGCATACCTGCAGAGCCATGTGCTTTGCATCGTCCTCCACGCTTTAGTTTGGCAAATAAATTTCCATCCGTCTGAACATGACAAATAACTGCAGCCGGATCTCTTGTTTTGAACTTTATGTCAACAAGTGATGTAATAGGCTGATGCGGGAGCAGAATGGAAAAGTATTTTCTTTTCGTGTTCTAGTGACATTTCCTAGTAGCCATGTTGTAGTAGGCAAGAAATGAAATATGAGCATATATTGCTGGCAAGATCAGACAGCTAAAATTCAACACCCAGGTAGAACAGAGTTCACTGCATCTATCGCACAGTACTCCACCGCCGCCGGCCGGAGTGGCCGAGCGGTTCTAGGCGCTTCAGTCTCTAACCGCGCAACCGCTACGGTCGCAGGTTCGAATCCTGCCTCGGGCATGGATGTGTGTGATGTCCTTAGGTTACTTAGGTTTAAGTAGTTCTACGTTCTAGGGGACTGATGACCTCAGATGTTAAGTTCCATAGTGCTCAGAGCCATTTGAACCATTTGAACTCAACCGCCTGTCGCCCAATGTTGTCGAACAGACAAACCCTAACGTGCATTGGAAGGTAGTGTGACGCACTGTCGACTCTGTGACGCTAGATTCAGACGTACGTTCGACCTGGTACATAACGGTGAACAAAAACAGATTGCTCGAGAGAGACTCCACAGCATCCACCTTATCTTGTCGCGATTGCAGTTTATTGTATCGCGACATCGCTGCTCGCGTTGGTCGAAATCCAATGACTGTTAGCAGTATATGGAATCTATGGGTTCAGGAGGGTAATACGGAACGCCGTTCTGGATCCCAACGGCCTCGTATCACGAGCAGTCGAGATGACATTCATCTTATCCGCATGGCTGTAACGGATCGTGCAGCCAAGTCTCGATCCCCGAGTCAACAGATGGGGACGTTTGCGAGACAACAACCATCTGCACGAACAGTTCGACGACGTTTGCAGCAGCATGGACTATCAGCTCGGAGACCGTGGCTGCGGTTACCCTTGCCGCTGCATCGCAGACAGGAGCGCCTGCGATGGTGTACTCAACCACGAACCTAGATGCACAATGGCAAAACGTCATTTTTTTCGGATGAATCCAGGTTCTGTTTACAGCATCATGATGGTCGCATCCGTGTTTGGCGACGTAGCGGTGAACGCACATTGGAAGCGTGTATTCGTCATTGCCATACTGGGGTATCACCCGGCGTGATGGTATGGGGTGCCATTGGTTACACGTCTCGGTCACCTCTTGTTCGCATTGACGGCACTTTGAACAGTGGACGTTACATTTCAGATGTGTTACGACCCGTGGCTCTACCCTTCATTCGATCCCTGCGAAACCCTACATTTCAACAGGATAATGCACGACCGCATGTTGCAGATCCAGTGCGGACCATTCTGGATAGCGAAAATGTTCGACTGCTACCCTGGCCAGCACAGGTCTCTCACCAACTGAAAACGTCTGGTCAATGGTGGCCTAGCAACTGGCTCGTCACAATACGCCAGTCACTACTCTTGATGAACTGTGGTATAGTGTTGAAGCTGCATGGGCAGCTGTACCTGTACACGCCATCCAAGCTCTGTTTGACTCAATGCCCAGGCGTATGAAGGCCGTTATTACGGCCAGAGGTGGTTGTTCTGGGTACTGATTTCTCAGGATCTATACACCCAAATTGCGTGAAAATGTAATCACATGTCAGTTCTAGTATAATATATGTAATAGTATATTTGTCCAATGAATACCCTTTTATCATCTGTATCTCTTCTTGGTGTAGCAGTTTTAATGGCCAGTGGTGTAGTAACGAACGAAAATCTTAATTACAAACTTTGAATCACAATTTTGTAATAAAATAACTTTTTAACTTTTAATTCCTGGTCGTAAGAAAATAAGTCAAAATTTGATGCAGGCATCGAGTGTTACATAGTTACAAATAAAAAGGAAGAGTGAACGGCCAGAGGTGGTTGTTGTGGGTACTGATTTCTCAGGATCTATACACCCAAATTGCGTGAAAATGTAATCACATGTCAGTTCTAGTATAATATATGTAATAGTATATTTGTCCAATGAATACCCTTTTATCATCTGTATCTCTTCTTGGTGTAGCAATTTTAATGGCCAGTGGTGTAGTAACGAACGAAAATCTTAATTACAAACTTTGAATCACAATTTTGTAATAAAATAACTTTTTAACTTTTAATTCCTGGTCGTAAGAAAATAAGTCAAAATTTGATGCAGGCATGGAGTGTTACATAGTTAGAAATAAAAAGGAATAGTGAACGAATAGAAATGAACGGGTCGCAAAGAAGGAAGCTCGCCAGATAACTAGTTCCCAAAGATGAGCGAGTTTGCCCATATCTAATTCCCCAGCACAAGCCGTCCTTTTCAGCGATCGAGGGTTGTTCGAGCCACATGTGAAATTCTCGTACCGTCTCGTTGCCTCCTTGACAGAATCATTACGTGAGAAGTTTAGAATGTGGTTTCGCAGTAAGCTAACCGTAAAGCCATCTCGGTGTCACACAGCACAGGGTTTGCGTGCAACGTATCGCTATTCTGGTGACACGGGACGGTAAGGCGATTGTACTCGTAGAAGCGGGCGCGGGAATGGTCACCGTAATTGCAAAACCTCGGCTGCCGTCGCAACACTGCCAACAGTCTAACGTCCGTTTGTTGACAACCCAGAACACACTGATATCCATCGAGGAAATGGGATTCCTCTGAAAGAAACGACACAGGTTCCGCACGTATCGCTCGTCTAATTCACGATTCTGTTTTTCTGAATTTCCTAAAGGTATAGGACAGTATACCACACACTCATTTGATAAAGAATGTACGAGTAGAATGCATAGACGCCGTACTACTGGAGAAAATAGAGTAAAAGTGACCAAGTAAACAAGCTTCCGTGTTTCAGTGTGAGACATAAGTCTTGTTGTGATGAACAGCGACTACACTTCCTCCCCTACCCCTTACTATCTCCGACTTTTTTTTTTAAATCGAGCTGTAATGTATAAAAGGCACCTCAGTGTTTATGACGTCACTTCTGAACAATGTGTCGTACAATGCTATAATTTTCCAGGTACATTCAGTGGTATATATGGATACTGTCTGCAAAATGTGTTGCTTATCGAATTATTAGTAAGGAAGCAATAAGTTAATCGTCATGCCTGATACTGCAGTTTTACTGCACAAACAGCGAAAATGTAGTAAGCGATAATTTTTTTGCTTTCATTTTTCTGTGGGAAATGTGAGTGACGAAAGAATCCCTAAAAGGTTTCAAATGATGGGTCAAGTTTGTTGGAAATAGGTAAGTTCTCTCATTCTGAAATACTTGATGAATATAGTCTGTGTTATTTGCGCGCCGTGAGTTACACTGCGGCAAGACGTGTACGCAGTTACTGACTTTAATGCTTGACTTACTGTGTTAAATATTTAATGTAAGTTGACAGTCATTAATGAGTAGGTCATAACAGCGCTTTTGCATTCGTACAGTCATTCAATCAAACAATAAAATCTTTGTTTTCCCGTGGAAGCCCCCGGTAAGTTGGTAAGCTGCAACTCGAACTCTACCCAGTGCACGTCTTACTGTTTAGTAAGACACAGGGTGCCCCAGGAGGACCGGTCAGTATTCACGGATATGACAGGACCTATCGTTCGAAGCAAAACGGTTTCGTAAAAGTGGTCGCTTAAATGCTTACCTTAATTGCGGCGACCATTTATCGAAGATGAAAAAATGCACATAGCTCTTAAGGTATGCATTTCAGTCCATGTTTACTCAACGGTTTTGCTTCGAACGGTCGTTAAACCTGAATATTAACCACTCCTCGTCGGACACCCTGTAGATAGTAGGATGCTGCACGTGTCTCACCCAAGAAACTTTCCCATCTGTTCTCAGTCCTAAGGTAGTCAGTTCTACGTTCCATGGATCGCCCGACAGTTTCTTTTATCAAAATGATGTGGAACAAGTCAATTTACTGGATGTGTATACTTCAATGGTTAGTGTTGATTTTTAGTTCTACTCATGCAACTTTTTTTGAAAAAAATTGTTATTTTTTTACTAGCTACTATTTTTTAAGCAGAATTTCGCTGTTGTCCAGGAGAATTGATTTTCAAAGAAGTTTGAGATGATCCAATTCGCTTTTTACTGGATCGTTCAACGGACAGGCTTGGTCCTCGACTCTGCTAGTAACTCCTTTTTCTTTACATTCTATCCGTCTGAGAAAAGAGTCCTTTGCTCTTGTCATTTAATCAATAACACCAATTGTTTGATGGCAGAGCTCTCGGAATTCCAGGTTAGTCACCTCAGCTATCATAAGGTTAAATAGTTAACGGCTCTTGTCAGATAGTTTCCCGATGTATTGACTAATAAGTTGGGCGTAACCGATCTAATCAAATACAAAATCCATCCGAGCTACGACATCGAAGTACGGCATACGACGCATCGTCTCTCTCTCCCCCTAAGATGAGAATATTACGACAAAAGATTCATGATACGCTGCAGGATGGTGTTATTAGACCATCAACTTTCCCCTATGCTTCACCTCTATTTCTCGTTCTTAAGGGGCAGGGTGAGAATTACTGGCCGGCAGTCGATTATCGCGGCTTTAATGAGAACATTATTTTGGAGTCAATTTCCCTTCCTGATGTGCATAATTGCTTCACACGGTTTGCTAGTACTTGCTGTTTTACCGTACTTTATTGAAATGAAGCTATACTATAGTATCAGATCCCATTATGCGAGGAGTCTGAGAACGTTACTGCCTTTTGTACAGATTGGAATCTGTACCAATTTAACCGGGTACCATTTCTACCGTGGCTGTGGTTCTTACGTGACATTTATACCTTGTTTTCGGCGACTTTGGTTGTGTATACAATTATCTTAATGGTGCGGTTGGTGGCTTACAACCGCTCTTTTCATGAACATCTTTCTCATCTCAAGCACGTATTTTTAAAGCTTCGATCTGCCGGATTAACTGTCAGAACATTGAAAATTACTCTTGCTAGGTAACAGACTACTTTCTTGGGTCGCCGGGTTTCCAGGGATGGTATTAGCGTTGATCAAAAACGCACTTCCCATTTGAGAAAATGTCCTCCCTCAAAGAATAAAAAAAAATTGGGAGAGCCAATGATTTTTGGAAGTTCATCCCTAATTGCCCCCAACTTGCTGCTCCCCTTAACAATCCGCGTAACAAGGGAGGAAATTTACTTTGGGGAGAGAGAGACAGCAATTCGCCTTTGAATCCGCTAAGACCACCCTCAGCAACCATCCTGTATCGACTGTTCCGGGCCGGTCGCAGTCGCCACTCTGGTGCTTTATCTTTCCTGCCACGGCCAGGGCGCTAAGCAGCGCCCTCTGGGACCTACGCAAGGAGTAACGAGGCGAGGTCCTGAAGGAGTGGTGCTCCAGGACGTGGTGGAAGACGGTTGTCGGGGTGACGCAGCGAGTCTGGGACCGGACCTATCGCATGGATACATACAAGTTGCCTTTGAACGGAAGGCGCCGTACCAAGCATCGGGAAGCGGGCGTCCTCTAATTTTTGTGAAGGCATAACGATTTTTGCATTGGATGTCCCAGTGGCTCCCGAGAGTTGCGGTGGCTGCTTTCGGAGAAGAGAATTGGTAAGAGCTTGTGTCTACGCTCTTTTCCGTACGATGTTGCTGCCTGCCGTATTAAACGGGTGAAAATCAGGCGCTTCTATTGACTATACGGGAACTGGTGATGTAAAATTACACTTGTGATTGAGTCTCACTCGTACTGCGACAATTTAAGGCCGAAAACTGTGGTGGTTTCATTAGGTCTGGTTCTTTGCTGTGCAACTAAGGGAGTCAGTTATTTGGCTCAAATGGCTCTGAGCACTATGGGACTTAACATCTATGGTCATCAGTCCCCTAGAACTTAGAACTACTTAAACCTAACTAACCTAAGGACATCACACAACACCCAGTCATCACGAGGCAGACAAAATCCCTGACCCCGCCGGGAATCGAACCAGGGAACCCGGGCGCGGGAAGCGAGAACGCTACCGCACGACCACGAGCTCCGGACTCAGTAATTTGGGGTAACTGAGGGAGCACCATTATGTTGTTCTAAGTGATACGTTCTCCACGTTTTGACTATGGCATTGCGAATCGAAATCGTGGGGGAGTAAACGTGTGAGTAATTTGCTATTGTGTTGATGGTTATGTTGTAAACACTGTTCTCTGGTGTGTTAAATCACATGCTGATTTATAGCCAATCTGTTGGGTGTTGTGTGCTGTCCTTAGGTTAGTTAGGTTACGTGGTTCTAAGTTCTAGGGGACTGATGACCATAGATGTTAAGTCCCATAGTGCTCAGAGCCATTTTATAGCCAATCTAAGCAGAAGTAACCATTGCTACTTGCTTATGTGCTACTGTCCTTATGATTGGCATTGTTTGTCTTTTGATTGTGGGTGTGCTACTGTTAAAAAAAAATACGGCTACTATTCATAAGGGTCTAGTAAGGAAATTGCTTAAGCTTTTATCATATGCTGGTCTGTTTGCCTGTCACATTGGCTTTCTATGCAGTAACGGAAGGAATGTGTATGGTGGTTCAAGGTAGTAGGCTGACTAGTATCTGAACTGGTGTTGAGGTTAAGGGCGATATCAGCATCCCGCAAACCCGCACGCTGCGCGTAGTTAAATGTTCCGCTATTGGGGAGCCGGCTCTCTGTTCTTGGATTTTGTAAGGATACGTGATGAGTGCATCGCTGTAGTTTTTCGCGTGCTAAATTGTGGGGCGTTGGTGCCGTCCTAGGGCTAGACTTGTGATGTATGTTATGTTGAAAGGGAATTAACTGTACCAAACTTAAGAGAGCTTTTAGTTTGTTTTAGGTCTGTACATGGAATGATGTTGATATTTTGTCGATTGCGGCCATAATTTCCTGTGTGGGGAGAGTCTCTGAGGGACTTGTATTGTACTGTTGCAGTGCAGTCCATCTGAAACGTGCTGCTTAAAACTTGGGACTGCAGCTCTCTGATGTTATACACTCCTGGAAATGGAAAAAAGAACACATTGACACCGGTGTGTCAGACCCACCATACTTGCTCTGGACACTGCGAGAGGGCTGTACAAGCAATGATCACACGCACGGCACAGCGGACACACCAGGAACCGCGGTGTTGGCCGTCGAATGGCGCTAGCTGCGCAGCATTTGTGCACCGCCGCCGTCAGTGTCAGCCAGTTTGCCGTGGCATACGGAGCTCCATCGCAGTCTTTAACACTGGTAGCATGCCGCGACAGCGTGGACGTGAACCGTATGTGCAGTTGACGGACTTTGAGCGAGGGCGTGTAGTGGGCATGCGGGAGGCCGGGTGGACGTACCGCCGAATTGCTCAACACGTGGGGCGTGAGGTCTCCACAGTACATCGATGTTGTCGCCAGTGGTCGGCGGAAGGTGCACGTGCCCGTCGACCTGGGACCGGACCGCAGCGACGCACGGATGCACGCCAAGACCGTAGTATCCTACGCAGTGCCGTAGGGGACCACACCGCCACTTCCCAGCAAATTAGGGACACTGTTGCTCCTGGGGTATCGGCGAGGACCATTCGCAACCGTCTCCATGAAGCTGAGCTACGGTCCCGCACACCGTTAGGCCGTCTTCCGCTCACGCCCCAACATCGTGCAGCCCGCCTCCAGTGGTGTCGCGACAGGCGTGAATGGAGGGACGAATGGAGACGTGTCGTCTTCAGCGATGAGAGTCGCTTCTGCCTTGGTGCCAATGATGGTCGTATGCGTGTTTGGCGCCGTGCAGGTGAGCGCCACAATGAGGACTGCATACGACCGAGGCACACAGGGCCAACACCCGGCATCATGGTGTGGGGAGCGATCTCCTACACTGGCCGTACACCACTGGTGATCGTCGAGGGGACACTGAATAGTGCACGGTACATCCAAACCGTCATCGAACCCATCGTTCTACCATTCCTAGACCGGCAAGGGAACTTGCTGTTCCAACAGGACAATGCACGTCCGCATGTATCCCGTGCCACCCAACGTGCTCTAGAGGGTGTAAGTCAACTACCCTGGCCAGCAAGATCTCCGGATCTGTCCCCCATTGAGCATGTTTGGGACTGGATGAAGCGTCGTCTCACGCGGTCTGCACGTCCAGCACGAACGCTGGTCCAACTGAGGCGCCAGGTGGAAATGGCATGGCAAGCCGTTCCACAGGACTACATCCAGCATCTCTACGATCGTCTCCATGGGAGAATAGCAGCCTGCATTGCTGCGAAAGGTGGATATACACTGTACTAGTGCCGACATTGTGCATGATCTGTTGCCTGTGTCTATGTGCCTGTGGTTCTGTCAGTGTGATCATGTGATGTATCTGACCCCAGGAATGTGTCAATAAAGTTTCCCCTTCCTGGGACAATGAATTCACGGTGTTCTTATTTCAATTTCCAGGAGGGTATGTTACTGTTTAATCTTAAATGTCTTGGATGTAATGTGGTTGTTGAGGATTATGTAATTAATTTGGATCGCTGGTTCCTTAAAGGAAGTATTTCGTTTTAAAATATGTGCTCAGTCAGAGCCTATTTAAATATGATTTTAACTCATCATTCAAATTTTCTAGACTTGCTTTCTGAAAAGGCTTTCAGGTAATAATTGCTATTTGCCTGTTTAAATGTTTGAGTGACTTAAAGGAAAAGAATATTATTTTGTAATTTGTACTGATTGTTCCTTTTGGGTAATACCTGACTTATGTGTTCAATAAATGAGTGTCTAGTCAAAGGTGATGCACTGGTCTATTGCTAGCCTACCCCTTCCACTCCACAGCCTATTGAGATTCTTTGTGTCGAAATTGTGTTCAGGACACCATTCTGACCGGACACCTCAATGTCCTTAGGTTAGTTAGGTTTAAGAAGTTCCAAGTTCTAGGGGACTGATGACCTCATATGTTAAGTCCCACAGTGCTCAGTACCATTTGAACTATTTGAACTGGTCCGGACTTTGGAAAGAGATTTATATCTGGAGTAGCTGCTGTACTTTTACAGGAAGGTAGAGCTGAAGGACGCCCTTTAGCTTTTGCCTCGAGGAGATTAGCAGGTTCTGAACTAAGGTACTCGGTTTATGAGTGTGAGGCGGTGGCTGTTCTTATTTGCTCTCGAGAGATTTAAATACCAATTCAAGCATAGGGAATCTGACTTGGAGACTGACAACCAAGCCTTGGATCTTGACGCGCCCTAGGAAGACTGGCAGGATTGCAACGTGGGCCGTTCGTATATACCTGCCATCCGCTTCAGAGTGCGTCATGTTAGACGTTCCGATAATCGGGTTGTGGATGCGCTTAGCCACATGTTTGGTGATGGCACTCAGGAATCTGAAGGCTGTTCATTATTGGCCATTTCACCAGTCTGTAGTGTTTTAAATGAGGTACCACAACTCTTTGGGGATCTCAGTGTTAAACAGGATCAGAATCATCATTTAGGCATTATTAGGGAGCGTGTGTTGGCTGGGGAGGCTACTCCCTGCTTTTTTTATCGATTTCTTGCCTTCCGTCTTTGATTACTTTCATGCTTCATTGTTGGATTGTCATTTGGGCTTTCACAAGACCCTTACTAAGTGCGTTGTCACCTTACCTGGCCTTCCTTGTATAAGGACATTCTTTGCTTAGTCAGCGAGGGTGAATTGTGTAAAATGTGTAAACCCAACACCAACTCACGTAAGGGGCTTTTACATTCTGAGCGAGAACGGTGCCCAATGGATAAATATTTTGTGTAAGTCTGCAGGCTTTCGTGGCCGTTGTCACTGAAGCTAAAATCTGCTTCTTTGAAGCCTTCTAGTTGGCTCCGCTATGTGGACGATACATTTGTTATACGGCCACACGGCGAAGAAGAACTTCATGCTTTCCACAACTTCTTAAATGGAATTCACCCCAAAATCAAATTTACCTTGGAGGTTGAGAGTGAGGTCGGTCTCCCGGTCCTAGATGTGTTGGTATACAGAAGATCTGGTAACACTCTAGGTCACAGAGTGTACAGAAAGCCGACTAACACAAACAGGTATTCAGATGCCACTTTGCTCCACCACCCAGCCCAGAAGCAAGCAGAACTCAACACTCTGTCTTCATATGGCTTCCGTATCAGTGATGACGACAACTTGGAATCAGAGTTGAATTTTTTCAAGACTGTGCGACCTGCGCAATGTTCCAATCTGTAGGTACAGATCTATCGGTGAGCGAGCGGTTGTATATGATTGCTAAGTAGGGAGCTATTGTATCAGATTACGCTGATACAATAGCTCCCTACTTAGCAATCATATACAACCGCTCGCTCACCGATAGATCTGTACCTACAGATTGGAACATTGCGCAGGTCGCACCAGTGTTTAAGAAGGGTAGTAGGAGTAATCCATCGAACTACAGACCTATATCATTGACATCGGTTTGCAGTAGGGTTTTGGAGCATATATTGTATTCAAACATTATGAATCACCTTGAAGGGAACGATCTATTGATACGTAATCAGCATGGTTTCAAAAAACATCGTTCTTGTGCAACGCAGCTAGCTCTTTATTCGCACGAAGTAATAGCCGCTACCGACAGGGGATCTCAAGTTGATTCCGTATTTCTAGATATCCTCACAAGCGACTTCTAATTAAGCTGTGGGCCTATGGGGTATCGTCTCAGTTGTGCGACTGGATTCGTGATTTCCTGTCAGGAAGGTCGCAGTTCGTAGTAATAGAAGGCAAATCATCGAGTAAAATTGAAGTGATATCAGATGTTCCCCAGGGAAGCGTACTGGGACCTCTGCTGTTCCTGATCTATATAAATGACCTGGGTGACAATCTGAGTAGTTCTCTTAGGTTGTTCGCAGATGATGCTGTAATTTATCGTCTAGTAAGGTCATCCGAAGACCAGTATCAGTTGCAAAGCGATTTAGAAAAGATTGCTGTATGGTGTGGCAGGTGGCAGTTGAAGCTAAATAACGAAACGTGTCAGATAACCCACATGAGTTCCAAAAGAAATCCGTTGGAATTCGATTACTCGATAAATAGTACAATACTCAAGGCTGTCAATTCAACTAAGTACCTGGGTATTAAAATTACGAACAACTTCAGTTGGAAAGACCACATAGATAATATTGTGGGGAAGGCGAGCCAAAGGTTGCGTTTCATTGGCAGGACACTTAGAAGATGCAACAAGTCCACTAAAGAGACAGCTTACACTACACTCGTTCGTCCTCTGTTAGAATATTGCTGCGCGGTGTGGGATTCTTACCAGGTGGGATTGACGGAGGACATCTAAAGGGTGCAAAAAAGGGGAGAGAGTGTGGCAGATATTGAAACATCCCCTTTTGAACAATTATACACGACTGTGCTTAAACTGACGCACAATATTTTTAGCGCAACGCAATCTGACTTTCAATAATCTCTACAAGAGAATGGCCCTGACTAACATTAACCTGTACTTTTCACAAATCACTTACCTCACAAAAATCTTGGTTACTCCCACTACTGCAATACAGCGACGCCACTACTGCCAGCTAAATAAAAGATTCAAACTATGGAAGGCACTAAATACTGATAGGGATAATTAGCAAATGAAAGATATTAATAGAGAACAAACAATGTATTTACCTTGATAGTCATCATATATATATATATATATATATATATATATATATATATATATATATATATATATACTCCTGGAAATTGAAATAAGAACACCGTGAATTCATTGTCCCAGGAAGGGGAAACTTTATTGACACATTCCTGGGGTCAGATACATCACATGATCACACTGACAGAACCACAGGCACATAGACACAGGCAACAGAGCATGCACAATGTCGGCACTAGTACAGTGTATATCCACCTTTCGCAGCAATGCAGGCTGCTATTCTCCCATGGAGACGATCGTAGAGATGCTGGATGTAGTCCTGTGGAACGGCTTGCCATGCCATTTCCACCTGGCGCCTCAGTTGGACCAGCGTTCGTGCTGGACGTGCAGACCGCGTGAGACGACGCTTCATCCAGTCCCAAACATGCTCAATGGGGGACAGATCTGGAGATCTTGCTGGCCAGGGTAGTTGACTTACACCTTCTAGAGCACGTTGGGTGGCACGGGATACATGCGGACGTGCATTGCCCAGTTGGAACAGCAAGTTCCCTTGCCGGTCTAGGAATGGTAGAACGATGGGTTCGATGACGGTTTGGATGTACCGTGCACTATTCAGTGTCCCCTCGACGATCACCAGTGGTGTACGGCCAGTGTAGGAGATCGCTCCCCACACCATGATGCCGGGTGTTGGCCCTGTGTGCCTCGGTCGTATGCAGTCCTGATTGTGGCGCTCACCTGCACGGCGCCAAACACGCATACGACCATCATTGGCACCAAGGCAGAAGCGACTCTCATCGCTGAAGACGACACGTCTCCATTCGTCCCTCCATTCACGCCTGTCGCGACACCACTGGAGGCAGGGTGCACGATGTTGGGGCGTGAGCGGAAGACGGCCTAACGGTGTGCGGGAGCGTAGCCCAGCTTCATGGAGACGGTTGCGAATGGTCCTCGCCGATACCCCAGGAGCAACAGTGTCCCTAATTTGCTGGGAAGTGGCGGTGTGGTCCCCTACGGCACTGCGTAGGATCCTACGGTCTTGGCGTGCATCCGTGCGTCGCTGCGGTCCGGTCCCAGGTCGACGGGCACGTGCACCTTCCGCCGACCACTGGCGACAACATCGATGTACTGTGGAGACCTCACGCCCCACGTGTTGAGCAATTCGGCGGTACGTCCACCCGGCCTCCCGCATGCCCACTATACGCCCTCGCTCAAAGTCCGTCAACTGCACATACGGTTCATGTCCACGCTGTCGCGGCATGCTACCAGTGTTAAAGACTGCGATGGAGCTCCGTATGCCACGGCAAACTGGCTGACACTGACGGCGGCGGTGCACAAATGCTGCGCAGCTAGCGCCATTCGACGGCCAACACCGCGGTTCCTGGTGTGTCCGCTGTGCCGTGCGTGTGATCATTGCTTGTACAGCCCTCTCGCAGTGTCCGGAGCAAGTATGGTGGGTCTGACACACCGGTGTCAATGTGTTCTTTTTTTACATTTCCAGGAGTGTATATAGCAGTTCATGACAAATTTCAAAACTCCGCCATCTCTCTCCCCACATCCACCACTGCTGGCGGCTCACCTCCAACTGCGCTACGCTACGCGCTGTTCACAGCCAGCTGCCTAACACTACAATGGCGAGTATTACAACAATGCAAAGCAGCCACCGACTGCACACAGCACAGCCAGTGATTTTCATACAGAGGTGGCGTTACCAATAAAAAAACCTAAACAGCCTACTTACATAGCCCCCATGCTCCCCACAAAAAATTTTACAAATTGGTGTGGGCAGTGGCCAATACATATTTGTTAAAATTTTTCATAATCGTAATTACAATAACAAAGAAATCAAATGCACACACTTATTGATACAATGTTGGTCAAAAGCTAAAATTTTCTCACAGTCCACAAAGACAGTCCTGATCATTCATCACATTGCAGTGTTTTTCTCAAAGTCTGAGCAGTAAAAGAAAATGCACACGGAAGTAGTGGATTTCCATGCAATCTTGAAGAAGTTGCGTTGTCCTTCCAACGGAAAGACAGTACTGACTCTCGACATGCAGACAGGTCATGGGCCACAACAGAGCAAACCCACAGTGGAGTCAATCGAAGTTTTGAAGAATATCGTTTGGTAGGTCATCACAGAGCAGACCCACTGTAGTCCTGGTAGAGATTACGGTATTGGTGGGCCACCAGAGGCGCAGACCCACTGTAGTCCTTGTAGAGATGGCCAGCAGCCATCTGTTGTGACTATGCAGGTGCACAATCACCATTGAAGAGTCTTGCGGATAATAGAGCAAGTCCATAACCACCACTTGCGCACTCACAAAGTTTTTGAATTGTCCTGAGAACCAGCAATGCTGTTAACCAGTCCCTTACTGAATTATTAACACACGTGCAAACACTAACAGTCCCTACTTCTCACATATTGTCCATATACTATGACCAATAGAAACGTGTGCAGTGAAATGTAACTTACAAGTTACTTAATTTGATGACCTGGTGTCAATTACAATTTTATAACAGAAGAATACAATTACAAAGGTACAAAATACATCATTAAAGAACATAACAATACAGATAACATTTGTAGTACAGGTTTTACAATAGAATAGAAATAAACATATACATCAGTGTTACAAAGATAATGACATAAGTACATACATAAAGATCAGAATAAATTTTGAAACATCAACTTCACACATGAGCATTAAAACAAAACAGAATAAATAATGTCTAAACATCTTTACAAAGAAAATAACATATTATTAATGCAAATTATATTTGAGGATAACAGTATTCCTCATCATAGTGAATGTAGCTTAGTATTAGAAGAGAAAAAAAAATTCTATGAAACAGTACACAGAGACAGGAAGAAAACAAATACACATGGGTACACAAACACATAGTGGGATAACACAAGGAAAGGACAGGGTTTCTTTTACTGCAGTATTTTGCAAACAAAACTTTCTTTACTTCTCGGAGATCTCCCTTCGTTCCTCATTATTTCCAAAAAGTCTTATCAATACCTGCTTTCTCTACTCAGTTCATATTTCTTTCAAAATAATTACGGATCATTGTACAATACTCATTTTGGCCCAAAACGTTTTCATATACCTTCAATGCATTTCTTTCCATTCATCACAACTAGTTTCTTATATAGTCTACCCCTCTTAAGCTAACTTAAATCTACTGAGCTCAGATGCTAAACTAAGGGACGAGGCAATGCAGCAGGACATAAAACAATTAACGCAAACAGCAATGACAAAAAAGTGCAGATTTGCAAAGGAAGCAGCATTTTAGAAATTAGCGAAGCAATTGCAATATTACGACTAATATAAGGCAATGTGCAGCAAACAAGAAAAATAAATCTGGCTTAGCAGAGTAACACAAATTAAAATTCAGTAGCACTATGCCTGGCAAACAGCATAACTTATACCTAAACATGACAAAGTTCAAGCAGAAAAAGTATTACACTAAAAATGGCCATGTCTAATACCTATGTCACATCTTAACACTAGAGTGATGCATCACAATTTATTCTACAAAAGAAATTAACAAGTACTTGAAAAGAAAACTGTGATTGCAGTTCCTGTGAAGGTAAATGTCTTTTTGTGCTCCCTCATTTTTTTTGAAAAAATTATTATTTACTCGATCTGTAGACAGAAAATACGTATATTAGTACATCTATAAAATTTTATTTTAACCAATGCTGCAGTGCAGCTAGAAATTAGATATAAAATGAAATAAGCAATTACACAAACCAAAGCATAAAAATATCATTCAATAGTCATGTGACATTTCATAAGTTAGTAGACATTCTCTCAACTATCGTAGAAAGACGCTTGTCATAATCAGGTGTGCAGATGTAAAAATATTTCTCGTCATTTCATTAGGCATTTCTGTAAATATCATAAATTAAGAGCTCCACAGTGTCAACATATGTTTTCAAGTTCGACCGTGTCGTTTTTGCGATGCTCTCTACAAAGGAACGTCAATAGCGAGGATAATGGCCACCCTTTTTTTTCTACCTGTGCCACTGAAAAGGGCTCGCAATAATGGCTTTTTCTCCAGGCGTCTGACACACCTGGCCGCTCAGCTGGGTGCCCACGACGCATTACGTGCAGGTGGTCACTGAACTTTCTTACCGAAATATTTACGACACCAGTTTCCGCTACAGTGTCAGTCTCATATAAAAATATTTCACAGGTCAAGAATTTGGGTTACAAATCTGTAGAAACAAAATCCTATAAATATAACAGCGTCCAAAAAATTTTCGCCAGCATTGTGATACATTCACACATATACACACATTTCTTAACTCTTAAAGTACGATTCTTGGTTTCCAACATCCTTTTCCACAAATCAGAGTCCCTAAACACTACTCATTATTCCTTACCTTATTACACATATACATATTCGTCGACACTTCTTCAATATATAGCATCAGCTTACTGATCATAAACATACCGCAACAGCATAATACACATAGTCATCGTAATAATATCATAACACCTCAGTCAAATCTCAAAAACGTCGTAGCTTTCTGCAATAATTTCAAACCCAAAAAAATTCTCTGCTCATGTCAAAGGTGTCATCTGCCTCAAACGTACTTTAAAATCATGCTCCGTTACCAAATACATCATTCAAAGCTCTCACAGTATCACAATGGTTCCAAAAAAATATGAACAGTTCACAAAGTACAGACAAAATACAATTTCATAAGTGTGAAGTTACCCAACTGTGAAATTGCGTAAACATCTGTCACTGATGTGGTAAAAAAATGTTTGTTTCTTTGTTAAATAATCAGATAGCTGTGTAATTTATGTGTTAGAGAAATATGGTACCGATGTGTAAAGTTGTATAAGCAAATACCATAATAGCTAGGGCTCCTTGTGCTTGCCAAACACATGGTACACAAAGTAGGCGTGTACCCCCTGAGGATTAATATAATTATACCCTCAGGTGTTACAGATTACAGCAATGGAATGAAATGTATAACGGAAAACCTTTGTATCATTGTACTCCAAATATCTTTAAAAATAAATATTTTAAGTACAAAATTAATCACTCAAATACGTGTACTGTGGCGCTAAACTGTGCATCTTGTTGCAACATGATCTCTGTGTAAGTGTCGTAGTTATCGTCCTCCGAAAGCTAAGTTCTGCAGAAGTCAATGTACTTACCTCATGATAAACAAAGGTGAAATGCTTTGCGTATTACCGTGATGAAGAAAAAATGGTTCAAATGGCTCTGAGCACTATGGGACTCAACTGCTGAGGTCATTAGTCCCCTAGAACTTAGAACTAGTTAAACCTAACTAACCTAAGGACATCACACACATCCATGCCCGAGGCAGGATTCGAACCTGCGACCGTAGCGGTCTCGCGGCTCCAGACTGCAGCGCCAGAACCGCGCGGCCACTTCGGCCGGCGTGATGAAGAAAGTACTGTGCTGTAACGTATTGTTGTGCTACAGAAAAGACTGTCTCATTGTTGCTATACCACAAGAGTTACTACTAAAACATGTTTTTCTTTCCAGAAGAATTCAGAAAGCTGTGCAGATATAAAACAGATACATCGCAAAAGCAACATTGTAAATTGTCACTCATTAGTAACGTCGTGATAAAACCGTGTAGTTGTCACATAAACTAACCACTGTGTCGTCTGGTATCTCACAGAAAGCACTTTAATTTCAGAATGTATTTTCAAGTAAACCAAAATTAAAATCTCATTAGCAGTACTGGTAAATGTTCTAAGTATGTGAGCCTTATAGTCGTTACGTAACCGTGCAACAAACAAGCAAGAATGCACACACACAATAACACTGTGTCGTCTGTTCACAATAACAATGCATTCGTAATTTCTGTTTAAAAATGTTCCCTAGGTTCTAGGCTGGATATTTAACTTCAAACATTGTTGCATGTTAACAGTTTCTTAAGTCTGACAAAGCTTACTAGCAATGTAAAGTGAAAAGTTTTATGGCAAAGACAAAGTTAAAAAGCAGATCATCTCTCAATAAACGGTTTTACATGTGAAATGTGGTGTAAACCTTTACTCTTCATAGTACTCAGACTTTCAACTGAAAAGCAATTGTCATGTTTTATACATCGGTAAAGAATGCTAAAAGTTTTCTCAAGGCTAGCGTCTTATGTTATTTTTCTCGGAGCCAGCGGGCGCACGCGGCTGCCTGCTGTGCGAGTCATTGTCTGTCTCTTTGTTGGCGCGCGCCGTTATTGGGATTAGGAGACCTAACTTCTACAAATTCACTCTGACGAGAAGGCCCTGCCCTGTTTAAATCACGCCAGTTCTGATGCAATTCAGGTCTGTCGTTACGAATATATCGTCTGTCGTCATGTCGGTAGGTTCCGTAGTTTCTTCCTTGTCCGTCACGTGGTGGAGAATTTCTCCCTGAATCGTAACTGTGCGCCGAACTGTTGCGTCTGAAGTTATTCTGTCTCCCTTGATAATAATTGTTTTGGTTCCCATATTGTCTGTTTCTATGGTAATCTCTATCATGTTCATTACTATGGAAGTGCGATCTTTCTCTGTACCTATTATTCTGCCAACGGTTGTCATATGGGTGGTGTCTTTTTTGGTCACGATTTGTGTTGTGAGAATAGCCTTGTCGCGTCCAGTTATTATTTCTTTCATCGTGGAATTGCGACGGATATGACCTGTAATTGTTGTGTTCCTGTTTCCGCGTTCCGCGATTGTCAGTGTCAATTTCTAATTCTTGTAAGAGTCCCTGAAACGCTTCAATGTCGTCTTTGCAACGTCCTGCCAAAATAATGTGTCGTAAATGTTCAGGTAATTTGATTTAGCAAATGCGGATGAGTTCTGAGGGGCTGTATGGGTTTGAAAGATACTGATTCTTATGCAACATGTCTTCAAAATATTTCATAAGACTGGAAAATTCAGATTGTTCGAAACGTTTCATCATTATGATGCTATGTTTTACTCGGTCTTGTGTGGCTTGAGACCAATATGCTGAGAGGAAGGCATGGTAAAATTCTCCTTCACTGTGGCAATCGTGAATGACCGATCGCATTCTTACAGCTGGTTCATTCTCTAAGTAGCCACACATAAATTCTAATCTGTGTTCTAATGACCAGTTGGGAGGAAAACAATGAGAGAATTGATGGAGCCATGCTTGTGGATGAATGTCGTTGCCAGAATTCTTAAAAGTTTTGAATTTACGTGTAGTAATGAACAGCTTATAGTCAAAATCATCATGTCGGCAAGTCGCATGTCGGTCATTGTTAGGTCGTGTCGGCCGTTCCATCTCAAAATTCGGTGCACATTGCCAGTTTCTTTCATAACTTCCGAAATGCCCTGTGTTATTATTTTGCGTCTTTTCCGTATTTCTAAGTCCCTCTTCCCGTATTGGGGCGCGAGTGTCCTCTGAAATACGTAATTCTTGTATTACCTGTGTCAGCTGATCTTGTACTTCGCGGATTTCTCTTTGGTGTTGCGTATTAATTTGATTCAGATTTTGTTTCAGTTTCCTAATTTGTTCGCTCTCTTCTGTGTCATTAAAGACTACCGGTTTTGTGTCATTCAGATTATCATCTACCTTCGTAGATAAGTTAGTGAACTGATCCGAAAGTTCGGCTACTTTCTCCGATAGTGAACACATTTCCTCAGTGTGTTTTTCTGAACCAAGTTTCAGAGTGTCCATTTGTGTTGAAATCGAATCTACTGTGTCCTTCAAGTTTTCCTGAGTTTTTGCAAGTTGCGTAACCGAATCGGTAGATGCAACTGAGTCAAATTTAGCTTGCAAGGTCTCATGATTTTCGTGAACAGTAGTTTGCAGTTCTTTTATGGCTGCTTCGTGATTCTGTAGTGCATTTTCATGCCGCGAAAAAATAGGTTGGAAATGCTCACAAATTTGTGTTTTTACGTCATTACAGACTTTTTGACATTTCGATTCAATGTGATGTAACTCAGTAGTTAAATCCTCACGTGTTTGTTCAAGAGTTTGCTCCAATGAGTCTAACTTTTGAAGCTGTTGCTGTGTTTGTCTCTGATTTAGTTCCATTGTGTCTAACTTTTGAAGCTTTTGCTGTGTTTGTCTCTGATTTTGTTCCATTGTGTCTAACTGTTGCTGTGTTTGTCTCTGATTTTGTTCCATTTGTTGCATTAATTGCAATAATAATGTATTAGTGTCTGGAATCTGTTTCTCTATGCTTTTTGGCAGTGCATTTTCACCGGCAACATTCACATTTTGACAAGCAGAAAATGTGTCTTGACTCATTTGAGAAAACGGTGATGACCCAGAACCTGAATCTATAGTATTTGCGAAATTGTGTCCTGTCATTTCGGATTCCTGAGGCGAGCTGTTGCCGACCGACCGATCGATAATGCTTCCCTGCTCACTAATTGTTTCACTGTCTACGCCATTGTTTGCCGCCCGCTCCATTTCCCTATGCACAATTACCAAATTATTACTTTGAACATCAGTTAATTCATTACTCGGTGGCGCTAACACACTGCTTTCGTCTTTACTGTCATTTCTCAGTTTACTTTGGAGCCTAGTATTACGTTTTTCACACGCCATTATTGTCACAGTATTTCACACGACAACACAGAAAAACACAATTTGAAGAGCAAAAATAAGAAAACACATTAACATAACACTGAAAATAATATCTAGTTAATTGCAGCTGCGAAATACTTGGTGCAAATCTACATGCGTGCCACACCTGTTTTACTGTACAACAATGAAAGACTGCAACTACAAAGGAGATTCTCTCTACAATTACGCGCTAGCAATAAACAAAATCTACACTAATTACACAAACTACAAGAAAAAATCAGAAGATTCCAGTGAGGTATCCTCGGCTAAGGGTCGACATATGAAACGTCCCCCTTTTGAACAATTTTACTCGACTGTGCTTAAACTGACGCACAATATTTTTAGCGCAACGCAATCTGACTTTCAATAATCTCTACAAGAGAATGGCCCTGACTAACATTAACCTGTACTTTTCACAAATCACTTACCTCACAAAAATCTTGGTTACTCCCACTACTGCAATACAGCGAACGCCACTACTGCCAGCTAAATAAAAGATTCAAACTATGGAAGGCACTAACTACTGATAGGGATAGTTAGCAAATGAAAGATATTAATAGAGAACAAACAATGTATTTACCTTGATAGTCATCATATATATATATATATATATATATATATATATATATATATATATATATATAGCAGTTCATGACAAATTTCAAAACTCCGCCATCTCTCTCCCCACATCCACCACTGCTGGCGGCTCACCTCCAACTGCGCAACGCTACGCGCTGTTCACAGCCAGCTGCCTAACACTACAATGGCGAGTATTACAACAATGCAAAGCAGCCACCGACTGCACACAGCACAGCCAGTGATTTTCATACAGAGGTGGCGTTACCAATAAAAAAACTTAAACAGCCTACTTACAATATGATACGCGAGTTGGGATGGAAGTCATTAAAGCAAAGACGTTTTTCGTCACGGCGAGATCTATTTACGAAATTTCAGTCACCAATTTTCTCTTCCAAATGCGAAAATATTTTTTGAGCCCAACCTACATAGATAGGAATGATCATCAAAATAAAATAAGAGAAATCAGAGCTCGAAGAGAAAGGTTTAATTGTTCGTTTTTCCCGCGCGCTGTTCGGGAGTGGAATGGTAGAGAGATAGTATGATTGTGGTTCGATGAACCCTCTGCCAAGAACTTAAATGTGAATTGCAGAGTAATCATGCAGATGTAGATGTAGACATTGAAGGCAAATGCGTATGATAGTTATTCAATCGACAGGGCATTTAGGCGGAATATTTATACCGCTAGTAAGAATGACGAGGAACCGCCTTCTCACTCCGTCAGGTTACCGTTCGTTTCTGGGGTCACTGACCGCATAAGCAGAATTTTAAAGAATAATGGTATTCAGACATCTTTCTTTAGTCAAAACAAAATAAAAGATTTTTTCCGGCGAAAAACGGATGCACCTGATTGCCTCCAAAATGCAGGCGTCTATCAAGTGACATGTGGCTGCGGCAAAGTATATAGGCAAAACGGGAAGAACTTAAAGAACGCATTAAGGAACACCAACGGCACATGCGGCTAAAACAAAATTCAAAATCGGCAGCAGCGGAACATCATGAGAACTGTGGCTCTGACATCTATTTTAATAACGTACGTGTGCTGGGTAAGGAAACAAACATTTATAGAAGAAAGGTCCGAGAAGCGGTTGAAATTTCTAAGAATGCATCTGATTTCAATAGAGAGGACGGCCATAGGGTTCCGGCATCGTGGCTCCCCGCCATGAAGGAAGTAAATACGCGGCCGCGGTGTGTGAGCGGCATAAACAACGCGGTGCAAGTCACCTCGGCGGACAATAATATTTTGGGTAAACATTCCCCCTCTCTTGCTCTGTCCGTTTCGCATCTAGCCACTGATGACGACCAACCAATAGCGGTAGCAGGAATTTCAACCAGTTACCCTTCTCCAGCGTAAGTGTGGACTAGTGCCTTTCTATCCAGTGACGATGGACCGCCAATTGTATCCACAGGAGATGAGCTACCAACGCCCCTTCTTCTGCATCAGAGCGAGAATATTAGCCTATGACTATGACCCACCAATGGTAGCCATATGAATTTTAACCAAGACTGTCACTTCTCCAGCACGAACGCGTGAGAACTCCCCCTTTATAAGAGGACGCAACACTCGTCTCTGACAGTGTTCTAGCATTAGTGGCCACCAGAAGATCCTGAGGAAGATCCCAACAGAGTGGTCGAAACGTTGATCATTTTAGAAGAAACATGACGCGGCCTAATAACCCAGAAGATTTTAATTTAGAATAAATATTCATTATGTGGGTTCCCTCCGCCGGACTAGAAGAGGGAATCGTTATATATATACTGGTAGTAGTAGAGGGTCTTTCTAGGTCTGTACGGTTACTTCCCAGCAGAGGAATCGCTGTTTCACTCATTATTCGTCTTCTTAATAATATATTTTCTTGGTGTGGACCACCTGAGGCTCTTGTGAGCGATGATGCTCTCACCTTTATTTCTAAATAGTTTAAGCGTTTTTGTTTTAGTAATGTCATTAAGCAATTTATCACGAGAAGGCTCAGACCAAGTGGGATATTTTTCTTTAATTCGGCGCAGCATAAGGCCTCCAAGGTGGGTCGGGCGGCTGTTACGTTCGCCTGCCTCCTTAATTCTTCCCTTCCAGCGGAATATAAATCCTCCCCGATAGCTGAGTGGTAAGTCGGCTTTGAGCCGTGATACCGTGCGGACGGGCTCGGCGCGCCGGGCAGTGCTCTGCAGGTGTTGTTGTTTACCCGCTAGCGCGCGGTCGCGTCGTTGTATTGCCTTGTAGTACCTGTACCGACCCGCCATGGCGTTCTCATATCGAAAAGCTACAATCAAACTAACGTTCAACGCATCGTACACGAGACCGAAGGCCCATGAAATTGAACGGTTTCTACATCATGCACATAGAACCACAAGAACTGATAGGCATTCATTTGTCTATTGTAACCAGCACAGTGTACCTCAAACTGATTGACGAAGCGGCCTGCGACAGACTACTCCAACGATCTGCAAACGGCTTTCGCTTCTGTCACGCAGACGGTAATGTGAGCGTGGTAGGAGTTGACCATGCTGGTCTGGGGGTGCGTACCGTGCGCATCTTTGAACTACCGTTCGAAGTTCCTGCCAACCTAGTCGTTGATGCGCTGCAGCCATACGGTACAGTTCTGAGTCACACAGAGGAGAAATGGAACACATTCGAAATGTACCCTGTCCTTAACGGGGTACGACAAGTGCGCATAGAACTTAAGAAGCACGTTCCATCATATATTTTCGTTGGTGGCTGCCGCGCATTTGTTATATATGATGGACAACCGAGGACCTGCTCGGGCTGCGGCCAGGAGGGCCAAGTTAGAACTGAGTGTCTGCAGCGCCGCCTCGTTCGGGTGCCCCCCAATGAACTTCCCCAACGATCCACTATGACCTCTCTCCCGCTAACACATGTGGAGGTGGCCCTGCATGACGTGATGGATGATCAAAACTTGCTACCATCTCAAGCTGCTGCGAGCTCCGTTGGAGAGTCAGCGCCGTCGACGACGCCGCAGCCCAACGGTGCAGAGGTTCCTGCAGCCTCTGCCCACCGCAGCGTCGTGGGCACCCAGCCACCGTCACTGTCGGGATCGGACACAGGGATTCCTAGCGACCGAGACTGTGTCGAGCCCCGCTCTCCAGTGGGTGTCGAATCTCGGACCCGAAAGCAAAAATCCCCAAGCGACACAAGAAGAGGCGATTGTCAGTTGAAGAACAGGACAGGGATGTGAAGCCGGCGGAAGACATCGACTTCGTTGACTCGTCCACAATTGCAACGGACTCCAGTGGCATCATTCACCAGAAGGTGCCTGAAGACAAGGAACACTCTCCTAAATTTGGTGGCCCAGAAAACGAGGCGCATGGCGTCGACTCCCAAAATGTGGGCTCCTGTGAAAGCGACCAGCCACCAATGACATCACAATCGTCTCTTGGTCATTGGGCAGACGATATGGAGGCAGATGATTCACAGCAAACATCGATATCTCCACCAGAGCCCATGGCTGACATTGAGCCCGGAGAGCTCTGCCAGTCAGGGACTCATACGGCACAGTAATGCACAGCATGCAGATGGATGGCTGTGTGGTGTGTGAGATCACTGTGGGCTTGCACCGGCACACTGCCTCCGCCACTTGATATGTCTCAGTCATACCGTGTGGGAACAGTCAATGTAAATGGTGTCCAGTCCACTGTCAAGACCCGCATGTTACACGACATGATCAGAGCGGCAGACTTGGACATTGCCCTTCTCCAGGAGGTCCGTCCCGAGCTGCGTTTAGCCCCGCAGCTCGTGGTCGTGCGGTAGCGTTCTCGCTTCCCACGCCCGGGCTCCCGGGTTCGATTCCCGGCGGGGTCAGGGATTTTCTCTGCCTCGTGATGGCTGGGTGTTGTGTGATGTCCTTAGGTTAGTTAGGTTTAAGTAGTTCTAAGTTCTAGGGGACTGATGACCATAGATGTTAAGTCCCATCGTGCTCAGAGCCATTTGAACCATTTGAACCGAGCTGCGTTTAGACCTATATGGCTACACCACCTACAGCCTACCCTCAGGTGATGGCGCAGGAGGAACGGCCATCCTTCTCCGAGATGGCATAGACGCGACGGACGTGACGTACTCGCCGAACGGGCGAGGCATCGCACTCACGCTTGGCGCAGTGCGCCTCATTAACGTCTACGCTCCCTCCGGTAAATTCGCACCGTGGTGACAGGCATGTCTTCTAATCGGAGGAGGTAGCCCCACTTTTGCAAGGAAATATGGACCATTACATAGTGGGCGGTGATTTTAACAGTGTTCTGCGGCCCGAGGACCAGACGCCGCATTACGTCACATGTCCGGCTCTACAAGCATTGATACGTGACCTCGCGCTCCACGACACATGGCTCTTACATCATGGGACCCAGAGTGGATATACGCACTTTACCAGCCATTCTGCCAGTCGTCTGGACCGGATCTACGTCTCGCGTGCCCTCCGCACAGCAACCCGTGATGCAGAACTCTGGCCGACGGCCTTCACGGCCCATCTCGCGTACATCTGCACTGTCACCTTACCCCGACAACTCACAAGACGCAGCAGGGGCCCGTGGACGCTGAACGTCTCCCTCCTTCGCGAGGAAGCGTGTCGGCGAGCAGTCACTGACACGTGGCGTCGATGTATCAGGCACCTGCCCATGTATGCTTCCACGTTGCTGTGGTGGCTGGGATGTGTCAAACCTGCACTCCGAAAGACCATGATGGCCTACGGGCGTGACAGATCGAACTGGCAAAGGGCAACATCGGACTTTTACTATACAGCGTTACGTGAACTGGTGACGCAACCGCCGTCTCCCGAACGTCAGATGTCCGTACAACGCATCAAAGCTGGTCTACTCCGCATCAGGACAGAGCAGCTAGAAGGTGTCCGCATCCGTGCGCAAGACTGTATCCCCAACGAAACGGCGTCAGTGTATCACATTGTGCGCAAGAGGCGCCACCGTAAACGTCAGCTCACTACGGCGGTAAATACGGAGGAGGGCGGCCGCGCAGTGACACAAACGGACATCGCGCACACGTTCGCCAGACACTATGGGACCTTGTACGTGGAAGATCCGCGAAACGTACGTGATTATGACGAGCTGTTGCACGATTTTCCCGCTCCTCGGGACGTGGCACCCGATGATAGTCTGCTGTTGCCCATTACACCCGACGAGCTGACATCGGCCTTGGCACGTGGAGCACTGAACAAGTCGCCTGGACCGGACGGTTTACCCCTGGAATTCTACCGCACTTTTTACGACCTTATCGGCGACAAGTGGCTCCAAATGTTTCAAGACCTGATCCGCCCTGATTTCACTGTCCCCACAGAATTCACAGAAGGCATCTTGATCCCAGTACCGAAACCCAATGGTGGTTGTAGGTGGCAGGACTTTCGCCCACTCACACTCCTCAACAACGACTACAAGATTTTCGCCCGTATCCTCCGCGCGCGTCTACACACCGCTATCGGGAAAGCCATCCACACCGATCAGACATGTTTAGGTGGTGTCAGCAACATTCATACGGCTTTAGGAGCATACCGCGACGTAATTGCTTTGACGGCGACCTGCAAAATACGAGGCGCCCTTGTCACCGTAGATTTTGACCACGGCTTCTTACGCGCAGTTTTGCAACACATGGGCCTCTCTCCGGAGTCTGCACAGGTGGTCCTTCGACTGGTCCACGCAGCGCGCTCCCGCATGATGGTCAACGGTTATCAGTCTGATCACATTGTTGTTGGACGGTCAGTGCGACAAGGGTGTCCCCAGTCGGGTATATTATTTGCTGCAGCGCTTGAACCAGCTTTACATGGTCTACGGCAGCGATTAACTGGTATCTCCTTGCGGGACGTGACCTTTCGTTGTGGTGCATTCGCCGATGACGTGGTGTTCCTGGCCAGATCAGAGGATGAAATGCATATGGCGCTACAGTGGCTACGCCAGTATGGGGCGGTCGCTGGGAGCGTCATCAACGTGAAGAAGATAAAATACATGGATGTCGGAGGGGGGCTTTCCCACACAACGGCGGTGCCCTTTGACAAGGTGCCCGTACTCAAGTGTTTAGGAGTGCAATTCTATAGCAATGTCCGCCGCACGGCGGCGGCTACGTACCGCCGGCTCCTACACCAGACACGTGCTCTGCTACAGGACAACAAACTGCGTCGCTTGGATATGCTCCTCAGAACACGTTATGTCAACACCTATCTTGTCTCAAAACTGAACTATTTTGCGCATATCCTTCCCTTGACAGCTACGATGGCCGACAGATTTCAAGCAGCATATGGACATTTCGTAAGCACCGGTCTGGTTTTTAAAGTCCGATACGCCACCCTGAGACTGCCGCAGCGGGTGGGCGGTTTCGGTTTAATTCATGTATATAACCGTGCGCGATCGCTTTATCTCAGCACTATGCGTCGCACGTGGACCTCTGCCCACGCCACTCTGACGGGCACCCTGATAGCGGAAGTGGCACCACACTCTCTGCATCCCCCGGTTCCTGTAGGACACATTTCAAAGGCACTGACCCACATCAGAGAGTTCTTGATTGGCTTCAGCTACTTACGGTCAGAACTTCCGACGACACGAAAGCCCAGCGCCAAAGACTATTATCGCCTCTATCAACAGCAGCAACCTGTAAATACGGTCGCCCACAGACATCCTGAAGTTGCCTGGAACACGGTGTGGCGAGCGGTACACACGCTTTTTCTACCTACGACCGTGCGTTCATTGTGGTACGTGGTTGTGAATGGGAAGTTCGCTACTCGTCAGAGGCTACGTTCCATCCATCTGACAGACGACCCCTTGTGTCCGACATGCTCAGTCGCTGACTCGGATGCACACCGTCTGACGTGTGCCGCGACCAGCGAGTGCTGGCTACTGACGCAGCGCGTGCTGGCGTTATCTTGCGGCGTTTGCCGGAGTCTATCTCCCCTGATGATATATTGCGCCCCGACGGCGTATACTTTCCATCAACCAGGACGAATGCCGTTAACTGGCTAAAAGGTATGGCCCTTTACTACATATTTGCGATGCTCCCAAAGGAACACTCGACTTTTGGTCCCTATTGATGACGACACATGCAGCTTTCAGCCGCCACCCGAAGTACAGAACTCGTTTCTCAAATTATTTAGGTTCATTATTTGCGGATCCTCCTGCTCACTGGGGCGTTCCGGGTATGAGACGGTGAAAATGAAGAAGAATCCTGGAGCATATTGATCCTCTACGGACGGAATAGGGGGGAAACCCTCCCAACAGACGATAAGACGACTCGAACGCTCGGCTACGGCAGTTGTAGGATATTTCTTTGTAATGAAACAAAAATAAATCTATAAATACAATACAAAATTAAAATTTAAAAAAGTTGAAAATGTTCTACTCATTTTTTTTTCATCAGTCTACTGACTGGTTTGATGCGGCCCGCCACGAATTCCTTTCCTGTGCTAACCTCTTCATCTCATAGTAGCACTTGCAACCTACGTCCTCAATTATTTCCTTGACGTATTCCAATCTCTGTCTTCCTCTACAGTTTTTGCCCTCTACAGCTCCCTCTAGTACCATGGAAGTCATTCCTTCATGTCTTAGCAGATGTCATATCATCCTGTCCCTTCTCTTTATCAGTGTTTTCCACATATTCCTTTCCTCTCCGATTCTGCGTAGAACCTCCTCATTCCTTATCTTATCAGTCCACCTAATTTTCAACATTCGTCTATAGCACCACATCTCAAATGCTTCGATTCTCTTCTGTTCCGGTTTTCCCACAGTCCATGTTTCACTACCATACAATGCTGTACTCCAGACGTACATCCTCAGAAATTTCTTCCTCAAATTAAGGCCGGTATTTGATATTAGTAAACTTCTCTTGGCCAGAAATGCCTTTTTTGCCATAGCGAGTCTGCTTTTGATGCCCTCCTTGCTCCGTCCGTCATTGGTTATTTTACTGCCTAGGTAACAGAATTCCTTAACTTCATTGACTTCGTGACCATCAATCCTGATGTTAAGTTTCTCGCTGTTCTCATTTCTACTACTTCTCAGTACCTTCGTCTTTCTCCGATTTACTCTCAAACCATACTGTGTACTCATTAGACTTCATTCCGTTCAGCAGATCGTTTAATTCTTCTTCACTTTCACTCAGGATAGCAATGTCATCAGCGAATCGTATCATTGATATCCTTTCACCTTGTATTTTAATTCCACTCCTGAACCTTTCTTTTATTTCCATCATTGCTTCCTCGATGTACATATTGAAGAGTAGGGGCGAAAGGCTACAGCCTTGTCTTACACCCTTCTTAATACGAGCACTTCGTTCTTGATCGTCCACTCTTATTATTCCCTCTTGGTTGTTGTACATATTGTATATGACACGTCTCTCCCTATAGCTTACCCCTACTTTTTTCAGAATCTCGAACAGCTTGCACCATTTTATATTGTCCAATGCATTTTCCAGGTCGACAAATCCTATGAAAGTGTCTTGATTTTTCTTTAGCCTTGCTTCCATTATTAGCCGTAACGTCAGAATTGCCTCTCTCGTCCCTTTACTTTTCCAAAAGCCAAACCGATCGTCACCTAGCGCATTCTCAATTTTCTTTTCCATTCTTCTGGATATTATTCTTGTAAGCAGCTTCGATGCATCAGCTGTTAAGCTGATTGTGCGATAATTCTCGCACTTGTCAGCTCTTGCCGTCTTCGGAATTGTGTGGATGATGCTTTTCCGAAAGTCAGATGGTATGTCGCCAGACTCATATATTCTACACACCAACGTGAATAGTCGTTTTGTTGCCACTTCCCCCAATGATTTTAGAAATTCTGATGGAATATTATCTATCCTTTCTGCCTTATTTGACCGTAAGCCCTCCAAAGCTCTTTTAAAATCCGATTCTAATACTGGATCCCCTATCTCTTCTAAATCGACTCCTGTTTCTTCTTCTATCACATCAGACAAATCTTCACCCTCATAGAGGCTTTCAATGTATTCTTTCCACCTATCTGCTCTCTCCTCTGCATTTAACAGTGGAATTCCCGTTGCACTCTTAATGTTACCACCGTTGCTTTTAATGTCAACAAAGGTTGTTTTGACTTTCCTGTATGCTGAGTCTGGCCTTCCGACAATCATATCTTTTTCGATGTCTTCACATTTTTCCTGCAGCCATTTCGTCTTAGCTTCCCTGCACTTCCTATTTATTTCATTCCTCAGCGACGTGTATTTCTGTATTCCTGATTTTCCCGGAACATGTTTGTACTTCCTCCTTTCATCAATCAACTGAAGTATTTCTTCTGTTACCCATGGTTTCTTCGCAGCTACCTTCATTGTACCTATGTTTTCCTTCCCAACTTCTGTGATGGCCCTTTTTAGAGATGTCCATTCCTCTTCAACTGTACTGCCTACTGCGCTATTCCTTATTGCTGTATCTATAGCGTTAGAGAACTTCAAACGTATCTCGTCATTCCTTAGTACTTCCGTATCCCACTTCTTTGCGTATTGATTCTTCCTGACTAATGTCTTGAACTTCAGCCTACTCTTCATCACTACTATATTGTGATCTGAGTCTATATCTGCTCCTGGGTACGCCTTACAATCCAGTATCTGAGTTCGGAATCTCTGTCTGACCATGATGTAATCTAATTGAAATCTTCCCGTATCTCCCGGCCTTTTCCAAGTATACCTCCTCCTCTTGTGATTCTTGAAGAGGGTATTCGCTATTACTAGCTGAAACTTGTTACAGAACTCAATTAGTCTTTCTCCTCTTTCATTCCTCGTCCCAAGCCCATATTCTCCTGTAACCTTTTCTTCTACTCCTTCCCCTACAACTGCATTGCAGTCGCCCATGACTATTAGATTTTCGTCCCCCTTTACATACTGCATTACCCTTTCAATATCCTCATACACTTTCTCTATCTGTTCATCCTCAGCTTGCGACGTCAGCATGTATACCTGAACTATCGTTGTCGGTGTTGGTCTGCTGTCGATTCTGATTAGAACAACACGGTCACTGAACTGTTCACAGTAACACACCCTCTGCCATACCTTCCTGTTCATAACGAATCCTACACCTGTTATACCATTTTCTGATGCTGTTGATATTACCCGATACTCATCTGACCAGAAATCCTTGTCTTCCTTCCACTTCACTTCACTGACCCCTACTATATCTAGACTGAGCGTTTGCATTTCCCTTTTCAGATTTTCTAGTTTCCCTACCACGTTCAAGCTTCTGACATTCCACGCCCCGACTCGTAGAACGTTATCCTTTCGTTGATTATTCAATCTTTTTCTCATGGTAACCTCCCCCTTGGCAGTCCCCTCCCGGAGATCCGAATGGGGGACTATTCCGGAATCTTTTGCCAATGGAGAGATCATCATGACACTTCAATTACAGGCCACATGTCCTGTGGATACACGTTACGTGTCTTTAATGCAGTGGTTTCCATTGCCTTCTGCATCCGCATGTCGTTGATCATTGCTGATTCTTCCGCCTTTAGGGGCATTTTCCCACCCCTAGGACAAGAGAGCGCCCAAACATTAAAGAAATAAATAAATAAAACAACATCGACAAACCCACTACATCCTCTTCCTGATCCTTCGATCCTCGAACTCGAACACGTTGCTTGGGCGTGGCGGCGGGATGACCAGGCTTCGGGTGTCGACCCCTGCCCTACCCGTCGTCCTGTTCCTGCAGCGGTGCATTAAAAAAAATTTTAAAGAAAAGGTGGGGAGAGCGGTGGTCTGTCACGTCAAGGGGCCCGGGTTCGATTCCCAACTGGGTCGGAGATTTTCTCCACTCAGGGACGGTGTTGTATTGTCCTCATTATCATTTCATCATCATCAGTGAAAGGCAACGGGAAACCACAACTGGAATCACATCCCTAGACGCTCATGCGGTGGACCTCTCTGACGAGGCTTCCCGATGACAAGACCTGCTGCAAGGCAGAACACAAAGAATTAAGTGGGATATAAATAACCTTTTGCCTCAGTGTACCATCACTGATGTGATTAAAGAGAAGTGGGACAGGTCTAGGGGAATATGACTTAGCCCATCGCCGTCAGGGGAGACTTTATAATCGTGGCTCACAACACTTTTGAGGGCATATGGGGAATAAAGCTTTCGTCCAGGACTATAATGCGAGTGGCGAACAGCATGGGGCAATTACTGAGAAACTAGCTCTTCGACTTGTGGATCCTTGCTCCATTGTCAGGAACTTGAGTCTTGTCAACTTAATCGTTCGCAATCTGGCTAGTGGTAGAACTTTTAAGATTCACGTCAGCTGTGTGAAACAGACTAACTAGCCTCTGCCCTCCTTCCCTTCAATCCCGAAGAGGTGGGTTTCTTTGAGTGGGGGAGTTTCATAGGTCAATCGATTTCGCGTGCTTTGATTTTGGGTATTATTCTCTGGCGTTACTACTGGCGGCGCAAATCGATTGTAGCTTGTCAGTACCTCTGACAGAGCGAGTCCCAAAGTAGGCCTCGAGCCCGCTGGCGGAGCAGTAGGAGGGATACAGCGAGTGACAGCGGGCTGCAGGGCGTCGAGGGCCGTTGGCTCTGTTTACGTCGAGACTCGGTGCAACTGGGCAAGTCGGAGCTACGACACTGAGCTGAGCAAGGCGCTGATTTGCCTCTCTTTGATATTCCATGCTGTGTTAGAAGGTGCACTGGATAATTCCAGGATTATCAAATACCTGGCACGTCGTGAGTTTACAGTCACTGCTTCTACCACTACGATGCGCCCACCTCTATTGCGTGCGCTCGGTGGCTTACTGAAACATTTCTTCGAGAGTAATTATCTGAGCTAAGGCTCTCTTGCTTCAGATTATTTGTATTTATGATCAGTCGAATGTTTGGCTATATATACAGGGTGAGTCACCTAACGTTACCGCTGGATATATTTCGTAAACCACATAAAATACTGACGAATCAATTCCACAGACCGAACGTGAGGAGAGGGGCTAGTGTAATTGGTTAATACAAACCATAAAAAAATGCACGGAAGTATGTTTTTTAACACAAACCTACGTTTTTTTAAAATGGAACCACGTTAGTTTTGTTAGCACATCTGAACATATTAACAAATACGTAATCAGTGCCGTTTGTTGCATTGTAAAATGTTAATTACATCCGGAGATATTGGAACCTAAAGTTGACGCTTGAGTACCACTCCTCCGCTGTTCGATCGTGTGTATCGAAGAGCACCGAATTACGAAGGGATCCAAAGGGAACGGTGATGGACCTTAGGTACAGAAGAGACTGGAACAGCACATTACGTCCACATGCTAACACCTTTTTATTGGTCTTTTTCACTGACGCACATGTACATTACCATGAGGGGTGAGGTACACGTACACACGTGGTTTCCGTTTTCAATTACGGAGTGGAATAGCGTGTGTCCCAACATGTCAGGCCAATAGATGTTCAATTTGGTGGCCATCATTTGCTGCATACAATTGCAATCTCTGGCGTAATGAACGTCGTACACGCCGCAGTACATCTGGTGTAATGTCGCCGCAGGCTGCCACAATACGTTGTTTCACATCCTCTGGGGTTGTAGGCACATCACGGTACACATTCTCCTTTAACGTACCCCACAGAAAGAAGTCCAGAGGTGTAAGATTAGGAGAACGGGCTGCCCAATTTATACGTCCTCCACGTCCTATGAAACGCCCGTCGAACGTGTACCTCACCCCTCATGGTAATGTGCGTCAGTGAAAAAGACCAATAAAAAGGTGTTACCATGTGGACGTAATGTGCTGTTCCAGTCTCTTCTGTACCTAAGGTCCATCACCGTTCCCTTTGGATCCCTACGTAACTCGGTGCTCTCCGATACACACGATCGAACAGCGGAGGAGTGGTACTCAAGCCTCAACTTTAGGTTACAATATCTCCGGATGTAATTAACATTTTACAATGCAACAAACGGCACTGATTACTTATATGTTTATATATTCAGATGTGCTAACAAAACTAACGTGGTTCCATTTAAAAAAACGTAGGTTTGTGTTAAAAAACATACTTCCGTGTATTTTTATATGGTTTGTATTAACCAATTACACTAGCCCCTCTCCTCACGTTCGGTCTGTGGAATCGATTCGTCAGTATTTGATGTGGTTTACGAAATATATCCAGCGGTAACGTTAGGTGACTCACCCTGTATATTTGTGCCTGTATTGGGGATTTCTGTGTACCATAGAGAGCTTCATTGTGCTATATTTGTGTTGGCCATACGCAGTGTCAACGACTAAGTTCAGTGGTTAACCTCAATGTGTGATTTTCCCACTGATATGGCCATGGGCTTTCTTGTGCCGCAGTTTTCTGTGAAAGTGTTTTGGCAATAAGCCATGGCAAAAATTTTGCATGTTATATTGTGATGTTAACTGTTTTTAAGAATTTTCTATGTAATCCTTTATTTTATGTTTTGTTCGTTTTGACAGAAATTTGATGTATTTTATATATGCGCTAAAACATTGTTGTAGATTTCCACGTCTAAATACCGTGGAAGGAAACTTTGCTTGTAAGATCTAATTATTAAGCACCGCCTCATAGAGGTAAGTTTGTCATTTTCCTTACATAACTTCACGCAAGGTTCCTTGCTGTGCGGTTCGGCTAAATTACTGCCAAATCTCTTGCCCTGGGCAATTATTAATTTTTTTGTACCATGATCCAATTCGCCTCTCATACGATTCATACTGTGATCATGAAAATTCACTTTTTACATATACATCTTTGTATTACAAATAATTATGAGCGACAGCGTAAGGCTAATTAGTTGCTTACAGCCTCGGTTGCGAAAAAAGCACCTAGTGCTAACCCAGGTTTATTGCAGTTTATGGCGGGTCATGCCCCATCGAACATAGGCCGGTGTGAGGTGGAGCGTACACTATTAAGTTAAGTTGTGGTTTTGACTTTGTACATATGTACTGTTTGTGTTTTGCTTTTCTTTTTCGTTTATAAATGTATAGTTATGGTGTTCTTTCAATCACTGACAAAGGTCTTCTTAGGCACTTGGGGGTTATATTGTTGTTCTGAAGGAGGTGTAGTTATCTACGCCGAAACCTGGGCTAACACTTAACACTAGGTGCTTTTTCGCAATCGAGGCGTGTTTTTAGTTTTTAACTCAACAAACATCAAAACATAATGCCAGAATAAATATAAAACTGTACAAAGATTTTTTAAAGAAACTGCATTCCTTATAAAACAGAACCTGCTCAAAGGGCGAAAGCAAAGATATCTTTAACGCAGTTTAAAAAAAGGTCACTTAAGGCCTTGAAAGGATTTTCGGAAAATTAATTATTTTGTTTAATCAAACAGGCCCTTAACACGGAAGAGGACAAACACATATCTAAAATCAGCACACAATCAAGTGAACATTACATCAAGTACCGAAACAGCAAAATACATTAAAGCTGTCAACATGTGAGGCAAGTACAATCTCAGTTTAGGCTCAGAGCAGGAATTATGGTTAAATGATTTGAAAAATTCGCGTAAGATAATAATCAAGACAGTACCTTCTGCCTGAGTAAGCCTAGAAGAAACTTAGCTATCGGAAATTCATAACATTGGCGACACAAACATATTCCAAATCAGATGTACAACTTTAAGTAAAACTTTAAATAGAGTTCCATACATCAGAACATTAAGTAACATAGCCACTACATCACTTACAATCAATTAGTAGGGTGCGTGAACCAGCGCCCTAAGAGAATCGCGGATGTGCCTCAAAGACATCCAACAAACACCAAGAGCAGCAAGGGCCGTACGGCCACCAGCGGCTGAAAAACCGGCCCTGAAGACCATAAGACTAAGTAGGGCTGTTAAGAAGCACCACCTAGCTGAAATATAGGCCAAATCAACAGGTTAAGCAAATATTAACGCCACTTTCTCTAGACCTCTTAATATGCCACCACATTTCAAAAATTTATCTTTAACCAAATTTACAAAATATCAAGAATGCGTAGTAGTGGCGAAGGTAATGTCTGTTAAACCATTTAGCTGAATAAAATTGGATACAAAAAATTAATAATTGCCCAGAGAAGAAGATATGACAGCAATTTATCCAAACCACACGGCAAGGAACCTTGCGTGAAGTAAACAGTTATGTAAGGAAAATGACAAACTTACCTCTATGAGGCGGTGCTTAATAATTAGATCTTACAAGCAAGGATTCCTTCCATGGTATTTAGACATGGAAATCTACAACACTGTTTTAACGCATATATTAAATACAGTAAATTTCTGTTGAAACAAACCAAATATAAAATAAAGGATTAAATGCAAGATCCTTAAAAACATTTAAAATCACAATTTCACATGCCACAGCTTATTGCCAAAAGACTTCCCCATAAAACTACGGCATAAGAAAGCTGACGGCCATGTCAAGGGTAAAATCTAGCATTAAAGGTTAACCATTGAATTTAGTCGTTCACACTGCATATAGCCAAATCAAACAAGCTACAATGAAGCTATCAGTGGTACACAGAAATCCCCAATACAGGCAGAATTACATACACAGCCAAATATTCGACTGATCAGGAATATAAATAATCTGAAGCAATAGAGCCTTAAATTAGATATTACTCAAAAAAAAAAAATCAGTAAGCCACAAAGTGCAGGCAGTAGTATCATAGTATTAGAAGTACTGACTATAAACGCACGATATGGCAGATATTTGATTATCCTGGAAATGTCTAACGTCAGATCTCACTCAGCATGGAATATGAAAGCCAGACAAATCAGCGGGCGCACACAGATGCTTGCCGTACTCAGCTGGATGTCGTAACTCCGACTTCAACAGCTGTAACAAGTTCAAAAATGGTTCAAATGGCTCTGAGCACTATGGGACTCAACTGATGTGGTCATAAGTCCCCTAGAACTTAGAACTACTTAAACCTAACTAACCTAAGGACAGCACACAACACCCAGCCATCACGAGGCAGAGAAAATCCCTAACCCCGCCGGGAATCGAACCCGGGAACCCGGGCGTGGGAAACGAGAACGCTACCGCACGACCACGAGATGCGGGCTATATCAAGTCTTGACATAAAGACAGCCTACGGCTGACTGATCCAATGTGTCCGGAAGTCAGCCCATGATACTCTCCAGTCCACTGTCACTCGATGGTTCGCTCTTACTGCCCCACCAAAGCTGCTCAGTGCCTGCTTTATTTATTTATTTTATTTATTTATTTATTTATTTATTTATTTAACCTGGCAAGATTAGGGCCATCAGGCCCTCTCTTACATCTAACCAGGCATTCTACTTATTTTACATTCATATGTTTTAGTAGGCATGTTAAACGACATCTAGTACAAAAAGTGAAATAAATAATTTGAAAGGTACACCTGGAAAAATACATACATATAGAGTTTATATTCTTAGATCACAAGTACTGTTATAATTAGACATTATTGAAGAGACAGATTTTAGATAGGAGTGCTGGCAGCAGGGAGTATGAGGGAGACGCATGGTGACGGGAGGAGAAGAATAGAGAGACATGATGAAACATAATTAAGGAAATACAAAGGAAAAGAAGATTGCGTGGCTAATAGAGATAGATGAAGAGGAAGGCATCTCAGGAGCAAGATAGGAGACGCTAGCTTTGCTATTTGACGGATGAGAGGATTGGCCTTGTACATCAGTTTTGTGGAGAACTTTATCAGGATGATAGTAGGAAATGCTTCAGCTTCTTCTTAAAAGCAGCAGGAGATTGAATTTTGCGGAAGGTAAGGGGCAGTTTGTTCCAGAGGCGGACAGCGGCAACTGAGAAGGAGTTTGCAAAAGTTTTTGTTTTGTGAGTGGGCACAGTTAGGCTACCAAATAAGAGTGACCTCGTGTTTCGATTATGATGACATGACAGGTTTTTAATCTCTGAAGCAAGGTACTGGGGTGCTTGCGCGACGAGGAGTCTGTGAAGTAGACATAGTGTGTGGTAGTCACGCAATTTGTCCGGCCGCAGCCACCCTAGCTCGGAGTATGAAGCACTAACATGATCATATCGGCGAATGTTGCAGGTGTAACGCACACAGGCATTCATGGTTAGCTCTAGCCTTTTGTTTTCACTACTCATGCCTTGTTGAATCACATCACAATAGTAGAGGTTCGGTAGAACGAGTGCTTGCACGAGCTGGCGTTTCAAGTCCTGTGGAAATATGTTCCGAAACGTTTTGAGAGCATAGAGACAAGCAGACGTCTTTCGGCACACTGCGACTGTATTCTCCGCCCAGTTGAGATGCTCATCCAAAGTTACACCCAAGTTCTTCACTGTTTTCTGATATGGTATTGGAGTACCGTCGAGCAGAATAGGAGGTAGCCGTTCGCGGAAATCTTAACTTATTAATTTCTGATGGGCTATTAAGATTACTTGCGTCTTTTTTGCATTTAGTTTAAGCCCCAGGTTTTTCGCCCATGTCACTACTGAAGACAGATCATCATTCATCTGAGCGATTGCAGTGTTTACATCTTCAGGTCTGACGCTTAGGTAGAGCTGGAGGTCGTCGGCATAGAAATGATATTTGCAGCAGGACAGAACCGACGAAATATCGTTGACATATAAAGAAAACAAAAGTGGTCCTAAGACTGATCCTCGGGGCACTCCCGAGGAAACATGTTTCCAGGAAGATTTTTCATTTACGCAGACAACACATTGCTGTCTGTCTTTTAAGTAGCTTTCAAACCATCTCATTGCACTATCAGAGAAATTAAGCTGTTGCATTTTTCTGAGCAATATGTCAAAGCTAACAGGATCCGGTCTGCGAGAGATAGTCAGCGACAAGCTACAATCGATTCGCGCTGCCAATAGTGGCGCCAGTGAATAACACACGAAATCGAGACACGCTAAATTAATTGCGAGCTACTCACAGATCACCTACCATAAGAACTCCTTAGTAGTTCTCTGTGGTGATCACGCGCCCTATTAACAACCATGTTCCGCCTTCTGTAATGTCCAGGGGACCATCTTGAATCGCAGTGCCCTCTGTGTAATTATTGTCTTTGAATAAAAGTGTCACTTCTGTCTGCCTTACTGCGTATTTCTTTTAGTTACCTTCTGTACTATTCTGAAGCAATTCTATGTATGGCCCAAGTTTCATCGAGCTATGTTAGATGGCAGTGAGACGTCATGCGAAAGTTACTTTGCACACCAGTGTATTAAACAGAATATAAATACCGTTTTCTACTGTTTCCTGACTCTTCTTCAGTTGAGGCACGCAGGAATTTAAATATTCATACTCGCAGCGTAATGCTGGACAGATCTGTCAGCTTTTGTGGTATATGGGAAGTTGCATCGAAAAATGAATTTCTCTCATTTACCTCGATCGGAACGTAGTTTATGAAAATAAGAAAATGTTTCGCAAGTGAGTAACAGCAGCATTCTTTATATATATTTCATATGATCTAAAAGCATCCTTTCGGTTTTGATTTGAAAGTAGGGACGGCGGTTATCGCTGAACAACAGGTTTCCGATTACATCGGTGTTTTCAACGACAGTTTAACCGGACTATTAAAACCGCTCAAAATAATCGGTTTCTGAAATAAGCGATTTGCGACATTTTATTCCCATTATTTCTTGTGTTAAACGTACTGTAGGAATCGAACAAAGAGAGAACAATTTTGACTCTATCAGTTTTAAGATACATTGAATCAAAATATCAAATTAAATAGGCAAATAAACGAAAACATTCCGTCCTCCGTTCGCTGCTACAAAAAATCACCAGTAGTTTCCTGCTGATTCCACTTTTTTGAAACTCTGGTCAAAAATCATGTTCTAATTGAGGATCATATCACTATTTGGATGTTACGAATAATCGGTTCTAAAGAGTGAAAGCTGAGGTTGAAGAACTATAGTTTTGGTGTTCATTTGTCCGTTTTCAAGGACCACATTGAGATAGAAGCGTGTTATGTAGACACAGGCAGCACGTCACCGGCTTTCTATTTTTATTGTGAAGCATAAAGGAACGGTTAAGCTTTAAGTTCTTCTCATATGATGTCGCAAGTTTGTTATGGCTCCCGTTTCCAATCTTTTACAGCAAATTGTGCGTTGTACTTCATTGATACCGCACTTCGTAACATACTTCCAGACCAGGTGTAATGCCATTTTGTAATTCTGATGTTCGACGACGACAGTGAGAAACGGCCATACAGACCTGATGGGGAAACCCTTGCACGCCGCATGTATGCGCGTACCATGTAATAGGCCATCCTACATGTTAACACGTACATTATTGTCTCAGCAGTTATTTTGCCATGTGTTTGTTGCTCGTTTCTTTCGCCATTGTTATTGAAATAGCACTGATAGTTTTTCGCGTTTTCTATAATAAAGCAATATTTCAAAGCAATAAAAACATTTCGAATAAAAGTTATTCGTTCATTAAAAAACGTTCCTGCTTCTGTGGCTAACTGATATTTCGGTTTTTTCCCGGTTATAAGTAAAAAGTAAGAAGACCTGTTACAAACGAGAGCAAACAAATACCGAAAAATACCGGTCATTCAGAACTAAAATATCAGTATCGGTTTAAACTGGTCGATTTTTCCCATATCTAATTTTAAGTGATCGACCATTTAATACAGCTTCTTAGTATTACCCTTTCGTACTTAAAGATCTGACGTGCGCAAGATGTTCTCCTCTAGCCCTGTAACAGGATACTGTCGGGTTTTTTCTATATGTTATGGATATTAGTTTGCATCTTCGCACATTTAAAGAGAAATGCCATTCATTACGCCAAGTGAGGGTTCTACGTTTATGCTCCCTTAATTCATGAGCCTAGCGTCGGTATCCTCGTCAAGTTACAAAACGAAGAGCTCATCTTTTTTTTTTTTTCTTTTTTGGCAATTTCTAAAAATTTGAGATAGAGCTCAATTATTCCGAGAATGTTTTGTAGTGAATGTTTGACGTGTTATTAAATTCTACTTTTAAGTGAATGATAGCTATTGATTCTTCAGTCACACGAGACTTTTGTAAAATTGATGTGGGAACGTAATTAGAAAAAAACCAGTTAACTTTTTGTGATGACTTAGCTCATTTTGACATAAATCTTTCTGGAATATCTTTACTTAACACCTCGTGACTCAGTAGAAAAGGAGCTCGACAGTAAAATCGTGAGACCATTAGAACATATTCGGAGCCCTTATAGCTGACAGTAACTTCCACAACTCGGTATATTGCCGCTGGTGAAAACTGGTGTATCACACTGGTGCATTCTCAGAGCTTGCATTCATTCAAGAGTTTCTTGCTGGATGTTGCAATTTCCACTAAAGTATAGTAGCTTTGCCTCATTCCTCCGCAAAGCGGCTTTTACAAGTACAAGAAGTTCCACGAACATTGCAAGCACTGCGTCTCATTTGCGCAGGAACCGATATCCCCCGCTCCTAGCGCTCTGATAGCGTGGCGGATGCCATATTGGTTTTAGCAGGGCTGGGGGTGGGGAAGAGGGACAGGGGGAAGAAGGGGGGAGAGAGAGAGAGAGAGAGAGAGAGGGAGAGAGAGAGAGAGAGAGAGAGAGCGAGAGAGAGAAGAACTAAACGAATTAGGAGTCGCCTTGGAAGGATGTCCAAGAAAACTGTTGCCTCATTTAGCATTTCAGACTGATGTGTATGATACTCCATCCCAAACAGTAAGCAACACAATTAAACCGCAAACAAAGTAAGTGCATTTTAGGCACAAATGTTTCCCGCTCGTTGACTGAGGTCGGGTTTCTTTGCCGTTTTCGTCATTTATTAATGTCAGCTCATCTGTTGACGATACAACTTCTACTCAAAAATGAGACAAACGGAAAAAATCTTCATACGAGTGGTATGGTTTGTTTCAAGTAGTAAGTTATAGTATCCTTACAAGCGAAATGCTACACAGACACTACTAGAATTAATGTGCAATGCTCATATTTATAATCTCGCATTTCCCACGAGAATTTTCTCCAACCGAGAACTTTTAAATTTCGATAATTTTATAATCAGCGCATTAATTCTGACTAAAATGTACACTTTTAGAAACCAGAGCATCAAGGTTACAAGAATGTGATACTGCTTGTTTAATATTATTCGATTTTACAAAAGTATATTCCAGAAATCTAAAGGTTTTGTCATCCATTATTTTTCAAGCAAATTATTTTTAGAAAAAGTACTGATGTTCCGAAAGTGGAAAAAAAGAGTGTTTGAATTGAGGTATGTGAAGCTCATATACATAGATCACGTGTGTAGAAATTTTAGGCGACATTCTCTGTACATATCGTACTTTTATCATATTTATTCAAATAAAATGATTTGAATAAAAAAACTAGAATATTACAATCAGAAGGCCGACAAGTAACTTCTGAATAATGAAGCTTAAAGTGAAACGTGTTTAACAAAAGTTGGACAATTTCTGAGACGTCTTAGTTGCGCATTATGTAAGTAATAGGCAGTATAAAGGAAATATAAATTGTTATTTGGTTTTTAATTACACCCTCTAACCAGAGGTTGAAAATACCGCTTCAGTTGTAAAGTTATTTTATTATCATACGACCGGTTACGGGCTCTTATAATAAGCCCATCTTCAGGCGTCATAACTTAGTGCTGTGAGCCCGGAACGCCGTGGCGGACTTGCACCAGGCGCGGTGTGCTACCTACTCCCTGTTCTGCGCTCGTAGGTGTCACGCAGAAACAACAAAGGGTGCAAGCCTCCTCCATGAAAAACACGACCACACCATAAAACCACCGGCTTCGAATTTTACTGTTGGCACTATACGCGCTGACAGATGATGTTCAGCCGGCCGAAGTGGCCGTGCGGTTAAAGGCGCTGCAGTCTGGAACCGCAAGACCGCTACGGTCGCAGGTTCGAATCCTGCCTCGGGCATGGATGTTTGTGATGTCCTTAGGTTAGTTAGGTTTAACTAGTTCTAATTTCTAGGGGACTAATGACCTCAGCAGTTGAGTCCCATAGTGCTCAGAGCCATTTGAACCATTTGATGATGTTCACCGGGCATTCGCCATACCACACCCTGCCATCGGATCGCCGCATTGTGTACCGTGATTCGTCACTACACACAACGTTTTCCCACTGCTCAATCGTCCAATGTTTACGCTCGTTACACCAAACGAGATGTCGTTTGGCATTTACCGGCGTGGTGTGTGGCTTATGAGCAGCCGCTCGATCATGAAACCCAAGTTTTCTCAACTCCCGCCTAACTGTCATAGTACTTGCAGTGGATCCTGATGCAGTTTGGAATTCCTGTGTGATGGTCTGCATGGATGTCTGCCTATTACACATTACGACCCTGTTCAGCTGTCGGCGCTCTCTGTGAGTGAACAGACGAGGTCGGCGTGTACGCTTTTGTGCTGTACATGTCCCTTCACGTTTACACTTCACTATCGCATCGGAAAGAGTGGACCTGGGATTGCTGAAGAGTGTGGAAATCTCGCGTACAGACGTATGACGCAAGTGACACCCAATCACCTGACTACGTTCGAAGTGCGCGAGTTGCTGGGAGCGCCCCATTCTGCTGTCTCCCACTTCTAATGACTACTGAGGTCGCTGATATGGAGTACCTGGTAGTAGGTGGCAGCATAATGCACCTGGCGGTGTGCGGATACTTTTGGTCACATAGTGTATGAACTCGACAGCTGAAGAGGAGGCAGCATAAAAAAAATGGTTCAAATGGCTCTGAGCACTATGGGACTCAACTGCTGTGGTCATAAGTCCCCTAGAACTTAGAACTACTTAAACCTAACTAACCTAAGGACAGCACGCAACACCCAGCCATCACGAGGCAGAGAAAATCCCTGACCCCGCCGGGAATCGAACCCGGGAACCCGGGCGTGGGAAGCGAGAACGCTACCGCACGACCACGAGATGCGGGCGAGGCAGTATCTGCCAGAGAAACAGTAAGCAGCCACCGCAACTACACGTATCATAAATTAAAGTCCACGATCGCGTTTTTTTTTTCTGTCTGTAAATGACCGCTAAATTTTGATATACGAGGGTACGTCAATTATTAGCCACAAAGTATCAAACAGAAAACTTACAAGAACATCATTTTTCGACATAGTCACCTTGCGTTTCGACGCACTTGGTCCATCGTTGTACAAGCTTCCTGATGCCCTCATAAAAGAAGGTTCTCTGTTGAGCTGCGAACCAGGAATGCACCGCTGCTTTCACTTCTTCGTCTGAGGCAAATCGAGGCATGTTTGAGTTGACCAAACAAGTGATAGAAGGCGCAAGATTGGGATTATATGGAGGATGATCCAGTACTTCAGATTTGAATTTCTGGAGCCTTTCAGCAGTGTGGGCAGCAGTATGTGGACGGGCATTGTCGTGCAACAACGCAACACCTTTTGGCAGCAATCCTCGGCGTTTGATTCGAACTGCAGGCTTTAGCCTGGCAAAAAGTATCTCACTGTTTATTGATGCGCCCCTTTCCCCATAATGTTCCAGAACTGGACCCTGTGCGTCCCAAAAAATCGTAAGTATCAGTTTTCCTGCGGACGGTTGAGTCTTGAAGTTTTTCTTTCAGGAGAATTTGGATGTTTCCATTCCATACTCTGCCGTTTCCTCTCTGGTTCGTAATGAAGGGCCCAAGTTTGGTCGCCAGTAATGATCCTGTCTAAAAAGAAGTTGTCCCCTTCGTTACCATAGCGATCCAAATGTTTTTTGCAGATGTCCAAGCGCGTTTGCTTATGCAACTGTGTGAGTTGTTTTGAGACCCATATTGCATAAACTTTATGAAACTCAAGTCTGTTGTGGATGATTTCGTAGGCAGAACCGTGGCTAATTTGCACACGATGTGCCACTTCTTCAATAGTTAGTCGTATGTCTAAGAGAATCATTTCACGTGAACGCTCAATGGTTTCTTCATTTGTGGACTTGCGCGACCATTTCGGAATTTTTCAATCCATTCCTAGACACTCAGTTGTGGCAAAACACTGTTCTTGTACTAAACCGAAAGTCTTCGATGAATTTCGGCCCCTGATAAGCTTTCCGATCACAAAAAACGGATATTCTTTGGTGCAAATAGACAGCGGAGCAGCCATGATTAACAGCACGGCAGCGATAGCGAAACAAACCTAGCAGCTCGAAAATTGCAAAGATATAACAACAAATAAACAAACATGCGTCATCAACGTAAGACAACAGTACTACCAAAATAAACAAAAATATAACTAAATTGCGGATAATAATTGACTTCCCCTCGTAGTTTTAACTAATAAATAGACCGCTTCACGAGGAAGGTTTGTATACGACGGGCGTTCAGGAAATAATGCAAGTTTTTTCTGAAAAAAGGTTGGTTTTATTCAGAATTTCAACACACCACATTATACCCCTCTGTTTTGGCTACGAAACCACTTTTTTCCGTATAATCTCCGTTCAATGCATCGGCCTTACGCCACCGTAATGCGGCAAGGGGTGGGGGAGGTGCAGTATTGCTGCGTGGTACCACTCTACTGGCCGACGTCGGAACGAACGACTTGCTGTATCAATAATCTCCCAGTCATCGACCTACTATGGAGTCCTTCACTGGACCAAACTGACGGAAGTAGGAAGGTGCGAGATCTGGGTTGTAGGGTGAGTTAGGAAGAGCAGTCCAAAGAAGTTTTGTGTGCTCCTCTTGTGTGCACAGACCTGTATGAGGCCTTGAGTTCGTGATAATGGATCATAGACGCTTCGTTCAACGACTCACCGTGCTTTTGTTCACTGCCAGTTGTCCGTAGACATTCTGCAAGCGCCAATGAATATCTGCGATGTTCTAGTTTTGCGGGAAAAGGAACTCAGTGACAGCTCTCTGCTTCGAACTCACATCTGTTGCAGAGGGCATTTTGAGGGCTACGTAAAGCGCCGCTACCTGTCGGCACTTCATGAAACGCTAGGGGCTGAAGCGGCAATGTTTCATCATGTCCGACAACAATTTCCGTAAATTTCAACCGAAATTGGCTGGTTAAGAAAAGCGTGTTGTACTAGTTATTGGACGCTCCTCGTATTATAAATCAAAGATCCCATCACTTTTTTTCTCTGCACGTGGATCATCTCAAAACTAATGAAGAGATTTTGATATGGTTTTCGCTAATAGATAGTCTGGTTCGCGAGGATAGTTCGTGTATGTAATTTATTCTTTGTAGTAATAAAGAGTATGTGATACATGTATTGTTATTCGTTCCGTATTTGACAGGCGTTTGTAGTGACACATCTTGGCAATAATGGGAGCAATGAGCTCGTGAGCTGGAGAGGAGGCGGTATCTGGCGGGAAAAGCACTAAACAGGCACCACAACTCCTGTGAGCAGGGAGGTTTGACAATCTATACATATAGAAGTCCACCATCGCGTTTTTCTGTTTATAAGCGAAGGCTAAATTTTGATACGGTTTTCTCTCAAATATACACTGATTCGCGAGGAAATTTATGTTATCACAATATATTGGAAAAAGGCGATAGATGTTCAGTGCTACGCGTGAAAATCCAGCTCAGGTCGGTAGTTCTAGTTTCACTTGAACAATTTAAGCGGCGCACGCCACGAAAGTTCTCAGGAGGCAACATGATCATAGCCAGCTTTACTCCTGAATCCTTTCAGAGAAAACCGCATCAAAATCGCTACAGTAGTTCTTGAGATCACATACAGAAAAGCGCGGCGGGAGGACTTTAATTTATAGTGTAGAACATGTTGCCTATGTCTCGAAGTCTAGATCAGTGGTTTTATTCCGGCTGCTCTCGCAGAGTTATTGGCAGACTTTCATATCGTCGGCCGCCGAGTAATGCGCGTCCCGACCGGACCTGTCCTCGGCGAAGTGTCGTTTCGCAAACAGTTACGCGCCAGCGGGGCGGGTCCAGGCGAGCAGAGAGCCTGGCGTGACCTTTCGTCCGCTGCTGCTCTCGTGAATCGATGGCGGCGCGATTCGATGGGCGTTGTCGACTGCTGCGCGCGTCGACGCAGCCCGGCCGCTCTACGCAGCAGCAGCATTGAATGAACGTACAGCGGACCGTTACACAGCGGGCTACGCACTGCGCATGCGCCGCCGGGTCAGCAGAAGAAGACGGGAGCGGCGTTGCATTGCGTTTGAGTGCGCATTACAGGAGAGGTCGAAAGCGGGGAGAGCTGCAGTCACTGTCAGCTCGTAACCATTCGCACACAAGTAGCGCTCTCTATTTTTCACGGTGGTTGATCTTCCTGGATGCGGATCTTTCGAGAAGTGCGGTAGCAAGGAGAGGTTACTTTCAGAGCATTTGCGTACAACAAGATGAGTCATTATCAAATGGTAAACTGCTATTAATCAGCTCGACCCTAAAATCGCTTACCCATGCAAGACTCAGTGCATCGAAGAAAACCGTTTTAAAATTCTACGATTTTACGTCTAACTTGAAAACCGAGGAGGGTCCTTTTGGCCCACCTTCACATGTTACTTTCTGTTCGCTGCATATAATTAGCGTGTGTATGTGCTGTAATACATCGTGTTACATCGCAAATATCAGAAAATTTAGCAGTTTCAAAGATAACGCAATTTTTACGAAAATGAGAGCTGTAACTCACTTCTGTGTAATTTACAAGTCGTTGCAGTATTCTCGTGTTCTGGATACCCACAGCTGTGTATATTACAAATCGTTGCAGTATTCTCGTGTTCTGAATACGGATTTCCTTTTCGTCCTTGAATACGGTGTCTACTTATATGTTATTATTTGTACACTTTCACGTTTTTATCGCCAGGTGAGTCCCGGAGCCGGCCGCTGTGGCCGAGCGGTTCTAGGCGCTTTAGTCCGGAACCGCGCTGCTTCTACGGTCGCAGGTTCGAATCCTGCTTCGGGCATGGATGTGTGTGATGTCCTTAGGTTAGTTAGGTTTAAGTAGTTCTAAGTCTAGGGGACTGATGACCTCAGATGTTAACTCCCATTTGAACCATTTTTTGAGTCCCGGATGTGTTCGGTCTTCGAAACTTGGATTCGCAATGTCGGCTTTCAGAATGCTGCCAGCTCGTTTACTAATCTTAGCTCCTTCTATAGCACCAGTGCATACACTAACGTCTGCAGAAGTAAATTTAATTATTTAATGCGGTGTTGTCGATTTCATTCGTTTTACGTGTTCGTATTCCCATTTTTATTTACTTAATATTACTTTCGAAAATAGGTTTCCTATTTTAATTATAAACCAACATCTTACTGATTACTGTTTCCAAGTGTGGCGTAAGTTGCGTACTATATCGACTGCTCTCTCGTAATTCGAAGAGCTGCATATACGAAATAACGTCCAAAAGATGCCAGAGATACCAGACTAACAAATCAGGTACTATTCCCTACCACAGATATTACTTTCACAGATAAACTAGCCTGAAAGGTGCCTACTTTTATGCGCGAGTGGAATGTTATTGTACGTGCCCACGGGCCATACAACCTGCATACTGCCAACAATATAGCCCGGCAATCTCTGTCGTTCGGCAAAATTGCAGCTCACACGAAGGGCAGCCACATTTTCGGCAACATTGGCTGGTACTGTTGCCGCTGCAATGTTTGCAGCGATATATTTCAGGACCGCCAGTCTTCATGTGGCCACAGTACGGCTACGAAATGGAAGTAAGCGAGCTGGTGGAGGTCAGCGTCACTCCTGTGCAATTCCAATCCACAAAGGAAGAAAATTAGCAAGAGAATGGGAAATCGGGCATTGTGGATGGGATCCTTTTGATGCAGACGCAGCAAGAGAATGGGAAATCGGGCATTGTGGATGGGATCCTTTTGATGCAGACGCACAGCTTCTGAAACCTTAACTCGTGAACTGATGCTTGATACATAACCTCTTTCTGAGGATTGAAACAGACTTCGTGTATGTCATAAAAGCAAATCGTCTGACAATTGTTAAGGCCAGATGCAGACGTGAAAGACTATATCAGTTATAGACACATTGGGCGTCAACCCTGCAGCTTTTAGCTACTGGTGTTTCATAAGGAATTTTGATGTTTTAAATGCGTTTCTCATCGATATGCCTCTTGGTTCCAGAATTTGCAAGGCTTAAGTGAAAAGACTGAAGGAATTAATTAAGGTAGTCAGAAATAACAATAAAATGTTTATGTTGATATTTTGATGTGGTTCAGAAACGCGGTGAGGTAACTCTGAATTTTATAAACACAGTAATCCTACGACCAGATTTATGCGACGCGGAAGTAACGTATACAAAGACTGTTACTTCTTCCTTTTAAAATAAGGGCAGTTGGCAGATTGCTTACTCCATACGCAATAACACACATTATGACGCTTGAAGTTAAGGAGTCTTAAGATTCTAGGTAGACTGTAATTATGGCTCGCTACAGCAGATCTAATATGAGGGTAACAGTGAGAGTATTCAGAATGAGATTTTCACTCTGCAGCGCAGTGTGCGCTGATATGAAACTTTCCTGGCAGATTAAAATTGTGTGCCGGACTGAGACTCGAACTCGGGACCTATGCCTTTTGCGGGCAAGTGCTCTACCAACTGAGCTACCGAGGCACGATTCACGCTCCGTCCTCACAGCTTTACTTCTGCCAGTACCTCGTCTCCTACCTTCCAAACTTTACAGAAGCTCTCCTGCGAAGCTTGCAGAACTAGCACTCCTGAAAGAAAGGATACTACGGAGACATGGCTTAGCTACAGCCTGGGGGATGTTTCCAGAATGAGATTTTCACTTTGCAGCAGAGTGTGCGCTGATATGACACTTTCCTGGCAGATTAAAACTGTGTTCCCGACCGAGACTCGAATTCGGGACCTTTGCCTTTCGCGGGCAAGTGCTCTACCAACTTGCACTTGCCCGCGAAAGGCAAAGGTCCCGAGTTCGTGTCTCGGTCCGGCACACAGTTTTAATCTGCCAGGAAAGTTTCAGTGAGATTATCCTATCAGATTGCGGCTTTTGTATATGTTCTGTTATGTCTTCCACAGCTGTCGTCATGGGCGTACGTATCGCGTTTGTGAAGTTCATGTTGCTGTGGTTTGCCCAGTTTCATATTCCTATAGGCAGCAAACAAGTCGAGTAGCTCTACGTACGTGTACAAACTTCGAACACAGGTTACACGACTTTGCACTGCAACAATTCCGGAGCGAGAAGGACTCACGGGTGTGAACGAAAGGGAATCATTTACAGACGTCGCCCAGCCGTATGGAACATTCTCGACCACTTGTGGACAACAATAGCAATACCTCGGCCATACCTTGTCAACGATGTGGAACAACCAGCTCTATCAGCAATATTGCTCGACCGTACTGTAATATTTCTGTGTATGGCAGCCACAATGCAGCAATGTTCCGGCCACAAATGGCTCTGAGCACCATGGGACTTAACTTCTGAGGTCATCAGACCCTTGAACTTAGAACTACTTAAACCTAACTAACCTAAGGACATCACACACATCCATGCCTGAGGCAGGATTCCAACCTGCGACCGCGGCGGTCGCGCGGTTCCAGACTGTAGCGCCTAGAACCGCTCGGCCACTACGGCCGGCTGTTGCACCCACACATTCTCGTAATATGTTCAGTATGTTAGCTCCATTTCGTACACAGCAATGTATAGTCTAACACACACGAAATGCAAACTATCTTTCATGGCAAACTATTCTAATTGTGCGTAGTAACTTACTTAATGTAGAAGTACTACAATAACTATGACTGTCATTGCTGACGAATGAGGTAATGGCAGGAGAATCAACTTTGCTACTGAATAGTATCTTTAAAATCGTTTGAGAAACGTTGCAGTGGAGTCAGTGTTCGCATGCTTCCGTTCGCTCAGTGTGGTCGAGGCGGGATGCGTTTCCGCACACGGTCTACTCTAAATAATCCTGTGCGAGCTCTACCTGAAAGATGATGTCGCCCCCTACTGTGTTCTCATCCAGTGACGCCCAAGACGCTGACTCAGCATTGCGATATGACCAGCGCAAGATGCACTATGTGATCAAAACTGTCCGGACACCCCCATTGTGCATTGTGCTGCCACCTACTGCCAGCTACTCCATATCAGCGACCTCAGTAGTCATTAGAAGTGGGAGAGAGCAGAATAGGGCGCTCCGAGGAACTCGCGCACTTCGAACGAGGTCAAGTGATTGGCTGTCGCTTGTGTCATACGTCAGTACGCGAGATTTTCACACTCCTAAACAACCCCAGGTCCACTGTTTCCGATGTGATAGTGAATTGGAAACGTGAAGGGACACGTACAGCACAAAAGCGTACACGGCGACCTCGTGTGTTGTCTGACAGTGACCGCCGACAGTTGAAGAGGGTCGTAATGTGTAATAGGCAGACATCCATGCAGACCATCACACACGAATTCCAAACTGCATCAGGATACACTGCAAGTACTACACTCCTGGAAATTGAAATAAGAACACCGTGAATTCATTGTCCCAGGAAGGGGAAACTTTATTGACACATTCCTGGGGTCAGATACATCACATGATCACACTGACAGAACCACAGGCACATAGACACAGGCAATAGAGCATGCACAATGTCGGCACTAGTACAGTGTATATCCACCTTTCGCAGCAATGCAGGCTGCTATTCTCCCATGGAGACGATCGTAGAGATGCTGGATGTAGTCCTGTGGAACGGCTTGCCATGCCATTTCCACCTGGCGCCTCAGTTGGACCAGCGTTCGTGCTGGACGTGCAGACCGCGTGAGACGACGCTTCATCCAGTCCCAAACATGCTAAATGGGGGACAGATCCGGAGATCTTGCTGGCCAGGGTAGTTGACTTACACCTTCTAGAGCACGTTGGGTGGCACGGGATACATGCGGACGTGCATTGTCCTGTTGGAACAGCAAGTTCCCTTGCCGGTCTAGGAATGGTAGAACGATGGGTTCGATGACGGTTTGGATGTACCGTGCACTATTCAGTGTCCCCTCGACGATCACCAGCGGTGTACGGCCAGTGTAGGAGATCGCTCCCCACACCATGATACCGGGTGTTGGCCCTGTGTGCCTCGGTCGTATGCAGTCCTGATTGTGGCGCTCACCTGCACGGCGCCAAACACGCATACGACCATCATTGGCACCAAGGCAGAAGCGACTCTCATCGCTGAAGACGACACGTCTCCATTCGTCCCTCCATTCACGCCTGTCGCGACACCACTGGAGGCGGGCTGCACGATGTTGGGGCGTGAGCGGAAGACGGCCTAACGGTGTGCGGGACCGTAGCCCAGCTTCATGGAGACGGTTGCGAATGGTCCTCGCCGATACCCCAGGAGCAACAGTGTCCCTAATTTGCTGGGAAGTGGCGGTGCGGTCCCCTACGGCACTGCGTAGGATCCTACGGTCTTGGCGTGCATCCGTGCGTCGCTGCGGTCCGGTCCCAGGTCGACGGGCACGTGCACCTTCCGCCGACCACTGGCGACAACATCGATGTACTGTGGAGACCTCACGCCCCACGTGTTGAGCAATTCGGCGGTACGTTCACCCGGCCTCCCGCATGCCCACTATACGCCCTCGCTCAAAGTCCGTCAACTGCACATACGGTTCACGTCCACGCTGTCGCGGCATGCTACCAGTGTTAAAGACTGCGATGGAGCTCCGTATGCCACGGCAAACTGGCTGACACTGACGGCGGCGGTGCACAAATGCTGCGCAGCTAGCGCCATTCGACGGCCAACACCGCGGTTCCTGGTGTGTCCGCTGTGCCGTGCGTGTGATCATTGCTTGTACAGCCCTCTCGCAGTGTCCGGAGCAAGTATGGTGGGTCTGACACACCGGTGTCAATGTGTTCTTTTTTCCATTTCCAGGAGTGTATAACAGTTAGATGGAAGCTGAGGAAATTTGGGTTTCATGGTTGAGCGGCTGCTCATAGGCCACACACCATGCCGGTAAATGTCAAACGACACCTCGCTTGGTGTAAACAGCGTAAACATTGTATGATTGAACAGAGGAAAAACGTTGTGTGGAATGACGAATCACGGTACACAATGTGGCGATCCGATGGCAGGGTGTGGGTATGGCGAATGCCCGGTGGACGTCTTCTGCCACGGTGTGTAGTGCGAACAGTAAAATTCGTAGGCGGTGGTATCATGGTGTTGTCGTGTTTCTCATGGAGGGGGCTTGCACCCTTCGTTGTTTGGCGTGGCACTATCACAGCACAGGCCTACATTGATGTTTTAAGCACCTTCTTGCTTCCTACTGTTGAACAGCAATTCGGGGATGGTGACTGCATCTTTCAACACGATCGAGCACCTGTTCATAATGCACGGCCTGTCACAGAGTGGTTACACAACAATAACATCCCTGTAATGGACTGGCCTGTGCAGAGTCCTGACCTGTTTTTTGTGGGGGATGGGGGTTAGGGGGCAAAACATCTAAGGTCATAAGCGCCCAGTATAGAACCATAGAATGCTGGGACCGCGAGGATAAAAAACCGTTTTGAGGTCCAATACAGAAAGGAAGAAAAAACAAATCTAAAACGTCAAGACGTTATGGAAGAGTACCTAAAAGATGTCGACAAGACCCCGGAGTCACCAGGTACAGATCAAATCTCTTTTGTCATATTACTGCTTTTTAAAAAACTTTAAACGTCATCCGCTAAAATGACCAGCAAAGCGGGCGGCAGCCCGACCCTGAGACGTAAATGGCTAAAATAGGGGCAGAGGATCAGGAAATGTCTGTTAATGGCTGGCTACAGAAAGGACAGCTGGGTGCAGGGTCGCCACTCAACAAGTGGCGGCGACTAAAGCGACGGTGCCCTATTCGCAACCGAGCTAACATTACTTCCTCATGCCGAGACTGCCGGGAGGAAGTCGACCAGGCTGTTGGGAGAGGTTTGACTCCTCTGAGTTTGTTCCCATGAAGGGAGCACCAATGGTCATGCCATAGGGAAAAGTACGAATGTCTTGCGAGGGAACAGAGTAAGAGACGGGCCGACCGAGATGGACGATGGCCTTTGCTGCAGCATCAGCAGCGTCATTCCCAGGCACACCAACATGGCCAGGAACCCACATGAACATCACTTGGGCTCCCCCATCCGGGAACAAATGGAGGCAGTCCTGGATCCCTTGAACGATGGTGTGAACTGCATCTGAACCATCCAGACTCTGTAGGGCACTGAGGGAGTCGGAGCAGATCACGCAGCGAGTGAGCTGGTGCCTCTGGACGTAGGGAACAGCCTGAGAGAGGGCAAAAAGCTCTGCGGTAAACATTGTGCACTGGTCGAGAAGCCGGTGTTGAAACTTATCATCCCCAACAACAAAAGCACAGCCAACACTGAGGGAGGACTTGGAACCATCAGTGTACAATAATATGATTTCAAATATTTAGGAGAAATCATCCAGCCCAATGCTTCAGATAAAGAAGGAAATAAAACAAGAACAAGAAAAATGGGAATGGCATTCCAGCTAACAAAGAATGTGTACAACAAGAAGTCAGTATCAATTAACGCAAAAATAAGGCACTACAACACTGTGATTAAGCCAGAGTGTCTGTATGCATCTGAATGTTTAGCAATGAACACTAACAAGGAAATGGAAGCTATAGCAAAAAAGGAGCGAAAAATCATTAGAAGAGTACTTGGGCCGAGGTTTGAGAATGGGACTTGGAAGCTTAGAAGTAATAGAGAAGTGTATGACAAAATTGAGAAAGTGGGAGATACTATGAGGAAGCGAAGAGTAAGCTTTTACGCCCATTTGAAAAGAATGAATGATGAAAGGCTGACAAAGAAAATATTCATGTTTTTTGACAAGAACCCCAGGACGCAAATTACCTGGTTCAAAGAAGTCAAAGCAGACTTGGAGGAGATGGGTATAGGAGAAGATGATATAACCAACAGAGACTTAATGAGAGACAAAATTCAACATTTTGAAGGATTTGAAGTGAAGAAGAGAAGAACTGGAGGAACAGTGTGGACAGAAGACCGAAGGGAGCAGCACAGAGAGAGGATGAAGACATATTGGCAGAAGAGAAAAGAGGAGGAGCGTAATAGGAGAAATGTACATTGAATAATAGTTGTTTAACGCGGTCCCTAGACGGCCAAAATCGGAATTAAAAAAAAAAATGCTATCATCAAGTTGTGAGCGAAGTTCGAGAAATTTGCAGCGATAGGTCAGCTCGGGAGTCGAATCCTTCAGAAACGAGCTGCGGTCAAAATGAACACAAACCTGTGCCTGAAGCCAAGATGGTGAAGGGCTCTCACCCATTGAGAAAGTGGCAGGAAGTGTGACGAAAGCGGACGCCGGGAGGCCGCAGAGAAGAAACGTACATCTCGTACTGGCGCTCAAGAATGTCATCAAAAAAGGGTCAAAGGTTGGGTGTGAGCCGTAGTAAGATTTGCTGTTTGAAGAGTGCGCCGCAGCGCGTTGTGTGAGGCAGCCGCCCTCCGTCTCTGGCAGTGGCGCCGCTGTGGCAATCGAAGCTTTGGTGTCTCCCTGTGGTGGGAAAGCGGAAAGGTTGGCTGTTCACGTGCATTTAAGGGGCGCTATCAGCTCGGCAGTTGGTCAGTCGGAGTGAGGCTAGGTCAGTCTCGCGTCACCAGTTGCTGGTCTGTCTCTCGTTCGCATTTGTGCGGCAGTTAGTGCCTGTCTGTCGTTGGAGTGCGAGTATGTCTGTCGTTTGGATCAAACTTTAAGCCAGAAAATGAGAGTCTTGCCACTTCGTCAGTAACAGAACTCAGTTAGTGGTCGCCCGCTCGGGGCTGAGTTCCTGCATCTGAGTTTGCGCGTTAGGCTGCCAGTCTGCTCGAGTTGTTCGGGCAACGGTCATTGGCGGTTGGATCGGTCAGTTGATCGGTCGCACACTGAGACACGAGATGACTTGTCCGCCTTGAGCGTCGGCGCATGTGAGGTCCCCACGGGAGTCCAGTGGGCCGCGCCGTATAGAAAGCGGTAGTGGCTTTGCGGTCGACACGAGAGCAACAGGAGCGAAACCACGACATCGGGCTGGCCGGGGCGAGCTGCGACGCCGTGAGACGGGAGATCCGCGTCCGTTGAAGCGGCTGGCAGCGGACGGTTCGGGAGAGCGATTTGGGGGTGCTGCGCCAGGTCTTCGCCAGAAATCGCAGTTTATTAGAAGTTAAGTGATTGGAGATATGTTGTTTCATTTACTTGTTAAATTCTATTTGTTTTCTTGGTGAGGTCACTAGCCGGTTTGATTTGGGGTCGTCCCACCATTCTTCTCCGTTTGCCCAACTGCGGGAAGGTGGTTATTTGTGAATTGGGTGGTCCGTTTTTCCCTTGTGGAGTTGGGGAGGGTTAGAGCAATCTGCGCTTCGGGTTTTTCACTAATTCCCCTGTCAATCTGCCACACGTTAATAGCTGCATCTGTCATGTTTGTCGGATTCGGTGTTAATGAATTTATAGAATTAAGCGTGAAGGCCAAATTCCTCAAATATGTTTTTATCTTGCCTATCATCTTGAGAGGCGGTATATGTGTAATGTAGAGCATGTTGTACATTTTATGTAAGTCTGAATTTCATGGGTTTTATTTAAATAGTCATTTTTATAAAGTTGCCACCCTTCCACCGTAAGAGTTCTTTTAAAAACAAATTGCACTTTCAGTGGCAAATAATTTCTTAGTGTGAGTGTTTGTACCATTTCCATCCCTCTTACTGGGTACATAGTTAATGTGTTCGTGTCAGCTGTTAAAATTTTTAGTTTAAAGTAATCTGGTGTGTTGCAGATTTGCACCAGTGTAGTCTTTCAGAGGTTGTTGTGAGCGGTCATGACTACGGCCGTGTTGAAAGGGAGCAGGCAAGCTTCTCAGCCCGAAGGCTCATACTGTCAATATTGTTCTTTCTGCATCTAAATAAAATTGTAACTTGGTATTTCGAGGGTGCTTTTCTGCTTATAAATTTTACATCTGTTTTTGAGAAGAAAAAAATGGTTCAAATGGCTCTGAGAACTATGGGACTTAACATCTATGGTCATCAGTCCCCTAGAACTTAGAACTACTTAAACCTAACTAACCTAAGGACGTCACACAACACCCAGTCATCACGAGGCAGACAATTTGAGAAGACTTTTATGAATAAAAATCCCATTTATTAAAGGTAATTTCATTTTCATCAGTTACTCCATGGCAACTACTTCCACGCTCACCTAGTGTAATTAAGGGGCTCCGGAACGCCCTATACTTGCAATGTTAAAATAACGCTTATAAATTACATCTTTCCTCACAAAGTATTTGAGGTAGGAAGTTGAACTTTTTACAGATTATTTACTGGAATATGGGCTACAACTTAACACAGGGATTTTACAAAATTTTAGTTCAGTTATTAAAGATGATTTTTTTTCAATTGTAATGAAAGTTCACAACATTTTTTGCAATTTTTTATTTATATATTCAAAAATATACAGTTTTTTGGAAAAAGGCTGTGTTAAATTATGCAGAAGGTACTGTGTAACATTTACTGAAAGTTTGAAACAAATATGTTTGGAAGATCCTTAGAAAACATGTAATTAGTATGAGAAAATAAAAGTTTTGGGAATCGAGCGACAAAGATTGGATTAACTTCTTAGTGCATTCCAGGTCCATAGGATGGATTATCTTCATCCTCTGCAAACTCCTCCTCCAGCTTCCTCTTGTTCCTTCTCCTGTTTACTCTTGCTTGTATTTCTAGACTCTTTACAGCCCTGTCTGCAGCCCGAAGGCGTTCCTTGTCTAAAGCAAGCATCGCTCGTACCATGTTAGAACCTATGATCTCACTTGGTTATCGTCTTTATTGTTTACAGTAATAACATACCTTTGGCTTTCCAACATTTCTCCTTTTCTTAAAAGCCTTCAGAGGATTTCTAATAACTTTACTTTTACTCATTATTATACTTCAAGAAAACAGAGACTCAAGAAACAGAATTAATTACGAATATTTTCGAGATAACGACAGAGTAAATAAACATGAAACAATCGACAATCACACCAGCGATATATATTGAACCATCACAGGTTAGCCACAACACATACTTTATCTCACATCACTAAAATTTACCTGATGAACACGGACGTTAATAATAACACCATTTGACAGCAGTTTAACAGCGCCACAGTGGGTCACGCCCATGTAGAACACATTTCAAAAAAAATTTAAAAATGTTGTAGTCTTCGGAATTGAATAAATTATATACCTATTAAAAGGTAATAGTCTGCAGATTCAGAAAACGCAAAAAAGTAGAAATTGAACTTTTCATGATTTTGAGCCTTTCCGGAGCCCCTTAAATGTGCTAATGTTCTTGATGAATCGCTAATAGATAAACTAAATTCTTTAAGAAAGGATTCTGAATGTAAATTCACAGTTCAGGGTGGCCTGGCGTGGAAGAAAGCTGACATTCATACCTACTGAGTAGGACGTCGCGCCGGTACGACAGCGGTAGTTCACCGGCTTCTGCGTAGAGACTCTCAACTGTGCTGATACAGAAGGCACCAGTGGCGAGACGGATCCCCAAATGGTGTATTGTACTTAGACAGCGCAAGATAGACGGCTGTGCAGAGGAGTAGACAATGCATCCAGAATCCAACTTGGAGCGGACAAGGCATCGATAGAGGCGGAGGAGGTTAGTTACGTGAGCTCCCCAAGAGGTAGCTCTCAATACACGCACTGATGGACCGGGTGCAGCATGCAGCCAGGTAGACGACGCTTGGGGAAACCAACTGAGTTTCCTATCGAACGTAAGCCCTGACAACTTCGTTGCATCCATGAACGGGAGAGCATTTCGGTCCAGTCGCAAGGACGATGCGTAAACAGCTTGTACCGCCAGAAGTTGATGCAAACGGATTTGGTAGCAGAAAAGCGGAAACCATTTGTGATACTTCACGAATAGAGACGGTCCAAACACTGAAGACAGCGCCGCAGGAGACACGTCCGCTGGGAGCTGCAATAAATAGCAAAGTCGTTAATGAAAAGAGAGCCAGAAATGCCAGCTGGAAGGCGATCCATAATTGGGTTGATGGCATGGCGAAGAGGACGACACTCACAAGGGAACCTCCCCATCGCACCCCTCCCCCCCCCCCCCCCTCAGATTTAGTTATAAGTTGGCACAGTGGATAGGCCTTGAAAACCTGAACACAGATCAATCGAGAAAACAGGAAGAAGTTGTGTGGAACTATGAAAAAAATAAGCAAAATATACAAACTGAATAGTCCATTTGGAAGATAAGCAACATCAATGATCGTCTGAGTTCAGGAGCGCCGTGGTCCCGTGGTTAGCGTGAGTAACTGTGGAACGAGAGGTCCTTGGTTCAAGTCTTATCTGGAGTAAAAAATTTATTTTCTTTATTTTCGCAAAGTTATGATCTGTGCGTTCATTCATTGACATCTCTGTTCACTATAATAAGTTTAGTGTCTGTGTTTTGCGACCGCGCCGCAAAACCGTGCGATTAGTAGACGAAAGGACCTGCTTCTCCAGTGGGAACCGAAAACATTTGTCGCAAGGTTATAGGTCAACCGATTCCTCCACAGGAAAACACGTCTGATATATTCTATACGACACTGGTGACGGCATGTGCGTCACATCACAGGAATATGTTGTCGACTCACCTAACTTGTACACTTGGCGAATGGGTAAAAAGATTCTTCTACCTTGCCCGATTTAGGTTTTCTTGTGGATGTGATAATCCCATTGGAGAGGCACGTCCTTTCGTCTACTAATCGCACAGTTTTTCGGTGCCGTCACAAAACACGGACACTAAACTAATTACAGTGAACAGAGACGTTAATGAACGAACGGACAGATCATAACTTTGCGAAAATAAAGAAAGTAAACTTTTCACTCGAGGGAAGACTTGAAGTAAGGACCTCTCGTTCCGCAGCTGCTCATGCTAACCACGGGACCACGCTGCTGCTGAACTTACAGTCGTCTTGGTGTTGCTTATGGTGCGATGGACTACTCAGTTTGTATATTTTGCTTATTTTTTTCATAGTTCCACACAACTTCTTCCTGTTTTCTCCATTGATCTGTGTTCAGGTTTTCAAGGCCTATCCACTGTGCCAACTTATAACTAAATCTGAGGGGGGGGGGGGGCGGGTGCGATGGGGAGGTTCCCTTGTCAGTATGGAGCCCTGAGGCAGCCCGTTCTCCTGTGAAAAGGCGTGGGTTAAGGAGGAACCCACACGTACCCAGAAAACTCGGTCTGTCAAAAATTCCCGGATGAAAGTGGGAAGACGACTGCGGAGGCCCCATGTGTGCATAGTAGGTAGAATGCCTGTCCGCCAACAGGTATCATAGGCTTTCTCCAAATCAAAGAATACGGCCACTGTTTGTCGCTTCTGCAGACAGTTACTCATGATGAACGTCGATAGGGTGACGAGATGATCAATCGCTGAGCGGCGCCTTCGGAACCCACACTGAGCATTAGTGAGAAGGTGGTGTGACTCCAGCCACCACACTAATCGACCATTGATCATGCGTTCCATCACCTGGTAAGCAAAACTGGACGATAGCTGGAATGAAGAGATTTATCTTTACCAGGCTTAGGTAGGGAAACAATAATAGCTTCACACCGTCAATCCAAATACGATTGTAGGTATCGAGGAGAAAGCGTTTTCCCGCAGGAGGAACATTCTGCAGCATGAGGACATGGATTGTATCGGGCGCAGCAGCAGAAGACCTGGATGAGGAGAGAGCACGCTCCAGCTCCCTCATAGTAGAAGGAGTATTGTAGCATTCTCGATTCAAAGAGAGAAAAGAGATTGCACAAGCCTCCTCCGCCTGAGGAAGGAAGGCAGGATTGTAGTGGGTGGACCTTGAAACCTCCGCAAAGTACCGGCCAAAAGCGTTGGAAACATCTACAGGGTCGACTAGGACGTTTCACGCCACATTCAGATTGGGGATCGGGAAGTGGGTGGTAGTCCCGGAAAGCCGGCGCAGGCCACCCCAAACGAGAGAGGATCGAGTAAATCTGTTGAACGAGCTGGTGAAGAAAACCCAGCATGCTTTCTTGATTTCCCTATTAGTGCGACGGCACTGAGCACGTAGTTGCTTGTAGCGGAGCATTTCATTAACGTAGGATGACGTTGAAAGACACGAAGAGCATGTCGTCGGGCACGAATCGCATTGCCACGCTCCACAGTCCACCAAGGGACCGGCAGCCGACGGGGAGAAGTAGCTGTACGAGGGATAGAGTATTCGGCAGGCGAGAGAATAACGTCCACGAGGTGCTCGACCTGATCATCACAGCTGGGAAACGGCCGTTCGTCAAGGACTTCCAAGGAGGAATATAGCCTCCAGTCAGCAAGAGAGAATTTCCAATGAGCAGGCCGCTGTGGCAGGGTATAACTGTACAGGCGAGTCACACAAGGGAAGTGGTCACTCGAGCAAGTATCGGAAAGAGCACACCACTCGAGGCGTCGGGCGAGCTGGGCAGAGCAGATCGAGAGGTCTAAGTGGGAATAAGTGTGCGTGGAATCAGAGAGAAACGTGGCTTCTCCGGTGTTAAGGTACACAAGATTAAGATGATTGAGAAGGTCCACCAAAAGAGAACCTCTTGGGCAGGCGACAGGCGAGCCCCAAAGAGAATGATGGACATTGGTGTCACAGAGGAGCAGAAAGGGTGGAGGAAGCTGAGCAACAAGCTGCATCAGGTCCGCCCTAGTGACAGCAGAAGACGAAGGGATATAAATGGTGCAGAGGGAAAAGGTAAATTGGGGAAGGAAAACACGGGCAGCAGCTGATTGCAGACGGATGTGCAAGGGGGTGGGACGATGACAAACATCATCTCGTAGAGGAAGCATGACGCCATCATGAGCAGGAATCCCTGCCGTAAGGGGAAGGTCCATCTGTAGCGAAGTAAAATGGGAAAGAGCAAAAGGGTCTTGAGGACATAGTTTCGTTTCTTGGAGGCAGACTACAAGCGGACATTGCGATCGCAGGAGCAGCTGGAGGTCCGCCCTGTTAGACCGAAGGCCACGGATATTCCATCGTAAAAGGGCCATAAAATTTAGGGAGACGGGAGAATGAAGAAGAAACACTCACCTCGACGGCCGCTTAGGGCGAGCCGTCGAGGGAGGACAGCCACTGGAATCCCAAGGTGGAGGATCTTTGTCCGTCAACTCAGTGGGATCTTTGGAGCTTCCTCAGTGTCGGTCAGTTGACAAGGACCGACGAGTCGAAGAGGGCCGACGAGCCAGAGAGGGGGAAGACTGTTTGCCTTTGGATGATTGTTTTGACTTTTGGCGACTGGCAGAAGAGACAGACGGCTGCTAACTCGAGGTACACGCCACTCTGTCCCCTGCTTCCCGGGCTGTAGATTCTGCTACCCGTTCTTCGCCCTCACCAGCGAAGACGGTTGTCACGCAGCCAGCGAACCGTCAATTCACAAAGGATTATTCCCGGGAAGATTTCTTGTGTACTTGAAGGCAAGGCGAATTTGTCACCATCGAAGTCACAAGTTTGCATAGCCATGCTTTTGGTGGGACGGGGAGAGGCTAACACAGTGCAGTAGCTTCCAGACGAAGGGACATTCGGTTTACGGCTCGCCATCAGTTCGCAGGCAACCTTCTGCTTCACCCTTATCTCCTGAACAGCTCGCTCGCCTTGATAGACGCGACAGGAACGAGAAGAAGCAGCATGGTCTCCATGACAATTAGTGGGGGGAGGAGGTGGACAGGTACCCTCATGTGCATCCCTGCTACAAGCGACACATTTGGCTGCGTTTTTACATGATGTGCTGGTATGATTGTACTGGTGGCATTTATAACACCTCAACGGATTGGGAATGTAAGGGCGCCTGCCTTTATCTTGGTAGGAAGTGTTAACCGATCGAAAGTCGGGAACAATGTGCGAGTGGGCACCAAATTGGCAGCTTCCTTCTTAATATCTCTATGAACAGCAGTAACGCCCTGATCCGATAGATAATTAGTTATTTCGTCCTCCATCAAACCATCCAACAGCTGGGCGTAAATAACACCACGGGACGAGTTAAGTGTCCTGTGAGCCTCCACTTTTATAGGGTGTTGGGCCTTGAGTAGTTTATGGGCCTGGAGAGCACCATCAATTTCCAAAAGCAGAGTTCCATTGCGGAGACGGGAGCATGACTTCATGGGGCCGGCGATGCCATCCACACCTTTCTGTATAACAAAGGGGTTTACAGAAGCTAAAGTCTGGTTTTCATCTAAACGTGAGACTACTAGATATCGAGGCGCAACAGGAAGAGACATTGAGGCAGGAGCCTCATTCCACTTTCTTTTATGTGAAACACTCGGAGAAAGAGAAAGAAAATCACTGGGAAGAAATCCCCCATGATTGCCAGCATCTCCGATGGCACGCTCCTTGCAGCAGGGGCCCTCCAAAGGGGAGCCCCCCGCCTTAGGTGATCGTCCTCACCTTAGGTCACACCTCCCGAGCGACAGACGGAAGGACCAAGCTGCAGAGGAGAAAGGTAACAGGAATCACCCCTCCCTGGGCCTGGCCTGTACCAGGGTGTACGTGCGGGCCCTACATGCCAACCCGGGGCTGGGAACTACAAGTTACCCAGTCTCCTGCTATGCGTCAAACGCGTTGGTGGCCATCAGGCACACATAGGGAGGAGAAGAAAAGATGAGAAGGAAGAAAGAAAGAATGGCCCCAAACGCCGCAGCGGAGGAAAATGAGAGCAGAACTAGGAAAGAGCAGAACAAAGAAAGAAAGGAACAGGGAAAAAACTGAACAGGGAAAGAGCAAAACGAGGAAAGAGCAAAACGAGGAAAGAGCAGTACAGGGAAAGGGCAGTACATGAAAAGAGCAGTGCAGGGAAAGAACAGTACAAGAGAGAATATTCCTACAAGCAAACCAACGCAAATGAGCTTCAAGAGCCCATGAAGGCATGAGACATCTCCCCAGAGGAAGAGGAGACAAGCAGCACAGAAAGAGAAGCGGTGCTGCGAGGGCTGGGGCCCCATGGTCGCCAAGCATCTTCTCACCAAAGAGAGGTGAGCCCCTACGGGGAGGGGGGGTGAATCCTGAAATGAATGCTATAGAACACCTTTGGGATGTTTTGCAACGCCATCTTCGTGTCAGGCCTCACCAACCGACATCGATACCTCTCCTCAGTGGAGCACTCCATGAAGAATGGGCTGGCATTCCCCAAGAAACCTTCCAGCACGTGATTGAATGTATGCCTGCGAGAATGAAAGCTATCATCAAGGGGCCAAAACCATATTGAATTCCAGCATTACCGATGGAGCGCGCCACCTGTAAGTGATTTTCAGCCAGGTGTCCGGATACTTTTGATCACATAGTGTATATCGTTGGCAGGCAGCGCCAGAGGCCGCCTCATAGGCCGACTGTGCAAAGACTGTATAGAGAAAGTATGGCCGACTCAGCCGTGGGGCCATATTGAGCCTGTCACCCTGCTGTTGATACGTTGAGCGCTGCAGTTTGTTCAGCCCGTTTAATTAAAGGAGCGCTCTTAGTTACCTTACGCATTGCTAACGCAGAGCGCAAGCTTCAGATTGAATGTTTCGAATTTTCATCATCAAAAAATGGAAGTGTAATGTGTCAAACGAATATATTTTATGAATAAGTCATACTTCAGTTTTCGTCACTCTGACATTCGTTAACAGCGACAGTGACACATTTCGTAGTTCCTTTCACAACAGCAACCTCAAACACGTAGTGTTACTGAAAATCTGCGTCACTTTCAACTGATCATCAGGAATCCTCAAGAACAGAAAAGGTAAACAATGTTAGATAGCAAATCGTGGTTTCTAAATGTGAAATTCAAAGGACAAACACCGGAATTCTGAAACAGTTGTAAGATGGCAAGAACTATGCCCCTTACATGAAGTCATTAAAGATCACCGAACTCACGTTGAGTGAACAGTAGGGCTGAACAAAATGACTGACAAGGCACAATGCATCTTGTAGAGGGTATAGTATGGGCATAATGGAATAATTTATGTTGGGTGATGGTTTTAAAGTAATTCACGCAACATGAAAACTTTGTGGAAACGCATCGATTTACTGGAGGCTAGTTTTCCCAAGGAAGTATTCAGAGTTGACTACGGCCGGGCTGGGGAGCCTCGAAGGGAAGCGACAACAGGCAGCTTAGGGCGGCTCAAACTCTGAGAAAGCGGTAACGGGGCGCGGCCTCCAGCTGCCTTAAGATGACATTGAGAGGGGGGGGGGGTGGCTGACCCCATACTGGTGTACCGGCAGCAGACGGAGAGCTTGTACACCTGTTGATAAATGTCCGTCATCCCATTTTCAGTGAAACATGCGAGAAAGCCGCGCAAAGCCATGGTGGATATGGTGGAGCGGTCAACAGAGGCCAAAATATGCATGTTCATGACTATAGCAACTTCATGCTGAATTCACGGTCCGCAGAGTCTGAAGTAAATCAGGTGAAGAGTGACAGAATGAAATACGCCGGCCTCTGATGGGAACACAGGACCAAGAAATTTGAAGCACTCTCCTGGGAGTCAGAATTCTGGAAAAAATTGGTGTTTTGTGCAGACGCTAACCTTGATGGGTGGCCTGGGAGGAGCTAAATAGCATAAGTTGAGAGGGAGGGAAATTTTGTGGGAATTTGTTCACTTCCCAGAGCAGGCATTGGTCGGCGCTGAGAAGCGACGCATAATTGACACGACTTGTGCTGCAATTGGCGTAAGTGATTTTGCTGGAGGGGAAGCCGAGGCGAAGAGCGGACTGGCAGAAGTCTCCATAGAGGTCTTCCCAGCTTGCCTAGAGTGCGGACGTGGCGCTCTTTACTCAGCTTGCCTGAGAGAGAGTGAGCATCTCTGCAGTTTAGGACTTAGCAAACGGAACGATTGAGCTTGGGGATAGAAAGTTTTCGTTCAGCTATATACTGAGCAAGATAGTTAGGAATGAATAGATGAGCGCAACCTTGCAGCACCACGAGGTAGGCCGACGGCTGCCCAATGACGACGCCCTGCCACGCTGAATTCGGTGATATTGCGCCCGCTCCATCTTGAGTTAGGCCATTGATTAATTTGTTGGATCATGTAGGCAAAGTTTCCACAAGGGCTTCATGGGCCGTGTATTGTAGAATTTTTCTCTCACTTCGCATTACGCCTGGGTCAGTCGATAGGAATTACTTTTGAGTGATCGCGCTTTACTCCACGCAAACGCAATTTATTACCACTGCCTGTTGGAAGAGTCATGTAATGTGATGATTGAAGGTCGTGAGTTGAAACAAATTTGTGCTAATCGACTGCATCTGTTTTGAATCAAGTAGTTAAAATCCCAAGTCATTTTCTTAATTAATTTTATGTTCATCATTTGCATCTGGTGTTCAATAGCTGAATCTAACATCAATGTGCACCCCTTTTTAATTAAAAGGGATCAATTCTGAATCAATTAATGTCAACATTGCCACCGCAGTTCAATCAGGAGTCACAGGGCCTTATTACTGTCTTTGCGTTATCCGACATTGCGGCAATTTTGCACTCTCTGTTGATCTATTAGTCAATTACCTGGGGTGAACACACGCCAAAACCAGATAAGTGACAGGTGGAATGTTACACAGTTTCCACTTCAATTTTAAAGAAATTTTTAAAAAACTAACGTCTCTTAATTAACATGCATTCTTTGACATTTTCTTTTCGTTGTGTTTCGATATATTTCATCTGTAAATACGTTTATACTTATATTGTACTTAGTATTAACGTTCGGCCTTTTGTGCTGATACATAGAAAATAGTGAGAAATTAAAAACAAATTCGTCCACTCTATTCCCATTTGCATTTCTCTTACACTTTTCTTGTCTCAGTTTTCTGTTTCCTGTAATGATACACTAAAAACTCAAGTGATTGAATGAGAAAAGCGTATTTCAAGAATATTGTACTAACTACAAATCGAAACGAGAATTTGTTTTGTACACTCAGTTACATGTTATATCGTTTGTATGTTTCAATCAATTGTCTGCAAGTAAAAACATCGGTACGTCAAGAATTTAACCTCACAACATCATGCAGCACAGACTTGTTCAGACAGGTCTTTCCTGCGCCATGCAGTCGTCAATGACTCCTAACTCTTACAAGTTACGTTGATGCTTGAAAATTGTACTTACAACAGACAATCCGGCACTTCTTGTAGGCTGCTGATGTTCATCAGTCAGATTCTTCGTCTTACTGCGTCTCTACGTTGCGAAGGAAGCTATAAGATGCTCCTTCCTTCTGAACTTGGAAAGTACGGCGATAGCACGGCCCTGTGTCATTAATTAACACGAAACTTACGAAAATACGTAATACTTCTTTTGCTACACAAGTGTTTAAAATGACTAATACGGTGGAAAATAATCACCTGTCTCTGTTTCAGCCAATCACGAAATGCAGAGTGTGGCATGGAAAAAGGATGACCGTACTTTCTCCACACCGAACGTCGCGACTCTTCTTGGAAACTGTCTTGCCCCAAGAGACCTAAAGCGTCCACGGCCGTGTACGCCGAACAGATTATTCCGCTCCACGAACTTGCGCTATACTGTCCCCGTGTTCACAACGTCGCTGTGTACTTGAATTTTGTACTGCATTTTTCTCTGATAGGCCCGCACTCTGCTGTTGACAGACTGCCGTATGTTAACCCTCTCGGCCATGCCGTCCTCATATAAGGACACACTAAATAAAAGCTTAGTATCTTAAAATTCGTTAAACTATACCATTTGTGATATTTGTCCTCATATTGCCACAAGCAGAGAGTTTATTTGAGAATGATGTCGACATCTCCTGTCAATCTGTGGTAGCACAAAACAAAACAATGTGCACAGTCACACTTTCCAGTCATCTTTCCTTCGATCAGCCGTTTAATATCTTCTGAGCTTAGGTTAAAAAATTTGTGCGTAGAATGTTGCATTCTAGAAGGGGAAAACTAAAGGTGTCTCTCAGAACGAAAGGTAAGTGACATACTTATAACTTTGTACATGTCTCCAAATGAGGACATTGTGATTGAAAGGTTGTAATAGCATAGAAATTATTTCGCTGTCTTTTTAGTCATCTTATGGTGATTTCATATTACCCTGAGTCCAAGACAGACGAAGGCCACTTACAGAAGAAGAATAGAGCTCCTTAATTCATGTGAAACTGACGATCTATTCGATGATCCTGGCGATAATTTTGAACAAGAGGATAATGGTTGAGGTAATGTTAGACGTTTTATACTGTATAGTATACTGTAAGCTTAGTAGCCTAGACGCAAAGCCCGCTGACTGCGTGATAAGTGACACTGAGACAATCACGAAACACTCCTCTCATCCAAACGACAATTCATCGGCAGCGAGAATGTTATTGTTGCGTACGAATTTGTTACAGCGCAGCCAACCTAAAGCTGAGTAAGAAAAATATCCATTCTAATAGTAACAGACTGAAAGGTAGCTTTGAATGTCGAGAGTGGTAAGTCTGAAGTCTGCTCACGTGCTTTCCATCCGGACATGGCAGGGCGACAGCCACGCCTGATAGGCATCGAGCGGGCTTTGCACCCGAACACAACATGCAGTTAGCTGCTTTTGGAACCGAACACGATTTTCGACAGCCATTTTCGACGGTTTTTAGCCGGTTTTGGAACCTGACACATATTCCATCATGTAGGCGCTGAAAAAATCTATACGGCCATGTGCCCACCTCAAAATCGACATAAAATGAAATTTTCAGTGTCAATAAACTTCACCAACAGCCGCATATTTCAAGATATTTTATTTTATTCTGAAAGCAACCGGTTTCGGCAATTCCTTTTGCCATCTTCAGGCCCCATACGCATTTATCCAAATAAACGAACTTATCGTAAAGCCCCCCCCTCCCTTGGGGGCACCTCGGAATATTTTATAAATCTGAAAAATTATAATTTAATTCGAAGAACTGGATTCTAAAGCCACGATTTTTTTTTCAGGAAAAAATAATTGGTGGCCGAAAGGGTTAAGGAGCGGTTGGCCCGCAACTTCTCCCGTGCTCATCTGCGGACAGCTAGGAACTATGAGCGTGGACTTTACCTTCTCCACCCAATCCATCGGCGTATAGTGGCTGATGACTGGAATAACTTAGTCATTGCTTTGTGAGACTGTAGTTCATTGCGTGTTTCTTTGAACCTTGCTCGATGCAAAAGATACCGATTAGGGAACTGGCGACAAGGCACTGGATGGAGAAGTACTGTGTACTCAGTTTTCATGCCCGGAGAGTTCATTAAATAAATTGACGGAAAAATTCGCGATATCAAAAAACAACTAAAGTAGAGTAATGAAATTACGGAAATACACTACTGGCCATTAAAATTGCTACACCACGAAGATGACGTGCTGACATGAGGAAAGTTTCCAACCGATATCTCATACACAAACAGCAGTTGGCCGGCATTGCCTGGTGAAAGGAGGAGAAATGCGTACCATCACCTGAATGGCTGTTTTGAGCTCGGCCTTGTGTTTAATGTAGCCCCACAAAAAGGAGACCCATGTGTTTAGACACGGAGAATGTGGCGGCCAATCGAGGCCCGTGCTAGTGGCCACTGGGTTACCCAACAAGCGGAATACGGAACCCAGAGTGCACCTCCAGGACATTAAACACTGTGCTTCGATGGGGTCGAGCTTCATCTTGCATGAACCACGTCTTGTCGATATCAGGGTCACTTTGGATAGTGGGGATGAAATCATCTTCCAAAACCTTCACCATTAATTGCACTCCCCACAAACCAAACATCATCACAGTGCCATTAAAGCATTTCGCACCGATTATTCCGTGACTGGACAGTGCACACTACTTAGTCAACCATTCAGGGTGAAGATACTTCTCGATCGCGAAATGTGGTTTCTCAGTCCTCCAAATGCGTCAATTTCGCTTATTGACGAGCCCATCCAAGTGAAACTGGGGTTCGTAGCTAAGCCAAACCATGTTCACATCAAAGTCCTGTTCGTTAATTCTGTGGAGAATAGCGATGGCGAAACACAACCGATGTTCCTTGGTTGCAATGGCTCTGAGCACTATGGGACTTAACATCTGAGATCATCAGTCCCCTAAACTTAGAAGTACTTAAACCTAACTAACCTAAGGACATCACACACATCCATACCCGAGGCAAGGTTCGAACCTGCGACCGTAGCAGCAGCTCGGTTCCGGACTGAAGCCCTAGAACCGCTCGGTCACACCGGCCGGCAATGTTCCATGGCCCTGGGGCTTAATCACAGATGGGCTTGAATTCTGTAGCAGAGGAAATACCGTGTCTCGCAATTGATTCCCGCCTGTTGTGCAGGTCATTCGATAGATTTCCTGGGGCTGGTTTGAAACACTTCTCGGTGTTTTCAGGCGTTTCCACCCTTTTTTGACGACCGGCGTTGCCAATATATCATCATAAACACTACCCGATCTGTCAAACTTGCGAATCAAATTCTTGACTGTTAGCACACTTGGGCCGGTTGTCTTCAGCTTGAACTTGGTCGCAAACTTCCTTTGACCCGCAGTTGGGCTGATATTGCTCGCATAGTAGGCATTCACTATCTCTATACGCTCACGCATGCTGTACCGTGACATTTTCAAGTGTAAATGGTCTACAACAACATGGCGCGTGCGCGTGCGCGTGCGCATACTAATTCCCATTGTGCCCCGCGGCCAACCGTGCAATTTGAACGTCATTTCATATACACTACTGCCCATTAAAATTGCTACACCACGAAGATGACGTGCTACAGACGCGAAATTTAACCGACAGGAAGAAGATGCCGTGATATGCAAATGATTAGCTTTTCAGCATTCACACAAGGTTGGCGCCGGTGGCGACACTTACAACGTGCTGACATGAGGAAACTTTCCAACCGATTTCTCATACACAAACAGCAGTTGACCGGCGTTGCCTGGGGAAACATTGTTGTGATGCCTCGTATAAGGAGGAGAGATGCGTACCATCACGTTTCCGACATTGATAAAGGTCGGATTGTAGCCTATCGCGATTGCGGTTTATCGTATTGCGACATTGCTGCTCGTGTTGGTCGAGATCCAATGACTGTTAGCAGAATATGGAATCGGTGGGTTCAGGAGGGTAATACGGAACGCCGCATCATTAACAGTCGAGATGACAGGCATCTTATCCGCTGGCTGTAACGGATCGTGGGGCCACGTCTCGATCCCAGAGTCAACAGATGGACTATCAGCTCGGAGACCGTGGCTGCGGTTACCCTTGACGCTGCATCACAGACAGGAGCGTTTGCCATGGTGTACTCAACGACGAACCTGGATGACCGAATGGCAAATCGTCATTTTTCGGATGAATCCAGGTTCTGTTTACAGCTTCATGATGGTCGCTTCCGTGTTTGACGACATCGCGGTCAACGCACATTGGAAGGGTGTATTCGTCATCGCCATACTGGCGTATCACCCAGCGTGATGGTATGGGGTGCCATTGGTTACACGTCTCGGTCACCGTATTGACGGCACTTTGAACAGTGGACGTTACATTTCAGATGTGTTACGACCCGTGGCTCTACTCTTCACTCGATCCCTGAGAAACATTTCAGCAGGATAATGCACGACCTCATTCTCCGGATCTCTCACCAACTGAAAACGTCTGGTCAATGGTGGGCGAGCAACTGGCTCGTCACAATACGCCAGTCACTACTCTTGATGAACTGTGGTATCGTGTTGAAGCTGCATGGGCAGCTGTACCTGTACACGCCATCCAAGCTCTGTTGGACTCAATGCCCAGGCGTATCAAGGCTGTGATTACGGCCAGAGGTGGTTGTTCTGGGCACTGATTTCTCAGGATCTATGCACCCAAATTGCGTGAAAATGTAATCACATGTCAGTTCTAGCATAATATATTTGTCCAATGAATACCCGTTTATCATCTGCATTTCTTCTTGGTGTAGCAATTTTAATGGCCAGTAGTGTCTAGGTAATATATTTAAGCGATTTACATGTTAATGTAAGTGCGAGACAAGCCATTGCAAATGTGAAATGCTAGTACATTAACACTGGTAAAAACGTCAGAATGTTCAATGCGAACATGCAGACCCGCATTCAATGTGTTGTACAGATGCCAGATGTCAATTTGTGTCCTGGAGTTCCATGTCCGTTGCACTTGGTTGGTCAATACAGGAACAGTTAATGTTGTTTGTGGATGACGCTGGAATTGTTGTCCGATGATGTTCCGTATGTGCTAGAGTGGAGACAGATCTGGTGATCGAGTAGGCCAGGGCAGCATGTTGGATTACAACAGCGGTATGTGGGCGTGCGTCATCGAGTTTGAAATCACCTCCTGGTATGCTGTTCGTGAATGCAGCACGACAGGTCGAATCTATCGACTGACATACAAATTTGCAGTCAGGGTGTGTGGCATAACCATGAGAGTGGTCCTGCTGTCGTACAAAGTCGCCCAGCAGACCATACCTCCAGGTCCAGTGTATGCAGCATGCAGACAGGTTGTTTGCAGGACGTCTTCAGGCTGCCATCACTGGCACCCAGACCGAACCAGCTTGCACCTGAAAAGACAACAGGCCTCCACCCTGCCCTCCAAAGAGCTCTTGCTTGACAACACTCAAGTCCCAAATGGCGGTGGTTTGGAATCGGTGCAGCACACGGCACAGACCGTCTGGCTTGGATGTGTCCTTGAAGTAACCTGTTTGTAACAGTTCGCCGTGTCACTGTGGTGCCAAATGCTGCCCAAATGGCTGCTGCAGAGGCAGTATGATGCACACCGAAAGTGATGCTCCTCCCTTTCAGTAGTGCCATGAGCACGTCTGGAGCCCAGTCTTCATGCCACTGTACACTCTGGTGGCCGCCACTACCAGCGATCGTGTACAGTGGCTACATCCTGCCAAGTCTTTCTGCAGTATCGCTGAAGGAATATCCAGCTCCTCATAGCCTCATTACATGGCCACATTCAAACTCAATGAGGTGTTGAAAATGGTGCTCCTTGTCGCTTGAAAGGCATTCTAGACTAACATCAACTCACCATCTCCAGTCTCAAAGATAACAACAGTCACGATCATTGCAGCTTGTATTTAGAGCAGACCTGATTTGCATACTTTTAAGCGACTGGAGCGATACTTGAATATACATAATCTTTCAGATGTAGAAAGACGCCTACCAACCTATGTGTATGCCCCACAACCTTTTCTTAGTGATTGTTTTTTCCAACAGTGTATGTTGAGGAAAGAATCTGAGCAGCGAAGTGGGACATGAGGTGCTACCAGATGCAGACTGTGTCTCACGTGAGACCAAACTACGTGTGTTGATGTAGTTCATCATGATTCCTTCCTGTGTTTGGTAAGGAATAATCTTGCTGCTAGCGTGCCTCCAAAGTTCATACCACACTCCATTGTTGCTAGAATTAACCATTAGCGTCTGGTCTTGAGTTGGTTTTTGAGTATTAAAATTTGAGACTATACGAAACTGTGTCAACTTATATTCTGGCTCTGGTTTTTCTGAATACGTCAGGGATGTAGACCAGCGGTGTACAGAAAGTATGCAACTGCTTTTCTCTTTTTACATTAGATTCCTTTACACCAAGCCAGATGAAACTTAGCAGCTGGGTGTTTCGAAACAGCCAAACTAGACACCAAGAAATGCTTCCAGCAATTGATAATGTTAAGATACTAGCTGTTACACACAGCTTTACTCACATATCAATAATTCTTCATGCTGAATGATGGTGAGTAAGTAAATTATTCTACAGGGTGTTTCAAAAATGACCGGTATATTTGAAACGGCAATAAAAACTAAACGAGCAGCGATAGAAATACACCGTTTGTTGCAATATGCTTGGGACAACAGTACATTTTCAGGCAGACAAACTTTCGAAATTACAGTAGTTACAATTTTCAACAACAGATGGCGCTGCAAGTGATGTGAAAGATATAGAAGACAACGCAGTCTGTGGGTGCGCCATTCTGTACGTCGTCTTTCTGCTGTAAGCGTGTGCTGTTCACAACGTGCAAGTGTGCTGTAGACAACATGGTTTATTCCTTAGAACAGAGGATTTTTCTGGTGTTGGAATTCCACCGCCTAGAACACAGTGTTGTTGCAACAAGACGAAGTTTTCAACGGAGGTTTAATGTAACCAAAGGACCGAAAAGCGATACAATAAAGGATCTGTTTGAAAAATTTCAACGGACTGGGAACGTGACGGATGAACGTGCTGGAAAGGTAGGGCGACCGCGTACGGCAACCACAGAGGGCAACGCGCAGTTAGTGCAGCAGGTGATCCAACAGCGGCCTCGGGTTTCCGCTCGCCGTGTTGCAGCTGCGGTCCAAATGACGCCAACGTCCACGTATCGTCTCATGCGCCAGAGTTTACACCTCTATCCATACAAAATTCAAATGCGGCAACCCCTCAGCGCCGCTACCATTGCTGCACGAGAGACATTCGCTAACGATATAGTGCACAGGATTGATGACGGCGATATGCATGTGGGCAGCATTTGGTTTACTGACGAAGCTTATTTTTACCTGGACGGCTTCGTCAATAAACAGAACTGGCGCATATGGGGAACCGAATAGCCCCATGTTGCAGACCCATCGTCCCTGCATCCTCAAAAAGTACTGGTCTGGGCCGCCATTTCTTCCAAAGGAATCATTGGCCCATGTTTCAGATCCGAAACGATTACTGCATCACGCTTTCTGGACATTCTTCGTGAATTTGTGGCGCTACAAACTGCCTTAGACGACACTGCGAACACCTCGTGGTTTATGCAAGATGGTGCCCGGCCACATCGCACGGCCGACGTCTTTAATTTCCTGAATGAATGTTTCGATGATCGTGTGATTGCTTTGGGCTATCCGAGACATACAGGAGGCGGCGTGGATTGGCCTCCCTATTCGCCAGACATGAACCCCTGTGACTTCTTTCTGTGGGGACACTTGAAAGACCAGGTGTACCGCCAGAATCCAGAAACAATTGAACAGCTGAAGCAGTACATCTCATCTGCATGTGAAGCCATTCCGCCAGACACGTTGTCAAAGGTTTCGGGTAATTTCATTCAGAGACGACGCCATATTATTGCTACGCATGGTGGATATATGGAAAATATCGTACTGTAGAGTTTCCCAGACCGCAGCGCCATCTGTTGTTGAAAATTGTAACTACTGTAATTTCGAAAGTTTGTCTGCCTGAAAATGTACTGTTGTCCCAAGCATATTGCAACAAACGGTGTATTTCTATCGCTGCTCGTTTAGTTTTTATTGCCGTTTCAAATATACCGGTCATTTTTGAAACACCCTGTACATGCAATAATGTCAGCTGCCCCCACATGTCTTCCTCTTCCAGTAAGCATAGCAAGTTATGTGGACTCCAAGCACTCCCCATCATCACCTGCTGAGGTGAGCTTCCATCTGGGTCTTGACAGAGAATTTTGGTAGTGATTTGTACTGTGGCACTTGCTGCATGATGCCATCCTGTGCAAACGGGGGATATGTTGTTGAGTTGGCTAAACAAGTGTGAGCAATGCAGGGCACACACATCACAGCCAACAACACTGCCAGGAGCCAGATTCCACAGCTGTAGGCAGGGTCTCCATACTGCATGCATGAGGTTGTGTGTGCACAGCACTGCAGCGTTACAAATGTTGTAGCACAAGTAGGACAAAAATGCTTTACATTCCAACAGTGGTAACTTTGGTGGAGCCATGAGAAATGGCTGATGTTTCTCAGTTCTCAGTTCCAGTTTTTGCACCCCCGATATGTAGTCAGTGTAATTTTCTAGGTCATTCTGCACCACATACAGATTCAGTGCCAGTAGTTTGTTTCAGTTGTAGCAGGTATGGTCACATTGTGAGGCAATGCACAGAGTCGATGGCTCATGCTGAGATGTAGGTTTTAACTGATGTGTCGTAGTGTATAACCTATTATTGATTATGCTTCTGTTTTACTTAGTGTATATTGAAGATTATGGTTCTGCAGTGGCAAATTCAGAGGGTCACTGAGCAAGATGATATGTGTTATTGCTTTCATCTGACGCTTCCAAAGCAGTCATTAGGATGTGCTTAAGTCTGATGATAAACGACAAAGAACATCCTGTGTCATATACTTCATGACAGCTGGATAGAGTAGAGAAGCAATACTCCACAACAGAAAAGGAAATGTTCATTTTTGTATATGGAATTATGTATTTTCAGTGTTATTTGTATGGCAAGAGATTTAAGGTGGTAACAAACCATGCAGCTCTTAAATACTCGTAATTGTTAGCGATAAAGGACCCTTCTAGTAGGCTCACAAGATGGGAATTAAGCCTGAGAAACTTCAAATATGAAATTGTTAATAAGCCTGATAAGAATCGTGGGAATGCAGATGGTTTAAGCAGAAAGGCTGCAGCAATATACGTACTGGATCACAGCCATGCACTGGCAAGCAGTGCAGCATGCTGATGCTGACTAAAGTCTGTACACAATGCAGCTGCAGTTTGTGATGGCCTGTTATGTAAGACAACTTGGTTACAGCTAGGCATGGCTGTGCTAGCTATGCTGAAGTAGAAGTTCTGAAGGAAGCACATGATCACATACTGCCTGGCCACAGACGTTATAGAATAACGAATAGGAAAGTAGCAGTGCACTTCTGGTAAAACACAAGGAAGGGAGATGTGGCCCAGTATGTAAGAAATTGTATACAATGTCCACAACAAGCAGATATGAGCCACAAGTTAATACAGTTGAAAAGATTGCCAGAATTGACTGAACCTTTTCAAATGATTGAGGTGGTATACTTGGACCATTTACTGGACCCCCTAAAGGAAACCATAATCTATTAAATATTACTGATCACTTTTCTCAATACATAGAATTGATCGCCATTCTAATCAACAAGCAGCAACAGTGCCACAAGCATTGGGCAACAACTCTGTCCTCAAATTCGGTGCACGTGGAACCATAGTCACAAACGAAGTGACAAATGTTATGTTGGATTTGCTAGGGGCTCAGAAGTAAAGAACTAACCCGCTACACCTGCAAACTAGTGGTGCATCATACTATTGGTAGGATGTTGAGTCACTATGCACACTCACACCAAAATGGTTGAGACAAATACCTACCATTTGCTGTGGCAGCTTACAACTCGATGGTTCATACCAATACTGGGCTGTCTATATAATGTAGTTTACTAAAGGAAGCTGCCTTCGCCATTTGACAAGGGCAGACCGATATTTGGCAAGGACTGTGGTAAGTATTTCGCCAAAATGTTGAGAGAGATATGGAGACATTTTTGTGGGACAAAAGCTGCTCCAGAGCCCTGGAACACGAGTAGCAAGTAGGGAAATTATCACAGAATAGGGTAGGGCAATGGGTAATGTAACTGAGCACTTATATCCCAAAGTAAAGACCAAAAAATTTGTTGGCAGGTGCCAGGGACCATATCAGCTAATTGAAACTACCTCAAAGGTCACCAGTCCCCTAGAACTTAGAACTACTTAAACCTAACTAACCTAAGGACATCACACACATCCATGCCCGAGGCAGGATTCGAATCTGCGACCGTAGCGGTCGCGCTGTTCCAGACTGTTGTGCCTAGAACCGCTCGGCCGCTTCGGCCGGCGCAGGTCACTGATTGTGGCACCATACACAATCATTAACCTGGCTCCAGGGAGGTAGGCTCCCCTTCTCTATTCCTCCACTGGGGTAATTTCTGTCTGGTACATTCACGTCGCGGGGGTGGGCATCCTACAGTTCAGTAGGCCAGAGTGCTAGGATGGCTGAGTTCAGGCAGGGACCCAATCCCGTGGGGTATAACACGGAACCCATGCCCAGGGTGATGGGTGAAGACCTTAATGGCAGCGACGGCAGAGAAGGAAGACTTCGGAATGGCATAGCTGGCAGATGAGGCAACCCTCCTTTCTGGGGATTAAATGAGAAGGGAACCACTGCCTTGTGATGGAGGAGAAACTCCAAAGGTTAAGTGACACAACCACAAAAGAAAATCCTTTCTTGCTTAGGCCTAGCAAGCTAGTAGGAAAGTCTTCATATATTGCTTTCAAAACACAGACGAGCCTCAGAACGAACCACCCAGGATTTGACCCCACTGCTTCTTCAAGTATTGGTGCGAATGATGGGAGACCTGATGATATTCATCAGTACAAGAAGATGAAACCAACTGGACTAAAAAATAACCTAAATATTGCCACCCTTAATATATTAACCCTCAATGGAAAAATGGAAGAAATGACAGATGTATAAACAGAGAGAAAGTTATATATATTGGGATTAAGCGAAACAAAGTGGAAGAGAAAAGGTGAGAAGAATTTGAAAGGAGGAGGAAAATTGTACTGGAGTGGGAATAACAGGTTTGGAAGAAATGGTGTGGCAGTGAATAAGAATGTACTAAGCGGTATTGAAAGTGTGAGATATATATCAGACAGGATCATAATCTTAAACCTGAGATTCCAAAAAGAAACACTAAACGTAATTCAGATTTATGCACCTCAAGTGGGAAGTAGCGAAGAAGAGAAGATGGATTTTGAAAATGAGTTAGAAAACTATGTGTGGTGTCACCGCTAGACACCACACTTGCTAGGTGGTAGCTTTAAATCGGCCGCGGTCCATTAGTATCATGTCGGACCCGCGTGTCGCCACTGTGTGATCGTAGACCGAGCGCCATCACACGGCAGGTCTAGAGAGACGGACTAGCACTCGCCCCAGTTGTACGACGACGTTGCTAGCGACTATACGGACGAAGCCTTTCTCTCATTTGCCGAGAGACAGTTAGAATAGCCTTCAGCTAAGTTAATGGCTACGACCTAGCAAGGCGCCAATTGTACCATTGCATGTATCTTAATGAGTCTCACTTGTATCATCAAGATTGCTGTATACCAAAGGATGCCATAAAAGTTAAGTGTTCTAGTAGCTACGTCTTTTCTTTATCACATTCATTACGAATCCTGTTCCAGACTTAACGGAAGACGGCGTGAGTTTACGCGTGCCCTTTCGGCTACTTAACTGTGGACTGGCTGCCTTGTCAGTCCACAACACTATGTAGAGAGTACTAATATAGTGATGAGTGATTTTAATGCACAGGTAAGCAAAGACAGAAAGGGATTTGAGCAAGTATTGGAATGTTTTGGATATGGGGCAGAAATGAAGAAGGGGAAAGACTCATGGATTTTTGCCAGAGGAATGGAATGAAAATAGCAAACAGCTGGTTTCTGAAGAGAGAAAGTCATGTTATCACCAGATACAGTTGGGATGGAAAAACCAAGAGTGTAATTGATTATATTCTAGTAGATAGGGAATGGGGAGAGAAAGTAACAAATGGGGAGGTAATTCCAAGTGTGAGTGCAGATGCAGACCATGGATTACTGGTGGGACAATGGAAAATTAATCAGTGTGTGAAAAATAGAAAACAGAAGAAAGTGATGAGGATACGGGAATGGAAACTGAAGGAGAGTGAAAGTGCTGAGAAATACTGAGAATTAATCACACAAAAATTTCCTAAAGAAGTTTTCTGCGATGTAGAAAAAGAATGGAGTTTATTTAAAGACAGTTTAATCGAAGCAGCACAAAAAGTATGTGATAGAACATCTGGAAAGGAAAAAGTAAGACAAACAAGTTGGTGGGATGATACCACAATCCAAGCAGTTAGAAGAAAAAATGGAGCATGGAGAAAGTGGTCGAAAACTAAAAATGACAAAGACCATAAAGGTATATAGAGGGAAAGAAGACGTGCAAAGACATAGTGGAAACAGCAAAGAAAAAGGCATGGGAAGAGTTTATAAAAAAAAACTTGAAGATGATGTGAACAGCAATAAGAAAATGTTCTATAAAATGATGAAAAAGAAAAGGAAGGCTTCTGAAGTGCCAGTGAAGATGGAAACAGAGGACGCTACCGTGATTGAAGATCCTGGGAATATAAAAGATCTCTGGAAAGAACATTTTAAGAAACTGTTAAACGCTGAGGAGCAGGTACACGAGGACACAACAAACAATGGAGAAATTGAGAGAATTATGGAAGCGGAATTAGGACAAATTACACTGGAAGAAATGGAAATAGCTGTGAAGAAGATGAATGGGAGGAAAGCCACAGGACCTGATGAAATATCAGTGGACATGATAAGAGCAGCAGGTCCAGTGGGAATGCAGTGGCTGTATAGCGAACTATCAAGTGTGTGGAGAAATAGTACAATACCTGACAACTGGAGAAGAGGAGACCTTGTTCCCATCTTCAAAAAATGCAATAAAAGACTTTGTAAAAACTACAGAGGAATAACCCTTATGAGTCATATAGCCAAGATTTTTGAAAGAATTTTACAAAATCGAATAAGTGAAAAGATAGAAAAGGGGTTTATGAAAGAAAGAATCACGTTCGACCTGATATTTTCTGTCAACTGATGGAAAAAAGTTGGGAGTATAACAAAAGGGTGATAATGGTTTTTATAGACATAGAAAAGGCATATGACTCAGTTGACAGGGAAAGACTCTGGGAAGAAATGAAGAAGATAGATATAGAAGACGGATACATTAATGTAATAAAGACAATGTACAGAGGACACAATTGTAGAATTAGAACACCATTGTGAAACTCTGAATACTTCGAAATAAGACAAGGACTTAAGTAAGGAAGTATTCTATCTCTTGCACTTTTTAATGTTGTGATGGAGGGAATGAATTGGGCAGTTAAAGATATAGTAAAAGAAAAAGACAAAAAGATGATTTTTGCAGATGATATGGTAATGTGGGGTGATAAAGAGGTAGATAGGTAGATGTACAGTTACAATCCGATACGTGGAAGGAAATAATGAAAAGATATGGATTAAAAATAAGTAAAGATAAGAGTGAAGTAATGGTATTTGGAAGAGAGAAAGGGATCAACGGAAATATTACCTTGAATGGAGAACCCCTCAAAGTGGTAGAAAGTTTCACTTATTTAGAGAGTGAAATATCTAGATATGGAAGAATAACTAACGAAATTAATAGGAGGTTACAGTAGGGAGGCAATTTCTACCAAACAATAAAACGCCTGATTTGGAATAAGGAAGTTTCAGAAAAAGCAAAACTCCTTATGTGTAAGAATTATTACTTCCCTATTGTCACCTATGGTGGAGAAACATAGACAATGACAGAAAGGGACTGGAGCAGACTGCAAGCAGGGGAAATGAAATTTCTCAGAGCAGTTAAGGGAAGAACAAGAATGGACTGATTAAGGAATGTAGAGATTAGAAAGGACCTTAAACAAGAAAGTATGAGAGAAGAAATTGAAGAAAAAAAGAGATTAAGATAGTATGGGCCAAATTATGGAAGATATAAAGATGGATGGGAAAAGACCTAGAGGGCGCCCAAGAACACGGTGGAAAATGGGAGTGAGAATACCTGTGGAAAGGAGAGGTGTGACCTGGCAGCAAGTGGAGGAAGAAAAGTGGCGGGAGGACCGAGCCGAATGGAGAGGACTCGTCAGCACCCAGACCCGGCAGTAGCTGGAGTGGATCCGGATATAGATAGATAGGTCAGTGGTGTCCAGACTCTGCTACAAAACATATTTGTGAAGGCACCAGGCTTTTAACGAGTTCATGGCCGTTCTTTGGAAAGTTGGGAATGGATGCAACAGGGGAGATAATCTTTTTATGGAGGGCTGTGATTCCATCCAGGTAATGCTTTTCGCAAAAGACATGGCATAAACGCTTGGGAAAAAGGCCAGGAAGGTGAATCTTTTTTTCCTTTTCTCCCAATTAATTTTTAAAGTTGCTGGTTAGTCAAATATGTGTATGTAGAGCAAGGGGCAGTCTACCAGCTTCGAATTCCATGCTCCAGCTCGTGACTGGCTTGTGGGAGTGGCTTAAGATGTAAATGTGCTCTGCTACCGAGCTGGTGAGGAAAGCTGAGAGAAAGAGAAGAGGACTCTCTTGTACTGGTGCTTACCTAGTAAAGAACAGCAGGTGTTCACCTAAACGGTGTCCTTTGCTAGTGTGTCACTTAAAGCCTGTGCCAGTCACCTTCTGAACCATCAGTGGTACTGCTTCTAGCATCACGCACACAACGAGTAATGCGTGGGTGTGCTTATTTGTCCCGAGTCGGCCGTCAAACCATTTGACATATTCCATCACGCATAGTCGTGGGACTGAGTCAAATTGGTTTGGCAGACCATCTGCACACTGGAATCCACTGGGGTTTCAGAGACTCATAGGGAAGTACCTGCGTTCCGAATTAGCCGAATGTGAGACCATATACTTGCATTTTTCGGGCGCGCGCTATTAATAACAGATTGCTGCTGTCCATGACTTCAGTCGCAGAACGCATCATGGTGTGTCGCCCTGACCAGCAGAAGGGTAAAGTATTCGCTGTTTGGCGAAGGGCTCCAGTATATGCTTCTCAGCATCCCGTTCTTTCGAACCATTTTTTTCTTTATAGAATAGTAGGCCACAGATGCTTGATAGTAGCGTAGTTTTTGAGCCATACCACAGATTCACATGTTTGAAGTCAGGTAAAGCGATTAGTTTTGGTTAGTTTCGTGTGATGATCCCCAGCTGATCACATTGTTCACCATAGACCACATATTAGTGAAAGCATTTGTCAAATAAAATCGTTTGTGTGACGTTTCTTTAGCCATTTTCTGTCTTGTGATGTTAAGAATGAATAAATCTATTGTTATTTAGACCACAACTCCCCCCGGTGTTCTGATTAACATTACCTTGCCATTTTTAGTAAGGCCTTGCTTACAACTGAAAGTAGGTTCAAAAATGGTTCAAATGGCTCTGAGCACTATGGGACTCAACTGCTGAGGTCATTAGTCCCCTAGAACTTAGAACTAGTTAAACCTAACTAACCTAAGGACATCACAAACATCCATGCCCGAGGCAGGATTCGAACCTGCGACCGTAGCGGTCTTGCGGTTCCAGACTGCAGCGCCTTTAACCGCACGGCCACTTCGGCCGGCCTGAAAGTAGGAAGTCCTATTGTGCGTCAGAAAGCTAATCTGTGGTCGCATAGCAGAATTTGGTTGTGAAGGTTTGGAGGATAAGTTTCTTTGTGCTGTCAGTGCAGTATTGCACTTTAGTATATTGTTTGAGCGTTAAAAGTGTTTCTTTCTGTGCCTACTGGACAGCAGACCTTTCGAAAGGGGGTGAGGTGGAATGATTGCAGCTTTCTGTCTCCACATTTTCACATGTCAGGGGTAGAGGTAAGGGAAATCCTACTCATGGGGGTGCTTCACCTCTTCACAAGGAGTGAAGATACTGCAGGTACAACTACTGGAAAGTGGAGTGCTTCTCACTAGACAAGAGGGTGTTTCTCACAATTAAACCTTACCCGCTACTCCAGTAAGGTGGGGGCCCTTACGGCAGTTTGTACAGGTTCAAACTGGGAAGGTATTGCTAATCTGAAAGCATGGCGAAGGCACGCAGCGATATAATTGGGAGAACTCCAGTAGGGAAAGGGTTGCAGTCTGCTCGTTCCTGGTAATCCAGACTGGCATAGATGCATGCAAAATTCAATTGCAAGACGAATGGTCAGGGTTGTCTGGGTGGCATTCTAGAACCGTGACTCTGAACTAGTAGGACCGCACTCGTTTTATTCCACGGACGATACCATAGTAGTTGTACCTAAGAGCTGTGGGCAGGGGGGTCTCACAGGGGCTGGCCGTTATAACTGCACGGCAGTGGGTTAATAACGAGTAGAGCAGAATGTTAGATAACAGGGCTGACATTTCACCTGCTGTTACTGAAGAGACCGAGTTAACATATACAGCCACATTGTCTTGGCCAGATAAGCCACTTGAGGTGCTCCCAGTGCAGAATTGACCAATCTGAGAGAAACATTAGACCCTGATCCAATCCTTTACTTGAATCGGTTAATAGTCACAAAAGATAAACGAATTTCGGTATAGCGGATGCTTCAACATAAGCAGCGATACCGGGAGGAGCAACGCATTAGGGTTGTGATACTAACAGACATACGGTTAGTTTTGATTCTTTTTTTTTTTCAGCCTGTGTCTACCTCAGGCGTAGGGCCACTCATCGGTGTGACTCCCCGTTGTATCAAATACCACTGATTAAATACTTGTAGTACATAAAGTAGAAGTGTGAAGTACAGGAAATACAGGGTGATTCAAAAAGAATACCACAACTTCAGGAATTTAAATCTCTGCAACGATAAAAGGCAGAGCTAAGCACTATCTGTCGGCGAATTAAGGGAGCTATAAAGTTTCATTTAGTTGTACATTTGTTCGCTTGAGGCGCTGTTGACTAGGCGTCAGCGTCAGTTGATGCTAAGATGGCGACCGCTCAACAGAAAGCTTTTTGTGTTATTGAGTACGGCAGAAGTGAATCGACGACAGTTGTTCAGCGTGCATTTCGAACGAAGTATGGTGTTAAACCTCCTGATAGGTGGTGTATTAAACGTTGGTATAAACAGTTTACAGAGAATGGGTGTTTGTGCAAAGGGAAAAGTTCTGGACGGCCGAGAACGAGTGATGAAAATGTAGCACGCATCCAGCAAGCATTTGTTCGCAGCCCAGGAAAATCGACTCGCAGAGCTAGCAGAGAGCTGCAAATTCCAGAATCAACTGTATGGAGAGTCCTACGAAAAAGGTTGGTTATGAAACCTGAACGTCAACTACCCGAGGCGATGGATCGGCCGCCAGGCAGCCCGTGACAGAGCACTTCATCACTGGCCTCCAAGAAGCCCTGATCTTACCCCCTGCGATTTTTTCTTATGAGGGTATGTTAAGGATATGGTGTTTCGGCCACCTCTCCCAGCCACCATTGATGATTTGAAACGAGAAATAACAGCAGCTATCCAAACTGTTACGCCTGATATGCTACAGAGAGTGTGGAACGAGTTGGAGTATCGGGTTGATATTGCTCGTGTGTCTGGAGGGGGCCATATTGAACTTCTCTGAACTTGTTTTTGAGTGAAAAAAAACCTTTTTAAATACTCTTTGTAATGATGTATAACAGAAGGTTATATTATGTTTCTTTCAGTAAATACACATTTTTAAAGTTGTGGTATTCTTTTTGAATCACCCTGTATATCGATTCAAATCCTAAATCTCCGTGACCAAGTTCAAATCGATAGTGATGTATTCATAATTGGTATTTATGAACTCAGTTTTCTTCGAAACGGTAGAGTTGTTAATTCATGTCTCTTCGGGGCGTCAGTTTCAGCAGCGGACCAAGGTTCTGAAATAATAACCATTTTTATGCATCAGTAGTAATTACATAGTTTTAGCAAAACTTCCAAGCAACTGCAATTAAGACAAATGCATCATTTGAAAAGCGATCGTTTGAAAATGTGAGAAGCACATCTGCTATGCAGCTGATTTAAAAACGGTAACTGCAGCAAACTCTCACAACTGAATCGCTAATCGCTAAAAGGACATAACTCCCCAAAATTTGAAAATACAATTTTGTCGTTTTCGGTTTCTTGGGACATACCTGCGTCGATAGAGACTAAAATGAGAGGCGATCATTGCCTTGCTACTTTTAGAGAGCATATTCAATATTGCAATTGTTTCTAATAGATCACAAATCCAGGACTTGTTACATTTTAGAAAAAAACTTGTGGCAGGCCTGGAATCATGCTGAACCAATTGGTGATTTTTGTTGAAAATTTTGATTAACTATTGCACGTACTCGTACAAAACTGAAATCAGATTGAAGTTGTTTTACTGTTAGCGTAAAGGCTACGGTGAGAAAGATGCTAATGAAAGTTTCGCCCTTCTATACCATTATATTCTCTTTGTCCCCAAAACCGTAAGAGAACTCGTCAGTGGCAGATTTGACAAAAATCAGCCACTATTTTCCCTTTAGAGAGCACTATCAGCTGATCAGGACTTAGCAGTCACAAAAACGAAGTTACGAATATACGACCAGGTGTTTATTTTAGATCAGTGTATCTCAACGAAACTAGCTGCCTTTGGCGTTTTATGCTCGATGCAGCAAAAACTGTCAAAATAGTGGATTTCAAAATATGCTGAATTCTTTGTAGGAAAAGGCTGTCATTTCAGTTGAAACAATGGGAAGAGGAACTACGAAACAGGAAAAGTATCATTTGCTCCTCAGCAGTTTATGTACAATGAGTACAGTTCAGAAAAGAAAGGGCAAGTATTTGCTAAGCCCTACATTGGAGGCCTCTGTGTCCACATCTATACATCAGTGAAAGCTACAAGATATTTTTCCAACAAGAACATTAGACTTTCTCGAACACAAACATATGATGGGGAAGTTCTCATAAACAACAAGAAGAAAGATGCCATTGAGAAACTACTGAAGCTCATTACATATCTACAGAATCAAGTTTCTTACAATCGCCTAAAGCAGCGGCCTATCACAGAAGTGGATAACGATGACTGACAAGTGACTAGAACCAATCAACGTTTGCAATATATTTCATACTGATTTTTGCATGTACTTAGGGCAGTTATGTGAACACATAGAGTTATAAGGCTAATATTAAACACATTCACTGGTTTAATCTCAAAAGAAAGAATAAGTTATTTGTTTAACACTTAAATGTACTTAATAACATGATTATGTACGGCAATGATACATTTTTTATGTAATAGTACACTCCAGATAAACATATGTACTTTATCTTACATTTATTGCCCTCTAAATACTGTCATAATTATAACTTCTTACTTTCACATAATTTAAATAAGTGCCTTATTGCTATAAGGGGATAAGTCTCAGTGATAAAAATCACCAGCAGCTACAAAAAATTTTCAAAGTAGGTAACATTAGCCTTTCACATTCCAGAAAACAAATCGTTTCTCACTGCAGAAACAAATTCGCCACTTAATTGTTAAACAAGATTAGAAATCCAGAATGAGATTTTCACTCTACAGCGGAGTGTGCGCTGATATGAAACTTCCTGGCAGATTAAAACTGTGTGCACGACCGAGACTCGAACTCGGGACCATTACCTTTCGCGGGCAAGTGCTCTACCATCTGAGCTACCGAAGCACGACTCAAGCCCCGTCCTCACAGCCCTACTTCTGCCAGTATCTCGTCTCCTACCTTCCAAACTTTACAGAAGCTCTCCCGCGAAACTTGCAGAACTAGCACTCCTGAAAGAAAGGATATTGCGGAGACATGGCTTAGTCACAGCCTGGGGGATGTTTCCAGAATGAGATTTTCACTCTGCAGCGGAGTGTGCGCTGATATGAAACTTCCTGGCAGAGTAAAACTGTGTGCCCGACCGAGACTCGAATTCGGGACCTTTACCTATCGCGGGCAAGTGCTCTACCATCTGAGCTACCGAAGCACGACTCACGCCCCGTCCTCACAGCCCTACTTCTGCCAGTATCTCGCTCCTACCTTCCAAACTTTACAGAAGCTCTCCTGCGAAACTTGCAGAACTAGCACTCCTGAAAGAAAGGATATTGTGGAGACATGGCTTAGCCACAGCCTGGGGGCTGTGAGACCGGGCGTGAGTCGTGCTTCAGTAGCTCAGAGGAACGCCTGCACGGTAGCTCAGCGTGTTCGGCCAGAGGGTTAGCTACTGAGTGAACGGATCAACGAACAACCTGAACGAGTGCCATGAGACGTCCGGCCCTAACATATACAACGAACAAAATGAGATCAACAAAGAATTAAAAAAAAATGAAGATGGTAGAGCACTTGCCCGCGAAAGGCAAAGGTCCCGAGTTCGAGTCTCGGTCGGGCACACAGTTTTAATCTGCCAGGAAGTTTCAAGATTGGAAATGTTTTTTTTTTCCTTTATCCTGAATAATTTATGAATCGTAAGTTGTCCCCTTTTTGACAACGTCATGTTTTACAGAATAGGAAACCGAAGTGTGTCCTCACAGTTATCACAGTTGCACTTAGCACCACAAATGCGAATAAAAATCTAAAGACTGTGGTTAGCCAAAAGTATAAATCGTTTAAATGGGGGAAATTTCTCCTTTTTTATTGTTTCCTCTTGCGTTCTGCAAAATCAATATTTGTTATTTGTTTTTTGGAGACATGTCTTACCGTTTCTTTTTGCCTTAACCCACTTCCTGTGGTTTGACTATTCTCCGTGTGGATTTAAGAGGGGTTAGGACTTGTTGTTGGCAAGTACGATCAGACCTCTACCAGGCTGGAATGTTTTTTTCAGTCACTCATACCACCACCCAAATCATGTCAGTAAGCAAGAGAAAAGTACCTTGTGTGAAACACAGCTCATAATTTTCTGTAATTCCTTGCATTTTCGTAATATGTGACTTTCATGGCACTTTATTTTCAGAAAGATAGCTGAAAAAAATTAGGGAAGTGTAGTATGTGAGGGGTTGGGAGAGTCATTACCTCTATGATGTCACCATCCCTCACTCCAACTTGAAACCATGCCTGCAGTGGAGTTTTGCTTTAAAGCCTTTGATGATACGGAGAAGCCTGTCGACGTGTTTATGCAATGATGTAAACATCTTTTTCTATTTTATTCTGTTATGCACCTGTCCACATTGTGCACCTTCTCTAGAATTACTTTTCCTCAACAGTAATTGTCGATAAAGGTATTATTTTTCGAATTTTGGTCAGGTCAGTATTATCTCAGTTGCTTTTCTGAAAACTTTCATATAATTTTATACACAGTATGATATATTTCAAGCTAAAATTTATGAAAAGGAATTACTTTATAAAATATATTTAGTTTCGATGTTATAATCGATAAATACCAGTTCTGAATGTGCAGTTAACATTATTTTCTTCAGAAAAATTTGAAATACGAATTATTTACACACCTAAAATTTCTGTTATTAATTACGCAATCCTGTACTGTTTACTGTGTTTATTTCAGGATTCATTTATGAAATGACAACCGAAACTAATAATGTGACGAAAACTAGCAGGAATTCATTTGTCAAGAAAAATTGTAAACACCTTGGAATATTGTTATTCCCACAGAGTGGGTAGTCGTAAGCTTGCCTCAGAAGCAACATATTTTTGTATAATAGGTGCGAACGATCTAATTTTGGCTTTGTTAATGTGAAAAATCAAAATACCGTGTTCTGTCTTTTGCTTATGCCTTTATCCCACATTTTTGGTAGGGTCTGCATGGTTACAATCGGATTTGGCATGGTTGGTTTGAAGGGGTGGCCAGATGCCCTACCTGCCACAACCCCATACCCCCCCGGGAGTCTAGTGTTTAGCGTAAATCACGAAATAGTGCAAACATGTTTCAGATGTCTGCAAGTCGTGTAACTGAGGCGGGATGTGGGGCCAGCTCGGTATTCACCTAGTGGGATGCGTAAAACCGCCTAAAAACAACAACCAGGCTGTCCGGCACACCGGCCCTCATCGTTAATCCACTGGGCGGATTCGAACCGGGGCTGGCGCGCCTACCCAAGTGCAGGAAGCAGTGCATTAGTGTTCTCGGCTAACCTGTCAGGTAAAACGCAGAATACTGTCTGATACACTAAAATGTAGGAAAATATATTTTACATAAAAAATTCTGTAACAACAGTTTTCCTATTTATTTAGTTCAAACCAACTGCAGGGACCAGATGTTAGATTTTCAGCTTCAAGAATAAGACCCCTAGACAAGAAGAACTGGAGCCCTTTCAACATGGAAAGTTAAGTAAACTTGAAAGTTAGTTGTAATCTTTGCTCCTCTCAAATCTTCATAAAATACTTTCGTTGTTAATAACTTGGACTGGGGATTTTTTAATGTGGACAATAGATGGAAGAAGGAAGGAGGGGGCAGATCACAACACCGAAGTAAATAAGTCACTTCGTTCGACTAAAACGTCAGGAAAGCGCAATTTTTTGACATAGCACAACAGAAGTATGCGGTTTGTTTTACAAAAAAAGTAAAATGACAAATACTAAAATTGGAAACTGTGTACGTGTCTTGTGGCAGCATTACCCTGGCCGTGCGTTTTGCCTACACTGTATTAATCCAGTATTTGAAAATGAGAGCCCTTAGTGACTTGAAACAAGCTTAACACGTAATTTTAAACCATTTCTAAACTTTTTCTTGCTAAAACCTCTCACGAAATGGTGAAAGGAAAAGAACGTTTATCGTTTACTCAAATCGCTCTGAGCACTATGGGACTTAGCATCTGAGGTCATCAGTCCTATTGTTTACTAAAGTTTTGCTTTTCATATAGTAGAACTTCAGCATCAGGAATGACTTTTAATTTATTGGGTCTTTGCTACTAATTCTATTGCCAGCATACTTTGCACACAGTATCTACATGTACCTGCAAACTTTTTTTCGTAGCATTAGACAGAGTTCCAGATATGTGAAGTCTTAAAACCGAGATGCGTGGAAAATGAGAAGCTTTTCTTAAAATGGAGAGCTGATTACTGAGACCGTACTCAATAGTTTTGTTTTTGACTTTTTCGTATGTCTGTGGGGAAAACCCGAAACTAATAAAACCAAAATGATTAGAGTTTTGCTTCTTCAACAAGAAACATGTTACATACTTAACATCAAATATTTAACATATGTTAACATATGACTCATTCGTAAAGTAGTCAGACGTTTGAACCTGTTTTGTACATGGGAGTTCAATTTTCTTAAATAACCGAGAGCTGGGGGATAACTGGCTGTCTTCTAAAGTTTAATAGATGACAGCCACAATCCGCTGTAACATGAAGAGCAAGCGTCCAAGAAGTATCCAAAAACAAAAATAACTCTGGTCATATACAAAGGCTGTTTAATTGGTCCAAACCCCCTTCGTTATCAGTGTTTCTGTTCGATACGATTTAAACATCACAGCACACGTTACTGTGACAACTTCTCGGAATTCTGAACAAACGTTGTTCCTATGCATTAGTGCACTGTGTTATGAGGCTGGAGTTTCTGTTTGGCAGGCTGCAGAAGACAGTAGTCCAACAGTTTAGGTTTGTTGACACGAAGGTGCCACCCTGAACACACATTGCCATCTAGGTATCGCGGTCCATCCACACACCTTCACTTCTGTCAGTGCCTTACTCATGACAAATTTCCAGTCTCCAGAATGTACTGCACCCTGCACATTCCTAACAGCTGTGGTCTCCGTCAGTATGATCCGCCACGAGTTTTTGGGATCGCTTTTCAGAAGGCCTCTTTGCGCGATTCGACCTTCAGAGTTTCCAAAGCATGCGATCCAAAATAAGTATCAGTGTGTCCTAAGAAGTGAGCATCTATTACTCGATCGGACAAAAAAAATTCAATTCCGTTTATTAGAAGTTGTGAGAAACTGAATATTTTCAAGTTGAATCTCCCACCAAACGATCATATAATGCTATTCTCTCATTGGTCCATCCCGTCTCTGTCTCCCTCTCTCCCTATCCCTCCCCCCCTCTCTCCCTCTCTCTCTCTCTCTTCCCCGCCCCCCCCCCCTCTTTTTTGCCCTATGCGAGTATTGTTATGGCGTGGTCCGAAAATACTCGTTTTCTTCGAATGTGGCCCAGGTAAGCTAAAAGGTTATATCTCAGCTCTTTAATGTTTCATAGCGTAATATGGTTAAGAAAAACCGTCGTGCATTACGGCATATATGAACACACATGATCTGTGGGGAGAACGCCATGTATTTTATTGGCTTGCAACCCTATACCGCTGAAACAGGGATATGGCAATATATGGAGACCAGATGTCGTAAGTAACAATTTCATCGAGCGCTGAAAGACCTGATGTGGAATCAAGACACCAGGAGTATACAACATTCCGTCAGTGTTATAGAGATCCTAATAAAAACCAGGCATGACAAAAGCATCACACCTGCTACGCAAGATATAAGATACAGGTGAGATGTCCTCAGACGTCAAGAAGAATATTATATTTCATAGTCTAAGGAAGGCATGTGCTGATAGGTGTGGATAGAACCGAACCACCAATTTAGGAAGTCACGAATACCGTCGCGAATTATTTGCCGACGAACGGAAAATCTGGTCGAAGCCGAAATCGGAAAAGACCAGTTTCGATCCGTCAGTACTGACCCAACAACGCATCTTGGCAGATGGACAGTGTCCTGAAAAGAGATCGTAAGATGAAGAGCAACATATGTTATGTAGTCGAATGATATCCGAGGATGCTGAGGAAACTGCATTACGAAATGACTGGTAGACGAGTTTTGCTATTTGTACTGCATGGTCATAGATGTCCTCTGTGGGCAGTAATTACAGCAAGGCAGCGAAATTTGATAGATATGCTAATGTGTTAATACGTAACCGATTTGCACTGGAAAAAAAAAAACATTAATTTCAGTTGTGGCCATCATGTTCAAATCTAGCATTGCACTGTTTATACGACAGTATGACATCCACCTGTTATAACGAGCTATAACGAGCGTGTGGCTGTAGAGAAGAGGGACTGTGCACTGTCAGTGAAACTTTTTTTATGTGAGCTGCAGCAATTACAGTGCTGTATTGAGAGAGTATCGCCAACTGAAAGGTCTGAGGACAGGTACGATGTCATTAAATGGTTTACAGAAGATAATAACGAAATTCGAAAGTATGATTTAGCTTAGTGTGGCACCTTGAAAAGGAAGGCGTCCTATCCCAATGAAAGTTGTTGACGAGGTTGCTGTAACTGACCATGCAGCATGTCCCCTCAGTAGTGCTAGCACTCTGGCAGTGTCACGAGGATTGTCCATCCTATAATCAATAGTACATAAAGTTTTGCAGCCTGTTTTTCACTGGTACCTATATGAAATCCAGTCGGTGCAGCAACCTCATGATCTGCAGCACGCTCTGAGTTTGCTCTTCGGCTTCTGGCATGGATCGAAGTTGATGATAGGTAGCCAGGCAATATTCTATGGAATGATATTTTACGCTACAGGGTGCAGTGAATACACGGAACTGCCGAATTTGGGATACTGTTAAACTACCCGTTGCGCAGAAAGAGCCACTGCATTTGCTGGATGTGACTGTGTGGTGTGGACTCACAAGCACGTTCATTCTTCTTGGAAGAGAATACACCAAGAGGACCTCTCAGGCGTACCATGACGACTGCATGTTATCGAGGCCTCCTTGTGTAGCATGTGATTCCTGCTTTGGAATAGTGCAACTATGTGCAAGCCACTGTTTTCATGCAAGACAGGGCAACAACTCACATCGCTTGCCTACGGAACGATCTGCTTAATGCAGTCTTCCACAAATGCGTTATCTCCCTCCAGATGTTTTCCAGACTCATGGCTTGCAAGATCAGCTGAGCCGGCCGCTGTGGCAGAGACTTTCTAGGCGCTTCAGTGCGGAATCGCGCTGCTGCTACGGTCGCAGGTTCGAATCCTGCCCCGGGCACGGATGTGTGTAATGTCCTTAGGTTAATTAGGTTTAAGTAGTTCTACGTCTAGGGGACTGATGACATCAGATGTTAAGTCCCATAGTGCTTAGAGCCATTTGTACCATTTTTTTGATCAGATGATCTGAATCCATATCACTAATGGCTCTCGGGATATCTAAAAGAATGCGTTTACCGGGTACTCTTTCGGTCTCTACCTCATACACTATGTGATCAAATGTATCTGGATACCCCCAAAAACACACGTTTTTCATATTAGGTGCATTGTGCTGCCACCTGCTGCCAGGAACTCCATATCAGCGAACTCAGCAGGCATTAGCCATCGTTAGAGAGCAGAATGGGGTGCTCTGCAGAACTCACGGACTTTGAACGTGGTCATGTGATTGGGTATCACTTGTCTCATACGTATGTACGCGAGATTTCCACACTCCTAAACATCCTAGGTCCACTGTTTCCGATGTGATAGTCAAATGGAAATATGAAGGGACACGTACAGCAAAAAAGCGACAGGCCGACCTCGTCTGTTGACTGACAGATACTGCTGACAGTTGAAGAGGGTCGTAATGTGTAATAGGTAGACATCTATCCAGGCAGTGGTGTTATGGTGTGGTCGTGTTTTTCATGGAGGGAGCTTGCACCCCTTGTTGTTTTGCGTGGCACTATCACAGCACCGGCTTACATTGGTGTCTTAAACACCTTCTTGCTTCCCACTCTTGAAGAGCAATTCGGGGATGGCGATTACATCTTTCGACACAATCGAGCATCTGTTCATAATGCACGGCCTGTGGCGGAGTGGTTACACGACAATAACATTCCTGTAATGAACTGGCCTGCGCAGAGTCCTGACCTGAATCCTATAGAACACCTTTGGGATGATTTGGAACGCCGACTTCGAGCTAGGCCTCACCGACCGGCATCGATACCTCTCCTCAGTGCAGCACTCCATGAAGAATGGGTTGCCATTTCCCAAGAAACCTTCCAGCACCTGATTGAACGTATTATACCTGCGAGAGTGGAAGCTGTCATCAAGGCTAAGGGTGGGCCAACACCATACTGAATTCCAGCGACCGACAGACGGCGCCACGAACTTGTAAGTCATTTTCTGCCAGGTGTCCAGATACATCTGATCACATAGTGTATGATGGCCAATATACAGAAACACATTGCTCAGATTCCACCGAAACTGCTGCAAACAACTGTTGGCCACTTCGTTTTACAGATGCAGCATCCTGTCAACGTCTCAGGAGCTCACATTGATGGCAGTTAATAATAAAATCATCATTATGCCTTCTTCATTTGTCTGACCTTTTGTGCCCATGTCACGTTCAGAATACATTACATATAGAAACATTTCTATACTTCTTTCTTGCATTCACAGCGCCAGATTTGCAACTGGTGTCGAAAATTGGCGCTAATTTTATTCCAACATAAATCTGTTCCATATTAATTTATTAGAACATCTACCACGTTTTGCTGACATTCGGTAATTACAGCTCACACTAGACATCCATGAGTCGGTGCACATTAATTGTAAGCAGCCGCTAGATGGAGATGAGTTGGCATATCTAACAATGCGAGAAGAATTTAACACAGCACTGAGAGACCTACGTGGAATCAAGCCTCCAGAAGCAGACAACATTATCTCAGAATTACTGAGATCCTTATGGGAGGCAATCAGGACAAAACTTTTGAAACTTGTATGCAACATATATGATACAGTTTGAATGCCCTCAGACTTCAGAACGAATTTAATAAATCAAAGTCTTAACAAGGCATGTGCTGGAAGGTGTGGATACTACCGAACTGTCAGTGTAATAAGTCAGAATTGGAAAACACTGTCCCAAATTATTTACTGATGGATGCAAAATCTGGTAGAGACCAATGTTGGGCAAGACCAGATTCGGTTAGTCAGTACTGATTCTACAACATATCTTTCAAGGTGGAGATCATAAGATGAACATCAACATAAGTAAGAAAATGTTGAGGGAACTAGGTTAGGAAATGGGTAATAGACGAATATTGCTATTTGTACATCAAAATAAGTGATAATGGCCTAAGTAGAGAGGATATAAAATGCAGAGTGGCACACTTTATGTGTGCAGGACTCATTTTATCATTATGCATTCAATTTTATTCGATAAAATTATTTTCAATTAGATAGTGCTACTGTTAATCTATTTTATTTTTTTAATTTAACAGAGTTACATCAACAAATATATCAAATAAAATTACTAATTTTAACAAAATACAAAAACATTAAAACCCACATATAAAAAAGATAAATTTTAGAGATTAAATATTAAATATATATACATGTTTTTAATGAATTGTTAATGTCTTATTTTTTATCTTCACTTAAATTTTTCACTTTCAAAAAGCTATTAAAATTTTGCTTAGAAATAAAAAATCTTATAGATTTGCTCTCCCACGTTATACTCTGTTTCTTAAAAATCTAATATGTGATAACAAATAAATAATATGATTTATGTATAGAACAAATTTAAGTTTAGTAAAAATAGTTTTGTAGAGAAGCAATAATAAAAAAGTTTAAAGTTTTATTTCGAAAAATTATTTTGTACCTTCTTTATTCATAGAAAATTTGAGAAGCAAAAAACAAAAAGAGGATATCGATTATTTGGAACTAGAAGTATATGATGATTACAATTGGGTATTTATTACTACTAATAAAGAAAAAATTATAGAAATTTGGGAAGAAATAAGAAAGTCCAATTCTCTCTTTTTTATGACTGTACAATAGTAGCAAATTACCATAAAAATCATGGTAATTTATTATTACATTTGTATTGCGATAATTATGATTTACTGAAAAGTTTTGTGGTCATTGCAATTTGCCAAATATAATAAAAATGTATATAGAAGTATATATGTATTTTTTAGAAGTTTCTCACTCAGTAACCAAAAGAGAAATATGAAAATTACTTTTTTAAATTCTCATTACAAATGGTATGTTGAACATCATAAGTTAGTTTCCTTTTTCATAAAAAATTATGAAAGGTAAAGTATCATTAGAAACTTCTTCATTAAAACTAGCACCTAATTTCATAGTTTTTTATTGATTTGCTACAACATTTAATCCTCTAGCCATACTTATAACATAAACATGATCATTTGTAATGAAGTTATATAGATTCCTATCAGTATCTCCTTTTAATTGTTTTACACACTTAAAATCGTGAAATGAGTTGTATACTTTTAGAGAATTATTTTTCACATCTAAATTCCACATTTCTCGAGGAAACATTTTGAACGCACATTTTTTAAAAATAAAAGTTTTCTAATTTAATATTGTCAAGTAATGATGAATCTGCCAATTAATTATTTTTCTTTTTTTTTGAAAAACCACAAAAATATAATAAGGCAATCAAATACTCCTGAACTATACTGATTTGTTATACCTATCTCAAAATTATTTTTGTTACTCAATCAAGCAATTTCTATAGTTTGTAATTCACAGAAAGATATTGATATTTAAGTATTTTTAATCTTTGTTGTTCTAATTCTAGTTCATAATTAGGATGATATTTAACAATATGTACTCTATAACAATTTCCTCTTCATTTGCTAACATACCTTTTGTTATGACTCCAGCTTCATTTTTATCAGACCCCGTAGCAGTAGCAACACCAGCACTATAAGTTAAAGTAAGAATTACAGTTAAATCCCATATATAACTGTGCATGATTAAGAAGAACCAATACTTATGTTAATTGCTACATTTCTATTAGAATATATTTACTTTTTCCATTGACAGGAAAAGAATAAAATTAATAGCTTTCAGTTTTGTTCGTTTATGAAGATTAAAATTGTACAAAAATTAAATAAATACCAACATCCTATGGACCATAATTAAAAATTTCATAAAGACTAATACTTTATAAAAATGTGATAAAAACATGTCATTGAAATATTTGGAACCTCCAAATATTATCATCGAGGCCGATTCGTAATTTTCATTTTCCGTACATTATTCCTCTAACTGCTGTTACTGCTAATTTTCCAAATGAAGCCATTAATGGGAGGTTCTTATATACTGCTTGTCTTTTTTAGAAATCTTTCTTATTCCTATATGAAATATCATGTTTTTTATGAACTTTAGCTAATAGATTTATTCCTTTATTGGCTCTAACTAATCGATCTTCTAATTTTGTTCCTGGACCACGACAATTATATCCAGGAATATGCACCTCAAAGGGTAATTTATTGATGGAGTGTAACTTACACATTTCCATATTTTTTCCAACTTCCAAAACTTGTGAGGTCAATTGTTCAAAAATTTGACTAAGTGTGAAATTTCTTTTGCATTCTTAATAACAAAATCACTAAATTTATTTGTTAACATTTTTGTCATTCCAGCCCTTTTTTATAATAGCTTCAATTTCTGCTAATTCTTTTCAATGGTAATGGTAATCTGTTGATTAAATCACAAATAGTATACATCCAAATATATTCAAAAGATTGTTCCATTTTTTTTATTGAAACATCACTACTTTTCATCTTCACTCAAATCTAACTTTCGTGGTAAATTTTTGGTAAATAAATATCAGTGCTTTGTTTTACCAGAAATTTTTATTTATTACCTAATGTAATCCTATGTTATACGGATTATTTTCAGTATACAATGCACCTAAACTATTCAATATACCTGCATAAGTTGATAAATCAATGTCATAAAGGCTTTTATTTGTATCATCTATAGTTGTTTGTCTTTTAGTTAAAAATTTATCTGTCTGTTTCTTCATATGTTTTATTGCAAACTATTACTTTAATGCCATCAAACTAAGTCAATTTCAATATATTAAAATGTGCCAACAAGTCTTAAACCAAAGCCTGTATCTTCACAATTGATATATTCTAGGATTCTTTCACTTACATTAATATTTTTTTACTATTTGAAGCTCATTATTTCTGTAACATCTTCTTCATATTTATTCAATAAATCTTGTAGGTATGAGTTAAAGTCTCTATCATTATGTTTGACAGATGCCATATCATTAGTTATCATTGATGATGATAAGCCACAATTTGTTTTTCAGACAGTTTATTTTTACAAAACTGTATAAACTTTATCTTCTATATCTTCAACAGTATCAATAGAAGGTTGATCCTATATTTTAAATTTTTTATATTTGTGTTTTTTTCATTTATAAAATTCTTCTTTTCATTGTTCCTTTATCTTTCTGATTTGTTTAGCATTTTTAACAACCTCTAGATCATATTTTGCGAATATTTAGTAATGATAAAAATATTAATGATTTATGCTATTTAGTATATATGTTTAATATTTATGTTTAATGATTATTTTTATGTTTTTAAATATTCTTTAATTGTATTTCTATATTTTCCATTATTAATCTTCTTATCATATCTATCATAAAAAATACAAATTATCATCATTCCAAAATTTATTACAGAGTTCTTTAAATTAATCAAAATTAAAATGCTACCAAAAGACTTGTGATAATCTAATATCCATACCAAAGGAGAAAATGTTTTAAATACAATTGTCATTTAAAGTGCTGTTAAATTATATATGGATATAAAGAGTCAGTATTGGCGAATCTTGGGATTTAATAATCAAATTATTCCAGCTAAAGAAAAAATTTTCCCAAAAATAATTTGTCTCGAATTAATTAATAATTTTAATTTAGCTACTTGAATGTGCATTAAATATAATTATTCCCATCAAGAAACAGGTATTATTTTTTATTATGACTTCATTTGAACTAGAACTCCAATAATTTATAACATGTATATTCTTTGATTTGTCTTTATTTATAGAAATTTCAAGATTCAGGAATAAGTACAACTGTTGAAAATAATAATCAACTCATTTCAGTGAAGCTATCATATCAGTTATTTCATACACTCATGCTCATAAATTGAGGATAATTGCAGAATGTGGTGCCACACAACGTGGCACTACACAAAACTGGTGCTAATAGCATTGGCACATAGGGAAAACCCACGACACAGATCTGTAAGACCACGGTGTTGGTGATAAGTTGAGAAAACCGTCCAGTAACACATGTGCTACAAAACGCCATTCTTTCCTGTGTATGTACCCCGACATCAATACGGAATATGATCACCATGCACATGTACACAGACTGCACAACAGGCTGGTATACTCTGGATCAGGTGGTCAGGCAGCTACTGCAGTATAGCCTCCCATTCTTGCACCAGTGCCTGTCGGAGCTCCTGAAGTGTTGTAGGGGTCTGAAGACATGCAGTGATACATTGACCAAGAGCATCCCTGACAAGCTTGATGGGGCTTAGGTCTGGAGAACAGGCAGGCTGCTCCATTCACCTGATATCTTCTGTTTCAAGGTACTCCTCCATGATGGCAGCTAATTGGGGCCATGCTTTATCATCCATTAGGAGGAAGGTGGGACCCACTGCACCCCTGAAAAGGCGGACATTCTGGTGCAAAATGACGTCCTGATACACCTGACCTGTTACAGTTCCTCTGTCAAAGACATGCAGGGGTGTACTTGCAATAAACATAATCCCACCCCACACCATCAAACCACAACCTCCATACAGGTCCCTTTCAAAGACCTTAAGGGGTTGATGTCTGGTTCCTGGTTCACATAAGATGAAAACCCGTCAAGAATCACTGTTCAGATTATACCTGGACTTGTCCGTGAACATAACCTGGGGCCACTGTTCCAGTGACCATGTACTGTGTTCTTGACACCAGGCTTTATTGGCTCTTCTGTGACCAGGGGTCGGTGGAATGCACGTTGCAGGTCTCCGGGCGAATAAACCATGTCTGTTCAGTCGTCTGTATACTGTGTGTCTGGAGCCAACTGTTCCAGTGGCTGCGGTAAGGTCCTGAGCAAGGCTACCTGCAGTACTCCGTGGCCGTCTGTTAGCACTGATGGTGAGATATCAGACTTCTTGTGGTGTCGTAGACTGTGGACGTCCCGTACTGTTGTGCCTGGACACGTTTCCTGTCTGCTGGAATCGTTGTCATACTCTTGAGACCACACTTTGTGGCACACAGAGGGCCTGTGCTATGACCCGCTGTATTTGACCAGCCTCCAGTCGCCCTAGTGCTGTACCCCCTTTGCGTCGGTTTTTTATCGATTGTATTACCAGCATTAGCTGCAGTTGGGTCATTAGTTAGTGGTGCAGCAGCTATTATATTATCTGATTACACTGGACAGAAATATGACAAAAAATTAGAAGAATAAAAAAGACATTACTTAGCAATAAAAATGGAAGAAACTGTAATTCAAAATTTGAAAATATCATAAAAAAATAAGAAACATGTTCACATTTTAATTAGAAAATGCTGCTAAAGGGTTAAAAATTAAATGCTCTAGAGGCGTTTCTATGACTAATGAATTACCTAATAAATCAAAAATGTTGAACCTGTTATAGTTAATTTAGATATCTGTAATATTGTTCATGCTCATTGCATTTGGATAAATCATAGCAATATACCATGGGAATCAATTATTTAATTGGAAAAAATTATTTGTCTGTAATCTTGGTCGAAGATTAAGTTTTGATGAATTTATTTGTTGTCAGTTATATTCATTCATGTAAAAATTGTTTTCAGTATAATTAAGAATTTCAATGTACTCTAAATATAATAAATGGAAATTTTTGGCAATAAAATAAAAATAACATAAAGAGCATTTTCAATCATTAGTATCAAATATTAGTACAAAAATTAGTGAAAATAAATCAGAAAAATAAAAATGAAATAGATAATTTAAGTAAAAGTGAATTAGAAATTTTTTCTAATTCGTTTTTATCGATTTTTAAATTATCGATTTTTAAATTAAAATCGATAAAAATGAATTAGAAAAAATTAAAATGAAATAGAAATTTTAATATAAAAATTTCCAAATGAAGTGAGTAAAACTTTCCATCATACAATATCTTACATTACCTTTAAAATTAGACGATTGGTAGATGCAGTTAACGGTAATGATTCTGTTACCAAACAATATTAAGAAAAAGAATGAAATGATCTTATCATAACAGGTTGATGTACAAGTATATTAACAAAAATCAAAAATTACATTATGAAACAAGAACAAATGAAGGAAAAATTCAAAATTTCGATTTATCATTTATTGATTTCGATATTTTGTTGTGTTCATATCTCATATAATCACTCAATAAAAACTCGGAATAACTGAAATATTTGATCGTTATATTAAAATATATAGTAAAAACTGTTCCAGTAGATGTTAAAAAACGTTTATTTGGCAACTCAATATTAAAGTCAAATGATAATCATAGATTAGAACAATAATTATTTATTTTTTGTAAATAAATGGATTCATTTCTTAAGAAACTCGACAATGCTAATAATTTCAATTGTATAAAAAATTAGTGAACTAGAATTAAATTTGTGTATAAGTTGTTGTGAATATTTAAATAAAGATATGGTTAAATTCATGATGCAATAGTGAATTTAAAATTAATGTGCCAAGAACACACGATAAATTAATTATTATAAATAAGAAAATATTACACTAAAATATAAAAGTATGAAAAATGTAGAAATATTAATGTCTGAAATGCACAAACTAAAAAAAAGTTTTCAGAACTTAATTAGTCAATGACAGTGTGATGAGGGTCTTCTAATTTTCCCTAAGACAGCGATAATGCTCTGTGACACTCATTCGCAGAGCACTCCGTCTTCAGGCCACAAGTAGCCCATCGGGACCATTCGACCGCCGTGTCATCCTCTGTAGAGGACGCATATAGGAGGGGCGTGGGGTCAGCACTCCGCTCTCCCAGTCGTAAGATGGTTTTCTTTGACCGGAGCCGCTACTATTCGGTTGAGTAGCTCCTCAATTGGTATCACGAGGCTGAGTGCACCCCGAAAAATGGCAACAGCGCATGGCAGCTGGATGGTCACCCACCCAAGTGCCGGCCACGCCCGACAGCGCTTAACTTCGGTGATCTCACGGGAACCGGTGTATGCACTGCGGCAAGGCCGTTGGCCATTTGCAGAGTGATAGATGGTAAATCAAGCACTGTCTGGTATACTTTGATGATTTATGTGTTCGAGAATTAACAATCAATGGACGTACTGCACAGTCATCCATCCACATTAGCAATGATACTCACAAAGAGGAGGAGGGCCGGTTTAGCTATGATACTGAAATTAAGAAACGTGCTGTTACATCATTTGTCAGTGTTGAAATTACTGTAAAATTGTTCACACTATCAACTGTGATGCTTATTATTAGAGTATATCGATGGTGTCTTTTCAATGCCATCCGTGCACTGGCACGTTGTTGGTTACCACATAATGATTGACTGATATCATTTGTTTGAGTTGCGGAAAGAGTTTTGGAGGATGGACAGCACCTTCTGAGGTGGATAGTACTGAAACACTGATTGCTTACATGACTGCAATACGATGAATCAGTCGAAACGGAACGTAGAGTCATCAGCTGCTCTGTGACTATGGCAGATGAGTTTAAATGTAGTTTGGAAACCTATGCCAACGCCGTAAAACTCTTCGAGTTTGCTTCTGTTGTAACTCTATTTTAATTAAAGTCATCCAGTGTTTGTGACATGTTATGGTAGCCACAATAACAAAATGACTTACATTGTATGATGTCTAGTTTTCTGCGAGAGGCCGTGGATCATAGTGTCTAATGTCAGTTTAGGACCTGACATAGACATCGAAGCCATGGCAGAAAATGTATGACAGTGTACAAATGACAGTGTAGAACACAACGGCACACGGTCACATGGAGCGTCTCTTGCAACTTACAGTATAATCTGTGGGATACAGCCATCCTCCTATAGTACGGGTGGTGAAGCCGTAAACTGCCCTCTGCAATGGATCAAAAACTATATATTTCATAGGACCATCCTTCATCGGCAACAGGAGCAGTTTGATAGGTAAATTCGACGACGGACAGGGCGTCCCATTAGGAATGCTATTCTGGGAAGCATCGCAACAACTCTCTCTCTGCGCCGGACCTATATCACAGCTATCCACCATTGCACTAGCAAGGACGCTTAGATGAGTTTTATATCGCATGAAGTTAGTGGAGCTTTTATAATTCGTAATTTTTCTCTGTTGGGTGGTACAGAATAACGATGGTAGCATGTTGCAGAGAGAGATGTGAATGGACGCAGATCTGCTTCGGATTGTAGCATCTGTATCTGGTTTGGAGGCACACTACAATGCCTGCATATCCACCGAATGGTCAAAACATGCTCCTGTTGCACTAACTCAGGTCGTTCTCTTTCTACATGGGTTGCAGAAGATGGCGGATATGTCTTTCTTCCGACTTCTGCTCAGTTCCGGCTTAATGGGAACGATCACATGGGCAAAGTTGTCATAATGGAAGCATTTGTTAGATTCGTAGGGGGCCGACTAAAACCAGGTTGGAATTTTACTGTATCAGACAGGTTCGAGAAAGGTGACTTCGAGATATGAGAGTGCCAGAAATACGATTCACTTGTGGGTGTGATCAGACGCACATATGTCGTTGAATGGAAGGACTTGATTCTAAATAACGGACATCATTTCTAGCAGATAGTGGAACACTAGAGATCTGATAAGCTAGTGTACATTTTCTTACGACCTCAATCAGCACATCATCTATTACTACTGTTTGTATTCCTTCTCAATCAGTCATCGCCTATAGCTTAGTGGATATATTTCAGGACCTCTGATATGGTATTGAGTCAGAATACATTACAAGTACTATAGAAATGTCTAGCTGGGGCGGTGTGAAGGAGTCGCAAATACCGCTTCCATACCACGTCCCTTAGCTGAATCACTTTCAAAATTCAGCGATTTTATAACGAGGTTACATCGTGGGCTACTTGTAACTGGAGTGCTGGTCTGATAATACACACTCCAGCGATCAGCATCTCAGTATTTGTCCAGATAGAAAAACCATCTCATTCAGAGGTAATGTCGTACCTCTGAATGGAGACATCAAGAGACCAAGCGTTAACTATTGGTGGGACGCTATACAATTTCCGCGAGGTCGACTCGGTTCTCATTTTTTACGTAGTCATGTGAGATCAGTATAAGATTGGGAAACTTGTTAGATGCGCTTGCGATGGTTTGTAGCTATGCTCGCACACTTAGCGGTGTTGTGTCAGTCACACTGGGCAGTTAAGCACGGTTAGACGCGTCTCTCATGTCGCACAAGCAACAATGCACCTTGTGCTACTCTGTCATCAATGGTAAAGCCACGTGCTGCCCAGAGGTGTCTTGTATATGCGAGCTGTGTGAGCGCGCCTTGGAGTTCGGTGACTGTATAACATATACGGTATTCCCGAAACTAGAGGCAACTTTCACCTGCGTCCAGTAGTGGCTTGCAGCTGTGATGGCACACGTGTCCCTGGAGCGTCTGCACTCCCGCCCAGTCGCGTCAGATATGGTGCCTAGTTGAACACGTATTACTCAGGTATGAAGTATGAAAGTGATGTCGCGGCCTCATGCTTGAGGGCACATGTATGTAGTTTCACAGTTGACGGTGGCGTTACTTCGTGGGGCTGCAGGTAGCCTCCTGTGCAGTCTACTAGACAGGGGGTGGCAGATGGTACTCGTGCATGTTAATTGTGTGTCTGTTGGATTATTTTGTGAGCAGGTGTGTAGGCTGTGCTATGCGGTATTTGGACAGCTTACGAGTTTATTTAATGTCTGAATATCTGTGTACTGCATTATTTATTATGAGTCTGCATGTCTGTACTGAAATTATTTGGGTAAGTTAGGAGTTGTTCCATTTTTTAGGGGTACTTTACAGATCTGTGGGGTGTGTGGTGTGATCCCAAGCATGTCAGGGCGTGTGTTTTGTATGTGTGATAAATATACTATCTCTCCAAATCGTTCCCTAAATAAATTGTTCCAAAATAAATAAAGTACGCTCCTTCCTTACTCTCTGCAGCAGGCCATTGCAGGCTCAGTCATTTTCGCACCATTTTCCCCCTCCAGACCACCATCTGTAATTATGTCACAGGAGGGATGAGAGCACTCTCTGGTGGCAGTATTGCCTACTTTGTCCGTTGGAATCTAGATCTCGTGATGGAGACACTATCTGCAAAAAAAGACTTATGTCCAGCACACTCAGTCCTTTTCCTACCATCTCACCCACCCCAGACTGTCATCTTGGATTACATCATGGAGTGGACGACAGTGCACTCTGGTGGTGGTACTGTGTACTAGACCCAGACCTCGTGGCAAACACACTGTTTCCCACCATCTTGGGTAACGTTACTTGTGTCATCTGCTGACATCATGGCAGCCATCTTGGTTTACATCATGGATGAAATCTCCTCTGGTGGTGGTACTGTGTACTAGGTGAGTTGGAGGCTGGACCCCTTGGCGACCACACTGGATGGTGGTAGTGCCTCTAATTGTTTATATAAAATAGTGCATGCAAAATAATAAAGACATGTCCAATACAGGTCGAGTCCTCTCTCTGCCAATCCCTATGAAGAGTTGGTGGTTGGGTGGCTTAGGTTAGTGGAAGTGACCTTTCTTTCCCGCCATTTTCTTAGGTTAGTAGAGATAGCCCTATTGACCTTCCTTTACCACCAAAATTCAGACTTGGCGCCAGTTCCTAGGATGAGGTGGCAGTCGGATGACTTTGGCTAGTGGGGGTAGCCTGAGTGACCTACCTTCCAACGATTTTCTTAGGTTAGTAGAGATAACCATGGTGTGATGCATCATTATTGACATGGAATTTGAACTTCCCACTATTTTTCTGGGGGAGGGTGTTAGGTTAGTGGAGGTAGCCCAAGTGACCTATCTTCTCACCAAATCAGCTATCTTGGATGACATTGCTGCCATTTTGGATACATCTGGCAACAATGCAGAGTGGTTCAGAAAGGCTTTACCCCAATACTCACTGCTCATGTTCTCCGTACTTGAACCATGCCTAGATGGTCAATACTACAGTTCGATCGTGTCCACATTGTTACTTTGTGCCAGGAATGGCCCTCAACAAGGGAAGTGTTCAGGCATTTTGCAGTGAATGAAAGCGATGTTCGAACATGGAGGAGATACAGAGAGACAGAAACTGTCGATGACATGCCTCACTCAGGCCCCTCAAGGGCTAACACTGCAGTGGATTATGGCTCGGAGGAACCCTGACAGCAACGCCACCATGTTGAATAATGTTTTTCGTGCAGCCACAGGACATCGTGTTACAACTCAAACTGTGCGCAATAGGCTGTATGATCCGCAACTTCACTCCCGACGTCCATTGCGAGCTTCATCTTTGCAACCACATCATCATGCAGTGCAGTACAGATGGGCCCAACAACATGCCGAATGGACCGCTCAGGATTGGCACCACGTTCACTTCACTGATGATCATCGCATATGCCTTCAACCAGATAATCGTCGGAGACGTGTTTGGAGGCAACCCAATCTGGCTGAACGCCTTAGACGCACCGTCCAACGAGTGCAACAAGGTGGAGGTTCCCTACTGTTGTGGAATGGCATTGTGTGGTGCCGACGTACGCCGCTGATGGTCATGGAAGGCGCCGTATCGGCTGTACGATACGTGAATGCCATCCTCTGACCGTTAGTGCAAGCATATCGGCAGCATATTGAGCGGCATTCGTCTTCATGGACGACAATTCGCGCCTCCATCGTGCACATCTTGTGAATGACTTCCTTCAGAATAACGACATCGCTCGACTATAGTTGCCAGCATGTTCTCCAGGCATGAACCCTAACGAACATGGGGGTAGATCATTGAACATACAGTCATTACCTGTTCCCACTAAAAGTACTTCTCCGTAAAGCGCTGCCTTCGGCCACAACTTACCAAAGGTTCTTTGAAGTGTGTGCCGGCGAATACTTGGCATCGTGGGAAAGTCACAAACCCTCGAACTGGTTTCGTATGCCTCGCCCACATCCCGTTTAGAACAGTTATTGGCACCCGGTCCCCCATCTCCAATCTGAACGAACAGTAAACCACCCAGTCTTTAAAAAATCGAAATTCCATGTACAATACACCATCTCATGTCTGCTTACTTTATAAATGATTGAATGTGTTAAATATTTGCCTTTAACCACGTAAGTGAGAAAAAGTTTAGGAAAGGTTTGAAACATTGGCTGAATATCGTCTGAGTAAATTTCGCTCCACTTTATGGAAAAGCTAGTCTTTCCCGCATCTAAATGTTTATGACGTCATAGCTCCTGAACTATGTGTCATACAACTATATAATTTTGCAGATACATTCAGTGGTATATCTGGATACTGTCTGCAAACTGCGTTGCGAACAGAATCGCTAATGCTGGAGTAATAAATTGAAAAGTCGTCTCTGATGCTGAAGTTTGACTGCATCAACAAAGAAAAGATAATAAATGATAAAAAAATTTTGATTCATTATTTTGGGAGGCGGAGGTGTATGTGAGTGAGAACAAGTTTCGTAAAAGTTTAAAATTATGTGTAAAATTTGTTGAAAGTTGTTGATTGTTATTCTCAAATGCTGGATGAATGCGGTCCGGGTATTGGCTCGCCATCAGTTATTGTGCGGCGAGACAGACACAGTTTCTAAGTGTAATACCGGTCTTACAGTGTTAAACTTTTAATGTAAGCTCAAATCTCTTAACAAGCAGGTTATGACAGCGCTTTAAATTTTTGAATTCGGTCGATAACTATGCGAACTACTGAAAATAAAATTTTTGTTGCCGTTGGAAGCCGCTAGATAGGCAACGTGCAACTGGTACCGGGTTCCAGGACAGCCTCCGCATACTGGAAAGCTGTCCTGGCGTAGGCACTAGCGATCAGGCCCTCTGCTGCAGCCGGCCGGAGTGGCCCAGCTGTTCTAGGCGCTACAGTCACACACATCCATGCCCGAGGCAGGATTCGAACCTGCGACCGTAGCGGTCTCGCGGTTCCAGACTGCAGCGCCAGAACCGCGCGGCCACTTCGGCCGGCAAATACTTAGGAATTACAATAATGAACAACTCTATCTGGTAAGAACACAAAGAAAATGTTGTCAGGAAGACAAACCAAAAACTTTGTGTTATTGGGAAAACAGAAGACGTAACAGATCTACTGAAGAGACTGCCTCCAGAACGCTTGTCCATCCTGTACTGCTCCGCGGTGTGGGATTCTTACTAGACAGGGTTAACGGAGTACATGGAGAAGGTTCAAAGACGTTTTGTCTTACCGCGAAATAGGGGAGTCAGTGTCACTGTCATGATGCACGATTTGGGGTGGACATCTTTAAAACAAAGGCGCTTTTCGTTGCTGCGGAATCTTCTCACAAAATTTAGATCACCAACTTTCTCCTCCGAATTCGAAAATATACTGTTGACACCAAACTACATAGGCATAAACGATCATCATAATAAAATAAGGGAAATCAGAGCCCGCACGGAGAGGTATAGGTGTTCGTTCCTTACGCGTGCTGTTTAGGACGGGAATAATAGAGATTTATTGTGAAGGTGGTTCGATGAAGCCTCTGGCAGCCACTTAAGTGTGATTTGGAGAGTATCCATATAGATGTAGATATACAGAGGAACGGCGTTCACAAGGAAGAGGCTCCAAGCGCAAGTGGTATGTTCAGTGCCGCTGGCAGTGGCAGAGAGCGGTCGTAGTACAGAGGTACTGGAAGTGTGCGTCAGTGGCTGCATACCATTTTGTCTAGCAGTTCCCACTGCCACCGGCGACAGAAGGAAACTTGAATGAGATTTTCACTTTGCAGCGGAGTGTACACTGATAAGAAATTTCCTGGCAGATTAAAACTGTGTGCCGTACCGAGACTCGAACTCATATCAGCGCACACTCCGCTGCAGAGTGAAAATCTCATTCTGAAAACATCCCCCAGGCTGTGGCTAAGCCATTTCTCCGCAATATCCTTTCTTTCAGGAGTGCTGGTTCTGCAAGGTTCGCAGGAGAGCTTCCGTAAAGTTGGAAGGTAGGAGACGAGGTACTACGGGGCGTGAGTCGTGCTTGGGTAGCTCAGTTAGTAGAACACTTGCCCCCGAAAGACAAAGGTCCCGAGTTCGAGTCTCGGTCCGGCACACAGTTTTAATCTGCCAGGAAGTTTCAGAAGGAAACTTGCTACTCTGGTACCGACTTCGCGACGCCCGTGGTGTGGTATCGATAGGTGATACCACAGTCACTGTGGAGACTACAGTAGTACGAGGACGCTGGTTGTTTAATGCACACGGCTGAGGCATCGCAACACCAGCGCCGTGCATCAAGGGCAGCCGGATTGACTCAAGATGACAGTGTCCTGTGCTACAGCGGGTTCTAAGTCTGTTGTCATTTGCATGGCTGTGTGGTGCTGGAGGAAGGACCTGTAAAAAGCCATGCAAAGTGTGCTACTAAAATGTGTGACTCATTGAGTGTTGCGCAGTTTTGGATTGAAACTGAGTTGACGGATGTCCGTTCATGTGAAGACACATGTTTGAACTCTGCTGTTCTGAAGAGATCATGATCCAGGCTGCGTTGTGTAGCGTGTTGGAACTGTGTTTAAAATAGTGCGTCTCTGCACTCTTCATGTATTATTCAAAGAAAAGAGCTGTAGGTTGTCATGTTTGTCAAGCATTATCTGGTAACTTAAAGAGCTGTTGCTGGACTCATTTGTAATCTTTATGTTCTGTTCTTTTTTTGGGGGGGGGGGAGGGGAGAGGCTGTCTTCAGTACATCGCCTTGAGTGTTGGGGGATTCTCCAGGATCATTCACATTTTACAAGAAATTTATGGTAGTTAAATTAACTAACATTAAGTTCAGACCAATTGTCTTCTATGGAAAATTCGAGAATAACGACGACAGCTTCGTGTTTATTAGTTTTTTGAGCGTCAGGTGTTGTTGTTGGCTGTAATTCATATGATATTCACGAAATGCATTCGCAGTTGTTAATACGAAAAACCATCAGCTATATGAGAAAATGATGGTAGTGAATATTTGTAGCAGACTAGGACTCGTACCCGGATTTCACGCTTTAAGCGTGCGGTCACCTTAACCGCTTTGGCTACCTGTGCACGACTCGCGGCCGGACCCAAATTTCCATATCTTCTCATTCCTGCATCACAACCCGTACTCGAACACGTATTATGTAGTTCCCGTACACGAGAGGACAATGTCAAATGACAGTTGCTGCCTGGTATCGGCGGAAAACTACGATATTGCTGTGCCTGTGTTTTCGAGAAGAACGCTGCGTCCATGTCCGAAGGAAAATAGCATCGTTGTTCTTAAAATGACAGGCACAGCAATATGTACCATTCGATATTATTATACCGTCTGCAGACCGCTCGTAAAAATTTGTGTGTGCTCTTAATGCCTTAATCTTTAATGCCCTTACTGGGCTAAATGCTGGAAGCAGTGAAGAGACAGTTAAAGCATCTCGGAAAATAAAAATACCTTCGGAAGGAAATATTATTTTCGGTTGGCAAATCCACCAGCACGCACCACTTCTTTCTTATCGTTCCTGTTGTGTTGCTACCGTTCAGTGATACCGCCCTCCTCCTCAGCTAAGTGTTCACCGCACCTGATTGCCGTTCAGCGCGCCCGGATTCGATTCCCGGCCGGGTCGCAGATTTTATCCGTTCGGGGACTGAGTATTGTGTTCTCCTCGTCATCATTTCATCATCACAGACACGCAAGTCGACCAATGTGCAACTCGACGGACAAACGTCCTCAGCTGTGGAATTCCTGTCACAAATGCTATACGATAAATGATATCTTTCGACAACCGATCGTCCACGAGACTCAGAGGGCCATAGACACGGGTTCCCAGACAGATGCCGTGTTTCTTGACTTCCGCAAGGCGTTCGATACAGTTCCCCACAGTCGTTTAATGAACAAAGTAAGAGCATATGGACAGTCAGACCAATTGTGTGATTGGATTGAAGAGTTCCTAGATAACAGAACGCAGCATGTCATTCTCAATGGAGAGAAGGCTTCCGAAGTAAGAGTGGTTTCAGGTGTGCCGCAGGGGAGTGTCGTAGGACCGTTGCTGTTCACAATATACATAAATGACCTTGTGGATAACACCGGAACTTCACTGAGGCTTTTTGCGGATGATGCTGTAGTATATCGAGTGGTTGTAACAATGGAAAATTGTACTGAAATGCAGGAGGATCTGCAACGTATTGACGCATGGTACAGGGAATGGCAATTGAATCTCAATGTAGACAACTGTAATGTGCTACGAATACATAGAAAGAAAGATCCCTTATCATTTAGCTACAATATAGCAGGTCAGCAACTGGAAACAGTTAATTCCATAAATTATCTGGGAGTACGCATTATGAGTGATTTAAAATGGAATGATCATATAAAGTTGATCGTCGGTAAAGCAGATGCCAGACTGAGATTCATTGGAAGAATCCTAAGGAAATGCAATCCGAAAACAAAGGAAGTAGGTTACAGTACACTTGTTCGCCCACTGCATGAATACTGCTCACTAGTGTGGCATCCGTACCAGATAGGGTTGGTAGATGAGATAGAGAAGATCCAACGGAGAGCAGCGCGCTTCGTTACAGGATCATTTCGGAATCGCGAAAGCGTTATGGAGATGATAGATAAACTCCAGTGGAAGACTCTGCAGGAGAGACGCTCAGTAGCTTGGTACGGGCTTTTGTTAAAATTTCGAGAACATACCTTCACAGAGGCACCGATGAGTCGAGCAGTGTATTGCTCCCTCCTGCGTATATCTCGCGAAGAGACCTTGAGGATAAAATCAGACAGATTAGAACCCACACAGAGGCATACCGACAATCTTCCTTTCCACGAACAACACGAGACTGGAATAGAAGGGAGAACCGATAGAGGTACTCAAGGTACCCTCCGCCACACTCCTTCAGGTGGCTTGCGGAGTATGGATGTAGAAGTAGATGTAGGATAGAATAAACAGTGACATCCCTGTCAATTATGCTTAGTGAGCTCAAGCCAATAGGTTATGAAATAATACTAATGATGCAACACTCTATAATCGGCGGGCATAGGAGTAGGTACAGGGAGACAATTATTGAACTATATGAAAGAAACCTAAAGTAGTTACAAACTAGAGCGCTCACACACTTTATTCAACATGTAAACGTCACTACAGGTATTCGCATTTAGGTTACGACATGTTCGTTGTGCCTGCCATCATTGCCGATGACATGGCACCGACGAATAGTGAAATTTTGCACGACTCGCTGAAGTGTCGGACGATCGATGTTGTCGGTGATATTCTGAATGGTTGTTTTCAACTCGGCCTTGCCTTTAATGTAGCCCCACAAAAAGGGGACCCTTGTGTTTAGACACGGAGAATGTGGCGGTCAATCGAGGCCCGTGCTAGTGGCCAGTGGGTACCCAAGGAGCGTGTAACGTGCGCGTGGGGCACACGATACTCATTAAAGCCTGTACTATGGTAAGTGAGTGGGGTTCACCTTACGAGACAGGATTTTCGTATAGAAATCGACCGCGTGTACCTGAATGGTGGCAAATCAGACTTACACCCACTCTGTAATAACAATGATACGTCAAAATGCAATTACACGTCAGTATGTACCAAAAACAACACTGAAGATGCTACCAATTTGGTAATAATACGGTCGCCAGCCTAATTAGGCATTAACTGAGTTTCTTCCCTGTACAAGTTGGCAGATATTCGTGCAAAGCAACAAGTAGTAACACTGCATAATATAGTACAATTTTAGAACCAAAAAATCTATTGAACTGATAGTTTCACGTTCTGTACTTATATGGAAAAACCATGAATACATAACACTACACTATAATGTATACTACAAAACTTCATACTGTCTATTGATCTGATTAAAATCGGGCATAGGTTACCCTAGAAATAGCACTTTCGAGCCACACACAAAATGTCAATTTTGATAAAGATAAAACACTGATAAATCTTGGCTTTTATATTGATTTTAACTTTTGCTGGTCAAATCAATTTACAACACTTCAGAATTCACATGAATAAAAAGGGGGGGGGGGGGGGGGGAGGACCCTGAAACTGTTATGATCACTGTATTAAAAAATTTGATTACTGAAATTATTATGCGCTCCAGATTTCCAGTATATAAGTTACTACTCTTTTTATCTTATTTACTTCTCATTTAAATACCTTTATATCTGTCTCGAAATAATTAAACTTCATTACTATATCAATATTAAAGTTATTTTTCAACTTCGTTAGACCTTCGTTATTCGTTTACTGGTTCATTAACAAAACAGTTCTTTAAACACCATTCTAACATAGTTAGGTTTGCAAGTAATTATTATTAGCACAAAATTCAATTTTTCATTTCGGGACACTCGGGTTGCACAACATTTGGAAAGGACCCTGTCTAGGTTAGTTGTGAGGATAATTAAATGAGGGGAAAGTTCTGGTAAAATTTAGGTTATTATTAAACAGTTCATTCGATGGTCCATACGAATACAGTACTAAAAGTTTAAACCTGCTTGTATCGATGCGGCGGTTGGCGGGCGGCGAGATGGCGAGGCACAGAGCACGTATACAACCACAGCTATGGCTCTTGACGTATCGGCACTTTAATTCTTCTTAGCGTCGCAATACTTTTCCATTTAGTGCCTATGGAGTTTTGCCATGCTGTGTGGGCGTTGGAACGGCATACCCGAGGCTCAATGAAACTACGTCTTCCAGGAGAGCCTCCTCGCTCCAGAAGGTGTTGCTCAGACCAATGCCAAACTCCAACTAACTGCTGAGCCCGTTGTGCCGTGCAGTGCCCGTGCGCATTTTCCCGCGCTCGCCTGCCATCCACCTTTTACCGCTCCCTTACAGACAGGGTATTCACCCGAGGTTTTGCATTCTACATATTCTAACACATTGCCTACGTATGGACCAGACGCACTGTTACAATTTTTAAACATCTTACAACAGTTTCAACATTTGTTACATTTCAGTTCTATTACAATATTGCTTGACATTTGACATAAACATTAATATTCACATTGAAAATTGTTTACAGTCTTCTTAACACAACGGCATGAAAGAAAAAAGAAATGAAATCAGAACATCAATTACATTAGTTTATCGAAAATTCAGATGGAAAAAAAATTTACTTATATGTACAATAGTACAGCGTTGTTGTTGTTACAAGCGGAATGCGAACCCCAAAGTGCTCCTCCAGGACATCAATCACTTTGCTTCGATGGCATGAACCACGTCTTGTCGATATCAGGGTCACTTTGGATATTGGGGATGAAATCACCTTCCAAAACCTTCACGTACTGTTTGATAGTCACCGTGGCATCAATTGAGCTCCCCACAAACCAAACATCACCACAGTGCCATCTAGGAGTATCGCACAGATTATTCCGTGACTGGACATTGCACACCACACAGTCACCCACTGAGGGTGAAGAGACTTCTCGATCGCGAAATGCGGTTTCTCAGTGCGCCAAATGCGCCAATTTCGCTTATTGACGAGCCCATCCAGGTGAAAGCGGGCTTCGTCGTTAAGCCAAACCATATTCACATCAAAGTCCTGTTCGTTAATTCTGTGGAGAATAGGCGAAACACAACCGCTGTTCCATGGCCCTGGGGCTTAATGGCTGCTGGGCTTGGATTTTGTAGCGGAAGAAATGCAGGTCTTCAACAACAATTTGTCGCAGTGTCTCGCAATTGATTCCCACCTGCTCTGCAGCTCATCTGATAGATTTCCTGGGGTTGGTTTGAAGCACAGCCGGTGTCTTCTCGGTGTCTTCAGGCGGTTTCACCCTTCTTTGGACGACCGACGTTGCCAATACTGTGATCGTGAACACTACCCGTTCTCTCAAACTTGCGAATCAAATTCTTGGTTGTTAGCACACTTGGGGCGGTTGTCTTCAGCTTGAACTTGGTCGCAAATTTCCTTTGAGCCGCAGTTGGGCTGTTATTGCTCGCACAGTAGGCATTCACTAGTCTATACGCTCAGGCACGCTGTACTGTGACATTTTCAAGTGTAAATGGTCGAAAAGAATAAGGCGCGTGCGGGTGCGAATACTAATTCCCATTGTGCCCTGCTGCCAACCGCGCAGTTTGAACGCCCTAATGGGAACCGTTGAGAAGTAATGACGATTTCATTTCATTTACACTACCGGCCATTAAAATTGCTACACCTCGAAGATGACGTGCTACAGACGCGAAATTTAACCGACAGGAAGAAGATGCTGTGATATGCAAATGATTAGCTTTTCAGAGCATTCACAGAAGGTTGGCGTCGGGGGCGACACCTACAACGTGCTGACACGAGGAAAGTTTCCAACCGATATCTCATACACGAACAGCAGTTGACCGGCGTTGCCTGGTGAAACGTTGTTGTGATGCCTCATGTAACGACGAGAAATACGTACCACCACGTTTCCGACTTTGATAAAGGTCGAATTGTAGCCTATCGCGATTGCTGTTTATCGTTTCGCGACATTGCTGCTCGCGCTGGTCGAGATCCAATGACTGTTAGCAGAATATGGAATCGCTGGGTTCAGGAGGGTAATACGGAACGCCGTGCTGGATCCGAACGACCTCGTATCACTAGCAGTCGAGATGACAGGCATCTTATCTGCATGGCTGTAACGGATCGTGCAGCCACGTCTCGATCCCTGAGTCAACAGATGGGCACGTTTGCAAGGCATCAACCATCTGCACGAACAGTTCGACGAAGTTTGCAGTAGCATGGACTATGAGCTCTGAGACCGTGGCTGTAGTTACCCTTGACGCTGCATCACAGATAGGAGCGCCTGCGATAGTGTACTCAACGACGAACCTGGGTGCACGGATGGCAAAACGTCATTTTTTCGGATGAATCCAGATTCTGTTTACAGCATCATGATGGTCGCATCCGTGTTTGGCGACATCGCGGTGAACGCTCATTGGAAATGTGTATTTTTCATCACCATACTGGCGTATCACCCGGCGCGATGGTATGGGGTGCCATTGGTTACACTGCAACACCCCACCCGTCACTTATCTGGTTTTGGCGTGTGTTCTCCCCAGCAAATTGACTAACAGATGAACAGAGAGTGCAAAACTGCAGCCGTATCGGATAATGCACCGAAAGTAATAAGGCCCTGTGACTCCTGATTAAACTGCGGTGGCAGTGTTGACATTAATTGATTCACAATTGATCCCTTTTAATTAAAAAGGGGTGCACATTGATGTTATATTCTGCTATTGAACACCAGATGCAAATGTTGAACATTAAATTAATTAAGAAAGTGACTTGGCATTTCAACTACTTGATTGAAAACAGATGCAGTCGATTAGCACAAATTTATTTGAACTCACGACCTTCAATCATCACATTACATGACTCTCCTAACAGGCAGTGGGAATAAATTGCGTTTACGTGGAGTAAAACGTGATAAATCAAAGTTAATTCCTATCGACTGACCCAGGCGTAATGTGAAGTGCAAGAAGAATTCTACAATACACGGCCCATGAAACCCTCGTGGAAACTTTGCCAACGTGATTCAACAAATTAATCAGTTGCCTAATTCAAGCCGGAGCAGGTGGAATATCACCGAATTCAGCATGGCGGGGCGTCGTCGTTGTGCGGACGTCGGCTGGCCTCGTGGTGCTGCAAGGCTGCGCTCATCTATTCACTCCTAGCTATCTTGCTCAGTACATAGCTGAATGAAAAGTATCTCCAAGCTCAATCGTTCCATTTGCTAAGTCCTAAACTGCAGAGATGCTCACTCTCTCTCAGGTAAGCTGAGTAAAGAGCGCCACATCCGCACTGTAGGCAAGCTGGGAACGGAAGATCTTTACAGAGACTTCTGCCAGTCCGCTCTTCGACTCCGTTTCCCCTCCAGCAAAATCACTTACGCCAATTGCAGCGCAAGTCGTGTTAATTATGTATCGCTTCCCAGCCCCGACCAATGCCTGCTCTGGGAAGTGAACAAATTCCCACAAAATTTCTCTTCCTCTCAACTTCTGCTATTTAGCTCCTCCCAGGCCATCCATCAAGGTTACCGCCTGCATAAGACACCAATTTTACGGAAATTCTGACTCCCAGGAGAGTACTTCAAATTCCTTGGTCCTACATTCGCATCGGAGGCTGGCATATTTCATTCTGTCGCTCTGCACCTGATTTACTTCAGTCTCAGCGGACCGTGAATTCAGCGTGAAGTTTCTATAGTCACGAATGTGCATATTTTGGCCTCTGTTGACTGCTGCAGCGAAGCTTTGGGCGGCTTTCTGGCAGGTTTCACTGAAAACGGGATGACGGACATTTATCAACAGGCGTACCATTTTCCGTCTGCTTCCCGGTACACCAGCATGGGGTCAACCACCCCCTCACTGTCACTCATCTTAAGGCAGCTGGAGGCCACACCCCCTTACCACTTTCTCAGAGTTTGAGCCGCCCTAAGCTGCCTATTGTCGCTTCCCTTCGCACGCAGCCACCCGGCCGCGGTCAACTCTGAATACTTCCCTGGGATAAACTATCCTCCAGTAAATTGATGCGTTTCCACAAAGTTTTCATATCGCTTATATTACTTTAAAACCATCACCCAACATTAATTATTCCAATACGTCCATACTATACCCTCTACAAGATGCATTGTGCCTTGGCAGTCATTTTTGTTCAGTCCTATTGTTCGGTGATCTTTAATGACTTCATGTACGGGGCATAGTTCTTGCCATCTTACAACACGTCTCGGTCACCTCTTGTTCGCATTGACGGCACTTTGAACAGTGGACGTTACATTTTAGATGTGTTACGACCCTTCATTCGATCCCTGCAAAACCCTACAGTTCAGCAGGATAATGCACGACCGCATGTTGCAGGATACAGGAAATGTTCAAACTGCTGTCCTGGCCAGCACATTCTCCAGATCTCTCACCAATTGAAAAGTCTGGTCAATGGTGGCCGAGCAACTGGCTCGTCACTATACGCCAGTCACTACTCTCGATGAACTGTGGTATCGTGTTGAAGCTGCATGGGCAGCTGTACCTGTACACACCATACAAGCTCTTGTTTGACTCAATGCCCAGGCGTATCGAGGCCGTTATTACGGCCAGAGGTGGTTGTTCTCGGTACTGCTTTCTCAGGATCTATGCACCCAAATTGCGTGAAAATGTAATCACGTGTCAGTTCTAGCATAATATATTTGTACAATGAATACCCGTTTATCATCTGCATTTCTTCTTGGTGTAGCAATTTTGATGGCCAGTAGTGCAGTTCAGTAATTGTCAGCCTGTGACGAAGAACTGAAGGGAATCGTCGAACAGTGGAAGCGCCACCAGGGGCTCGGCACAGTGCAGCGCCGCGGCAGTGTTTACTCGTGGCGGCAATCCGCGCAGGGACAACAATTAGGGGCAGGAGCGCGGGCGTAATTTTTGCCGGGTGGGCGGCCGAGGCCGGGCGCTCGGCTCGATACGGCAGCGCTCGGATGCTGCGCGGGTGGTGGGGGCGGCGCGGTGGGGGCAGCGCGGGCGGCGGAGGCGGCGGCGGCAGTCGGCGCGCGGGCTCAACAGGTCGCGGGGAGCCGGGAGCAGCAGCAGGCAGCAGGCAGCAGGATGCCGCAGCAGCAGCACCGCCGACAGCCGGCGCAGGACCCGCTCGCCGCCTGCCTGGACGCCGACGGCACCTACATCTGCACCGCCTTCAGCCCGCGCTGCTTCATCATCCAGAAGGTGGGCCGCAACAAGTGGGGCGCCGCGCCGCGCCGCGCCGCGCTGCGTGTCACGTTCCCTGCCATATGCTGGCGCGCCCACGTCAGCCGCCGCGTCCCGGACACCTCCACCCCGCCGCGACAGCCGCTGCTTTCCGTACAGACCCCGCCTGTATCGGTGATTCTCCTCGAGTCTTAACAGCAGCTCCGACCGTAACAGCTGTGGCTCGAACTCGTATTGTGACGGCGCTCGAAACAGTGTGTACGTGGCGAAGTCAGGGACGCGTACGTGCCAAAGGGTGGTTTGAAATCCCGACACGCTGTCTGGAATATTGCTCACGCTCTCGAGATTCGTCCATCACGGTAGAAACAGTGGTGTGACTGTGAAATACGTCGTGGCGAAGCGACGAAACTACCCGACTTCGGCATTTCTCTTCCGCTTTCTACGCACACGTATGGTACTGATCTGTTGTCAATTAAACAACAACGAGACACAGTATTTACGCATTAACGCGTGTACATCTTCGTGCTTGTTACGTTGTCGTCGTACATCAAGTTTCAGAGCAGGTCAGTGAAAGGCAATCGGGACGAGCTGTTGTCATGCCTGCCGCCTTTGTCACACACTTTGCTTTTTCTACATATATAATGTTAAATTCGTACATGTACAACAATTCTGAGGCATTTTCTTTAACATTTCATTCGAAATTCTCAAACATATGGCCTCATTCTGCAGACAGATAGTAGGCACAGCGTGTTTAGAACAGACTTGCTACGTTAATGGTGGGAGTCGGATACACGACGTCCACTTTTGGAGTCAGCAGCACTACCCTGAGACAAGAATGACCGGTGACGGCACGTTAAGTCCTAGTCTTACCTTGTTATCACGTTGTCTGGCTGCCGAAAGTGATGCAGGTGTTATGCGAGATCGGGAGAACTAAACGTAAAAGTGTACTTGCGCTGTGAAAAATGTCGATTTGGAGAAAACGTTACCACGTGATCTGGCAGTGGCGTGTGCTGGGAGATTCTTCCGAACCGGTGCAGGGGAGCTCTGTTATCCCTGACAGACATGAAAAGATAGAGTGTGCACCGCCTACCATGTGACAGAGTATAGCCAGTAGGCAACAGCGCTGCTCCCTTTTGCCTGTCTCGTTTAAGCGTTATTCTCAATGCTTGCCACGATACGCTTACGACTAATACCTGCGACAGCGGACTAGAACTGAGACACTCCTGCGCACTTGCGGTTGGAGGTCGCGCTTTTATCCATTTCCGCAGCTGCACGTGTGATATCGCGTGCAAGTCAGCGCGTATGTCCCAACCAGACTCTAGGAAGCGACCGGCGCTTTCGCCTGCCCCATTAGACGCCCCTGTACCGCGGCTGGAGGACAGAGGACAGAACTAGCGAGATCGGGAGCCAGCGCGCGAAACCTCGGCGAAACGCCAGGCGCGGCTGGGCCAGATAAGCGGCCACCTGTTCCGCGATAAGACCCGCGGGCCGCCCGCCCCCACCGCCGTCCACCCGCGCCGCGCCGCGCCGCGCGTCACGACGCCACATCGATCGCCACCTTGTTTGTTGCCGCCGCCGCCCCCGCTGCCGCCCACGCCAGCCCCCGCCGCTTCTTTTCGGCGGCGATATCGAGCGCCGCCCGGCAGCGGTCGTCCGGGGGGCGGCGGCCGGCCGCGCGCTAACAGATGGAGGCCCGCCGCCGCCACACGCGCCGCCCCCGGGGGCGGATCTCGCGGGGGCGAGCCGCTGCCGCTGTACGCTACTCGCCGGCCGACTTTCGGCCGTCTCGGGCCAGCCGCCTGCCGGTCAGAAATGCGCGGAAACGTGACGGTACCTGCGCCCCCCCCCCCCCCCCGCACCACTCGCGGCTGGACCGTGCGTGCGCGTAGTGGCCGGCGACGCGGCCCTCCCGTGTAGTGGGCGGTGGCGTAGTGCGTGTGGCCGGGCGGCGGCCAGCTGCGGCGCGGCGGCGGACACGTGGCAGCGGAGGCGCGGCCGCGGCGGCAGCGCCGGCGATCGATGCGGCGGGCAGCCGGCGGCTGCGCGGCGCGGCGAGGCAGGGCGGCCAGCTGGCGGCTGGGCCGCAAACAGGTTGCACCTGCTAGCTGGCCGCTGGCCGCTGCGTGGCACGCTCCGTCCCACTACACCACCAGGCCCCCGACTGTTGTACCGGTCTTCAGTCCTGAGACTGGTTTGATGCAGCTCTCCATGCTACTCTGTCCTGTGAAAGCTTCTTCATCTCCCAGTACCCACTGCAGCCTACATCCTTCTGAATCTGCTCAGTGTATTCATCTCTTGGTCTACCTCTACGATTTTTACCCTCCTCGCTGCCCCCCCAATACTAAATTGGTATCCCTTGATGCCTCAGAATATGCCCTACCAACCAGTCCCTTCTTCTAGTCAAGTTGTGCCACACACTTCTCCCCAAATCCAATTCAATACCTCCTCATTAGTTACATGATCTACCCACCTAATCTTCAACATTCTTCTGTAGCATCACATTTCGAAACCTTCTCATCTCTTCTTGTCCAAACTAGTTATCGTCCATGTTTCACTTCCATACATGGCTACACTCCATACAAATACTTTCACAGACGACTTTCTGACACTTAAATCAATACTCGATGTTAACAAATTTCTCTTCTTCAGAAACGCTTTCCTTGCCATTGACAGTCTACATTTCATATCCTCTCTACTTCGACCATCATCAGTTATTTTGCTCCCCAATTGGAAACCTCCTTTACTACTTTAAGTTTCTCATTTCCTAATCTAATACCCTCAGCATCACCCGACTTGATTCGACTGCATTCCATTATCCTCGTTTTGCTTTTGTTGATGTTCATCTTATCCTCCTTTCAAGACACTGTCCATTCCGTTCAACTGCTCTTCCAAGTCCTTTGCTGTCTCTGACAGAATTGCAATGTCATCGGCGAACCTTAACTTTTTTATTTCTTCTCCATGGATTTCAATACCTACTCAGAATTTTTCTTTTATTTCCTTCACTGCTTGCCAATATACAGATTGAACAACATCGCAACTAGGGCTGCCATATTTCCAAAAGGAAATAATCTTTATGTGGCCTACCATGGTTTGTGTTGTTGTGATCTTCATTCCAAAGACTTGGTTTGATGCAGCTCTCCATGCTGCTCTACTATGTGCAAATCTCTTTATCTCCGAAAAGCTACTGCAACCTACATCCTTCTGAATTTGCTTACAACACTCGTGTTTTGTTCTCCCTCAACAATTTTAACCCCCCGCCCCCCTCCTTCCCCCACTTCCCTCCAGTACTAAATTGTTGGTCCCTTGATGTCTCAGACTGTGTCCTATCAACCAATCCCTTCTTGTAGCCAAGTTGTGCCACAAATTTCTTTTCTCCCCAATTCTATTCAACACCTCCTCATTAGTTACGTGATCTACCCATAAATCTTCAACGTTCTTCCCTAGCACATTACGTCAAAATCTTCTCTCCTTATCCAATCTATTTATCGTCCATTTTTCCACTTCTATGCATGGCTACACCCCATACAAATACTTTCAGAAAAGACTACTTGGCACTTAAATCTAGATATTAACAAATTTCTCTTCTTCAGCAACGCTTTCCTTGCCACTGCCAGTCTACCCTTTATATCCTCACAGCTTCGGAAGTCATCAGTTACTTTGCTGTCCAAAATGAAAACTCACCTACTACTTTAAGTGTCTCGTTTCCTAATCTAATTCCCTCACCATCACCTGATTTAATTTGACTGCATTCCATCATCCTTGTTTTGCTTTTGTTGATGTCCATCTTATATCCTCCTTTGAAGACACTGTCCATTCCGTTCTACTGCTCTCCTAAATCCTTTGCTGCCTCTGATAGAATTATAATGTTTCCGGCAAACCTTAAAGCTTTCATATCTTCTCCCAATTTTTCGATTCTTTCCTTTACTTCTTGCTAAATATCCGGGACAGGCTACAATCCTGTCTCACTCCCTTTCAACCACTGCGTCCCTTTCATGACCTCGATTCTTAGAAATGCCTTCTGGTTTCTGTATAAGTTTTAAATGACCTTTCGCTTCTTGTGTTTTACCCATGATACCCTCAAAGAAAATATTCCAGTCAACATTATCAAAACCTTTCTCTCAGTGTGGAAATACTATAAACGTAGGTTTGACACGCCTTATCCTATCTTCTAAGATAAGTCGTAGCGTCAGTATAACCTCCCATGATCCTTCATCTCTCCCGAATCCAAAGCGAACTTCCACGAGGTCGGCTGGTATCAGTTTTCCCATTATTCCGCAAAGAATTCGCGTTAGAATTTTGCAGCTATCAGTTATCAAACTGATAGCAAATGCTTTTTTTTTTTTTGGAATAGGAATTATTACATTCTTCTTAAAGTCTGAGGGTATTTCGGTTGTCTGATACATCTTGCCCACCAGATGGAAGAGTTTTGTCACGGTTGGTTCTCCCAAGGCTATCAGTGGTTCTGATGGAATCTCGCCTACTCCCAGGGCCTTCTTTCGACTTAGGTCTCTCAGTGTCCTGTTAAATTCTTCTCACAGTATCGTATCTCCCATCTCATCTTCGCCAACGTCCTATTCCATTTCTATATACAGCCTTCAAACTCATCTCCCTTGTATAGATCTTCTATATACTCCTTCCACCTCTCAGTTTTCCCTTCTTTGCTTAGGACTGGTTCTCCATCTGAGCTCTTGATATTCATACAGCTACTTATGTTTTCTCCAAAGGCCTCTTTCATTTTCCTGTGGGCGGTATCTATCTTTCGCCTAGTGAAATATGCTTCTAAATCCTTAAATTTGTCCTCTACCCATTCCTGCTCAGCCGTTTTGCACTTCCTGTCAGTCTCAATTTTTAGACGTTTGTATTCCTTTTCGCGTGCTTCATTTGCTGCATTCTTTGATTTTCTCCTTTCATCAATTAAATTCTATATCTCCTGTTTTACCCCAGGATTTCTACATGTCCTTGTCTCTTTACTTATTTGTTCCTCTGCTGCCTCCACTATTTCATCTTTCAAAGCTAACTATGCCTCATCTACTGTTTTCTTTGCCCCTGTTATAGCCAATCATTGCATAATGCACCCCTGAAACTTTCAAAAACCTATGGTTCTTTCAACTTATGCAGGTCCCATCTCCTGAACCTCCTATATTTTTGCAATTTTTTAGTTTTTTCTACAGTTTATAATCAATAAATTGTGGTCAGACTCCACATCTGACCCTGGAAATGTCTTCAAATTTAAAATCTCTTGTTCCGAAATCTCTGTCTTACCATTATGTAGTCAATCTGAAACCGTCCGGTGACTCCAGCTCTCTTCCACGTATACAAACTTCTTTCATGATTCTTATCTACTATCGATGATGATCAAATTATACTCTGCACAAATTTCTACCAGGTGGTTTCCTCTTTAATTCCTTTCCCCCAGTCCATATTCACCTACAATTTTTCCTTCTCTTACTTTACCTACGACCTAATTCCAGTGCCCTATTACAATTAAATTTTCGTCTCCCTTAACTATGCAGATGATATCTTTTAGCCCATCCACAACCCCTTACCTTTCTACAAAGGCATATTTCTCGCTTCCTCGAACCTTCTAAGGAAACTCTTTTTTGGATTTGATGTTATCAGAGTATTCAGAACAAATGAGATCTTTATAGTTATAACTGAAAATCAACTAATTCTTTACACATTGTACAGAAAGTCAACTTCTTTCGTCTATCAACTGTATATTTAATAAGTAAACTTTCCTTTCCACAACTCCATTGTGGCCAGGGTTGGGAAAAGTACCGCACAGTTTACAAAAGTTCTGAATATTTAGCTCCAGAACGATAGTTCATGAAATCGTACCACCCATAAGATACAGTTTTCTCTAAAACTATTGATCTGGTCTCCGAGTTGAGCAGTTCGCTTAGAAACGTTTTTACTTCATCAATCTTTAGGCATATCCGATTCGTTCTCTACAGTCACAATAGCTGGTATCAATGACAACGACGACCGACTCGATGCACAGTACGCACTCTAGAGGAGGGAAGCTGAAAATCGAGTAAGTGGGCCAAAACAGTCGACAGTAGCTCTCAGTGTCGCCAACCTGCTTTTATTTCTCCGTAGTTCTGCCCTGTTTCATTTTCAGTCCATCGTGGTGGTCTAAAAATGTCTTTTTTTTACTGTTTCATAAATTTGCAACCGGTGGCTGAAACACAGCATTAAAAACTAGTGCAATCCAGATAAACAGGGTGGTTGGTAACCCTACTCCCAACAATACAGGTCGGCCACCCTAACGCCCGTTTCACGTGTCCCTTCAATTTCCTTTCGTTTCGTAGACTATGTAATATTTTTATAGCGTAATACCACTAGACCAGTAAATCCTATGTACAGGGTTATTACAAATGATTGAAGCGATTTCACTCACAGCTCTACAACAACTTTATTATTTGAGATATTTTCACAATGCTTTGCACACACATACAAAAACTCAAAAAGTTTTTTTAGGCATTCACAAATGTTCGATATGTGCCCCTTTAGTGATTCGGCAGACATCAAGCCGATAATCAAGTTCTTCCCACACTCGGCGCAGCATGTCCCCATCACTGAGTTCGAAAGCATCGTTGATGCGAGCTCGCAGTTCTGGCACGTTTCTTGGTAGAGGAGGTTTAAACACTTTACCATTAAGAAAAATGTTGCTTCATCACTGAAAACAAGTTTCGCACTGAACGCATCCTCTTCCATGAGCTGTTCCAACCGCGCCGAAAATTCAAAGCGTTTGACTTTGTCATCGGGTGTCAGGGCTTGTAGCAATTGTAAACGGTAAGGCTTCTGCTTTAGCCTTTTCTGTAAGATTTTCCAAACCGTCGGCTGTGGTACGTTTAGCTCCCTGCTTGCTTTATTCGTCGACTTCCGCGGGCTACGCGTGAAGCTTGCCCGCACGCGTTGAACCGTTTCTTCGCTCACTGCAGGCCGACCCGTTGATTTACCCTTACAGAGGCATCCAGAAGCTTTAAACTGCGCATACCATCGCCGAATGGAGTTAGCAGTTGGTGGATCTTTGTTGAACTTCGTCCTGAAGTGTCGTTGTACTGTTATGACTGACTGATGTGAGTGCATTTGAAGCACGACATACGCTTTCTCGGCTCCTGTCGCCATTTTGTCTCACTGCACTCTCGAGCTCTCTGGCAGCAGAAACCTGAAGTGCGGCTTCAGCCGAACAAAACTTTATGAGTTTTTCTACGTATCTGTAGTGTGTCGTGACCATATGTCAATGAATGGAGCTACAGTGAATTTATGAAATCGCTTCAATCATTTGTAATAGCCCTGTATAAACCAGCTGCAGACGTCTGATTACTTTAAAAAAATGGAGTTAATATGTTAAATACTTGACGTTAGGTGTGTAAGCGAGAAGAAGTATGGAAAAAGATTTGAAATTATTATTAAAGTATGTTGCAAATTGCAAAATGGAATATTGTCTGGGTAATTAGCGCTCCACTTTAAGTAACTGCTAGTTTTTCAGGAACCTCAATGTTTATGACGTTATATCCCCTGAACTACAGTGCTGGTAAAATAATCGCAACACCAAGGAGTTCTGCGACTTAAATAAAAGGTGCCAGGCGTGTTTCTAAACCCGGAAGACGGTGTCTGTTCAGATTTCACGCCAGTCGAATAAGATAGGTGCTAGTAGCGCCACTATGAGGTTGTAAATCGCGTTTGATTTAAATACACGTGTAACGGTCATGAGCGTCAGTTACCTTTGAGATTGGAGTGGTAAGTTGATGTTAGTCAAGAATGCTTTAAAGGCGACAAAGGCGCCATTATCGTAAACCCACCAGTTCCAACAAGGTATTGTAGTTGGACTACGACAGGCTGAATGTTCCTTCCGGTATATTGCAGAAAGACTTGGCGGGAATATACAGTCCTGGAAATGGAAAAAAGAACACATTGACACCGGTGTGTCAGACCCACCATACTTGCTCCGGACACTGCGAGAGGGCTGTACAAGCAATGATCACACGCACGGCACAGCGGACACACCAGGAACCGCGGTGTTGGCCGTCGAATGGCGCTAGCTGCGCAGCATTTGTGCACCGCCGCCGTCAGTGTCAGCCAGTTTGCCGTGGCATACGGAGCTCCATCGCAGTCTTTAACACTGGTAGCATGCCGCGACAGCGTGGACGTGAACCGTATGTGCAGTTGACGGACTTTGAGCGAGGGCGTATAGTGGGCATGCGGGAGGCCGGGTGGACGTACCGCCGAATTGCTCAACACGTGGGGCGTGAGGTCTCCACAGTACATCGATGTTGTCGCCAGTGGTCGGCGGAAGGTGCACGTGCCCGTCGACCTGGGACCGGACCGCAGCGACGCACGGATGCACGCCAAGACCGTAGGATCCTACGCAGTGCCGTAGGGGACCGCACCGCCACTTCCCAGCAAATTAGGGACACTGTTGCTCCTGGGGTATCGGCGAGGACCATTCGCAACCGTCTCCATGAAGCTGGGCTACGGTCCCGCACACCGTTAGGCCGTCTTCCGCTCACGCCCCAACATCGTGCAGCCCGCCTCCAGTGGTGTCGCGACAGGCGTGAATGGAGGGACGAATGGAGACGTGTCGTCTTCAGCGATGAGAGTCGCTTCTGCCTTGGTGCCAATGATGGTCGTATGCGTGTTTGGCGCCGTGCAGGTGAGCGCCACAATCAGGACTGCATACGACCGAGGCACACAGGGCCAACACCCGGCATCATGGTGTGGGGAGCGATCTCCTACACTGGCCGTACACCACTGGTGATCGTCGAGGGGACACTGAATAGTGCACGGTACATCCAAACCGTCATCGAACCCATCGTTCTACCATTCCTAGACCGGCAAGGGAACTTGCTGTTCCAACACGACAATGCACGTCCGCATGTATCCCGTGCCACCCAACGTGCTCTAGAAGGTGTAAGTCAACTACCCTGGCCAGCAAGATCTCCGGATCTGTCCCCCATTGAGCATGTTTGGGACTGGATGAAGCGTCGTCTCACGCGGTCTGCACGTCCAGCACGAACGCTGGTCCAACTGAGGCGCCAGGTGGAAATGGCATGGCAAGCCGTTCCACAGGACTACATCCAGCATCTGTACGATCGTCTCCATGGGAGAATAGCAGCCTGCATTGCTGCGAAAGGTGGATATACACTGTACTAGTGCCGACATTGTGCATGCTCTGTTGCCTGTGTCTATGTGCCTGTGGTTCTGTCAGTGTGATCATGTGATGTATCTGACCCCAGGAATGTGTCAATAAAGTTTCCCCTTCCTGGGACAATGAATTCACGGTGTTCTTATTTCAATTTCCAGGAGTGTAGACACTGTACATGGCTGCTAGCAGCGGTGGTCACGGGAATGTATGGTCGCAAGTAGACCACACTCCGAACGACCACGTGGAAGACAATAATACTCGGTGTATGGCTCTGGCACAATCGTACTGCATCTGCAGCAGCAATCTGAGCAGCAGCTGGCATCACAGTGACACAACGAACTGTTACAAATCGGTCACTTCAAAGAAATCTCCGAGCCAGAAGCCCTGTAGCGTACAGCTCACTGATCCCAAAGCACCGCCATTTGCGACCTCAGCGGTGCCAAGCGAGAGCTCATTAGAGGGTAGGGTGGATGTGTGTTGTGCTTTCTGATGAAGGTTGGTTTTGCCTCGGTAGCCATGATGGCCGTGTGTTGGTCAGAAGGAGACAAGATAAGGATCTGCAATCAACTCATCTACGTGCTAGACCAGGGCTTCACAACATACGTGCTCGCGGAGCAAGCTGTGAGCAGCAAGGCGCGAGCACGGAGCAACGCGAGCACGCTACCCCCACTACCGGACCAGAGCGGAGAGTGGGGAGAGTCACGTGGGGCACACAACGGCTGCCGCCAGTCAATGTAAATCCGCGGCCACCTGCAGGGATATCACTCACGAATTATTACTGCGACAAATGAAACAAATAAAGGAGAATGTACACATGCCACATAATTTTATTAGCTTAGTGTATGCCTCTACATTCGCATTAATTTGTGAACTGTTACACAATAAAAGGTGTCACTGAAGTGTGAGATTCTCGGTTACCTTGTACTTTTTGCCCTTTACAATTGCGTCTGTGTTCGGAGTAATTGTTCTTGTGCATTTTAGGTGCAGCGTGCAGTTTAAATTTCGATCAGACAATGCGTTTCTCAGGTGCGTCTTGTTACATTTCATTGCAGAGAACAGTTGTTCACAAACATATGTGGAACCGAACATTGATATTATTGTAGCCGCCAGTTTGTGCAAACGACGAAATCTATCCTGAGGGAAGTGTCTGTAGAATTCCAGAATGTTTTTCTTGTTCTGAAATTTGTCTCTGTATTCTTTGTCACACTGCAGGTCAATAATTTCTTGCTGCAGCTCAGGACGAATCTCTTCAATATTCGGTGAATATAGAGAGGAGAACAGATCAAAATCACTGTCTAGTGGTGTCAGATCTTGAAAGCGCTGTTCAACTAAACTACGTGAATAACGTCCACAGTCTTTGTGAACATCTTGCATGGATGATAATTTAGGAAAATGAGCTAGGTTTCCTGTTTACAGCTGACTCACCCAAAGTGTCAATTTCATTTTAAAAGCTCGTATTCGATCTATGAAATGAGTAATCAGCAGATCTTTACCTTGTAGTGAAATGTTCAAAGCATTCAGATGGCTAGTTAAATGTGCTAAGAACGCGAGATGACATTCAAACGTACGCGCGCATTTCCACTCCCTCCCTACTCCGCGACCTTGCAGCTGCTCGCGAGCACGTGCCTGAGCAGACGCGAGTACTCGCGCTCAAAACCGGCCAGTTGTTAAGCCCTATGCTAGACACACTGGACCTGCACCTAGAGTTATGGTCTGAGGTGCGATTCCGTACGACAGCAAGAGCACTCGCGTGGTTATCCCACGCAATGTGACCGCAAATTCGTACGTCAGTCTGGTGATTCAATCTGTTGTGCTGCTATTCGTGAACAGCATTACAGGGGACGTTATACAGCAGGACAGCGCTCGCCCACATGTGGTACAGCGTTTCAACGCGTTGCCTTGGCCTGCTCCACTGCCAGATGTATGTCCAATCGAGCACATACGAGGCGCATGGGACATCATCGGACGACGACTCCAGCGTCATCCACAACCATCATTAACCCTTCATTGGCCGAGTAGGTGGAACAGGCATGGAATTCCGTCCCACAAATAGACATCCGGCACCTGCACGACACAATTCGTGCACGTTTGCTTGCTTGCTTACGTTCGACATTCTGGATGTCACCCCGGTTATTAATGTTCATATTTGCATGACTTACCTCGCGCTTACATTAACCTGTGATCTTACAGTGTTAATGACTTAAATATGTTACCTACACAAAGGTATTCCGGAAATTTCATTACACGACATTAATTATTTCTTAGTGTTTCTGTGGTGTCACCGCCGGACACCACACTTGCTAGGTGGTACCTTTAAATCGGCCGCGGTCCATTAGTACATGTCGGACCCGCGTGTCGCCACTGTCAGTGATCGCAGACCGAGCGCCACCACACGGCAGGTCTCGAGAGACGGACTAGCACTCGCCCTAGTTGTACGGACGACGTAGCTAGCGATGCACACTGACGAAGCCTGGCTCATTTGCAGAGCAGATAGTTAAAATAGCCTTCAGCTAAGTCAATGGCTACGACCTAGCAAGGCGCCATTAGTAACACTGCATGTATCTACAGAGTCTCACTTGTATCGTCAAGAGCGATGTACCACAATGAGGGATTAAAGTTAAGTATTCCAGTAGCTACGTACTTTTCTTTATAGCATTCATTACGTATCCTGTTTCAGACCTCACGCCAATCTGCGTGAGCGTAACGCGTGCCTTTCGGCTGCTTTCAAGTGGCGTGGTTGTCTTACTACGCCCCAACAGTTTCCATTTACTTTTGCCTCTGTGTATGTGTCGTACAATGACATAATATGTAGTAAGTGATAAGCTTTTTTCCTTCGTCATTTTGTGGCGGAAGTTATCGAGAAAAAGTTTCATAAAGGCTTAAATGATGTTAACGTTCGGTGGAACTCGGTAAGTGCTCTGATTCTCGAACACTGGATGAATTATTCTGGCTAAAATGCTCTCTGAAACTGCCTCAAACCCAACACAGATTCTAACAGTAAGACTTGGCTCAGTCTGTATCACTTTTAAGGTAAATTATACCTGTTGAAAAATTTTTAAATTCGGTCAATAATCATACGAAATATTTAAAATTAGTCTTTTGTTGTCCCTGGAAACCGTTATATAGGAATCCTGCCGCCATACAAAGCGAATTGGAAACCTGACCAGCGTGGCAGCACGTCTGAGTTTACGGCAGACGAACAGAGAGGGGAGGTAGTAACCCCGCACACCGCAATTGGAGCGCTGTCACACGCCAGCGCCCTACCATCGACAAACTCTGATCGAGCCTTCAGTTTTATTGTCTCCGGCAACACTATCACTGTGTAAAGTACGTGGCTGCACATTCAGTTTGCTCACAGCCCTGATCGCTATATCATCCTTGGGGTCGGCATTTGTCAATCTCTTATGTGCCGGCTGCTGTGGCCGAGCGGTTCTGGGCACTTCAGTCCGGAACCGCGCGACCGCTACGGTCACAGGTTCGAATTCTGCCTCGGGCATGGTTGTGAGTGATGTCCTTCGGTTAGTTAGGTTTAAGTAGTTCTAAGTCTAGGGGACTCATGACCTCAGATGTTAGGTCCCATAGCGCTCAGAACCATTTGAACAATTTGAACCAATCCCTTATGGCCCGAAATTATTTTTCTGGGCTTTTTTTAAACTTCTCAATTTTTTGTGTCATTACACATCGCTTGGAAACTGTTCTAATACAAAGAAAACAAGACGTACATATTTCTGACCTTCATTTGTTTTATTTTCAAAAAGGGGCTGGAGAGTAGGGCTGCTAGGTGTCCTGGTTCAAATGGCTCTGAGCACTATGGGACTTAACATCTATGGTCATCAGTCCCCTAGAACTTAGAACTACTTAAACCTAACTAACCTAAGGACATCACACAACACCCAGCCATCACGAGGCAGAGAAAATCCCTGACCCCGCCGGGAATCGAACCCGGGAACCCGGGCGTGGGAAGCGAGAACGCTACCGCACGACCACGAGATGCGGGCGCTAGGTGTCCTGCTTTAGTCGGACTTGTCCGGCTTCACACGGTCGTGTCCGGTCTCAAACATGAAAGTCCGACTTGTCCAGCTTTTGTTACGCTTAATGCCATGAAGTAGAGAATGCACAATTAATGGCCGTTCGAAGCTAATGACATAAGCGCAACAAATGAGATATACCCAAGGACATACAGGGTGGTCAGAAACAGTATGAATAAGTTGTAAGGGGGTGTTGTAGAGTAGCTTGTGCTGAGAAATAACTGTTAAGAAAAAATCAATCTTTACGCCGTTTCCGAGCTAATTAGCTTTGTAGTTAGCCTATCAGGCCGTTGAGCGCGCATATTCAATCAGTCCACCACAGACACCGTCGCCAAATGTATTCTTCGTTTGGCTTCCTAAACCGAACAAGAGAGCGATACAAAAACTGAACATGAAACAATAGTAAGGATCGAAACCGAGCCAATGGCTGAGCAGTCTCGTACGCCGTCATCTACGCTATGATAACAACTCTAACTGTATCAAGCGAACCGCTTGAATCTGCGTGCGAAACTGCCTGATTGGCTAACTTCAATACAAATAACTCGAAAGCAGCGTAACGTATCGAATTTTTTTCTTAATAATTATTCCTCAGCACAATCTATCATTCAGCTCTCTTACAAACTTTTCAGAGTGTTTCTGACTACCCTGTATAGATGTCATCGGTTCCATCGGATTAGGGAAGAACGGGGAAGGAACCATCCCGGCTTTTGCCTGAAACGATTTAGGGAAATCAAGGAAAACCTAAATCAGGATGGTCGGACGCGGGTTCGAACCTTCGTCCTCCCGAATGCGAGTCCAGTGTGCTACCCACTGCGCCACCTCCCACGGTTGTAAGAATCAATGCCGTTCTTATGTCCGTGTCCTATGTTTTTCTCCGTAGGCCGAAAGAGTCTAATACACAATATCGAAACCACGCTAGGCGCAGAGCGAGCGAGACAAAGCAGAATGTGTCGATGAGCCGATGACAACCCGCCCCCTCCTACCCAAGTTGAGACACCCAAGTGCGAATTCACCTTCGGTAGGAAAGCGTCAACATTGAAAGACTTGTTCGAGGACGACTTCCGTGAGTGTTAATTATGGCTATAGACAGAAGCTCAATCAAACACACTCAACCGTCAGATTTTTCCGTCAGTGAAGTAACCTACTGGCGTTCATGAATCATCGAAAACATAGTTGAACGACTAGAGCAAAACTTTTGTCCAAGCAAACTTCTCGGTATTTTAAGGCGATTTTACAGCCACATCAAAATCAGGTGGAAGATTTTTGAGAAAACGCAAGTAATGTGTACATGATTCCAAGACTATTTAAAGCCCTCTATATGTGAATTTAGCACTCAATTAAAGCATTTTCAGTGGATGACAGTAGCTGATGACAGTAAATTCTTTCACGAAATTCGTGCAACCATATAAAGGGCTCTGCCTCTAAAAATCGTTTGGCAAGTGGCAAGTGGACAGTATCTTTTAAAGCACAAAATAATGAAGAGTTTTATTGGGAATTGCTATAGCTGGCAGAATATTACTTTGGAATTCCAGGCCGTAATGCCAACATCGAAAGAGTGCTCTCTTTCATAAACGTCCAGAGAGCAAAGGAATGCAATAAACAGTTTCACGAAATGATTTCCAAGAAAAATGACTTTCTTGACAAAGTGGGTCCAAATGAGAAATATATTGATACTTATCTACAGCTTATTGTCATTTCAGTCAAACTTATGAAGATAAGTCTGACTGAAATGACTAAAGTTATTGAACAAAGTTCCGTTTTCCTTCCCAGAAGAACAGATAATTTTTTACTTTCTTTAATGAAGAACTTTCAGTTTATTTTGACATAGGAGTATATTAGGGAGAAGACTCAGTAATTAAGAACACTGAGCACTTAGTTGGCACCATGTTAAATTATAAGGCTGTTTACCGATTATAAGGCTGTTTCTCTTTAGTTTAAGCGCGTCTGATGTTGATCTCGGAAAAGAATTGACTCTAATTTATTATTAATAAACGATTTAAAGTAGCCAATTCTCTCTCTTTCTAGTTAACCCTATATTATTAAACCCTCGAAAAATTTACGATTGCAGTTGGTACCAGTTCGCGGTTCCCGCCAATGCGGTATTGTCAGTGTAGGGTGTAGAACAGGAAATTTTGTACTTATTTGGTTAAGTGCCATACCACTGGGAACCTTGTTGTTGTTGTTGTTGTGGTCTTCAGTCCTGAGACTGGTTTGATGCAGCTCTCCATGCTACTCTATCCTGTGCAGGCTTCTTCATCTCCCATCAACACCTGCAAACCTTATAATGGTAATTAACTATTGCATAAAGTATAAATTACAACTTCCTTTTAATAAAATATGGAGTAGTAAAATTTACGATGGTTTAGTAACAGTGTAATATTTCCCCGCATTACTGTTCTAGGGTTAAAATAGGCAGTACGGCTGTTTGAGAGTCCAGTCAGGTCACAATGGTATTGACATCGAAAAACCTTAGTTCGTGAGAAATGGTAATGATAAAAATAGTTCTTCCTCTCATTGGCACATAAAAACACTTGACATCGGGAACACTTTCTATATTATAAACAGTACAACTTTCACATCTTCCTAGACTAGCAATAAAATCTGTCCATGAACTGTAAGGTTTTGTGTTCGAATTTCACCTGCAAGTAAAAATCACTTTTACTTATTTTGCTCTGGAAAGAGTTGGGAGATGTTCCTTGCTATCACTGCTTTCTCCAAATTTAGGTTTCTTCACCTTCTGGAAAATAAGTGGAAGTATTTTGTTCATGACTCATATTTGGCGCTGTGTAATTTTTCCTTTACTTGCCATGAGAATTGTCGAGTGCGAGTTCTTCAAGAACCTGATATTTTTGAGACTCACTACTGTCGTCATTTGATTTATCAATATCAGATAGAAAATCCTCCTGGAGCAACTCAAAAACGAGTATCTCTTCTTCTTTCAACTTTCTTGGCATAGCTCATTATGTAAAAAAATGAAAGGCCTTACAGAACTTACTAGTACAGAAGTTTTTATACGAAAATCTTCAAAAAATTTTCGACTTCTCCTTCTAAACAATTGTTAGCGTAAATAGACATACCGCAAAATGGGGAAACTATGAAGCTGGATAGTAACAGGGAAGCACAGAGTGACCACCTTCAAACTGCACGCAACCAAATAGCTTGGAGACTGTGCGTGTTGACATGTACACTGTCCTGGAGCAACAGATAATACATCCTCGAAAGCCAGCGATGTGTTAACAACGTACCAAATTAAGAATAAATCTATGCTCTTTTTCTCGAACCTGGACTTGAAGTCCAGCCAGATCATAATTCCGTAGTTGGAACAATTTTTGCCCATAGCTGCTCCGCATATCATCAGTACGTTATTTATTGTGTGGCTTTAAATTCTACGTCTTTGGTATGGACGTTTTGTCCTCCTGCTGTAATTTGCCTGTGCACGTTCTGTCATTTTTCCATCAATACTGTCATTGGTTGTCATTGTCAGTTGATGAATGACGTTAAAACCGAGCCCTAGTGCCCACCTGTGAAGGCATTTTCCGCGATCATTTTCCGTGTTGCATGCGGGTTGCCCAGCAGTGACGTGCACTGATTTGAAAGGGGACATCCCCATATCAGCAAAGTGGCTTTACAAACATATAAAAAGGGAGAACTCATACATAAAAGGGCGAAAAAAAGGGGGACATAAAAACACAGAAATCGAGATAATGGAAGTTAAAATATACACTAATACGGAGACATTCACTGGGGGACAGTTAAAAAGTCGACCTAATGTTAAAAAACACAGATGGCAATTCGTGGCACACTTACAATACACAGGAGTCAAACACAAATTAAAAGTCGGCCACAGTATAAAATCACACAGAGTGAGACACTTAAAAAGCCACTGGAAACGATGGAGGACTCACGAAGAATAGAAACTGCTGGTAGGGACCTGCCGAGGAACTGGAGGAGGGAAAAAGAGGGAAGAAGGTGTGATGGGGGGGGGGGGGGAGCAGGAGGAAGAGGGAAAAGGAGGGCAGGGGGTGCACCAAGAGGCAGGAGGCAGATGGGGTGGAGAGGGAAGACAAGGCAGGAGGGAGCGCAGAGACACACAAGGGGGCATGGGAAAGGGAGGGGGTGTAGGAGAGAGGAAAACCACTCAGGGGAAGGAGAGGGGAGAGGGAGTCCTGATGAGTAGGGGGAGGATGGTGGGGTTAGAGTTAATAAGAGGGGCAGATGTCAGGGCGAAGCTCAGCATCTGGGAGGGGCATGTGCTGGAAGTTGCACTGGGAAAGGAGGTGAAGGGTGTGAAGATGGGGCAGGACACAGTGGTAAAGGTGCAGCAACAGGTTGGGGGTGGAGAGGAAGGGGGACACCAAGGGGTGTGGGGGGATCGAGTCTGCGGATGATGTACAGGGTGCAGATGTGTTCAAGGAAAAGAAGAAGGTGGGGGAAAGGGAGCATGTGGGAGACGGAAGGTGGATACGGAAGATGAGGTGGAGCGCATGGCGTTCCAGGATTTGGAGGGGTTGGGATGGCCTGGGAGGGGCGGAAATCCAAGCAACACTAGCATAACAAAGGATGGGTCAGATCAAGGATTTGTAGGCGTGAAGCATGGTGGAAGGATGCAGTCCCCATGTCTGGCTGGACAGGAGTTTCAGGAGGGAGAGTCTATTGTGGGCTTTGTGTTGGATTGTAAGGAGATGGGGAGTCCAGGTGAGGTGGCAGTCAAGGGTGAGGCGAAGGTAATTTAGATTGAAATGGCTCTAAGCACTATGGGACTCAACTGCTGAGGTCATTAGTCCCCTAGAACTTAGAACTAGTTAAACCTAACTAACCTAAGGACATCACACACAGCCATGCCCGAGGCAGGATTCGAACCTGCGACCGTAGCGGTCTCGCGGTTCCAGACTGCAGCGCCAGAACCACGCGGCCACTTCGGCCGGCTGGTAATTTAGGGTAGGAGTGAGGTGGATAGGACGACCATAAATGGTTAGGTAGAAATCATGGAAATGGAAGGATCAGGTGGTGCAGCCTACGATGATTGCCTCGGTCTTGGAGGGGTTGATATGAAGAAACCACTGGTTGCACCGAGTGGTGAACTGGTCAAGGTGGGATTGGAGGGTACACTGAAACCGTTTAAGGGAAGCATAAAGCGCCAGGAAGGCGATGACATCAGCAAATTGGAGGAGATGAAGAGGTGGGGAAGGTTTGGGTATATCAGCAGTATACAGGAGATAGAGGAGAGGGGAAAGGACAGAGCCTTGTGGCACGCCGGCAGTGGGATAGGAAGTATGGGATTGGAATTATGGATAGTGACATAGAAGGGACGACAGGAGAAGAAGGAAGCAACGGGATGGACGAAATAGGTATAGGTGAGCATAGGTCTGGAGTTTGATTAGGAGCTTGGGATGCCAGACACGATTTTAGGCGTTCAGGAGGTCGAGGGAAACAGCAGAGCGATGGAAGTTAAGTTGGGGGGAAAGAAGATTGGTAAGGTAAAGGAGTTGGTCGTCGGCTGAGAAGGAGGGCCACAAACCACATTGGGTAAGGGGAAGGAGGTGGTTCTGGTTAAGGTGGTGATGAATATGGCGGGAGAGGATGGACTCGAAGACCTTAATGAACACGGAGGTGAGGCAGATGTGACGATAGAAAGAGGTGTCAGAGGGGGCATTTATTGGGTTTAGGGAACAGTAGGACGTGGGAAGTCCCACAGGTCAGGGTAAGAGCCTGTGGAGAGGAGGACATTGTATAGGATGGCAAGGGCACCCAGGAAGGACGGAGGGGATTCTTTGAGGTGACGGTAGGTGACGCCATCATGACCAGGGGCGGTGTTGTGTTTGGAGTGGAGAACGAGTGTGGTGTCGTGTGTGGTGATGGGATAGTTTGTGTCTGAGGGGGGTAACTGATCCAAGTACTGGAAACGAGGGGCAAGCGGTGGGACAGAAGTACCAGTGCATTCAAGCGTGGTAGGGAAGAAGGAGTAATCAAAATGAGGATCATCAGGGATGGAGAAGACATCAGATAGGTGGAAAGAAATGTGGTTAGCCTTACTGTGGTTGTCAGAGAAGGGGCGATTGTCGTGAAGACTAGGGTAGTGCGGGATGAGAAGGCTGACCAGTACTTCGAGGAGTTATGCATAGTTGGTATTGTCCAGTAATACTATATGCTCAGCATAGCCCGGCACTTCTCTGGGAGTGTAGTAGTCGGTGCCAAACTGAGCACAGAAGCAATACACCGCGCCGCAGGAAAACAGAGTCACTATCAATGAGTCACTCGTTTTCAGAGTTGTATATTTTATAAAGAATTGCGTCTACAAATATGGCAGATGCACGAACAGAATGCTAAATTCTCTGTGTTCGCATTGTGCTCACCAAATGGCATTACACTGCAGTGCCTTGACTAAATGGCAACACAGCAAGATAACATTTTGTGTGTTGGAATATGCGAGATGTTTATCTGTTACAACAGTGCGATACGCGTTCAGAAGAAAATATGGGAAAAAACGCCATATAAAGAGAGCACTTTGCGTTATTATCGACAATTTAGGGGCAGTGGTCGTCTCTGTAAACAGAAAAACATCGGCCGGCCAGGTATGCCAGATGCTACAGTAGAGATGGAGAATGAAAGTTTCATGTCCCGGCGCCTTGATTTCTGGGGGTCAATGCAGGAAGCACCTGACGCTAAACATTTAGGCTCGAAGCTGATACCCAGCGTTGAAATAGCCTTCGATTTATCTGGAGAGGTTAATTACCTCAATGTGAGACTGTGAGGTGCTGAAGGCATGAAGTCGTCTCGTATGAACCAGATTTGTGCAGTGTCACAGACGAAGCTGTATGGGTCGTTTTTCTTCTGGGAGAAGACTGTGACGGCGTAAAATGCAAACTTGGTGTCTTAACGGTTCTATTCATGCATTAACGTACTTCTGCATGTAATACTGTGGCGAATATAGAGCGTTGAAAACAAATGAATAATTTATAATAGCGCTTTATGGTATTTTAGTGGACAGTGTGATTCCAACGCGGATTTTAGTGTGTTGCCTGCCTGCGAGAAGAAAGTGGAGTTTGTCCGCCTCCCCCCCCCCCTCATCCCTCTCCCCTTCCACCCTCATACCCCCACCCACCCCCCACCCACCCCCCACCCTTTCGCCTTCCTCACCGCAGCAACCTACGCGCTGGGCTGCGATTGCGTGCCTGCGCTTCCAGCTTGACCTACGAAAAGTGCCGAACTACACTGACGCATTTCGGCTCGCCGGCTGTGCCTGGACCCGTGTGCCAAAGCGCTCGATTTCGCTTCACACTTCCACCGTCGCCACGCCATGCTGTCTGAAGGTGGAGAGAGGGAAGACGAGAAAACCGCCTTTAAATGGCAACGCAGTCGCACTGCTACGACTTGCTTTTATATTCCACGTTTCTCAACAACATAGATCGCAAACAAAACAAATTTTTAGTATTATTCACTTATTTTTGGCGCGCAGAAGACATAATATAATCTTTATCTAGTGCAAACTGCCGGTATGCAGATAGACGCAGACAATTTCATGTAGTTTCACACTCAACTTGCAACGGAATCGTGACTTATTTAATTTCATAATCGAAGAGGGGGTCTTTCATACAAATATGTCGACTGAAGTATTGTAGCACTTCTGCAACCTCTTTATGAAGACTTCGGAAGGCTATCTGAGGAAAACAATGTAGACTTTCTCTACAGTTTTAACGTTTAAGAATTTGTCATTGAAACGAGAATTACCTTAGACACCAATCAGTTACGAAGAGTCGCATTCACTACTAAGACTTAAATTTTTTGGTTTTTTTATTGACAAATTTAAAAGAGTTACGGAATCTGATATAAGAAATCATTAAAAACAATACATATTTCATTCAGAGTTTCAAAATATAAAGTACCAAAGTAGAAAACAATATCTTCAAAAGGCTCGCTCTAAGTACCCCCCGCCCCCCCCCCCCCCCAGCCCTTGATATTGGGAGGGTTTAGTAGACTGCTGTGTCGGTAGTCTGGCTGACGCTAAGGGGCGATGCTCTTCACTCTACGCAGAGTGCAGACGTTATGATAGTTTTGACACGTCCGTATGACGTACGATACTTAGAACTTCATCTTCTTGCTTTCTTATTTCCTGTTTCTTGCATCTTTCAATTATAATGTTTCACACACTTCTTTCTCTGCAAAAATTTGTCCTATATTTAAAAAAAAAATATTTCTGCAGTAATGAATATTGTTGCGTATCTGAACGTACTGTAAATCGAAGTTCCCACCGCGTTTTTTCTGTCTGTACACGAAGGTTGATCTCCGGAAGTACTGTAGGGACTCAGCACTTTCCAGAGGAGTGCTGTGGGCGCGGAGAGGAAATGACCAATGGAAATGCCAGAACTTCTCTTTCTGGGAATGACTGTCTGAAAAGCCCAAATGCTGCAACAGTCTTGTGGAACTGTCGAAATTACGGTGTCTCCCTACTAGGGAATCGCGGGCTCCCCTATGGGAAAGAGCAGATTCTGGAGCGGCCTACTGTTGATTTCTGGTTTCGGAGGTAGGTGATCCACAGTAATGCACCAAGCGTTTCTCCCACTATGGAAAACTGGACAAATCTGCAGCTGCGTTTTCTGATTGCGAGTGAGGAGTTGTTATCTGTTTTCCCGTTTTTTGCTGGCAAGTGTTGAAACGTTTCGTAGAATAGGTAAATTTCAATTACTTTAGCAATCTTACTACTGTTTATAAAACCTCGTGTTGCAAACTTATATCTGAATTATGCGATACATGTGATCACATTTCAGTCTTCTTCTTCCTCCTCCTTAGCGTTTGTCGCGCGTGCTGGCGGGCTCCGCTGATGTGATCATATTTAAGTAATTATTTCATTCAGCATGTGTTCTTTTGAGATATGATCAATTACAACACGCATGTTTAGCAGCTTTGTCGTCACAAATGGTTCAAATGGTTCTGAGCACTATGGGACTCAACATCTGTGGTCATAAGTCCCCTAGAACTTAGAACTACTTAAACCTAACTAACCTAAGGACATCACACACAACCATGCCCGAGGCAGGATTCGAACCTGCGACCGTAGCAGTCGCGCGGTTCCTGACTGAGCGCCTAGAACCGCTAGACCACCGCGGCCGGCTTTGTCGTCACAACATTTATTTTAAAATAGACGAATAATTAAAATTATTAGCCGTTTTCAAGTCCAGTGGTCGGGCCTTGGAATATTTCTGAATGAAGTTAGACAGCTACAGGGCATATCTCGGTGGCCAAAGTCAGGCTCTCGACCATTATTATTAAGACTTTTTTTTAATCAGAAGTACTGTGACTTAATCTGGTTCCGCCAACAAGTGCTTCCTAGTTCAGCATCAGAGCGGTCAGTCGCGGGACTTTTTTTAATTTGGCTTTCGTTTATTAAACCTTACTGCCAACAGCTTTGAACAAATATAAAACATATATAGACAGAAATCACAACATAAAATGTTTGAACCACGATTTAAAATTATTCTACAACGTCTGCATCCGTACAAGGGATCTTGACTTGTTAACTAGAGACAAAAGGCAAAGGAAAAAGAACTCAACAGAGATGGGGATGAACCATAGACAGAGCACCAAGTTTGGTACACAGAACTTACAATTTCGTAGAAAACAAGAATGGGCGTTTTAGGATCTTGATGACGTCATAAAACAGGAGCTCTTTTTGGAAAGGTCGCCTAAAATTAAATTACGGTTTACAGTAAGCGCTTTTACTGTGCTTCGGAAACACTGCAGGAAAACAGCAAGTGGTTGACGACTTCTTGTTCTTTCTTCTGACAGTCGCAGGAACGGTTATCCTTGATGTCTACGCTCCGTAACCGGGAAGGAGTAGAACCATGTTGGGTACACAATCGTGCCAAGATAGTCATCAGATTGCTGTTCAACTGAAATTCTCGAAGCAGGAGATGCTTCTAATTACTGATCGGATCGCTGCGCAGTGTTGGCCTTTGTGGCAGAAAGGCACCAGTGCTCTTCCCGTTCTTCCTCAGCTAATTGCGGCGTCAGTAACTTGTTGTTGGAGGATGGTAGACTGCCGTTCATTACAGGGACAAAAACACTGGCCTCCCCCGCGAATTCACCGACTTTGTCATTGTAGACCAGTCCTACCTGAAGTGGGGCCCATAGAAAGAAGATTCCGTTTCCTATTAGTTTATTCAGCAATCATTTCCAGTATTTGCATGTTTATTTTACTGTTCCATTTCGGTTTCTGAACAGATTGCACTGTGGTTCGGTCGCGGAATTGGTCTCGTGCTCCAATGGCCTCATGCATTCAGGTCGCGGCTGCGGTCGGAGTGACGAAAGAGAGCGAGGCGAAGAAACGTTTCACTGTCCTGGGTTCCGACACCTGCTAAAGTAAAATAATGTTGAAGAAATGGTGTTGGGGGCGGACGCACAAAACTCTCTGCAAACTAAAGTCGGAAAGTGTCGAGGCACAAAATCTTGATTGCGTTAGACCGATATTACACGACACATTTATCGGGACAAATGTGTAACAGCGCCCCATCCGCGTTAGTCTGAAACTGAATCAACGTTTCGTTAGCCCTATTACACGGAACACCTAACGCGTAAATCTGCACCAGAGCATCAAGGGTACATACGAGTAAATGTTCAAATGTGTGTGAGTTCCTAAGGGAGTAAACTGCTGACGTTATCCGTTCCTAGACTACTTAAACTAACTTATGCTAAGAACAACACACACACACCCATGCCCGAGGGAGGACTCGAACCTTCGGCGGGGCCGCGCAATCCGTGACATGGCGCCTCAAACCGCGCGGCCACTCCGCGCGCCTATGGGGAAATACGGGCTTGTTTACGTAGGATGATATTTTTGTAAAGCTGCCATTTATTCATATTAAAACCTCTGTGAGGCCTAGCTTCGCATTTATTACACTGAAGCGCCAAAGAAACTGGTATAGGGTTGAGTATTCAAATGCAGAGATATGTAAACATGCAGAATACGGCGCTGCGGTAGGCAACGCCTATATAAGACAACAAGTGCCTGGCGCAGTTGTTAGATCGGTTACTGCTGCTACAATGGCAGGTTATCAAGATTTAAGTGACTCTGAACGTGGTGTTCTAGTCGGCGCACGAGCGATGGGATACAGCATAGCGATGATGTGGGGATTTTCTCGTACGTCCATTTCACGAATGTATCGTGAATATCAGGAATCCGGTAAAACATCAAATCTCCGACATTGCTGCGGCCGGAAAATGATCCTGCAAGAACGGGACCAACGACTACTGAAGAGAATCGTTCAACGTAACGGAAGTGCAACCCTTCAGCAAATTGCTGCCGATTTCAATGCTCGGCCGACAAGTGTCAGCGTGCGAGCCATTCAATGAAACATCATCGATATGGGCTTTTGGAGCGGACATTGTACTGTTGATGACTGCAAATATGTTGCCTGGTCGGACGAGTCTCGTTTAAAATTGTATCGAGCGGATGGACGTGTACGGGTATGGAGACAACCTCATGAATCCATGGAGCCTGCATGTCAATAGCGGCTGTTCAAGCTGGTTAAGGCTCTGTAATGGTGTGGGTCATGTGCAGTTGGAGTGATATGGGACCCCTGATACGTCTAGATACGAGTCTGACAGGTGACACGTACGTAAGTATCCTGTCCGAGCACCTGCATCCAATCATGGCCACTGTGCATTCCGACGGACTCGAGCAATTCCAGCAGGACAATGCGACATTCCACACGTTCATAATTACTACAGAGTGGCTCCAGGAATACTCTTCTGAGTTTAAACACTTCCGCTGGTCACCAAACTCCCCAGACATGAACATTATTGAACATATCTGGGATGCCTTGCAACGTACTGTTCAGAAGAGATCTCCACTCCCTCGTACTCTTACGGATTTATGGACAGCCCTGCAGGATTCATGGTGTCAGTTCCCTCCAGCACTACTTCAGACATCATGCCACGTCGTGTTGCAACACTTCTGCGTGCTCGCGGGTCCCCTACACGATATTAGGCAGGTGTACCAGTTTTTTTGGCTCTTCGGTGTAAGTTTTTATGGTTATCTTGTGCAGCTTATTTAAATTACGTTATGATTATTTAGAATTCCGGACTAAAGCGTTCGTTTTATGTCATGCTGGTACAAGTAAACGATTGTGTATGTTTACGTTACGCAGCATTTTAGACATGGAGGATGCAATCATCTATGCAGCATTTGCCGTGAAAGCGTTTGCTGTGACTGCGTCCACCTTAATCGTTAGGAAAAAGGTAGAACGATGACGTAATGCCAGGAGTAGGACTTGGGTTCGATCCTGGCTGGGAAGAAGGGTGAATGTAGGGACATATACTCCCTATCGGGGCCCGAAGATTCTCAGAAATTTAGGAACTTCGTCAGAATGGATGTGCCTTGTCCACCGTACGAGACGGGAATCGCGCAACTGACACATAATAAGGTAAGCTATTTCGCAGTAGTGTGAACGGAACGATGTGTAACGGCTTTTATAGAGCTCACTGTTCGTGATCGGCACAACTGCTGTGAGTCTTGTGGCTTTTCTCACATCATCACCCTTCCTGGCATGCTGAAATAATACAAAAAATGCAGGACAATCAAACGCGTGAGGTACTTTCACGGATTAAGATGATATGTATACATATCGAAAGTAAAACTAAGTGCACATTTACGTAAAACATACAAACTCAGAATTAAACATTTGTAGACGTGAATTATTATGGCGTAGCGTATCTAGAGGATCATATAGACATACACTCCTGGAAATTGAAATAAGAACACCGTGAATTCATTGTCCCAGGAAGGGGAAACTTTATTGACACATTCCTGGGGTCAGATACATCACATGATCACACTGACAGAACCACAGGCACATAGACACAGGCAACAGAGCATGCACAATGTCGGCACTAGTACAGTGTATATCCATCTTTCGCAGCAATGCAGGCTGCTATTCTCCCATGGAGACGATCGTAGAGATGCTGGATGTAGTCCTGTGGAACGGCTTGCCATGCCATTTCCACCTGGCGCCTCAGTTGGACCAGCGTTCGTGCTGGACGTGCAGACCGCGTGAGACGACGCTTCATCCAGTCCCAAACATGCTCAATGGGGGACAGATCCGGAGATCTTGCTGGCCAGGGTAGTTGACTTACACCTTCTAGAGCACGTTGGGTGGCACGGGATACATGCGGACGTGCATTGTCCTGTTGGAACAGCAAGTTCCCTTGCCGGTCTAGGAATGGTAGAACGATGGGTTCGATGACGGTTTGGATGTACCGTGCACTATTCAGTGTCCCCTCGACGATCACCAGTGGTGTACGGCCAGTGTAGGAGATCGCTCCCCACACCATGATGCCGGGTGTTGGCCCTGTGTGCCTCGGTCGTATGCAGTCCTGATTGTGGCGCTCACCTGCACGGCGCCAAACACGCATACGACCATCATTGGCACCAAGGCAGAAGCGACTCTCATCGCTGAAGACGACACGTCTCCATTCGTCCCTCCATTCACGCCTGTCGCGACACCACTGGAGGCGGGCTGCACGATGTTGGGGCGTGAGCGGAAGACGGCCTAACGGTGTGCGGGACCGTAGCCCAGCTTCGTGGAGATGGTTGCGAATGGTCCTCGCCGATACCCCAGGAGCAACAGTGTCCCTAATTTGCTGGGAAGTGGCGATGCGGTCCCCTACGGCACTGCGTAGGATCCTACGGTCTTGGCGTGCATCCGTGCGTCGCTGCGGTCCGGTCCCAGGTCGACGGGCACGTGCACCTTCCGCCGACCACTGGCGACAACATCGATGTACTGTGGAGACCTCACGCCCCACGTGTTGAGCGATTCGGCGGTACGTCCACCCGGCCTCCCGCATGCCCACTATACGCCCTCGCTCAAAGTCCGTCAACTGCACATACGGTTCACGTCCACGCCGTCGCGGCATGCTACCAGTGTTAAAGACTGCGATGGAGCTCCGTATGCCACGGCAAACTGGCTGACACTGACGGCGGCGGTGCACAAATGCTGCGCAGCTAGCGCCATTCGACGGCCAACACCGCGGTTCCTGGTGTGTCCGCTGTGCCGTGCGTGTGATCATTGCTTGTACAGCCCTCTCGCAGTGTCCGGAGCAAGTATGGTGGGTCTGACACACCGGTGTCAATGTGTTCTTTTTTCCATTTCCAGGAGTGTATTTCCTTGCCGTACGCCTGAATAAGCAGGCTTATAGTTTCTTTGTTTCATTCCATTTAATAATAGGAAACTATCATCAGATATGAAGCTTTTCTCAACGGCAATACAAAGAAGACAATTTTGTCTTATTATCCTGTTTATAAAAAATTACTCGCTGAAAAATGTGTGAAATATCTCAGGCAATAGCTGAAAGAGTCGTCAGTAGTCCATACATATGTCTGCTGGCCACACGTGGAAACAACAAGCAGAATGCCCGCCGCTCGTTGTGCTTCGTTCTGCGCGTGCACACACATACCTGCGCTTGCGCGGATCCACGGCAGACCTTTTTCTCCCCAGTGGACAAACCATCTGCTGAAATCGCACTTTCACTCGTCCTGCCGCTAGGTGGCAAGGCCGTCTACACCTGACTTGTACGAATTAGGTGAGTGTCGTGTAATGCCGGGTTTAGACCGCAACGAACAGAGCCCTCCTAAACGAACAACTGGTTGTGCGCATTACGTACCTCGTAACATTCGTTCATTGCCCTCGACGCTACTGCATGGATGCACGCTCTTTCTGTCTTTCGTTCCTATCGTTTATCCGGTCCAGCGCCGCACTCTATTTATCACGATTTGGACACATTTTATTGCACTTTGTGGCCGGATGTTCTTCCTGTCGCGATGACCATCGGCGGGAGCGAACTCATGTGCGCCATTTCTCAGCGAATCGTTCTGTGTGTCACCCCATTTTCCGACCTCATTTTCAGCGTGCCACAGACGTATACAGTTTTAATAATCATAAAATACGTAAAACATTGTAATATAATAATAATAAATTCATTAATCTCCATAAAATATATCGAATGTTTTAATGTAATAATGATAATAATTTGTTTAAACTAGTGAATAACACTTGCTGTAACATAACGTGAAGGAAATTCAGAGAAGTCTATGTAAAATATTTCAAAATTACGAGCGTCACGCAATTAATGTATGAGCTGTAATAGCGACAAACTGCCACAACTTCGACAACGTCATAATTTACACAATATGAAATCGAAGTGTCCACTCATTGTTACCAGTTTTTCACTTAATATTGCGGTTATCAACACTGGTCTACAAACTATGGTTGTACCAGTGTGTAAATGAGAGGAGTACAGTTTATTTCTGCTGTTTACTGCTGCATTTGAGAAGTCTTTTTCTTCGTCTTCATCCAATAGAGCTAGACTCTTTTCCAGAGATCAAACTCCAGAAGTGTTTCCGGCATTGAAAAAAGCGCTGGCTCTTTTGAAGGGACTGATACTGGTGCAGACGAATACATAAAATTTTTACCAAAAAACAAAAGTTCCCCTTATTTTCTAACACACCTCCTATGTAAAATTACAAACGCTTCTGCTAAATTTGTTTTGGGGGTCATTATCGCCATAAGCCCTTCCCCCTTTTCGACGCACCCCTGTCGGTCTGCCACTGCGCGTTAAGCTGTACGAACTGGTCGTCAGCGATTGCTCTGTAGGTGGAAGATACTGAAAGTTAATTCTGTTTTTCTCTGTGCTGTAGTCCATCAATCCCTAGGTTGGTCTGATGCCGTTCTCCCAACCCTCTCACCCGCTAGTTAGCCATGTCATTTCACAATAACCGCTGTTATACGTTTACGTGTTGAAACATTACAGGTTCTATTGGAAGCCACTATAAACTTCGTAGTACCTAGCAAGATTACACCACCAATCGATGCGCTGATTTACTTATTCCGCACCTACCGATGTATGGCACAAAAGGAAAGTCTTATCGTTTCACATACCTGCCGCCAGTTTCCGGTAAGGCTGCAGCACCACACTGCTTCTTGCCACCGAGCGTGCTGCGTCTGTCTCGTGGTACATGACCTGCTGCGGTTTTCGAACTATGTACGAGAAATATTGTAGTCGAAAAGCGGGGCTACTATCATATTTAGTACAGAACACTTTATCTGTATGTCATATTTTTATTTAGCTGAAAGCCGCTCAACATACATGAACAATCACAAGACTTAAATTGGTGTCAGCAGTAGCGGGACATTAAGCGGAATCATCGACGACGAGCTAAAATGTGTACCGGTCCAGGATTCGAACCCAGGATCTCCTACTTACTTTTTTATCTCATTTTAATCGCTATTGATCATTGTATTTGTTCGGGGCGGGCGTCTTATGACACTTCATCGTCGGTCCATTAACTCAGATTTTTTATTACAGAGAGCAACTAACCCTCTGACCGAACACGCTGATGCACCGTGCCGGCGGAATTGTTAATCGTTTATATTATGAATCCAGAATGAAAATTTCTCCTATCCGCAGTCTGTCCATCTATATTCCTGTTCGCTGCTTAGAGATTTCCACCGGAGGTCGGACGTATATGTGCATTCGCACTGAAGAAACGGATCCATTGTCCAGCCAGGCTTATCAATTATTTGAAAGCGTGGTGTATGTTCCTACGAAAGAAGAGGAGATCCCGGTTTCATGTTCCGGTCCGGTACGCATTTTCGCTCGTCGCCGCTGATTCCGCGTAATGTACTGCTACAGCTGACAGCAGTGATCCAAGTTACATGTAGTGTTTCACAGCTGCGCGACCTGCGTGGCGTCTGAACTTTCGTAGAAACAGACACCACGCATTCAGATAATCACAAGATGCACTGTACTGGCATCATTGTATCACCAAAATAGTGTAGAATTTTCTTTGCCTGAGTTTACTTGCACCCCTATTGCAGACAAAACTGGTTACAGTTCGAGAATTCAGTTAACACTTTCGCTACTTGTGGAGGTCTGATTTCGAATACATAGCGTCTTACGTCCGGTACCTCTGGAGGCCCTAAGGCTGATATCGTCTTAACTCTGAAGTGAGTTTCATGCATCGTGATAAACCCTCGTCAGTGACCACTTTTACAGCACGATCCCCACTATTTATGACTAAATTGTATCTTTTGTCAATGTCTGAGTCACTGTCGTATCTTTTACGAGGGCAGTTCAATAAGTAATGCAACACATTTTTTTTCTGAAACAGGGTATAAAATAAAAAAAAATAAAATGGAATAAAATATTAATGATTAATTATTCTGTATGTATGATGATTGGTTGTAATTGGTATTTGCTTATCTGGAACGTGGACGTTTAATTATTCGGTATCAGACGCTTGACAATGGCTATTTGGAAAAGGCAATGTAACTCGTAGTTGACCGTGAAAGAAAACTGAAATAATCGGACTTCGTAATTAAATCGTTTCCAAAGACTGCTGCGGTAGGTACGGACTCATGATCTAATCTCAATATTACAATGATTTGCCAGCCATGCCAATACGTCGTACAGAGGTGATTGTCTACTAAACATAAAAAGTTACACAGTTAGTTAAATCAGATATATTCAATGAAATAGCCTACAGTTCATAATCCTACTTACTTTTATAAATATAAATTCATTACAGAATCGAGTGCCTAGTGTGGTTGCAACTCGCAGTATTCTTCTATAAAATGAAAATATGGCGGTGTGCCAGACAATAAAATAAAATACGTGCTTCTCGCACCACTTCTACCTGAGCTCTCTATTCTCTTAATCAAACATAAGAGTAACGTAATTATTCTTTTGTCTTTATCAGCGACACAGCGCTGCAGTTGTGTGCCATAGGCTTTATTTATTAGTCACTGATTATTTATTTAATTAATATTTCGCGTTTCTGCGGAAACTCACGCTCGGCATGCAAATGTGCCTTTATATTGCCCCCTGAATTGCGAGGCGAAAGAACACACCTGCAGGCGAGCAATTCACCTAAAGGCACAAGAAAATCTAAGTTATCTACAACTATTCACATGACTTACATTACACACATTATACACATTATATACAAAATTTGAATGACGCGGGTGCGTCGTAAAAGTTCTTATGTTGGCAGATAGAGTGCGCGCATGCGCAGAAGCGTCTGTGTGACTCCGGCAGTGCCGTTATATCATACAGTTAGATCACGCGGCACAGTAATGCAGTTCATATTGTTCGTGTGCGCGCGTATCTTAGTCGTTGCACAAAGAAAATATTCAACCAAGATTACATATGAAGACTACATTCTATAACAGGTAACTTAGTTTTAAATTTACAATATTTGTTATATCACAATACAACTCAGATTGTTGAATGTTCTTAGTTACATAGTATTGTTTTGAAATACTTCAAAGAAAAATGTCCGTATGTTTCAGGTGCGTCGACCTATTCACATCGTGTCGTTATTACAGTTCATATTCATCTGCTGCACAATAATTTTTTCACAGGTTAGTATCATCGTTGTATAACAACGTGATTAAAACATAAGCGTGTCCATTTCCATTTCCATTATAGTCGTTGTGATGCAGTTCGTTGTGACTAAAAAACATTGTTTATTACAGATCTGACGTGACCCGTTAGTAATTGGTCCACGTGCAGTTCGTTTTTTACATTCCGTGGAAGCTTGGTTGCAGAACCTCGGACGGTACATAGCTGGCGTGGATCCTTGGACAGTCCAGGTAAGAGTGTCCGTCACATTTCGAGAACATTTCATTCCCTGAAGTTCCAACCAAAATTCTTCCACCCGTCGTGTTGTTTTCTGGACAGGCACTTTGTGTCCGTTTAATCCAGTTAACATCTTGAAGTTAGGTACTGTAGTATTGTCACTAGACGATGCACGAATTATGCACTTCACATTTTCAGTTTTTTGCTGAATATAGCTCACCTAAATGTTCGTAGTTATTAATCAAAGAAATGGTTCATCGCGTTTACATAGGTACGATGCATAATGAATGTCATTAACAGTTTCTTTCACATAGGTTTCTGCGTAGTTGCAGAGTTAGTAATGTTCATTAATGTCCGTGAACAATGGTTCACTATGCAATGTCCTTTTGGCACTCGTTTTGTTCAAATTTCTTTTACATAGTAACAGTTACATTATACATCACTGAAAGAGAAGAAAAAAAAATATAAGTAATCATAGATACACACGTCACATATTTCTTAGCATAAATATAATACAGTTGCACATAAACATGTTTACATCATTATTACATAGCTATGGGTTATTACATTGTGTCACATTTGAATACATGAATTGCAGATAATTACGTCCTCTTTAAGGGTTTTGCTGGGATTTTATCGATGTTTATTTTGTGATGTCATCTGAAATTAAGATAGGTTAGACACAACATTCATTACATCAGTAGGCAAGACCAGGCATTTTCACTACTCAATAAATATTCAAAATAGTAAGAGAGAAAATGTTTGATTCCTCGCGTTTTGTGCGTGTGTGTATAGTGTCTGTGTGGCCTTGACTACTGATAGATGCTTTTCGTGTTGAGAGATGTGCGTCTAATCTATTTCTCAAAGTAAAAGTTCGCTTCACAGATGACGTCTGTCGGTTCGTCAGGTGTCACACCAAGTCAGTGATACCCACAGTCACAAATGTTCCGTAAAAAAATTAATATATCATTCACTGCTACGTAAACATAAATTTTATTTTAGTATTCCGTCTTCCAGGTGGTGGCGCGCGCTGAAAGAAGAGTTCTTCTGCCTTCAACTGCGTCACTGGAACCGCTGAAATGAAAATTTCTATACTACTTACTATCTGTGTTGTAGCAACAGAGTTTTTTTGGAGTTGCTTAGCAATGTTTTGATGGATGTGACTTTGACATTATTCCGCATGAAATGCTCTAAGATCTCGGTGTGCGTATAGCCCAATAATTTTGTTAGTTCTACGATGTTGTAACAAATACGCACCAGGATGCGGTATGTTAACAATTATATAAGGTCCTTCATATAGCAGACGCCACTTAGCGTTGCGTCGTTTGAGTGCTACAGATTTATGATGAGTACGAAGTAGTACAAGCATTCCTACCTCGAATTTTTGTTTTCTTTTTATTATGTTTCTGTGATGTTTGTTTCGTATCTGTGCGTGATGTGTCAGCGTAGTCAAAACTTCTTTTATTTTCTGTTCAGGTGTGATTTCCTTGTCTGACAACTTAGGTAATGGTTCTATCCACTGATCGTTCTGTTTGCAATTGAACATGATCTTGTTAGGTGTGTAATTTGTATCGTAAATATTTAAGTTATTGTGTACGTCTTCGAAAAGACTTAGGTAGGACACCCAATTAGTATGTTTTGATGAAATATAGGTCCTCATGAATCGGTTTAATTCTCGGAAAAGTCTCTCAGTCGCGTTACATTGTGGACTAAACTTTGAAATAGATATACTTCTAATGTTACTGTCCTTCAAGAAATTTCTCCATTTGTACCCAGAGTAGTATGCTGCATTATCTGACAGAATTGCTTTTGGTTTTCCCACGTGCGTCAGGTAATCACTTGAGAATCTTCGTATTATAGCACTTGCAGTGGCGGATTTTAAAGCATAAAGTTTTACATGTTTAGAAAATATATCGTAAAAAGCCAAGATATATTTGACGCCTCCAGAGCTTGCTGGATGCGGTCCACTGATGTCAGTACACAGAATTTCCAGGGGTTTACTGGGATCAGGACGTATGCCCTGTGAATTAATGATATGTCCTAAATATTTTATCTCACTGCAACCAAACTTTGATTTTCTAAGATTGGCTGTGACTCCAGCTTGTGCAAATTTTTCTAAAATTCTTTGAAGTGTGTCAAGGTGTTCATTCCAAGACTGTGTAGCTATCAGTATATCATCAACATAGTGTGTGACTGTCTCAACTAAATCATCGCCAAGCACGGTATCCAGGGCTGTAATGAATACCCCAGAATTGACATTCAGTCCGAAAGGTAGAACACAAAACTGATAGGTTCGCCCCCCGAACATAAATGCAGTATATTTCCGAGAATCAGGAGTGATACTCACCTGCCAAAATGAATTAGCGAGATCTATTGTGGAAAAATACTTTGCATCTAGAAATTTCTGTAATTGCTCTTCTAAATTTTCGGGTTTTGTGTGAACTGGTAAAATTATTTCATTAATTGCTCGTGCGTCTAACACTAACCTAATGCTTCCATTTGATTTTTTGACAACAAGTAGAGGACTACAGTAAGGTGAGGTGGATGGTTCAATGACCTTCCAGTCTAACATTTGTTTTAATTCTTGCCACACAGCAGGTCGTTGAGATAACGGTACGTTATATGTCTTGTGGTAGAAGATCTTGTGAGGCTTAACTTCAATCTTGTACGCATACGTGTTGATAACACCTATTCGTTTGGCAAAAACTTGTAAATATTTGGATAACACTTCCTGTAGTTTTATACGTTCATGTGCACTGAGAGCTGTAGCTTCATTTATCTTATGATCAAGCAATGTTTTCAAGTCCATTAGCTCTGTGTCAAATGAGTGTGTGTGCGTGTCTTGAATGTCATTGTCAAGTACTAACTGAACCTTGTACCCTGTACAGTGTTTGTCATGCTTAAGAGTTCTCCTGTCCAAATCAATAATAATTACACTGCCTCTATCATTTAAAATACATTTACCTTTGGAGAAGTCTATAATGCAGTCCTTTTCGCTCATAATATCTATTCCTAATATGCAATTTGTCACAAGGTTTTGTACAACCAGGAATGGCCATTGTACGGTTCCATTACCTATTTTAATGTTTACAAAAACTTGCTTCGTAACCCTACATGACTTATTACCTAGTGCAGTAGTTATTTTACAGTTTTGGGCAGGAAACTCAGGCACAGGTTCCAATTCACACATCTTTTTATAGAAATTAAAAGACAAAACGCTCACAGCTGCACCTGTATCTAGAATAATAGTAGTTGGAATCCCACCTACTACACCAGTGGTAGATGCTAAAACAATTTCATTTGTGTTTGAACGACATTGTGTACTGTCTTGTAAAAGTTCATCTGATATATTGTTATTGTGGTTGTATCTTATAAATAAAACAGGTAATTTTTGTTTAGAATTATTCGGCATATCATTATTCTGATGTTCAACTGTGGTGCCAAATAACTGATTAACATTGAAGTCGCCCCCCAAGAATTCCTCAGCCACGACCTGGGGCATAGAAGTGACTGTTTCTAGTTTGTTGGATTATCATTTGTACTAGGTACTGATACAGATTGAGGTTGTGTGTCAGGTGTCATTTCTATTATATTCACATTCGGATATTGCCTATTGTGATCTCCAAACTTTTGCGGTTGTTGTTGCTGTTGCGCATTATAACTTACCTGTCGGTCATAAGGTATGCTCCAATTTTGTCCTGGTGGCTGCTGTGGTAAGGCAGTGTTTGAATGAAAGTACTGATCGTTACGAGTCCAGCCTTGACGCTGTCTTGGCTCGTAGTTATTATTATTATTTCTGTTTCTGTTTGTGTTTTTGTTGTTGCCTATGTATCTGTTGTTACCGTTGTAGTTATTACCGCGGTGCCTTTTGTATGGATTGCCACATGAAGTGTTATTACTGTTGTAACTATTGTTTGTATTGGAATACGCGTGTTGATTTTGATTTCCGTATTGAGACGGCATGTGAGTTTGCTGTTTTGGTTGTACCGCGTATCCAACTGTGGGCGCGCCAGAATTGAGTTGGCAAGCCTGCATGTTTTGCATTCCACTAGTGTAAACATTGTGGCTGCTGTTTTGCCGCGCGAAGCGCTGATCTTCAAGTAACATGTCAACCGAATCTAAAGCTGTTAGAAAATAATCTGAATCGTCATCCGGGATATGTAGGAGTTTTTCTTTAATGTTGAAAGGCAATTTGGCCTTCAACGCACGGAGTATATCGCGTGTTGCGACTGGTTCGTCTAAAAAGTGTCCCATGTTCAAGTATTTTTCAAAATATCTGCGTAAGTTGCCATTTTTACTGTTAAAAGTTTCAGGTTCTAGAATTTGTCTTCTGAGTCGCTCCTGGACGGATTGCGACCAGAATTTGTTCAGAAAAGCACGCTCAAACTCACTGTACGTGGTACATACGTCAGCTTGACTGTATGCCCAGACAGCTGCATCGACTTGGATGTAACCGACAATATATGAAATCTTTTTCCGGTCACTCCAAGTGCGTGGAAATGCGTTACTAAAAGATTTAAGAAAAATCACAGGATGAATGGTTCGTTTTTCTGGGATAAAAATCTGAAATTGCCTGTGTTTCATTAAGCTTTCTTCTTCCTTCGCATTGTGATATGGATTTGTTCCACTGTAATTACTGCAATGTTCAGCTGGCGAGTAATTACAATAATGTTGCTGTGGTTTACCATGATAATAGCTTGTGTTTGTGTTTGTACATCGTGGTATGTGTTGTAGTCGTGGTGTGTTTTGTTCTTGTGTGTTTGTCGTGTGCGGTATGTGTGTGTCATACTCGAATGTATATTGGTTCCTGAACTGTACATTTTGACTGATATTTCCGTTACATTCAGACTGTGGTCGATCGGTGAATTGTGTCATTGGTCTAGTGACGGATTGTACTGCGTCACTGATCAGCTGTTTGTTATTAGTAATGTATTGCGCTACGGAGTCGTGCACAATTGTTGGTAAATTTTCACGTAGGCATCTATCAAAATGTTTGTCTTTGTTCACTACCCAATCATGAAATTCTTTATTAATGTTTTGAAAATGAGCTGTAGCATCAGATTGTAAGATGTCAGTCAGGTGTTGTTCAACATTGTCAAATTTATTCTGTACGTCAGTAATTCGTTTTTCAAGGTTGTCGTGTACTGAAGGATATGTTTGAATTTGTTCAGTAAGAACTTCACACGTGACATTAAGATTTTTTACTTGTGTCTGTAAAAGTGCTACGTCAGTTGTAGTCTTTTCTTGTGTCGTATTAAGCTGGGAAAATTTAGTACTGAGTTCAGTCATCTGTTTGGTCAGTGTGGCGTCTATAAGTTCCACACGTTTACATAAAGTGTCATTACTCGTCTTGAGTGCTATGAGGTCAGATTTAATTTCGTCATTTTGTGTCCGTAAGGTTGCCATGTTTTCGGCGTTCTGTTTCATTATCATTTGTAACATGTCGGCAATGTTTACCGTTTGCAACGTCTGTGCCCCCGCCGCGTCATTAGACGTGACGTCATGCATTAACATGGGCTCTGACTGAGACTTTGAAATTTTTGTGGTGGACGGCCTATTGTCAAAATTTCCGTCAACACTTGCGTCAATGTTTGATAAATCGTCACTACCGGTTGCTGTCGTAAAGTCATTTTCTAACATTTGTCTCTCGTCCGAGTCGGATTGTGTCTGAATAGTACGTCTTTGCTGTTCCATTTTTGCGTATTGATTTCTAGTCATTACCATGCCACACGTGATTTATGTTTCAAGAAAATATTTGACACTGATTTTAAAATGAAATGCAGTTGAGCATGAATCGCTCGTAGCAACAATGGCTGTCCCGTTAATTTAAAAATATAAACTGAATTTGAGATTATTGGTAATGGCTGCTGGCCATGTTACATCATATCGTACAGAAGTCGGCCATATTGTACACTCGTGTATTGGTATTGTTGGATACGTTATTGTTTAGGAAAAAGTGCTAAGAATGAAATTTGTTACTGAAAACTGTTATGCGCGAAAGAAACACTACAGAATTTACTGAAAAGCTAATACACTGAATTATACGTCTGGTCAAGCCTGCTAATGCAAAGATGCTGCGTCTTACCTTATTTTGCTGGAAGCTTCATTGCGTCTTCCGGCAAAACTTTAGAATTGGAAAATATCTTCAGATTTTCATTATCTCTCATACATTCACGTCCAGGTCCAGAAAGTTGATTTTTGACATGAAACAAAAAGAACAATGTAACAAATGACAAAATAACAAGTCCGACACGCAGTCGCCAATATAAAATAAATAAAAATAAAATTCTGGAATTAAATATTAATGATTAATTATTCTGTATGTATGATGATTGGTTGTAATTGGTATTTGCTTATCTGGAACGTGGACGTTTAATTATTCGGTATCAGACGCTTGACAATGGCTATTTGGAAAAGGCAATGTAACTCGTAGTTGACCGTGAAAGAAAACTGAAGTAATCGGACTTCGTAATTAAATCGTTTCCAAAGACTGCTGCGGTAGGTACGGACTCATGATCTAATCTCAATATTACAATGATTTGCCAGCCATGCCAATACGTCGTACAGAGGTGATTGTCTACTAAACATAAAAAGTTACACAGTTAGTTAAATCAGATATATTCAATGAAATAGCCTACAGTTCATAATCCTACTTACTTTTATAAATATAAATTCATTACAGAATCGAGTGCCTAGTGTGGTTGCAACTCGCAGTATTCTTCTATAACATGAAAATATGGCGGTGTGCCAGACAATAAAATAAAATACGTGCTTCTCGCACCACTTCTACCTGAGCTCTCTATTCTCTTAATCAAACATAAGAGTAACGTAATTATTCTTTTGTCTTTATCAGCGACACAGCGCTGCAGTTGTGTGCCATAGGCTTTATTTATTAGTCACTGATTATTTATTTAATTAATATTTCGCGTTTCCGCGGAAACTCACGCTCGGCATGCAAATGTGCCTTTATAAGGGGTTGTTTTATTCAGCATTGAAATACACCAGGTTATTCCCCAATCTTTTAGCTACACAACAGTATTTTTCAACGTAATCTCCATTCAATGCTACGGCCTTACGCCACCTTGAAATGAGGGCCTGTATGCCTGCACGGTACCATTCCAGTGGTCGATGTCGGAGCCAACGTCGTACTGCATCAATAACTTCTTCATCATCCGCGTAGTGCCTCCCACGGATTGCGTCCTTCATTGGGCCAAACATATGGAAATCCGACGGTGCGAGATCGGGGCTATAGGGTGCATGAGGAAGAACAGTCCACTGAAGTTTTGTGAGCTCCTCTCGGGTGCGAAGACTTGTTTGAGGTCTTGCGTTGTCATGAAGAAGGAGAAGTTCGTTCAGATTTTTGTGCCTACGAACACGCTGAAGTCGTTTCTTCAATTTCTGAAGAGTAGCACAATACACTTCAGAGTTGATCGTTTGACCATGGGGAAGGACATCGAACAGAATAACCCCTTCAGCGTCCCAGAAGACTGTAATCATGACTTTACCAGCTGAGGGTATGGCTTTAAACTTTTTCTTGGTAGGGGAGTGGGTGTGGCGCCACTCCATTGATTGCCGTTTTGTTTCAGGTTCGAAGTGATGAACCCATGTTTCATCGCCTGTAACAATCTTTGACAAGAAATTGTCACCCTCAGCCACATGACGAGCAAGAAATTCCGCACAGATGGTTCTCCTTTGCTCATTATGGTGTTCGGTTAGACAACGAGGGACCCAGCGGGAACAAACCTTTGAATATCCCAACTGGTGAACAATTGTGACAGCACTACCAACAGAGATGTCATGTTGAGCACTGAGTTGTTTGATGGTGATCCGTCGATCACCTCGAACGAGTGTGTTCGCACGCTCCGTCATTGCAGGAGTCACGGCTGTGCACGGCCGGCCCGCACGCGGGAGATCAGACAGTCTTGCTTGACCTTGCGGCGATGATGACACACGCTTTGCCCAATGACTCACCGTGCTTTTGTCCACTGCCAGATCACCGTAGACATTCTGCAAGCGCCTATGAATATCTGAGATGCCCTGGTTTTCCGCCAAAAGAAACTCGATCACTGCCCGTTGTTTGCAACGCACATCCGTTACAGACGCCATTTTAACAGCTCCGTACAGCGCTGCCACCTGTCGGAAGTCAATGAAACTTTACGAGACGAAGCGGGAATGTTTGAAAATATTCCACAAGAAATTTCCGTTTTTTTCAACCAAAATTGGCCGAGAAAAAAAATGTGTTGCATTACGTATTGAACTGCCCTCGTATAAGGCTGCTGAGACTCTCCCTGAGTTTTGAGTGTTTAAAATGTGAACTTTTTGAGAGCGATCATGCAGTTCACTACTCGGCGGCTGAGGCTACTGCGAACGTTACGATGAGGTCTTTTTTGCCAACGTTCGTTCTGTCACGGGACATCTGCTACCCCAGCCACTGCTACCTGCCGTTACACTGGCTTCGGTAGCTTGTCCCGTGCGCTGTTTTTAAATGACTCGCTTCCTAGAGCTGATGGCGACGTGATCCAGTACAGTAACTTACAATAAAAATTATCGAAAAGGGGCGAATCGTTTCTGCCGCAGTATTTATACTAATATTTTGTACTTCGACGTAACTGTCATAAAGGAGTGTGACTGAATGAAATTTAAAATGCTGGACATCACAAACAGTCGTCAATCCATTGTCACTAAAGCTTTATAGCCCTGTGTTAGCCCCGAATGGGAATGCATCGTCTTTGTAAGATTTCATTAGCAGGGCACTGTACTACTGCATGCTGTGTTCAAGGTTTGGGCTTGCTGCACTTTAAAAGATTACGGCGTGCGCGTCCCTCATTGCAAAATGATCGTTGCATCACTGCAGGACGTAATGCAAGAGTATATAACATATTTCATCCCGATGCAGTTTTCATCTACACTGCATTAAGGTGTGAAAAGACTGATCAACCAAAACTTATCATGACCTCTCGTGACGCGTTTCTGCTGCCTTTGCTTCGGTTTCTGGTTTTAGTGTAGTTTTCGTAATATTTGAAAAGAGTGTGGTTGCAGTTATTAAAGCAGTTTTCCTTGTTTGTGATTACATTTGAAAACGACGACTGAGTGCGTCGAAACTAGTAATGTAAGCGTTAAAAATTTTTGTTGTTTTAGTGGCTGTGGTTTAACGACCGTTTGTAGTGTCAAATAAATATTTCAAGGATACTAATATCTCGGCGTGTCGGTATGATTTTCCTTTCAGTAGCTCATCTCGTAATACACTACTGGCCATTAAAATTGCTACACCAAGACGAAATGCAGATGATAAACGGGTATTCATTGGATAAATATATTATACTAGAACTGACATGTGATTACATTTTCACGCAATTTGGGTGCATAGATCCTGAGAAATCGGTACCCAGAACAACTACCTCCGGCCGTAATAACGGCCTTCATACGCCTGGGCATTGTGTCAAACACAGCTTCGATGGCGTGAACAGGTACAGCTGCCCATGCAGCTTCAACACGATACCACGGTTCATCAAGAGTAGTGACTGCCGTATTGTGACGAGCCAGTTGCTCGGCCACCATTGACCAGACGTTTTCAATTGGTGAGAGATCTGGAGAATGTGCTGGCCAGGGCAGCAGTCAAACATTCGAACATTTTCTGTAACCAGAAAGGCCCGTACAGGACCTTCAACATGCGGTCGTGCATTATCCTGTTGAAATGTAGGGTTTCGCAGGGATCGAATGAAGGGTAGAGCCACCGGTCGTAACACATCTGAAATGTAACGTCCACTGTTCAAAGTGCCGTCAATGCGAACAAGAGGTGACCGAGACGTGTAACCAATAGCACTCCATACCATCACGCCGGGTGATACGCCAGTATGGCGATGACGAATACACGCTTCCAACGTGCGTCCACCGCGATGTCGCCAAACACAGATGCGACCATCATGTTGCTGTAAACAGAACCTGAATTCAGCCGATAAATGACGTTTTGCCATTCGTGCACCCGGGTTCGTCGTTGAGTACACCATCGTAGGCTCTCCTGTCTGTGATGCACCGTCAAGGGTAACCGCAGCCATGGTCTCCGAGGTGATAGTCCATGCTGCTGCAAACGTCGTCGAACTGTTCGTGCAGATGGTTGTTGTCTCGCAAACGTCCCCATCTGTTGACTCAGGGATCGAGACGTAGCTGCACGATCCGTTACAGCTATGCTGATAAGATGCCTGTCATCTCGACTGCTAGTGATACGAGGCCGTTGGGATCCAGCACGGCGTTCCGTATTACCCTCCTGAACCTACCGATTCCATATTGTGCCAACAGTGATTGGATCTCGACCAACGCCAGCAGCAATGTCGCGATACGGTAAACCGCAGTCTGGATAAGCTACAATCCGACCTTTATCAAAGTCGGAAACATGATGTTATGCATTTCTTCTCTTTACACGAGGATCACAACAACGTTTCACCAGGCAACGCCGGTCAACTGCTGTTAGTGTATGAGAAATCGGTTGGAAATTTTCCTCATGTCAGCACGTTGTAGGTATCGCCACCGGCGCCAACCTTGTGTGAATGCTCTGAAAACCTTATCATTTGCATATCACAGTATCTTCTTCCTGTCGGTTAAATTTCGCGTCTGTAGGACGTCATCTTCGTGGTGTAGCAATTTTAATGGCCAGTAGTGTATGGGCTGAATCATCTCTTCGACCCGGGATTTTCTTTCTTAGGTGTTATTTTTTTCCTTGAATCGTTGCAGGATGCTTTTTTTCTGAGAGTGAACAGTTTGAGAAAGTTTCTCACCCTGCCTCTTAAATCGTTTGTGCATGTACCATTCCTTGTCGTATTAATCGTAACTTGTGTACCTCAATTTATCGAGAAAGGTGCAAGTTTCTGCTACACCCACGAACACAATTACTTGTAAAACGTATCTCTCTGAATTCATGTCGAAATCGATAGGTCAGGTAAGTGTTTAGCCGCGTCTGTCTCACGATTAATTTCTAGTAAGGCAGCTCCTAACTCCACACGCAGCAGTTTACCTGATAGGTACAATTTCGTTTATTCACTGGTGTGGCTGTCGACTGGTAGTGTTACAGCAAATGCCTCTCGAAGCCGGTATATCGTCGAGAGCGCAGCGCTCGTTTCCGCTGCCGGGATGGAAGTTTTGTCGTCGTAGCTTTCGCCATGGTCACCGCCTGTCCAGAAAGAGCCAGAAACTTATCGCTCCTCGGCGTCGGCCACGTGCGCCCCTAACTAGCGCGATGTAGGCAGCCCGCTACTCACTCACGCACACGCCAGAAGTGCCTGCCAGTGCCACGTTTATCAGCTGTTACTTGCGGGGCTCTGTCAAAGCCAAGTGTCGTCGTGTTCGCTTCCGGCTTAAAGGGGGGACAGTGTTATAAAGCACGTACGCTCTGGTACTGTTACAACTGGAAAGCTGTCAGTCGCTACTCAAGTAAGTTACTGCAGAGTTCCCAGAAGAGAACAGAGATGTCATGCTATGTGCAACGCCCCAAGTTTCACTTTTTCGAGTACCATTCTGCAACTTGCCATTTTCCACAAGTACAATTCATTGCCAGGGGTCAAAGAACGAAAAGGGAAAGGAAAAAACAATTCTTGTTTGGTTTGCTTACCAGTCCTCGTAACAAATAATCGATTTGTGACAAACAGGTTTATGTTATGGGGAAACAAGTTTCAGACTGATGTGGTCGCAGCAGAAGGACAGAAGTTTTGCAACAGTGGTCGAATTTACAAAGGCCGCGAAGACACCTATACGAGCAGCTCCTGTCAAACTCTGATATCTACAAGCTTTTCAATACACGTATGATACTTTTGTGAGTTTGGTGTGGAAATACAGTTTGGGGCTTAATCTGTAGATATCAGATACACGACACAGACAACAAAACTTTAAGTCGACCACTTCCGGTTTACGTATGAAACCAGAATCTCTGCCGATCTTTCTAGAAATGATTCTTATCCAACAGTTTCCACTTTCCTACCTCTGATTCCGAAAGTACGAGTTATCAATATCGGAAATTTCCATTCTTCTCTGGGAAAGGCGCCGTACATACTTCTATGTAGACTGCGGGCTTCATCTAGACGCATCCATCATCCTGCAATTTTTTTTTAATTTACCTTAAATTAAGCAGTTAATGACTACCGCAGGCCCAGTGAATGTTGTGAGAACTGTCTTCACCGATAGAGTTGGTGCGATGGTGAAGAGCTGGACTCGGGTTAGGAGGAGACAGCTTCAACACCTTGTCTAGAAATCCGGATTTGTGTTTTCTGTGGTTTCCCTCAACTGCTTAAAGATAATGCCAGGTCGTTCCAATGGAAAACGCAGACGGCCGCTTACCTCCATTATGCTTGAGATCGTGTTCTTTCTCAAGTGAGAATCGACAGATGTTAAACGCTTATAATTATTCCTATTATTTTGAACAATTTGTCTGTGAGAGGAACTGTGAATTGAAATTGTTTCTTCTAGTGAAGTAGGGAAATTGCATTTGTTAAATACACGGTTCCCATTCTTTCGTAAGGTGAAGTTTATGATTCCTGCAGACTTGGACAAATTAAGAGACCAGTAAATTGGATGGTAAAACTTGGTAGTATTAGCTCTTCCACCAGAGCCCTCTGCCATCCTGTCAGTAATCACTCGCAGCCTGTTGTGATTACGGTGCTGAAACAATGAGGTTCGTCACGAACTTCGCGAAACCTACAAATTTTGTCGTAATTCCCATACCTGCCATGAAGATTGAATCAGTGTCTTCGACAGCTATCTTCCACGAAAAACCGAGGCCAAGCGTTTCTAGGCGTAGCTAAAAGTTATTTCTTTTGCGGAACGGCTATTTGCGCGTTTTCTCAAGGAGAACAGCGCTTGCCTCCTTAAAAGTCGCATAAGAAACACTGCAATCTGTAACGACAAGTACTCAACGTGTGTTCGTATGGATATTTTTGGCTTTATGCTCTGTTTCAAACCCTTCAATTTCTCTTGCGTTTTGTCATGCTGAATATACACAGTGATTCAGTTCCCCTATGCTACATGTAAACTGTTAGTCCTTTAGAAAAAATGAGCGGGAGCTTTTTGTACGAAATTTAATGTAACTAATTTTGAGCTTTAATACGCTTTCGTAGAAGCTGCAGTTTTCAAATTATTCAAGAAAAACCTACAAAAGTGACCTTCAAATGCGTTTTTGTCGAATAGCTCGAAAACTGTGGACTCCCTCAGAAACGTATCGCAGTACAAAATGTAACTACATTAAGTTTCCTACAAAAAGGCCCTGTTCATTTTCTCTGTAGTACTGATAATATACACATAGTGAGCGAGAGAATATGAAAATCTCTCTCTTTTGAACTTGTTTCAGGTTGCATAAAATTCATGGGTAGGGGCAACTGAGTCACCGTGTATCTTCTTCCTGGGAAACATTGTAGACACGAAATGTCTTTTGTACCGCTTGCGAGCCACAGTCCAATGTTATAGAACAACACTGCAGCCAAGTCACGTGTAATATTGAGAGCTGATAATCTCTTGCCGGTCTGGATGACGTTAGGTTCAAGTCAGTGTTCAACAGTAGCTTGCCGGCCGAAGTGGCCATGCGGTTAAAGGCGCTGCAGTCTGGAACCGCAAGACCGCTACGGTCGCAGGTTCGAATCCTGCCTCGGGCATGGATGTTTGTGATGTCCTTAGGTTAGTTAGGTTTAACTAGTTCTAAGTTCTAGCGGACTAATGACCTCAGCAGTTGAGTCCCATAGTGCTCAGAGCCATTTGAACCATTTCAACAGTAGCTTAACAAGTGAGGGTTTTCTTTTGTTGCTCCCCCTCCACAAGAGTAGACTAACAGTGAAGTATTACAGTAAAAGAAGAGAAGGTTTTCTGTCGTTCGGGATAGACTTTATGTGAAAATGTAAATAATATGTTAGTCTATTTACAAATTGTTCAAATGGCTCTGAGCACTATGGGACTTAACAGCTGTGGTCATCAGTCCCCTAGAACTTAGAACTACTTAAACCTAACTAACCTAAGGACATCACACACATCCATGCCCGAGGCAGGATTCGAACCTGCGACCGTAGCACTCGCGCGGTTCCGGACTGCGCGCCTAGAACCGCGAGACCACCGCGGCCGGCCGTCTATTTACATGTTAGATAGAGATATACAAACTTGTTAGATAGAGATATACAATGCTCTGCCCGATATAAGATGAAAATTAGTTCCTCGTTGTCACGTTTTAATTAAACCATAAGTCTTTCTTCTTAGATCACGGCGTCTGTACTGTAACAGAGTTTTTAGAACACGTGAAGTGCAAGACTTGAGACAAGAAACTGCAAAATATCTACTGCAAGAAGCGCAAAAAATATAACAATTATTATTATTTATTTATTTATTTATTTACTGCAATATTACTGTTTCTTTTTTTTATACTCCATGCTAGTGTTTGTGTTTTTGTGCGTGAGACTGTGTACACAATGAAGAATAATATTTATAATGGAATTATGTACCCCAAAATAAAGGACTTTTTTGGATCAATAAATAAATACCGGATTGCGATCTAATCGATCAGAGACATGGAATCACTCTTGCGACTCGTTGCTCCATGTTCCATAGCATGTCCAAAAAATCAAACACGCCCAATCCTGGGAGAGAGTGCTGTTATAATGTACGTAATAACGAATATTACTGAACATGTCTCTATTAAATTAAACGGAAGTCCCAGAAACTTTTAGAAAATGTGAAGATGAAAGAAAATTTTAGATATAGCCGGAAGTGAACCAGCTACATATTATTCTATAGCTCCATACGAAATTAACCAAAAATGAAAATTCCTTAATCACTAATGTGACGTTTCCCGTCATTTCATTACAATAAATCACACGTGTGTTTTAGGGATCTTCCGTGGAATGGTACCTTGAAACAACATGTAGTCATAAGGCGTAAGTTATAATATAAGCCGCTCGGGATAGCCGCGCGGTCAAAGGCGCCTTGCCACGATTCGCGCGATCTAGGCGCCTTGCCACGGTTCGCGGGGCTCTCCCCGTCCGAGGTTCGAGTCCTCCCTCAGGCAGGGGTGTGTGTGTTGTCCTTAGCGTAGGTTAGTTTAAGTAGTGTGTAAGCTTAGGGACCGATGACCTCAGCAGGTTGGTCCAACAGGAACATACCACAAATTTCAGCTTCAGCTGAAAACGACGAAATTCATCAGGCTTCCCCCAAGTTCTGCTTGTTACGTAGAACGGCAATTTGCACCTCATTGGCCACTTTCCTCTCCGAGAAGTGAAAATACGACTCGGCTTGTTCAGCCTTTCACGCTACGGAACGGTGCGGAAGTACAAATCCCATGCTGTGACGTCAAAAAACGCGGGCAGCTCCTCGCGCACGAGCGTTTTCTCGCCCAGTGTGAAGGTCGTTCCGCACGACAGTCTACATCTATATCTACATGGATACTCTACAAATCACATTTAAGTGCCTGGCAAACGGTTCATCGAACCACCTTCACAATTCTCTGTTATTCCAACCTCGTATAGCGCGCGGAAAGAACGAACACCTATATCTTTCTGTACGAGCTCTGACTTCCCTTAATTTATTATGATGATCGTTTCTATGTAAGTCAGTGTCAACAAAATGTTTTCGCATTCGGAGGAGAAAGTTGGTGATTGGAATTTAGTGAGAAGATTCCGCCGCAAGGAAAAACGCCGTTGTTTTAATGATGTCCACCCCAAATGCTGTATCTTTTCAGTGACACTCTCTCCCGTATTTCGCGATAATAAAAAACGGGCTGCCTTCTTTGTACTTTTTCGATGTACACCGGCAATCCTATCCGGTAAGGGTTCCACACCGCAGAGCAGTACACTAAAAGAGGACGGATAAGCGTAGTGTAGGCAATCTCCTTAGTAGATCTGTTATATTTTCTGCGTGTCCTGCCAGTAAAACGCAGTCTTTGGTTAGCCTTCCCTACAACATTTTCTATATGTTCCTTTCAATTTAAGTTGTACATAATTGTAATTATTGGGTATTTAGTTGAATTTACGGCCTTTAGATTGGACTAGTTGATCGTATAACCGAAGATTAACGAATTCCTTTTAGCACTCATGTGGATGACCCCACACTTTTCGTTACTTAGGGTCAACTGCCAATTTTCACACCATACCGATGTCTTTTCTAAACCGTTTCGTAATTTGTTTTGATCTTCTGATGACTTTATTAGTCGATAAACGACAGCGTCATCTGCAAACAACCGAAGACAGCCGGTCAAGTTGTCTCCCAAATCGTTCACATAGATAAGGAACAGCAAAGGGCCTATAAGACTACCTTGGGGAACGTCAGAAATCATTTCTGTTTTACTCGATGACTTTCTGTCAGTTGCTACGAACTGTGACCTCTCTGACAGAAAATCACGAATCCAGTCACATAGGCCGGCCTGTTGTGGCTGAGCGGTTCTCGGCGCTTCAGTCAGGAACCGCGCGACCGCTACGGTCGCAGGTTCGAATCCTGCCTCGGGCATGGATGTGTGTGATGTCCTTAGGTTAGTTAGGTTTAAGTAGTTTTCTAGGGGACTGATGACCTCAGAAGTTGAGTCCCATAGTGCTCAGAGCCATTTGAACCAGTCACATAACTGAGACGATGTTCCATAAGCACGCAGTTTTACTACAAGCTGCTTGTGTGGTAGAGTGTCAAAGGCCTTCCTGAAATCCTTAAAAACGGAATCAATTTTAAATCCCTGGTCAATAGCACTCAACACTTCATGCGAATAAAGAGCTGGTTGTGTTTCACAGGAAAGACGTTTTCTAAATCCATGTTGTCTGTGTGTAAATAGGCCGTTTTCTTCGAGGTAATTGATAATGTTGGAACGCAATATACAGGGTGATTCAAAAAGAATACCACAACTTTAGGAATTTAAAACTCTGCAACGACAAAAGGCAGAGCTAAGCACTATCTGTCGGCGAATTAAGGGAGCTATAAAGTTTCATTTAGTTGTACATTTGTTCGCTTGAGGCGCTGTTGACTAGGCGTCAGCGTCAGTTTATGCTAAGATGGCGACCGCTCAACAGAAAGCTTTTTGTGTTATTGAGTACGGCAGAAGTGAATCGACGACAGTTGTTCAGCGTGCATTTCGAACGAAGTATGGTGTTAAACCTCCTGATAGGTGGTGTATTAAACGTTGGTATAAACAGTTTACAGAGAATGGGTGTTTGTGCAAAGGGAAAAGTTCTGGACGGCCGAGAACGAGTGATGAAAATGTAGCACGCATCCAGCAAGCATTTGTTCGCAGCCCAGGAAAATCGACTCGCAGAGCTAGCAGAGAGCTGCAAATTCCGCAATCAACTGTATGGAGAGTCCTACGAAAAAGGTTAGTTATGAAACCTTATCGTCTGAAATTGGTTCAAGCACTGTCTGCAGCACTTCATCACTGGCCTCCAAGAAGCCCTGATCTTACCCCCCTGCGATTTTTTCTTATGGGGGTATGTTAAGGATATGGTGTTTCGGCCACCTCTCCCAGCCACCATTGATGATTTGAAACGAAAAATAACAGCAGCTATCCAAACTGTTACGCCTGATATGCTACAGAGAGTGTGGAACGAGTTGGAGTATCGGGTTGATATTGCTCGTGTGTCTGGAGGGGGCCATATTGAACATCTCTGAACTTGTTTTTGAGTGAAAAAAACCTTTTTAAATACTCTTTGTAATGATGTATAACAGAAGGTTATATTATGTTTCTTTCATTAAATACACATTTTTAAAGTTGTGGTATTCTTTTTTAATCACCCTGTATGTTGGAACCTGGTGCGCACAGTGAGTGCGGCTGCGGGCCCGCGGCCACGTGCTTGCTCGCGTTGCGCCAGCGCGGCCCAGGCCGGCCAGACCTCGATCGCGGACCTTCGGCAGTGAAAGCAGCGCCGGCTGCGGTGTTCCCGTTACCGGCCTTGGGCGCAACCGCGGCTCCCCGGCCGGAATGCGGGCCTCGGGCGACGCAAAGTGCAGCCGTGTCGTTCACCGCCTGGGGGCGCGCCGGCCGGAGAGTGGCCGCCGTGTTTTTACCAGTCAGCTAGCGTCGGAGTCATCTAGCGACGATAAAAGGAGATGGGTTTCATAACCCACACCAAAGCGGCAATTATAGTGTACCTAAGACATTGCACAAGACTTAAATACACTCCTAGAAATTGAAATAAGAACACCGTGAATTCATTGTCCCAGGAAGGGGAAACTTTATTGACACATTCCTGGGGTCAGATACATCACATGATCACACTGACAGAACCACAGGCACATAGACACAGGCAACAGAGCATGCACAATGTCGGCACTAGTACAGTGTATATCCACCTTTCGCAGCAATGCAGGCTGCTATTCTCCCATGGAGACGATCGTAGAGATGCTGGATGTAGTCCTGTGGAACGGCTTGCCATGCAATTTCCACCTGGCGCCTCAGTTGGACCAGCGTTCGTGCTGGACGTGCAGACCGCGTGAGACGACGCTTCATCCAGTCCCAAACATGCTCAATGGGGGACAGATCCGGAGATCTTGCTGGCCAGGGTAGTTGACTTACACCTTCTAGAGCACGTTGGGTGGCACGGGATACATGCGGACGTGCATTGTCCTGTTGGAACAGCAAGTTCCCTTGCCGGTCTAGGAATGGTAGAACGATGGGTTCGATGACGGTTTGGATGTACCGTGCACTATTCAGTGTCCCCTCGACGATCACCAGTGGTGTACGGCCAGTGTAGGAGATCGCTCCCCACACCATGATGCCGGGTGTTGGCCCTGTGTGCCTCGGTCGTATGCAGTCCTGATTGTGGCGCTCACCTGCACGGCGCCAAACACGCATACGACCATCATTGGCACCAAGGCAGAAGCGACTCTCATCGCTGAAGACGACACGTCTCCATTCGTCCCTCCATTCACGCCTGTCGCGACACCACTGGAGGCGGGCTGCACGATGTTGGGGCGTGAGCGGAAGACGGCCTAACGGTGTGCGGGACCGTAGCCCAGCTTCATGGAGACGGTTGCGAATGGTCCTCGCCGATACCCCAGGAGCAACAGTGTCCCTAATTTGCTGGGAAGTGGCGGTGCGGTCCCCTACGGCACTGCGTAGGATCCTACGGTCTTGGCGTGCATCCGTGCGTCGCTGCGGTCCGGTCCCAGGTCGACGGGCACGTGCACCTTCCGCCGACCACTGGCGACAACATCGATGTACTGTGGAGACCTCACGCCCCACGTGTTGAGCAATTCGGCGGTACGTCCACCCGGCCTCCCGCATGCCCACTATACGCCCTCGCTCAAAGTCCGTCAACTGCACATACGGTTCACGTCCACGCTGTCGCGGCATGCTACCGGTGTTAAAGACTGCGATGGAGCTCCGTATGCCACGGCAAACTGGCTGACACTGACGGCGGCGGTGCACAAATGCTGCGCAGCTAGCGCCATTCGACGGCCAACACCGCGGTTCCTGGTGTGTCCGCTGTGCCGTGCGTGTGATCATTGCTTGTACAGCCCTCTCGCAGTGTCCGGAGCAAGTATGGTGGGTCTGACACACCGGTGTCAATGTGTTCTTTTTTTCCATTTCCAGGAGTGTATTTTCAACATTTCGCAGCCCTGTCAGCAACTGTATAAATATTAATTTGAATTTTAATAACCAACAGCCTCAGTTGCACCGTTTACCTAGAATTTACCTAGGTTTCAGTCGGGGTAACACAATCTTCTTCAGAATAACAGTAACTACTGTCTTTCCATAGTGGACATCGTCAAGCTAAAACTACAAATCCATAAATTATCGTCGGACTCTAAAAACTTATCTGAAACTGCCTCGGCCCCACTTCGCGACCGCGATGCGGCAGCCACGAGTGCTGTACTGGAACTGACCGTAGCCTCATGAGGCCCGCCTAGGCGGACACAGTACCTTGCCCCTGCGCGTAAACTGTGTGATTGTTACTTGTTGGGACAAGACGCTAACTTAACTCCTGTCCTTGAATTTACTAGTAAAGCGAAATGAAAGGTATAGCTGAGAAAAAGGGCGTATGTGTTATCCTGTGCAGACCGTACTTAACATTTATGAAGTATTCATTGGTCATGATACGAGGAAGACGTCATGTGCTTACAAGGTATGGCCTGTCTAGGAAAATTTTGTGCTTAAGTACGAAGTTTAATCAACTAAAAAGAACTTAGGAGTGGGAAGGATAATATAAAGCCAACATTGTCATTATTATGACTAGGTCTAGAAACTTTTAAGACGTAACTGTTAAGCACTTGTTTAGCTATGATTACAAAGCATGAACACCCTATAGACTTAGCACACAAATGGTAATGATTGAACTTATGAACAAGTCTATATCCAATCTGTAACATCCGGCAATACTGGTCATATAAAATACACTCCTGGAAATTGAAATAAGAACACCGTGAATTCATTGTCCCAGGAAGGGGAAACTTTATTGACACATTCCTGGGGTCAGATACATCACATGATCACACTGACAGAACCACGGGCACATAGACACAGGCAACAGAGCATGCACAATGTCGGCACTAGTACAGTGTATATCCATCTTTCGCAGCAATGCAGGCTGCTATTCTCCCATGGAGACGATCGTAGAGATGCTGGATGTAGTCCTGTGGAACGGCTTGCCATGCCATTTCCACCTGGCGCCTCAGTTGGACCAGCTTTCGTGCTGGACGTGCAGACCGCGTGAGACGACGCTTCATCCAGTCCCAAACATGCTCAATGGGGGACAGATCCGGAGATCTTGCTGGCCAGGGTAGTTGACTTACACCTTCTAGAGCACGTTGGGTGGCACGGGATACATGCGGACGTGCATTGTCCTGTTGGAACAGCAAGTTCCCTTGCCGGTCTAGGAATGGTAGAACGATGGGTTCGATGACGGTTTGGAAGTACCGTGCACTATTCAGTGTCCCCTCGACGATCACCAGTGGTGTACGGCCAGTGTAGGAGATCGCTCCCCACACCATGATGCCGGGTGTTGGCCCTGTGTGCCTCGGTCGTATGCAGTCCTGATTGTGGCGCTCACCTGCACGGCGCCAAACACGCATACGACCATCATTGGCACCAAGGCAGAAGCGACTCTCATCGCTGAAGACGACACGTCTCCATTCGTCCCTCCATTCACGCCTGTCGCGACACCACTGGAGGCGGGCTGCACGATGTTGGGGCGTGAGCGGAAGACGGCCTAACGGTGTGCGGGACCGTAGCCCAGCTTCATGGAGACGGTTGCGAATGGTCCTCGCCGATACCCCAGGAGCAACAGTGTCCCTAATTTGCTGGGAAGTGGCGGTGCGGTCCCCTACGGCACTGCGTAGGATCCTACGGTCTTGGCGTGCATCCGTGCGTCGCTGCGGTCCGGTCCCAGGTCGACGGGCACGTGCACCTTCCGCCGACCACTGGCGACAACATCGATGTACTGTGGAGACCTCACGCCCCACGTGTTGAGCAATTCGGCGGTACGTCCACCCGGCCTCCCGCATGCCCACTATACGCCCTCGCTCAAAGTCCGTCAACTGCACATACGGTTCACGTCCACGCTGTCGCGGCATGCTACCGGTGTTAAAGACTGCGATGGAGCTCCGTATGCCACGGCAAACTGGCTGACACTGACGGCGGCGGTGCACAAATGCTGCGCAGCTAGCGCCATTCGACGGCCAACACCGCGGTTCCTGGTGTGTCCGCTGTGCCGTGCGTGTGATCATTGCTTGTACAGCCCTCTCGCAGTGTCCGGAGCAAGTATGGTGGGTCTGACACACCGGTGTCAATGTGTTCTTTTTTCTATTTCCAGGAGTGTATTATAACTTACGCCTTATGACTACATGTTGTTTCAAGGTACCATTCCACGGAAGATCCCTAAAACACACGTGTGATTTATTGTAATGAAATGACGGGAAACGTCACATTAGTGATTAAGGAATTTTCATTTTTGGTTGATTTCGTATGGAGTTATAGAATAATATGTAGCTGGTTCACTTCCGGCTATATCTAAAATTTTCTTTCATCTTCACATTTTCTAAAAGTTTCTGGGACTTCCGTTTAATTTAATAGAGACATGTTCAGTAATATTCGTTATTACGTACATTATAACAGCACTCTCTCTCAGGATTGAGCGTGTTTGATTTTTTTGGACATGCTATGGAACATGGAGCAACGAGTCGCAAGAGTGATTCCATGTCTCTGCTCGGTTAGATCGCAATCCGGTATTTATTTATTGCTCCAAAAAACGTCCTTTATTTTGGGGTACATAATTCCATTATAAATATTATTCTTCATTGTGTACACAGTCTCACGCACAAACACACAAACACTAGCATGGAGTATAAAAAAAGAAACAGTAATATTGCAGTAAATAAATAAATAATAATAATAATTGTTATATTTTTTGCGCTTCTTGCAGTAGATATTTTGCAGTTTCTTGTCTCAAGTCTTGCACTTCACGTGTTCTAAAAACTCTGTTACAGTACAGACGCCGTGATCTAAGAAGAAAGACTTATGGTTTAATTAAAACGTGACAACGAGGAACTAATTTTCATCTTATATCGGGCAGAGCATTGTATATCTCTATCTAACAAGTTTGTATATCTCTATCTAACATGTAAATAGACGGCCGGCCGCGGTGGTCTCGCGGTTCTAGGCGCGCAGTCCGGAACCGCGCGAGTGCTACGGTCGCAGGTTCGAGGAGGTGATTGGATTGGATTGTTTGAGGGAAGAGACGAAACAGTGAGGTCATCGGTCTCATCGGATTAGGGAAGGACAGGGAAGGAAGTCGGCCGTCCCAAGGAACAATCCCGGCATTTGCCTGGAGCGATTTAGGGAAATCACGGAAAACCTAAATCAGGATGGCCGGACAAGGGATTGAACCGTCGCCATGGAGGTGATCTCCACACATATTGTAAAAACGGTGTGTGGAACACTGCCATCATAATTCGGGCCTGGTGACCACTGCCACTGAACTTATGGAATGACAGCGGAATTATGTTTAAAACTAAAGTGTAACTTGGCGAACATCGCTCCAGACAACACATTTAAAATAATTGATCGACAGAGGTCAAAATGTACTTAAAGAACTACTCTAAATTATGGAAGGAGGACGGGAAAATGGTTAAATTATGATGTGATTTGGCGAGCAACGCTCCAAGGAGGCCTTCGCGAACGCGAAGTGGGGCCGAGGCAGTTTCAGATAAGTTTTTACAGTCTGACGATAATTTATGGATTTGTAGTTTTAGCTTGACGATGTCCACTATGGACAAACGGTAGTTACTTCTATTCTGAAGAAGGTTGGGTTATCCCGACTGAAACCTAGATAAATTCTAGGTAAACGGTGCAACTGAGGCTGTTGGTTATTAAAATTAAAATTAATAGTTGCAGAAGATGGCTGCGCGAGAACTACAACACATACAGCACACACAGAAATACACTGAAGCGCCAAAGAAACTGGTATTGGCACGCGTATTCAAATACAGAGATATGTAAACAGGCAGAATACGGCGCTGAGGTCGGCAACGCCTAAATAAGATAACAAGTGTCTGGCGCAGTTGCTAGATCGGTTACTGCTGCTGCAGTCGCAGGTTATCAAGATTCAAGTGAGTGTGAACGTGCTGTTATAGTCGGGGCACGAGCGATAGGGCACAGCATCTCCGAGGTACCGATGACGTGGGGATTTTCCCGTAGTAACATTTCACGAGTGTACCGTGAATATCAGGAATGCAGTAAAACATCAAATCTCCGACATCGCTGCGGCCGGAAAATGATCCTGCAAGAACTCGACCAACGACACTGAAGAGAAACGTTCAACGTGACAGAAGTGCAACCCTTCCGCAAATTGCTGCCGACTTCACTGCTAGGCTATCAACAAGAGTCTGCGAGCGAAATATTCAACGAAACATCATCGATATGGGCTTTCGGATCTGACATTGAATTGCTGATGACTGGAAACAAGTTGCCTGGTCGGACGAGCCTCGTTTCAAATTGTATCGAGCGGATGAACGTGTACGGGTATGGAGACAACCTCATGAATCCATGGACCCTGCATGTCAATAGGGGACTGTTCAAGCTGGTTAAGGCTCTGTAATCGTGTGGGGCGTGTCCAGCTGGAGTGAATGGAACCCCTGATACGTCTACATACGACTCACAGGTGACACGTACGTAAGTATCCTTTCCGATCACCTGTATCCATTGATGTCCATTGTGCATTCCGACGGACTCGAGCAATTCCAGCAGGGCAATGCGACATTCCACACGTCCATGATTGCTACAGAGTGGCTCCAGGAATACTCTTCAGAGTTCAAACACTTCCGCTGGCAGACTCCCCAGACATGAAGATTATTGAGCACATCTGCGATGCGTTGCAACGTGCTGTTCGGAAGAGAACTCCATCGCTTCGTACTCTTACGGATTTATGGACAACCCTGCGGGATTCATGGCGTCTGCTTCCTCCAGCATTATTTCAGATGTTAGTTGAGTCCATGCAGAGTAGTGTTACGCCACTTCCGCGTGTTCGCGAGGACCCTACACGACATTAGGCAGGCGTACCAGTTTCTTTCGCTCTTCAGTGTATAACACATACTAGTGGATAGAGCCTCTCTCAAATATTAGACTCGTAATATGAGCCGTGGCGTAGCTGCGGAGTGCACCACAGTGGGGCAAGCATGTCAGATTAAGGCACATAATGCAGTGCTCTACGTTTTCCTGAATTCCCTAAATATGAGTCAGTTGTGGCAGTTTACTCAAAATTCCATACCAAATATCAGACAGACGTTCCAACACACTAAGCAATCTGCAACCAGTACAGCAGAGTAGCTGCTTATGCTATCTGATCATTTGTATCTGGACACCCCTGCATTTCACGAGAGGTGGATCTGGCTGTCGTGTACGACTTGGTACACAACGGTAAGGAGAGGTGGGCTACACAGTGGTGCGGCAATTGTCGTCCTTTGGAAGCTGGACAAGAAGAGAAATGATTAGTAAACAAGTAACACAGTAAAGAGAAGATTTACTTCACTTGTAAGATTTCCCTAAACGTACGAAGACTCATTACAAATTACGCAACATGAAATAGAGTCGAGCTATCTGTGTCACAAGGAAGAAGCACAAACGAAAGTGTCGTAGCGTAAGGGCTCCGGGCACGAGTGGGGTGAGTCGCTGCCGCCGGCCATCCTACGTAGTGGCAGCAGAAGGCACCAGTAGTCCGGAGCCGCCCGAGGCGTGGCTAACAAGGGAACCTCCCCATCGCACCTCCCTCAGATTTTGTTATAAGTTGGCACAATGGACAGGCCTTGAAAAACTGAACACAGATCAATCGAGAAAACAGGAAGAACTTGTGTGGAACTACGAAAAAAATAAGCAAAATATACAAACTGAGTAGTCCATGCGCAAGATAGGTAACACAACAGGAAACTGTGAGTTCAGGAGCACCGTGGTCCCGTGGTTAGCGTGAGCAACTGCGGTACGAGAGGTCTTTGGTTCAAGTCTTCCCTTGAGTGAAAAGTTTTTCTTTCTTTATTTTCGCAAAGTTATGATCTGTCCGTTCGTTCAATGACGTCTCTGTTCACTGTAATAAGTTTAGTGTCTGTGTTTTGCGATCGCACCGCAAAACCGTGCGGTTAGTAGACGAAAGGACGTGCCTCTCCAATGGGAACCGAAAACATTTGATCGCAAGGTCAACCGATTCCTCCACGGGAAATCACGTCTGATATATTCTATACGACACTGGTGACGGCAGGTGTGTCACATGACAGGAATATGTTGTCGACCCACCTAACTTGTACACTTGGCGAATGGGTAAAAAGATTCTTCTACCTTGACCGATTTAGGTTTTCTTGTGGATGTGATAATCACTCCCAAAAAAGTGATGAAAACGTAAGAGTTTCTCACATAAACTTCAACAAATGAATGCAACAGTTTCACTGTCGCACAGTTTTCCCTGTGTTCTGTCAAAACATATGTTTTTAACATTTTCAAATTTTTTCCGTGCGTAGACCGTCAAATCCTGTATATGTCCAAGCAAATCTGAACATGTCCTGGAATTTTGGAGAGCGAAGTTGATTATGTGTGAGCGCCTGAACTTTGATAATTGCCTGAAAATAAAAAATTAAACTTTTCACTCGAGGGAAGACTTGAACCAAGGACCTTTCGTACCGTAGTTGCTCACGCTAAGCACGGTACCACGGCGCACCTGAGCTTACAATCTCCTGTTATGTTGCCTATGCCGCATGGACTACTCAGTTTGTATATTTTGCTTATTCTTTTCATAGTTCCACACAACTTCTTCCTGTTTTCTCGATCGATCTGTGTTCAGTTTTTCAAGGCCTATCCACTGTGCCAACATAACTAAATCTGATGGGGGTGCGATGGGGAGGTTCCCTTGTAAGCAGCTGTGCTCCATTGGTCCGCCGGATCCTACGCGACCGTTATTGGTGTTGGAAGGCAAACTGCAACTCCGTTACGACTGTGGTGTGTCATTAGTGTGGTATCGGTACGTGAAACCACACCGGCAGGGTAAAACAACGAGGAGATGATTGTCAGTAGAGAAGCAGTACAAGGAGAATGGAACCGTCGGGAGAGGTCGGTCACTTTAGATGTGGGTTAGTCACTGGATGTTACCTGAGTAACAAATACATCAGGAACTTGCCAACCCTTTTACAGCAGCTCAAATCGACTGTTGGTGATGTCACTGTGAAGTGGAAACGAAAGGAACGACAACGGTTAAAGCAAAACCAGGCAGACCTCGTGTGCCGGTGGACGGGGACTGTTGAGCATTGCGGAGGGCGTTTGTAAAAGACAGCAGGAAGTCAGTAGGAGCAGCCACTCGTGGCTTCCAGAGTGGTACCAGCAGTCCAGCTAGCACAGTAGTTAAAAAGAATGCGGCACAGTGATCTGGCGGCTCGTCATAAGCCACATGTTTCTGTGGTCACTGCTAGGTGCTCCAGGTACTGTTGGACAGTGGACGATAGGAAACGAGTCAACTGAAGTGGCGAGTCACGTTACACCTCGTGTCAGTCAGATGGAAGGATTTGAATGCACGGAGAAAATTATCTGCCGTAAGTGCCAACAGTGAAGTGCAGAGGAGCTGGTCTTTATGATATGGTGCTGTTTTTTATGGTTGAGGGCGGGGGTCCTGTTGTTGCGCTTAATAAAACGCTGTACGCGGAGGGATAACACGTTTTACAGCATTCTGTTCTGCGCATAGCAGAGGAACAGTTCAGAGACGATGTTCTGATTTTCGTTCTGATTTTTGCAATGACTTCTTGCGGCTAGTGAAGGAAGACGGTTTTTCGCAGAAGCTTGTCTTCAGTAAGGAAACCATATTCGTGTATCTCGAAAGGTGAACCGTCATAACTGCACGTGTTTGAGGCACAGAACTTCCAGACCAGATTGTGGAACACATTCAAAATGGTTCAAATGGCTCTGAGCACTATGGGACTTAACATCTGAGGTCATCAGTCCCTAGAACTTAACTAACCGAAGGATATCACGCACATCCATGCCCGAGGCAGGATTCGCGGTTCCGGACTGAAGCGCCTAGAACCTCTCGGCCACCGCGGCCGGCGGAACACATTCGTAATCCATCTACGACTTTTGTGCCCTGTCTTCTTCAAAGGTCTATGCACAGTGTTTCTTTGCGGAGAAAATTATGACTGGTTTCGTGTACTCGGGCATGTTGCAGCAGTGGTTTTCTGATTACAATAAGACAGTGGAGAGTTTATTTTGCGAGAAGATGGTGTGCTACTGTATGTTATTTCAGACGTTCGTGATTACTTCAGTGCCGGAGTACCTCAGCGTTGGACTGGACGCGATTTCCACCAGCTCTGTCCTCTTCTTCGGAGGCCCCCATGATCGCCTGACTTAACACCGTCTGATTTCTTCTTATGGCGTTATGTCAAAGATAGTGTGTTCCTGTCTCCACTGCCACTGAATTTGGAACAGCTACGAGGAAGAATAATCAAAGCTCTCGCCGATGTCAACCATGACGTATTACGACATGTGAGGCAAGAATCTATCGCAGTGAAGTTTGCCACGACACAGACGACGTCCATACTGAACGCCTGTAAAGCGATGTAGAAACTTGGAAATATGCTCTATCCAACTATTTTCTGTATATCTTGTAGTTTTAGTTTTCATGCAATCGTCTTCTGCAACTCTGGGGGCAGTTATGAATAACACTTTACATTAGAAGTCCTGGTTTGGTGTCAGTTGCCGACTATATTATTTGATAACAGATTAAAGTAGACGCTATCCGTGTATTGAAATATATTGAGGTGAGGTAGTAAATGAAACAGTCTCCCGCAAAGGAATGTATACCAGTTACTGAAAGACGTTTCAGAAACTCGATGTTCTGAGAATAAGGAGAACCGGACAGAAGCAAAATAATTTCATGTTTTCATTTCACAGAGACTGAATCAGTTTCTCTTTTTCTTGCTTTTATGTTGGTGGATGAAGTTAATAGACACCAAGCTTTTCAAAATCTTCTCCACCCTTTGCAGAAGGTACTGTCAATGTAACGTTGCTCTCAAAACTTTTTGTTGCGCGTATGAAATCTGGAAAAATGATGTGGTGCAATCAATGGGAATATATGTGTGCCACGTCACAGGATAAAAAATTTACTCGTACTTGGTTGAGAAAATAATTAATTGCAGGTTTCCTCAAGGCAGTATTATGATTTACGTCGTCACTGTGTGCAGCTTCATTTACTAGAAACACTAGCATCATGATGTCATTTTTACTCTTAATTTTACGTCCAAATATGGGAGCTCTAGGAATGACTGCGGATTATGCTCATAACTACATAAATCATGCTAGCTATAATCAGTAAATAAACTTCAGTCAAAATTTAGCCTTCCAAATCTGTTGCAAACATCTCCTACATCAACTGTTGCCCCTGCCGACATTTGAAGCACAGGCATTTATTGATGCTAACTGACGTTAAATGAAATGACTAAAACCACGCGATAGTGCTGCATAACGTACGATATTTCCTGTAAGAATCATATACCACAAACCGGCATTTAGAGCATTAAAACAATCCACAGCAGTAACGCTCGCATATATATTTTATGTGACATCAACTTTGCATCCGCGGGAAAGGTTGAGACACAATAGTTTCATATTATTCCTGGCTGTCCCATGGGGCCGCCCTCTCGCTAGAGAAGGTTTAGTTACCCAGCCTGAAAGCGTTTGTAGTCGTAGCCTACAGTGCTAGTTCATGGGCTAGCGACATTCCCATGACGGCACATGTTTTCCATCACCTGTTGGAAATAAACTTGCAGAAAATCCTGGCGGACAGCAGCACTTCCCATAGCAGGAGGAGGGGATGACCAGTAACAATGCTTGCTTTCTGTTCCTCAGGCCGAGTGGCTGAAATGAAATGAAATGTTGAAATATTTAAAGCTTTTCAGAAGCTGTCGGTCGGGATGGAGGAGTTGCCGAGCCCTCGTGTGTACAGGAGGCAAGTCGTCAGACCTCCAAGACACAACTGTTGCCTGAAATTGTTTGAAGTTTCTGAATTCGGAAGTTAATGAACCTTCGTGACGCACAGAGTTACTTTACAACGAGCAACACGTCCCAGATTCACACGAGCACCACTAAGTATCTACGGCTGGGCGACCTGTCCAGCGTAGGGGTCATAGTGAAACAGTCTTCCTGTTAGTGAAAACCGGATCAAAATCACTACGGCAGTTCCTGAGATTACACTTCATATATAGCCGTACAAATGTGGCGGGAGAAAGTAATTTATGTATAAAAGGCAATGTCCTGAATGAATTGCTCACTCAGTGGCTCATCACCGGCCAGCCCAAACCACTAAGGACTTGAATTTTGAAGAGGGTGCGGATTTTATGCTACAGGCAACGTTTAAGAAGGGATTGTTCGAAATTCCACTTTCAAGAGGGTGACATATTGAATGAAAGACTTTTTGAAAATATGTCGCTATTAAAGCAATTTTGAATTTAGAGCTGTCGAAATTACTATTTGGCTTCTCGGTCAGAAAAAAAAAAACGTCTTCCAGCATTTTTGGCAGTTCAGCCACTAAGGAGCAATAGTGGGTGAAAGTATTTTTGAAAATGACTCACTATTAAAGAAATACTGAAGCATTTTTTATAAGTATCTATCAAGATATCTAGCAAAAATGGTATTTGACTCCTCGGTTGGAAAAAAAATACATGTTTGAGAAATAAAAAATACGTTTCCCACCGTTTTTGTAAATACAATTCCTAAGAGGGTGAAATAGGGAAAGAAAATTTTTAAGAAAATATTTCGTTATATTAAAAAAATCAACGCTAGAACTATGAAAACTGGTATTCGCTTCTCGGTTAGATATGAAGAAATATGTTTTAGGGGATGAAGAATTCTGTGGAAATATCACCACAAGAACGCAAAAGGTATGGTTAAGAAAAACTTTGGACTTCAACTATCAGAATAGCTTTTCGGGCAGAAGTACACGTGGAAATGTCCATGCTTTTTTAAGCTTAACTAGCGTGAAAAGTTTAGAAAGTATTGAAATTTGTGATCAATGTAAAAATTCGATTAAAAAAGAAAAAAAAATCTGTGCATACCGTACAGTAAAAGCAAGAGAAGCAACGGGCGCTAAGCTAGTAATATGTATAGATACAGAATGCGTACAATTACGAGTGTTATTCGGAAAGTAAGGAACGATAGGTCGCGAAATGGAAACCACGGTGACAATCCGATGAAGTTTTGCACAGGTGTGTTGGTCAGTGTCTCCAATATGTCGGTCAATCGCGTTCCTTTTAATTCTGAGCACACAGGGAGCACATAAAGACACCTGGAACAATAGTGTCTGCCGCCAAGTACGAGGGCCTGGTGAGAAGTTTCGCCTGAAGCAATGCAGCCAACATTATATAACTGTCGTGCGTCTTCTTCTTCAAGGCAATTCTCAGCCTCATTCTGCAGGGGCAATGCAGATGCTCCTTCATCGTTTTCAATTGGAAACGTTTGATTAACCACAATACAGCCCCCAATTCTCTCCCTCTGAGTTTCATCTCTGCTTACATGAACCGTTGGCTATGAAGACAACATTTTGGCACAGACAACGAGCTGTAGGCCAGTGTAAAGAATTGGCGGAAAGCACTAGCGGCTGCCAAAGAGGGCACTGGAAAGTTGGTACAACGCCACGACAAACGTCGAAGTCGGATCGGCGACTATGGAGATAAGTAACTGGAAGTTGTAGCTAACTGTTACAAATAAAACAGTTGTGATTTTCACTGCGGTTTTAAATTCGCAACGTATCGTTCCTTACTTTCCGAATAGCCCTCGTATTCATAACTGCTTTCGCGTACATGGGTGTGTAATTCTGGTTAATCATTCTCCATTTTTCTATGCGAATTATAACTGAAGCCAATAAATCGTATTTGTTTCAATGGAAATGTTAAGTGTGTGTGTGTGTTTTTTTTTTGTTTTTTTTTGTTTTTTTTTTTTTTTTTGTGAGTTATGGTAGTAGGATCCACAAGTCCCAGCCAATCCATTCCAGAAATTTCATAAGAGTCACACTTGGCAAAGATCGGTGTTAGCGATGTGCTGGCGCCAGAGAAACATTGTAGCAAACCATCGCTTTGGCAGGTGTGAACCTGTGGCTAACACGGATTACCGGTCACTGAGGTGTACTGCACAAACAGGTCTCCAGTCATCCTTCTCAAAAAGGATGCGTGGCGTCGCTTAGAAGCGAACAGAAAATTCCATAACTGGTCTGTGGAGCAATGGAAGGGGATTTTATACTCGCGTGGGTTGATGTCGTCTTTGCAGGTGCCTCAAAAGCCTGTGGTAGGAGGGTTGTGGCTTCAATGAAATTCGGTGGGGGCGATCCGGTGGGCTGTTGCTGTTCCTCCAGATCTGGGCTTGGCATCTGATTTCTGTCGGAGGTAAAAAGAGAGGAGCTGAAACTGCTACCGTATTTGGCGATATAGGACCCGTGACTGTATTAGTACAATGAAAAACGCGCATAACAAAAATAAATATTTGTTTTATACTGCTATCCACACTGTAGAAATTTAAAGTAGATTAGGTGTCTAACAGAACACTGGGTGTCCATAAATGATATATAGAACTTACTGCATGTACGGAATGAAAACAATGATGTAGAACACAGATATTTCATTGCTAAAACGTATAGAACAGGTGACAGTTTTGCACAGCACTATCAGACTTTGTCCATCTGTGAATCTGGGGTAGACTGTAAGATACCTAGATGATAGCCTACAGCCATACCTGCAAGTTGCAGCATATCCCGTGACACCACTAAAATAATGGTGTACACGCGCTGCTACAGATTGGGAAGAGATGTCAGATTTTCCCAGTAGACGATCCTCTCCCGCACTAAAGTACTAGGCGTGTGACTGTTACGGTGCCCATTTCTTCCTTGGCCTTCCCAGATTTACTTGGCTTACAGATTATAATTTCTGACTTTGTAAAGTAGTTGTTCCCCGTATGCTTCCAAATTTTGCGGCCTTCTTGTCTATATCTTTGTCATACTTGTATGTGATATCACCTCCCAGATAATTAAAATTACTGACCCATTATACTGCTATACTGTTCACCAGTATTATTGTTCTTATGGGGGTTTGTAGGAGTCTCTTCCCGTAAAAGACATTGTTTTAGTTTCCTTTGTAGGTAGAGTCTTACTGTGATCTTTGGCTATTTTACTTAGAAGGTAAATTCTTTTTGCAAATCACTCACCTTCTGTATTCAAATTGTGACGTCCTTTGCATATAAAACATAAAGAGTGGTAAACAACATCGTTCATAAATACCCACGGAAAAAATCTGCTGGTATAATACCTGGAAAAGGGGGGTGACCATCGTTCATCTGACATAACGCTGTGGAAACTCATCATCTAGAAAACTTTGAACATCAGCATCCCAGTAGGGTTCTACACACTACAGCTGAATGTGTGTCAGGGACCTCTTGAATACATGCAAGAGCAGATTACTATAATATGTTCTGGTATGTTATTGCTGTAACCACAGGATCCGCAAAAACGAGAGGTGACATCACTATGTCACCAAACCAAACCAAACACAAATTCTGGGCTTTTCTTAGTATTAAGAGTCACCGCGATGTAAAATTGTCTAAAAGATAATGTTTTCGCAATTTACTTGTTTCATTTCCTTTTGGATACACTATGGGTATTGTAATTTCGGCTTTGTAGGTATTTTCAAGTGATTCTGCAGTTAATGTACACATTTCAGTATGTCGTTACATGTACTGCTCATGGGTAACATGCCTCTATTGTCCTTTCTACGTTAGTTACGTTGCATTCCGTCATAAATGTCGGGAAAATGATTTCATTGTTTGACCATACAGAGAGCGTCATGTTAATGCAACTTATATGGCATGACAGGGTATCATGTGAAAGTATCGCGTACATTTACAGAAATCTACACAAGTACCAAAGATAATTCTACAATGACATCGAAAGTAAAGTGCATCTTTGGCGTTTAGTCATCAAAAGCGTTATTGGCAACAGGATATTTGTGTATGAACATTACTAATCGCCATAGGTTTACGAAACTAGATCTTTATTATTTTGTTATATGGTAGCGATAGTAAATGTAATCTATATTAATAAGGCAAACATGTTAAGCTGTGTGTCATATGCCAATCGCTTATAAGCCTGTTCTACTACAGAATATTTGGTTTAACATAATCCTACTACAAGGCAAAAAGTACTGAAAATTAACAGCGGCCAGCATTATACCATATTATTCTCTAGAGGGATAACTGGGGAGGATGGGAAGGAGCAGGGAAGAAATCGATAATGAAGAAAGAGGCTAAAATAATTCATATACTAAGATTGGCCAGAAGTCATCTAGAAACCTTCTATTCCGCAGTTCAATCTGGTCATTTAGCAGCAAATCCAGAACGCTATGAAAGCAGTTATGTGGGATGTATAAAAAGCACGTGACAGAAACTTTACGAACTTATTCTTCACATGAAAACAAAACAAAACGTTTGTTCGAACATGGGTGCGAAAATCCCTCGTTAGTGTGGTGAAAGGAATTCCCTTCAGTGACTCCTGCTCCTGTAATTTACCTCAAATGTACATTTTTAGTCACTTTTTTGTTTACGGTTGGTCATGACATTTGTTTTGTTATGGCTGATTGTCGTTTGTTCTGTTTAAGACTAACTTCCATCGCAACACATCAGAAAGATGTATTTAACGTCTGAAGTGACGGATGTTCACAACACATACAGATGGAAATGCAGACGCAGCACGTGAACTCCTTGCTGAGCGTTACAATGAGAGACAGTTACTTTGTACAAGGACGTTTGTACGATTCCAGCAGCGCTTGCGACAGGCTCATTTGGGAAGAGTTGGAGATGGCCGGAGACCACGCGATATACGAACGCCTGAGCTTGAAAAACGGGTTCTTCGCATTGTGGATGAAACTCCATCATCTAGTACAAGGAGAACTGCGAGAAGGGAAAGCTTTAATCGCATGCCGATCTGGAGCGTTGTGAGTTAAAATCTTCTGTAACCTATCATCTTCAGCAGGTGCAAGGATTAGATAAGGCAGACTTTCAGCCAAGAGTAACTTTGTGTCAATATACGTGGGGGTAGTGTGCAGATCTCGGCATGTACCTCATTCACTGATGCAGCTAGCTTTTCACGTGATGGGATCTTCAATTATCATAGTAATCACATATGGGCTTACGAAAACCCTCATCAAGTGTGGCAAGGCAGACATCAACGCAGGTTCAGCCTCATGATCTTCTCATTGGCCCCTATTTCTTTCTGCAATTTCTTACTGGACAAACGTATGTACAGTTTCCCAGTCATGTGTTGCTTCATCTACTTGATGACATAGCTCTGGATGCAATGCAATGAAGGTGGTATATGTATGATGGCACTGCACTGCACTTTACATGGATGCTTCTCCAGTAGCTTGACAGTTTCCGAACAATGAGATTGGTCGAGGGTGATCCATTGCATGGCCTGTGCGATCGCCAGATTTGAATCCAATGTACACTCCTGGAAATGCAAAAAAGAACACATTGACACCGGTGTGTCAGACCCACCATACTTGCTCCGGACACTGCGAGAGGGCTGTACAAGCAATGATCACACGCACGGCACAGCGGACACACCAGGAACCGCGGTGTTGGCCGTCGAATGGCGCTAGCTGCGCAGCATTTGTGCACCGCCGCCGTCAGTGTCAGCCAGTTTGCCGTGGCATACGGAGCTCCATCGCAGTCTTTAACACTGGTAGCATGCCGCGACAGCGTGGACGTGAACCGTATGTGCAGTTGACGGACTTTGAGCGAGGGCGTATAGTGGGCATGCGGGAGGCCGGGTGGACGTACCGCCGAATTGCTCAACACGTGGGGCGTGAGGTCTCCACAGTACATCGATGTTGTCGCCAGTGGTCGGCGGAAGGTGCACGTGCCCGTCGACCTGGGACCGGACCGCAGCGACGCACGGATGCACGCCAAGACCGTAGGATCCTACGCAGTGCCGTAGGGGACCGCACCGCCACTTCCCAGCAAATTAGGGACACTGTTGCTCCTGGGGTATCGGCGAGGACCATTCGCAACCGTGAATGGAGGGACGAATGGAGACGTGTCGTCTTCAGCGATGAGAGTCGCTTCTGCCTTGGTGCCAATGATGGTCGTATGCGTGTTTGGCGCCGTGCAGGTGAGCGCCACAATCAGGACTGCATACGACCGAGGCACACAGGGCCAACACCCGGCATCATGGTGTGGGGAGCGATCTCCTACACTGGCCGTACACCACTGGTGATCGTCGAGGGGACACTGAATAGTGCACGGTACATCCAAACCGTCATCGAACCCATCGTTCTACCATTCCTAGACCGGCAAGGGAACTTGCTGTTCCAACAGGACAATGCACGTCCGCATGTATCCCGTGCCACCCAACGTGCTCTAGAAGGTGTAAGTCAACTACCCTGGCCAGCAAGATCTCCGGATCTGTCCCCCATTGAGCATGTTTGGGACTGGATGAAGCGTCGTCTCACGCGATCTGCACGTCCGGCACGAACGCGGGTCCAACTGAGGCGCCAGGTGGAAATGGCATGGCAAGCCGTTCCACAGGACTACATCCAGCATCTCTACGATCGTCTCCATGGGAGAATAGCAGCCTGCATTGCTGCGAAAGGTGGATATACACTGTACTAGTGCCGATATTGTGCATGCTCTGTTGCCTGTGTCTATGTGCCTGTGGTTCTGTCAGTGTGATCATGTGATGTATCTGACCCCAGGAATGTGTCAATAAAGTTTCCCCTTCCTGGGACAATGAATTCACGGTGTTCTTATTTCAATTTCCAGGAGTCTATTTTTTCCCCTTTGGGGAATTTTAAAATACTTGGTGTATTCATCTCCCATACCCAGTGTCAATGTTCTGAGGGAGCGTATCCAAATTGGCTTTGACCAAATACGGAACACTCCAGGAGTTTTCCACATTCTACGGAAAACTGTGGGTCGCAGGCTCAGTGGAAGCATGGAAGCAGTGCTTGCTTTGAGGAGTTTTTTGTAAATGTAAATGTGTTTGGTAAGTGCATCACTTTCCTAAAGAAGAATTTCCGCACGCCTGTATGCTACAAGGAATTCATTAAATTTCGGTTGCACGATAAACCAGTAAAATGTAAAGGCCGTACATTCAACTAAATACCTAGGAATTACAATTACTAACAAGTTAAACTGGAAAGAAGACATAGAAAATGTTGTGGGGAGGCGAGCCGAAAATTGCGTTTTATTGCAAGAACATTTAGAAGATGTAACGGATCTACTAAAGAGACTGCCTGCACTACGCTCGTCCGTTCCCTTTGGAGTTCTTCCGCGGTATGGGATTCTTACCAGGTAGGGATAATGGAGTACACCCAGAAAGTTCAAAGAAGAGCAGCACATTCTGCGTTATCGAGAGATAGGCGGGGGAGTGCCACGGGCATGATACAGGATTTTTTATGGACATCATTAAAACAAAAGCGTTTCTCGTTGCGGTGGAATCTTCCCACGAAATTTCAATCACCAAATGACTCCTACGAATGTGAAAATATGTTGTTGACGCCGAAACTACACAGGGAGAAACGATCATCATCATAAAATAAGAGAAATCAGAGATAGCACTGAAAGATGGAGGTATTAGTTTTTTCCGCACGCTGTTCGAGATTCGAATAATAGAGAATTATTGTGAAGGTGGTTCGATGAACCCCCTGTCAGGCACGTCGGACATTTGCAGACTATCCAAGTAGATGTAGCCGTAGATGTTGATAGTGATTTTTTGTAATGTTTGTCTCTGGAATAAATCCTACAGTTTCTGACGGTTGTTTTTACACACTCTCTATGCTTAGATTTATTTTAATGTATGCACCTGGTTGCTCTAAGGAACTAAATGCAAGATGTTCACAAGTGAGTTTATTTGTGTATAGCCGGCCGCTGTGGCCGACCGATTCTAGGCGCTTCAGTCCGGATCCACGCTGCTGCTGCGGTCGCAGGTTAGAATCCTGCCTCGAGCACGGATGAGTGTGATGTCCTTAGGTTAGTTAGGTTTAAGTACTTCTAAGTTCTAGGCGACTGAGGACCTCAGCTGTTAAGTCCCATAGTGCTCAGAGCCATTTGAACATTTTATTTGTCTATCCTGGGGTCGGGAATCAGTGCAGCGGTACTTAATCTTCACAGATACCAGCTACCTTTCCTCCAACGGAGCTTAAGTAAACTACTGGCCATTAAAACTGCTACACCAAGAAGAAATGCGGATGATAAACGGGTATTCATTGGACAAATATGTTATACTAGAAGTGACATGTGATTACATTTTCACGCAATTTGGGTGCAGAGATCCTGAGAAATCAGTGCCCAGAACAACCACCTCTGGCCGTAATCACAGCCTTGATACGCCTGGGCATTGAGTCCAACAGAGCTTGGATGGCGTGTACAGGTACAGCTGCCCATGCAGCTTCAACACGATACCACAGTTCCTCAAGAGTAGTGACTGCCGTATTGTGACGAGCCAGTTGCTCGGCCACCGTTGACCAGACGTTTTCAATTGGTAAGAGATCTGGAGAAAGTGCTGGCGAGGGCAGCAGTCGAACATTTTCTGTATCCAGAAAGGCCCTTACAGGACCTGCAACATGCGGTCGTGCATTATCCTGCTGAAATGTATGGTTTCGCAGGGTTCGAATGAAGTGTAGAGCAACGGGTCGTAACACATCTGAAAGGTAACGTCCACTGTTCAAAGTGCCGTCAGTGCGAAAAAGAGGTGACCGAGACGTGTAACCAATGGCACCCCATACCATCACGCTGGGTGATACGCCAGTATGGCGATGACGAATACACGCATCCAATGAGCGTTCAGCTCGATGTCTCCAAACACGGATGCGACCATCATGATGCTGTAAACAGAACCTGGGTTCATCCAAAAAACTGACGTTTTGCCATTCGTGTACCCAGGTTCGTCGTTGAGTACACCAGCGCAGGCACTCCTGTCTGTGATGCAGCGTCAAGGGTAACCGCAGCCATGCTCTCCGAGCTGATAGTCCATGTTGCTGCAAACGTCGTCGAACTGTTCGTGCAGATGGTTGTCTTGCAAACGTCCCCATCTGCTGACTTAGGGATCGAGACGTGGCTGCACGATCCGTTACAGCCATGCGGATAAGATGCCTGTCATCTCGACTGCTAGTGATACGAGGCCGTTGGGATCCAGCACGGCGTTCCGTATTACCCTCCTGAACCCAGCGATTCCATATTCTGCTAACAGTCATTGGATCTCGACCAACGCGAAACGTTAAACAGCAATCGCGATAGGCTGCAATTCGACCTTTATCAAAGTCGGAAACGTGGTGGTACGCATTTCTCCTCCTTACATGAGGCATCACAACAACGTTTCACCAGGCAACGCCGGTCAACTGCTGTTTGTGTATGAGAAATCGGTTGGAAACTTTCCTCATGTCATTATTAGTAACCACTACCGAGTAAATAGGGTCATGTAATAAAATGTTTGTTTGTTTGTTGTTTGCAGGTACGTGCCTGTAGTCCTCTGCACACCGAAATGCCTGCGCCACAGTAGCTAGCGGAGAGGGACGGCGCAGTGGCGGCAACAATACAGCTCAGGCCGCTGGTACAACGGAGCACCGTGCGGTCAGCTGCGGGAGTACACGGTGAGCTGGAGAGAGCGCTGCTTCGGATTGTTTCGTTAGTTCTGTTGGCGTTTTGATTTCTTGTCGCAGAGTTGGTTCTCGGACATTTCGTAACGCCATCGCCGCACTTGAAAGTCAGTGGCTGCGGAGAACCTTACACTAGACAAAATGGCGTGCGAGCTGAGGTTGCACGTCTAGAATTATCGGAACAAGCGGGTCAAGAACTCTCTGCCATTGTGACAGAATTTTTGCTGTACTACAACGACAATGGACGGAGAGCTAAGAAGGAGCTCTGGAAATGTTCTTTCTTGCAACGGAGGTCGCGTCAGACCGCTTAGTAGTTTAGTCGTGACCTCTTTGAAGTGAAAAATTTGATTTAGCTAGCTAAAAAGGCTGTGAGTTCGAAAAGGGAAGTAAGAGAAATGAAGTATCTTATTGTCATTATTTCGTCAGTTCGCGTCATCTTATGTTAGACAGCTCAAGATCGACGTACACGATGTCTCAACCCTTCAGAGTCGAAATTATACATGTGGTAGAAGAACCTAAGGTCATTTCTTTCAAATAATGAACTAACGCAAAATTGTTGAGGCTTTCGTGGCCACTTGTTGACAAACTGCCTATTGGCTTCTGTCTCGGGTTCTTCGGCCGACGTTCATCTAATGATTTTTCTGACGTTTCGCCAGCACGAGTGGCTGGCATTGTCAAAGCTTCACCCTCCATTGCCGGTGGTGAACTGGAGCCGAGCTCGCGGGCGCAGACTATATGTACCTGGCGCGCCAACGTCCGAGGGCTTCTCCGCGGTCATTTCCGGTGCGGTTCTCCTCTTGCTACCTGCGACGGTCGTTCGCTGCAGTACGGGAAGCCAGGATCCGTTGACCTTAAGGCTTTCCTCTTTCTTGTTCAAACTGTTCGCGTGTTTTTGTATTTCTACAGCTTCTCTGAACAAGCGCGTGTGATAGTGGTTCTCTACAGCCAGAACTTCCGTGTCGGCGAATTTTATTACGTGGTCGGTCTCATTCAGTGCGTGTTCTGCCACGGCCGATTTCTCCACCTGCCCCAACCTGCAATGTCGCTTATGCTCCTTGATCCTGGTGTTAATGGATCGTCCAGTCATCCCGACATAAACTTTTCCGCATGTGCATGGTATGCGGTATATTCCCGACATTGAAAGTGGGTCTCTTTTCTCCTTCGCCGATCTAAGACACTCTTTGATCTTCCTTGTCGGTGTCTTAGATCGGCGAAGGAGAAAAGAGACCCACTTTCAATGTCGGGAATATACCGCATACCATGCACATGCGGAAAAGTTTATGTCGGCATGACTGGACGATCCATTAACACCAGGATCAAGGAGCATAAGCGACATTGCAGGTTGGGGCAGGTGGAGAAATCGGCCGTGGCAGAACACGCACTGAATGAGACCGACCACGTAATAAAATTCGCCGACACGGAAGTTCTGGCTGTAGAGAACCACTATCACACGCGCTTGTTCAGAGAAGCTGTAGAAATACAAAAACACGCGAACAGTTTGAACAAGAAAGAGGAAAGCCTTAAGGTCAACGGATCCTGGCTTCCCGTACTGCAGCGAACGACCGTCGCAGGTAGCAAGAGGAGAACCGCACCGGAAATGACCGCGGAGAAGCCCTCGGACGTTGGCGCGCCAGGTACATATAGTCTGCGCCCGCGAGCTCGGCTCCAGTTCACCACCGGCAATGGAGGGTGAAGCTTTGACAATGCCAGCCACTCGTGCTGGCGAAACGTCAGAAAAATCATTAGATGAACGTCGGCCGAAGAACCCGAGACAGAAGCCAATGAACTAACGACTGGATATGAGTATTTAACGATTTTACTGATGGCCAAATTTGCACTATAGGTACTAGGAGACGAAGAAGCTTGCTCAGGATAGAATAGCATGGAGAGCTGCATGAAACTAGTCTCTGGACAACAACAACAACATAGCGATAACTTAAGCCTACAATTACAACTGGTCACAGTGATGGCCGCCTGCCTTAATACAGCCGTGCGGTTCTAGGCGCTTCAGTCTGGAACCGCGTGACCGCTACGGTCGCAGGTTCGAATCCTGCCTCGGTCATGGATGTGTGTGTGATGTCCTTAGGTTAGTTATGTTTAATTAGTTCCAAGTTCTAGGCGACTGATGACCTCAGAAGTCAAGTCGCATAGTGCTCAGAGCCATTTGAACCATTTCTTGAACCTTAATACAAACATTACGATTACGCAATAACTTTTGTCACGTTCTCTCATATGCCCCTGTTGCATGTTTAAGATGAAGCAGACATGCGATTAGCATCCTATCAACTCGTTTCTCATTCGTTCTTACTGTGACTTCATACACCAACGGCTTCATTTAACTTCACTTAAACAGATCAACAGGACTCAGATTCGTCGATTGCCCTGGACATGGGACAAGATGTTACCCTCTGATCCAACGATGAAGCTATATGTTGCTCAGGGGCTCACGGACATTAATGTTCATCATTCTCCCACAACTAAACTGAAATAGTTCCGATTCTCCGCTTCCAACTACCGTTTCCGGAAGATTTCGCTTGGTTACCAGGTGATTCTGGAACTTGTAACGCACGTTATATGCGGCCTGAGCAGAGAAGGAATTACGAAACATCTTTTAGTTTAAAAAAATGTCCGAAGTCGAAATGATTCATTAGCTAGTTGAGGTTTCAGATCACATAAAACATACGACACACTGGTGAGAGAAAAAATTATATTGAAAATCCATAACAGATGTTTCACGATAAAATGTATTTCTCTCATGCTGAAGCTAAGCAATTAAAACACGAAGTGTTAACTTGAGAATTAACTGGGTTAGTTAAAAATTATACGACCGTTAAATTTTAAATTATAAGTGCGCCAATTTCTGTTCGCGCAGGCAAATTGGACTTCATCAAAATAAAACAAGTAGGTTCTGTCTATTAAATATCAATGGTAATTATCTCAATGGTAAGGCTACAATGGCGGCTGAACAGATCGCGACCAAGCCGGATAATTCTGATCACAAAACCCACAGCTTGGTCCTTTAGATGAGCTATTAAAACATCATGTTTACATTAAAATAAAGATGCAGACTACAATGAATTTCATTTATCGTTACTTATTATTTCAGAAGACTGACATGGACAATATGTCCTTACAGATACAAGCAAGAAGGAGGAGACCTAAGAAAAGCTAACAAGAGAATAACGAAATGAGTGGCAAAAACTGACAGAGAGATTCTCCCTATTACTTATGGAGATAAAAATTAAATTATAATTATTACGACACCAGTCCAAACACTATGCGAGTTCGTTTACCGTGAAAAAAAGTATTGTTTTGTGTTCAATAAAAAGCAAGAAAAGTTATACAGGCTAAAAAAAAGTCATTGTGACGCTTAAAACTGAAAATCTCCTGTCAAATGCTCCGCATTGGAAACATCCCTGCCACACTCCCATCTTACAGAGAAACTAGCCTGAAAGAATACAATTCTACAAAAGCCCATCAACTCTCGCGGGTAGGGAGTGAAAGATGCAAAAGTAGCGTACACCATTTATATGGCGTGGCAGGACATAAGATTCTGTTAGTCGATCTTGAGATGGAACCGTTGTCTTGTAACATTACTTAAACGCATACGCACAACAGATATTTTGAAACAACTCTTAAGCTGATTCGTGGCCCTTTTTCACATATAATTCTGTTATATCGGTCGGACTCGAAACGATTTAGCAGTAAACGACAAAAGTTTGCCAAACGCATTGTAGATTTCATAGGTATATTTCTGATGGAAACTAGTTGATGACATTTAACATGGAAGTCTGCAAGGCTAATGAATGCGTCGGCTAATGAATTTCATCTTATAGATGGAGACATGTGCAGTGCAAATGTCTTTGCAGTTTGTACGATGTGAACCTATGCATTCAAAATAACAAAATATTAAACTGCAACAAGTATCAATGAAATTATGTAGAAGACTGAAGCTTGTGGCTACCGACGAAACAGCATTCAGCGACAAATTGCAACACCAATGCTAAACGTGGAGTTGAAAATATTACCTACAGACAAAGCGTACTTCACGGTGTACAAACTGTGTGCATTACTTACAGAAAAACAGCCACTAAAGGGGACAAAGTGTGAGGTGAAAACCAGTACTGGTCGTGAATAAATAAGGCCACGTTGTTCCATGCTCACACACATCGAAATTTTAATACACTGAATAGACGAATGATGATTTTTTTTCTGTAAAGACCATCTAATGTATAAATTATTTGCTTATATGGTAAGCAACCCTAAATTAAAGCACTGGACTCGCATTCGGGAGGACGACGGTTCAATCCCGCGTCCGGCCATCCTGATTTAGGTTTTCCGTGATTTCCCTAAATCACTCCAGGCAAATGCCGGGATGGTTCCTCTGAAAGGGCACGGCCGACTTCCTTCCCACCCTTCCCTAATCCGATGAGACCGATGACCACGCTGTCTGGTCTCCTTCCCCGAACCAACCAACCAACCTAAATTAAAGGCTGCAAACTATGTCAAATGTTACACAAAATTCATAGAATTCCAAATATCGCTTCACAAGCAAACACGTAACATTACCAGCATAATCTGCTTACTAAGACTTAAAAGGGAGAGTAACTGATTTGTACGAAAGCTCATGGGTGTGCGAAGCGCAAGTAGATATCTTTGTCGACGTGGGCCCACGTTCCCGAATCTAACGCAAAGGAATACTGTGCTACGTTACAGTTTAACTGAACACACAAAATGAGAAATTACCCCGCGAGAAACACGAATCAAAAATAATACGTCCTGCAAGAAACATAATTGAAGCTCGCATGGAAATGCTCTCCCTAACTGAAATTCGCCCTAAGCCTGTGATTGGCTCTCACAAGTCAAAGTCCTTCAGCTCTGTGAGAATACCACGCGCAGGTAAATGTGGCAGTGAACTGGGCAGTGTGGCCTGTTGGAAATGCTACACTTTGGAAGAAACAGAGGACAGGCGAGCTCCACACTTGCGCCCTTACGAAACCCGTCGGTGCGGATAGCCGATGTATTTCAGTCTTGTACAATTCCACTCTATATGCTGGCATGTCACTGCCGATCTGAGACGAGTATGACTTACATGTTTTCATCACTCTCGTCGTGCCTACTGAGGCAGCTGAAAACACCATCACTAGTAAAAGAGGCCGCATCATTGAAGAATATAATTTAGCAAGTTCGGCACCGCAGTACTGCATTCGAAAATCGACTGACAGAACTGAAATATGAGTCCAAAATCAGTTAGCCTCCTTGCTCGTACATGTTGTAATAGTTGGTCCACCAGTACCGTCTACGCTGCATTCTTCGAAGTGTGGATTTCATGGGCAAGTCGAACTATCTTCTCCAGCGCCAGCTTCTCAAACAGTACTGTGCGAACAATTAGTTGTGGAAGACTTGGCCACTTCTCTCTGGCTTCAGTTATTCCGTTTCTCTTAAGTTTCTACCAGAGACGATAGATACATTTCTGCCACTTAGGCTGACATCAAAAATGGCTCTGAGCACTATGGGACTTAACATCTGAGGTCATCAGTCTCCTCGAACTTAGAACTACTTAAACCTAGCCAACCTAAGGACATCACACACATCCATGCCCGAGGCAGGATTCGAACCTGCGACCATAGCGGTCGCACGGTTCCACACTGAAACAACTAGAACCGCTCGGTCACAGCAGCCGGCTTAGGTTAACATCCACAGGAGCACTCTCCCCTATGATATTTCCACTACACCCTGGTGCATCGTCCGTTAAATGAACGTCTGGGAGTTCCTGTCATGCTCCATCTTCCTACATCTACATCTATATTCTGAGACCCCAACGAAGTGTAAATTTCATTTGATACCTCATGCGATTGCACATTAGTTAAAAATCGTTGGTGTGGTACATGGTCAGATGCGTTTCGTAAGTCAACAACTACTGGATCCATCATGTCGCCTTGGTGCATGGCTTTCAAGACATATTGAGAAAAGCTCAAGTTGCATTTCGCACGACTGATCTCTTTGGTATCCATGTTTTTCAGCATGGCGGAGACCAGCCTGCTCGAGACGCCTTATTACTTATGAACGCACAGTATGTTCTAAGATTCTACAACAGATGCGTGTGAATGACACTGTTACTCTGCGACCACAATCAAGACCAGATCGGAAAGCAGGATCTTCAATAAAGTTCAAAATTTAGCACTAAAATCAGATCTGTTGCGGACACCAGCACGCAGACAGAATAGAATTGCCTTCTAGACAGGATAACATGAAGATATTACAAACACAATAATACGAGAGAAGGAAAGTAGCCACTCACCATATAGCAGAGACGCTGAGTCGCTATGGGCACAACAAAAAGATTCACACAATCATAGCTTTCGGCCATTAAGGCCTTTGTCAGCAGTAGACACACATACACACACGCATACACACTCACGCAAGCGCAACTACACTGCTGCTGCTGCTCTCTGAGACTGCAGACGCGTGTGCAAGTTGCGCTTGCATGAGTGTGTATGCGTGTGTGTATGTGTGTCTGCTGCTGACAAAGGCCTTAATGGCCGAAAGCTATGATTGTGTGAATCTTTTTGTTGTGCCCATAGCGACTCAGTATCTCTGCTATATGGTGAGTGGCAAGTTTCCTTCTCTCGTATTGTTACATTCCATCCTGGATATTACAAACATAAGGAATTTCAAGAACATTTGGAAATGTTAAATACTAAAGACCAAAATTTCCTAGCGCTGGGGATTTGAACTGACGACTCACACCACGTAACGTGTATGTGTGTGTGTGTGTTTGTGTGTGTGTGTGTGTGTGTGTGTGTCAGAGAGAGAGAGAGAGAGAGAGGGAGAGAGAGAGAGAGAGAGAGAGAGAGAGAGAGAGAGCGAGGGAGGAAGAGAGAGTGGCCATTGTTAATATCAACGCTGATTGGCTGAGAAATCAAGATGTTTTTACTTATGTTTACTGTGGCTGATGCATAATGCGTGGTACAGTTGTAGACCGATTTCAAAGCTCCCAATAACCTGTTCTGTGTCATAATTATTTGCTGGTAGGCATACATCAGACCTCGGTGTATTTTTGCATGTCCTTTGCCTGCTCACTTTATGTAATTTAAGATAGGTAAAAGAATCGTGTTCTAAGTCGAAATCGCGGGTATGGCTGTCGCATTAAATTTTTTCATCAGTTTTTCTAGACTAAATTTTGACTGATGGGTAATTTAATAAATATGACTTACGTCCTGATGCAATTGTTAATGACAATAAAGAGCTATCCCAGAGTGTTAAGCTATTAACTCTAGAAATTCATTTCTCTAGTAATTGCGTAAAAGAGGAAAGACGTAAACAGTTGGCAGTTAAATTGAACCTGGAAGAGGGGGAATCGTGGAAACTGCCAAATTGTTCGTTTCCCTGTCAAACACGCCTTTTGTGCTGCGATATACCGTTAGTTCTTACCGCGTCACGCGTCCACAATGTCGTCATGCAGGATTCAATATCCCAGTGCGCAGTGCTCGTATGATTTTGTCTCATTGGTGTAGCTCGGACGAGTAAGGTACAATTTGAAAGGAACCAATTTTCTCGTCTTTCAATGATTGTTGACGCAACCCACACCTAATACTTGACGTAATCTCTCGCCGCAGTGACGGAAGTAATAAACGTGCCGGGCTCGCATGTGTTGAGAGATGCAGGAACGACTAAGACGGATTCCAGCCTGTAGCTCTTCACATTACCTTGTCAGTTCCCTCTAAGAGTCGAGCAATCGTTCACAAAGTTTCCGTGCACCTTAGTCCGCCCGTACCGGTGACGCACTGCTGAAGACGCTGGACTCACATTTGAAAGTTACGTGATACAAATCCCAATTTAGCCGCTCATTTTTAGGTGTTCCGCAGTTTTCTCAAATAGCGAAGGAAAACTGTTCCTTAGGCAGAGATACGGCAGGCCCCCTTCCCCATAATTCTACGTTCGGATCTTTAGTTCCATCTCGAATGATCTCTTTGTCGACGGTACGCTAATATTAATCTTTGTTATTCCTGTTTCCTATCCATTCTGTGATCTATTACGCTGAGGAGACAAAAGTCATGGAACAGCGATGCGTACATATGCAGATGGCGGTAGTTTTGCGTACACGAGGTATAGATGGGGAGTGAAATGGCGGTGCGGTCATTTGTAGTCATTTGAGGGAAGTCTTCCGAAGTAAGAGTGATTTCAGGTGTGCCGCAGCGGAGTGTCATAGGACCGTTGCTATTCACAATATACATAAATGACCTTGTGGATGACATCGGAAGTTCACTGAGGCTTTTTGCAGACGATGCTGTGGTGTATCGAGAGGTTGTAACAATGGAAAATTGTACTGAACTGCAGGAGGATCTGCAGCGAATTGACGCATGGTGCAGGGAATGGCAATTCAGTCTCAATGTAGAAAAGTGTAATGTGCTGCGAATACACAGAAAGATAGATCCCTTATCATCTAGCTACAAAACAGCAAGTCAGCAACTGGAAGCAGTTAATCCCATAAATTATCTGGGAGTACGCATTAGGAGTGATTTAAAATGGAATGATCATATAAAGTTGATCGTCGGTAAAGCAGATCCCACACTGAGATTCATTGGAAGTATCCTAAGGAAATGCAATCCGAAAACAAAGGAAGTAGGTTACAGTACGCTTGTTCGCCCACTGCTTGAATACTGCTCAGCAGTGTGGGATCCGTACCAGAAGAGATAGAGAGGATCCAACGGAGAGCAGCGCACTTCGTTACAGGATCATTTTGTAATCGCGAAAGCGTTACGGAGATGATAGACAAACTCCAGTGGAAGACTCTGCAGGAGAGACGCTCAGTAGCTCGGTACGGGCTTTTGTTAAAGTTTCGAGATCATACCTTCACCGAAGAGTCAAGCAGTATATTACTCCCTCCTACGTATATCTCGCGAAGAGACCATGAGGATAAAATCAGAGAGATTAGAGCTCACACAGAAGCATACCGATAACCCTTGTTTCCACGAACAATACGAGACTGGAATAGAAAGGAGAACCGATAGAGGTACTCAGGGTACCCTCCACCACACACCGTCAGGTGGCTTGTGGAGTATGGATGTAGATGTAGATTCATGGAAAAAGTTTCCCACTTGATTATGGCCGCACAATGGGAGTTAACAGGCTCTGAACGCGGAATGGTAATCGGAGATACACGGAAGGGGCATTCCACTTCGGAAATCGTTAAGGAATGCAATATTACGACATCCACAGTATCAAGAGTGTGACGAAGATAGCAAATTTCAGGCACGGACAACATGGTGTGTCCCACCGCCTTCACTTAACAACCGAGAGCAGCGGTATTTGCGTAGAGTTGTCAGTGCTACCAGAGAGGCAACATCGCGTGAAATGACCGCTGAACCAGAGTGGGACGTACGGTGACCGTATCCGTTAGGAAAGTGCTGTGAAATGGGCTCTGGTAGCAGACGATAGGCGTGAGCGCTTTTGCTAGCAGCACGAAATCGCGTGCAGCGCCTCTCCTGGGCTCACGGCCATATCTGTTGGATCCAAGACGACTGGAAAACCGCGGCCTGGTCAGATGAGTCCTTATTTCAGTTGGTAAGAGCTGATGGTGTGTGGCGCAGGCTCCACGAACCCATGGACCCAAGTTGTCAACGAGGCACGGTGCATGTTCCTGATGGTTTCATAATGGTGTTGATGTGTTTTTATGGAATGGTCCTCTGTTCCAAATGAACCGATCATTGACTGGAAATGGTTATCTTCGGTTCCTTGGAGACCTTGTGCAGCCATTCATGGACTTGGTTTTATGGTGGACAATGACTTGTCGCCCAGATCGCCCGACATGACTCCCATCGAACATTCATGGGACATAATGGAGAGGTCAGCTCCTGGACAATATCCTGCACCGGCAACACTTTCAGAGTTACGGACGGCTATAGAGGAGGCAGCACGTGTCAATATTTCTGCATGGAACTTCTAACGACTTATTGAGTTCCTGCCACGTCGGGTTGCTGCACGACACGACACGACAGGAGATTAGGATGTATCCCATGACTTTTATCGCCTCACAAGGGGAGGCCGCCAATTGTGAAATTCAGATTCGATTCATACTGCGCATAATAAAAGCTCATGGCCAGAGGTGTAATGTGGCAAAGCACCAAGATGCACTTCTCAGCCGTTGTCGAGAAAATCGACAGTTAAAAGAAACCGTTGCCGTGAAATACCCTCTACGATTGATAATTTTCAACAGCGTCGTGGCGCAGTGGTAAGCGCTCGGGTTTGTAATCAGAAGGTCGCCGGATCGAATCCCGGCCCATGCAACTTTTTTTTATTATTAGTTTTTTGAAATTCAAATATATATATATATATATATATATATATGAATTGCTTATGCATGTTGGTGAAGGCGGATCGCTCTCCAATTGTACCGCCTCCATTTTTCCGTTTGTTTAACAGGGTGTACCAAAGCTCTCCCGTCCGCACTGATTTTCTACGATGTTATAAGTTGCGCTAGGGACCGCATCTACCTTCTTTCGAAGTTAACAGGCAACTACGCTGTTATGCGGCGGCTCGTTTCGGCCCATTCAACATCTGTCCTTCAAGTGTAACGAGCGAGTAACGGAGTTTATATTTCATACCTGCCACAGCAAATTTGTGTTCGTGGGGTCTCTATTCAAATTCGAACATTTGACTTACGCTATACGTATTCGTTTCGGAATATCGTTTCTACGTCTTCCGTTAACTATACGTGGTTAACATTATGAAGACAATTAATAACATTTGTGAAATACAACTTTGTTTGCGGAAAACATAATGATGTTCGAAGTCGCCAGTTTTTCCACGACAAACGACTTTCAACAACTTATTATATGCATAATTGTTGCAACTGATTGCCGGGAATTATATATATATATATATATATATATATATATATATATATATATATATATATTACAAAAAGCAAATACTAAAAAAAAAGAAGTTTGCATGGCCCGAGATTCGATCCGGCGACTTTCGGATTACGAACCCGAGCGCTTACCGATAAACCACGACGCTGTAGAAAATTGTTAATCGTAGAGAGTATTTCACGGCAACGGTTTCTTTTAACTGTCGATTTTCTAGACAACGGTTGAGAAGTGCATCTTGGTGCTTTGCCACATTACACCTCTGGCCATGAGCTTTTATTATGCGCAGTATGAATCGAATCTGAATTTCACAATTGGCGGCCTCACCTTGTCAGTGTAATAAAGAAAATAATGGATAGCAAACAGAAATTATTATTATTTTGATACCGAATGAAGGTATTTCGCACGTAGTTTCCACTTTCGTTTTTTTACGATTAGTTCATCAAACTTTTTGGGTGCACCATCTATATGCTATTGTTTCTCTGTAACCGTAGGAGCGAAACTACGTGACTAAGGCATGCACTGAAGTACGGGTTGCATCAGAAGCGGCTAACTCGATGCGCTCGTGGTTCCAGGGCAAATAGTTAAGCTCGCTACCTGCTTGACGTATTACGTCAGATAATGGCGTCATCAGCGAAAGCGGATCGATTGGTGAATAAGTGGCACGACGTTCACGACCGCAAGGTGCAACGTGAGTTTCACCCGTCCGCACTCCAACGGTAGGTGATTGCGAAAGCCACAGAGGATGCGCACACTGTTCTGTCCAGACTTAACGGATGGAACTGGTGCAGTAGCCAATAGGTTGGACTCGGAAAGTACAGGGTTCAAATCCTACACTGGCCGTCCTGAATTAGGTTTCTCGTTGTTTTCGGAAACAGTTCGAAACTATTTATACAAGCCGAACTTGCCTGTCGCATCCTAGAAGAGGGAGGCCGTGTAATACGAGCAGAAGCCAGCGTACGACACGTCACATTCTCTTCCGTAGTCTTGCACTGCGTATCGATTAGGGCTGAGAGACCGATATTACGTGACGTCGGAACACCAAGAGATGAGTGGATACCTATCCGCTTCTAGGTCCTGGGCAGGGAATTTCTGGTATAAAATTTAAAAAAAAAATGTCTGGTGATGCGGGAATTACTGCAGTCTGCGTAACATCTACGTAACTTGGAATTACTGCAGTCTGCGTAACATCTACGTAACTTGGAAGCGAGTTTACGCTTTGAAATTGGAACAGTGGTGGTAGTAGTACTAATAGTAGTAGTAACATTCATCCATAGATGACTTTCAGAAAAATATTCGTTGTATTACAACTTAAGATAAAAACCATTCGTGGTATTACAACTTAAGAACAAAAAAAGTAATTCATATATAAAGATTTGTATACACTTAAGAAAAAAAAAACGTAGTGAAAATATAAAGACGTTTACACATTCTCAGCTCCAGTTGACAGCGTTGGGACAGATAGTCGACTGTGACGTTACAGTGAGAACCATCCCAGTATTTGCGTGATGTAGTTTAGGAAAACCACTGAAAAACCAAATCAGGATGGCTGGATGGCGCTTAGACGCTACATCCTCCCGAGTACAATGCCAGTCTGTCAGAAACAGCGCCACTCCGTTCGCGTTATCCCTGGGACACAATACTTTTTTTGTTTATACATTCTCGCGGAGTTATTTGTTAATGTGCAAAGTTAGTGCTACAGTGTTCGTTCATTCACGACACCGATGACAGCGCACACTACACACGCTGTCGGCTGACCTGCGAGCCGTGGCGACGACGATCTGTTGCCATTTTGTGGGTCGCAGCTCAGAAAGGAGAGTGAGATGCTAGTATTATACCCTGCGTGAATTTGTCGTAAAGCATTCCACGCCAACCCCCTCCCCCCTTTTCTGGCCACCACCATCAAGAAAATGTAGTGCGAAATAGTGCCATGAAGTGACATAGGTGTTTCATTGTTATTCTCTTTTTTCTTTTTAATCAAACATGAACTGCGTGTTATAAGCAGCCCTTCTCTGAAAAGAACGTACTTGCTTACGAGGTATTTGCAACTGCATTTTTAAATAAGACTATTCTGGTAATTTTCTTAGGAAAATAAACTACAATTTGATTTCTTGGTAGAAAATGTTGTTTCAATTCTTATATTTATTCTTTCATAATGGACGTGAATTCAGTCTCACAAGGGGAGGCCGCCAATTGTGAAATTCAGATTCAATTCATACTGCGCATAATAAAAGCTCATGGCCGGAGGTGTAATGTGGCAAAGCATCAAGATGCACTTCTCAGCGGTTGTCGAGAAAATCGACAGTTAAAAGAAACCGTTGCGATGAAATACTCTCTACGATTAATAATTTTCTACAGCGTCGTGGCGCAGCGGTAAGCGCTCGGGTTCGTAATAGGAAGGTCGCCGGATCGAATCTCGCGCTATGCAATTTTTTTACTATTAGTTTTTTGTAATTCAAATATATATATATATATATATATATATATATATATATAAACTATTAATGAATTGCTTATGCATGTTGGTGAAGGCGGATCGCTCTCCAATTGTACCGCCTCCATTTTTACGTTTTTGTAACAGGGTGTACCAAAGCTCTACCGTCCGCACTGATTTTCGACGATGTTATAAGTTGCGCTAGAGACCGCATCTACCTTCTTTCGAAGTTAGCAGGCAACTACGCTGTTATGCGGAGGCTCGTTTCGGCCCATTCAACATCTGTCCTTCAAGTGTAACGAGCGAGTAAAAGAGTTTATATTTCATACCTGCCGCAGCAAATTCGTGTTCGTGGGGTCTCTATTCTAATTCGAACGTTTGACTTACGCTCTACGTATTCGTTTCGGAATACCGTTTCTACGTCTTCCGTTAACTATACGTGGTTAACATTATGAAGACAATTAACAATATTTGTGAAATACAACTTTGTCTGCGGAAAACATAATGATGTTCGAAGTCGCCAGTTTTTCCACGAGAAACGACTTTCAACAACTTATTATATGCATAATTGTTCCAACTGATTGCCGGGAATATATATATATATATATATATATATATATATATATATATATATATATATATATATTTGAATTACAAAAAACAAATACTTGCATGGCGCAAGATTCGATCCGGCGACCTTCGGATTACGAACCCGAGCGCTAACCGCTGCGCCACGACGCTGTAGAAAACTATTAAGCGTAGAGAGTATTTCACCGCAACCGGTTCTTTTAACAGTCGATTTTCTCGACAACGGCTGAGAAGTGCATCTTGGTGCTTTGCCTCATTACACCTCTGGCCATGAGCTTTTATTGTGCGCAGTATGAATCGAATCTGAATTTCACAATTGGCGGCCTCCCCTTGTCAGTCTTGTTCGATGGTTATGGACACAGCTCTTTGTACACTAATTATCAAGGTTTTTATGTGCGTAGCTGATTGGTAAACCTAATCTCTGTTTCAAACAGATCGTTATAATGAGTTCGATTACTATGACAATGTAGCCAGGTACCAGAAAATGAAGAAGAACCGACTGCAAAATAAGGCACCAAATGCAGCAGAACAACCGGCGACACATGTTAAGCTCGTGAGTCAGAACTGGCAGGAGCTCGTTACACATACACCGAGAGAAGAAAGTTAGCGCTGTACAACGTTAACGAGGAGTAAAACGGGCGGCAGAGGAGGACATGCACATCTCCGCAGCAACAAGAGACACCGAGGGCAATGCAGAAACACCCAGACAATCTACCAAAGGTGTTGAAGGCGCACTCCGCCTCGACAGCCTGCAAGAATCATCAAATCCACAAACAGCGCTGAGAGAAAACGTGGGGACCAACATCGGCAGAGAAATCAGTAACGATGCATTTCACCCGATGTTTTCGATTGTATTCGACTCACGCTCAGCCTCTAGAGAAGTTGATGCATGAAATTTTCAATGTAAGAAGGAGAGCCTATGATGAGGAGCTGTCCAAGCAATTCGTTACATCGCATGTTAGAACAGTTCTTGTCCATCAACGATGGCGGCATTCACATCTACTATCAGTAGACGGGGACAAGTGGTTTAAAAATACCGCACGCAAATTGTTTGAGAAATAAGAATCCCTGCGTCAAATTCTTAAAGTAACTACAGATATGTAGATCGGCGTTTGCACTTAGAGAAACCAGATACAAAAACTAGCAAAGCCTTGAATGCCTGCTATAAGGCAGGGTCAAAAAACCGATTACAGTGGGGGTCACATTTAAGAACGTCTCTACTCTAAAAACAGCAGAGAACGGTAACGATCACGCCACTTTTGTGGAAGTTCCAACTGTCACGGGAAGCTGGACTAGCGTCTCAATATACTTGCATTTCAGTGCCGTTATCGACAAGTGCAGACAGCAGTTTTAAGATAGCAGTCTCGTTGGCCAGTGGAAGCCGCTAATTTATTCACTGCACACGTTTGTGTGCAGTGAATAAATTAGCGGCTTCCACTGTGTGACATTTGTGACGCAGGCATAAAACTAAAACCCAATGCGTTCCGATAAAGGATAACAACTATAGAAATATCATCCTGGCTAAAACGCAGGGTATCGGTTTTCAATTTAGAGAACGGTAAAACTATACAGTTTACGAAACGTACTGTTGGCGCTTCAGTGTGGAACCGCGCGACCGCTACGGTCGCAGGTTCGAATCCTGCCTCGGGCATGGACATGTGTGGTGTCCTTAGGTTAGTTAGGTTTAAGTAATTCTAAGTTCTAGGGGACTGATGACCTCAGATGTTAAGTCCCATAGTGCTCAGAGTCATTTGAACCATTCTTTGAAACGTAGTGTAGTAGTTTAAGATTGAAAGACGACGAACTCAGTTTTTGTTCTACTAATATTTGCTCACTTCTGACAGGTTTCCGACTTATTGAGCCGTCGTCAGGAAACAACTGACTAGCGGCCACAAGAGACACTAACGTGTAGGAAGCCAGGTCTTAGCGCTCATCAGCCGTGTTATTGACATAAGCTGTAAAATTACAATTTACAAGATGGATAGTATCAAATACAGTACATAACGAAACACACTATACTTAGTATAAAGTATACAACTTATACGAGTACAGCAGGTCCCAGGAGAGGTAGTCAATACTCAAGGATATAACAGTAACGCTTATTAGAAGCAAAAACCTCATATGGACATATGCTCTATTCCGAAAATTTTAGAGATAGAACACATTTAATGAACATTACTAATTATTTTCTGTATTACACAATACATCGTCAGGTTTACTCATGCACACATGTAAAACAGTAAACACAAGAACAAGCGTTTTATAAAGTATCAGTTAAAAAATACGTATTGTTAACACATCACCTCTAAGCATTATCGTGCATGTCAAATTACAGTTGCTGCACAGTTCAGAATAAATGTTAGAATGTCCCACCGCCATCTTCAGCTCAATTGCGCACACTTGGGAGAACATGTTGCGTTGCTTGTCTGAATGCATCTGTGCATTCCCTAAGGAGAGCAGTCGCGTCCATAATGCGACCAAGCAGTTTATATCGAGTATTCACCTTCCGTTTCGACACCTCAGACATCGTCCAACCCCGTAAACAATTTCTGATAGCGTAAGATGTGGCAATCTTGGCGGTCAGTTAATAGTACTGGCACTACCAGTCCAGAGTAGGTGCGGTTAAAAAGTTCCCTCACACGTCTGTTAAAATGTGGACGGGTTCCGTCAAGCTGGAACTGCATTGCACTCCGCGTGCCCAGAGCAACGTCCTCATATTCTTCAACAAACGGATTTGCCAAATATTACAAATGATTCAGTTCGTCATTCGCACTTTTAAAGTGATTGGACGTATCAGAATGGAAAATTAAATATGTCCTATCTCGGAAACCATCCAGAACAAGGCATTTGTCCGTACTAAGATTTTTGCTTTAAATGAGTGTAGGCGCCATATCCCTGAATATTGACCATTCCTCCTGGTACACACAGTATAATACTATGGTTATTAGGAAAAACAAAGTAAAGTGTAATGACAATTAAAAATGGTTCAAATGGCTCTGAGCACTATGGGACTTAACATCTGAGGTCATCAGTCCCCTAGAACTTAGAACAACTTAAACGTAACTAACCTAAGGACATCACATAAATCCATGCCCCAGACAGGATTCGAACCTGCGACCGTGGCGGTTACGCGGTTCCAGACTGAAGCGCCTAGAACCGCACGGCCACATCGGCCGGCTAATGACAATTAGATTATGGTGCAAGTTTCTACAGGTGAATATGGTGATCGGATTTAAGGTCAGGCAATATGTGACTGGTTGATTGGATCATGTCAAGCTTGAGATTGGGAATGTGCTCAGCGACTTATAAGTGATCGTTTGGAACTATTTGAGAGTTCTGGGCTTATTTGTTTACGTCTAGAGCATCCAGTAAGCTAAGTGTTTTTCCCCTTTTTTTGAAAAAAAAAAACAAAGATCCCAATCTGTCCGACAGATGGCGCTGGACAGCAAAACGTCAGTGACTGCGCATGACAATCGTGTTACAGAATCGCATCATCCTCAGCCTGGCTGATAAACACCTGCTGGAACGTACGATGTTTATGCAGGATGGCGCTCCATTCCATATTGCTAGAGGCGTGAAAGATCTCTTGCGCGTGTCGTTTGGTGATGATCGTGTGCTCAGCCGCCACTTTTGTCATGCTTGGCCTCCCAGGCCCCCAGACCTCAAATGGTTCAAATGGCTCTGAGCACTATGCGACTCAACTGCTGAGGTCATCAGTCGCCTAGAACCTAGAACTAACTAAACCTAACTAACCTAAGGACATCACACACATCCATGCCCGAGGCAGGATTCGAACCTGCGACCGTAGCTGTCGCTCGGCTCCAGACTGTAACGCCCAGAACCGCACGGCCACTCCGGCCGGCCCCAGACCTCAGTCCGTGCGATTATTGGCTTTGGGGTTACCTGAAGTCGCAAGTGTATCGTGATCGACCGACATCTCTAGGGATGCTGGAAGACAACATCCGACGCCAATGCCTTACCGTAACTCCGGACCTGCTTTACAGTGCTGTTCACAACATTATTCCTCGACTACAGCTATTGTTGAAGAATGATGGTGGACATAATGCGCATTTCCTGTAAATAACACCATCTTTGCTTTGTCTTACTTTGCTATGATAATTGTTGCTATTCTAATCAGATGAAGCGCCATTGTCGGACATTTTTTGAACGCTTGTATTTTTTGGTTCTAATAAAACTCCATGTCATTCCAAGCATGTGTGTCAATTGTTACCTCTCTATCTACATAATTCCGTGATTTATTCAGTTTTCAAATTCATGCTGACTTTTTGATCACCCGGTATATACAGGGTGAGTCACCTAACATTACCGCTGGATATATTTCGTAAACCACATCAAATACTGACGAATCGATTCCATAGACCGAACGTGAGGAGAGGGGCTAGTGTAATTGGTTAATACAAACCACAAAAAAATGCACGGAAGTATGTTTTTTAACACAAACCTACGTTTTTTAAAAATGGAACCACGTTAGTTTTGTTAGCACATCTGAACATATAAACAAATACGTAATCAGTGCCGTTTGTTGCATTGTAAAATGTTAATTACATCCGGAGATATTGGAACCTAAAGTTGACGCTTGAGTACCACTCCTCCGCTGTTCGATCGTGTGTATCGAAGAGCACCGAATTACGTAGGGATCCAAAGGGAACGGTGATGGACCTTAGGTACAGAAGAGACTGGTACAGCACATTACGTCCACATGCTAACACCTTTTTATTGGTCTGTTTCACTGACGCACATGTACATTACCATGAGGGGTGAGGTACACGTACACACGTGGTTTCCGTTTTCAATTACGGAGTGGAATAGAGTGTGTCCCGACATGTCAGGCCAATAGATATTCAATGTGGTGGCCATCATTTGCTGCACATAATTGCAATCTCTGGCGTAATGAATGTCGTACACGCCGCAGTACATCTGGTGTAATGTCGCGGCAGACTGCCACAATACGTTGTTTCATATCCTCTGGGGTTGTAGGCACATCACGGTACACATTCTCCTTTAACGTACCCCACAGAAAGAAGTCCAGAGGTGTAAGATCAGGAGAACGGGCTGGCCAATTTATGCGTCCTCCATGTCCTATGAAACGCCCGTCGAACATCCTGTCAAGGGTCAGCCTAGTGTTAATTGCGGAATGTGCAGGTGCACCATCATGCTGATACCACATACGTCGACGCGTTTCCAGTGGGACATTTTCGAGCAACGTTGGCAGATCATTCTGTAGAAACGCGATGTATGTTGCAGCTGTTTGGGCCCCTGCAATGAAGTGAGGACCAATGAGGTGGCCGCCAATGATTCCGCACCATACATTTACAGTCCACGGTCGCTGTCGCTCTACCTGTCTGACCCAGCGAGGATTGTCCACGGACCAGTAACGCATGTTCCGTAGATTCACTGCCCGTTCTCCTGATCTTACACCTCTGGACTTCTTTCTGTGGGGTACGTTAAAGGAGAATGTGTACCGTGATGTGCCTACAACCCCAGAGGATATGAAACAACGTATTGTGGCAGTCTGCCGCGACATTACACCAGATGTACTGCGGCGTGTACGACATTCATTACGCCAGAGATTGCAATTATGTGCAGCAAATGATGGCCACCACATTGAACATCTATTGGCGTGACATGTCGGGACACACTCTATTCCACTCCGTAATTGAAAACGGAAACCACGTGTGTACGTGTACCTCACCCCTCATGGTAATGTACATGTGCGTCAGTGAAACAGCCCAATAAAAAGGTGTTAGCACGTGGACGTAATGTGCTGTTCCAGTCTCTTCTGTACCTAAGGTCCATCACCGTTCCCTTTGGATCCCTACGAAATTCGGTGCTCTTCGATACACACGATCGAACAGCGGAGGAGTGGTACTCAAGCGTCAACTTTAGGTTCCAATATCTCCGGATGTAATTAACATTTTACAATGCAACAAACGGCACTGATCACGTATTTGTTTATATGTTCAGATGTGCTAACAAAACTAACGTGGTTCCATTTTTAAAAAACGTAGGTTTGTGTTAAAAAACATACTTCCGTGCATTTTTTTGTGGTTTGTATTAACCAATTACAGTAGCCCCTCTCCTCACGTTCGGTCTATGGAATCGATTCGTTAGTATTTGATGTGGTTTACGAAATATATCCGGCGGTAACGTTAGGTGACTCACCCTGTATATATATCAAAAAGAGTTTAGCGTCACCCTGGTGCCCTGAACTGCTGAAGATAGATGTTGATTGTATCACAGACACAGTCCCTTTGACAGTTCAGACCTGTCACTAAACCCGCCCAAAGATGTAAACAACCATGCATCAGCAGCGCCTATTAGACGGAGGGGGTCCGACAGCCGATCAGTTCCAGTCATACCACCAGGAAGGAGGTAAACGGATCGTGTTGTCTGTAGTTCAACCATGCCTAGACGGTCAATACCGGGGTTAGATCGCGTTCGCATTGTTACTTTGTGTCAGGAATTGCTCTCAGGAAGGGAAGTGTCCAGGCGTCTCAGAGTGACCCAAAACGATGTTTTTCGGACATGGAGGAGATACAGAGACACAGGAACTGTCGATGACATGCCTCGCTCAGGCCGCCCAAGCGCTACTACTGCAGTGCATGACCGCTACCTGCGGATTATGGCTCGGAGGAACCCTGGCAGGAACGTCGCCATGTTAATTAATGTTTTTCGTGCAGCCACAGGACGTCGTGTTACGACTCAAACTGTGCACAATAGGCTACATGATGCGCAACTTCACTCCCGACGTCCATGGCGAGGTCCATCTCTGCAACCATGACACCTTGCAGCGTGGTACTGATGGGCCCAACAACATGCCGAATGGACCGCTCAGGATTTGTATCATTTTCTCTTCACCGATGAGTGTCGCATATGCCTTCAACCAAACAACCGTCGGAGACGTATTTGGAGGCAACCTGGTCAGGCTGAACGCCTTAGACACACTGTCCGGCGAGTGCAGCAAGGTGGAGGTTCCCTGCTGTTTTGGGGTGGCATTATGTGGAGCCGATGTACGCCGCTGGTGATCATAGAAGGCGCCATAACGGCTGTACGATACGTGAATGCCATCCTCTGACCGATAGTGCAACCATATCGGCAGCTTATTGGCGAGGCATTCCTCTTCATGGTGGACAATTCGCGCACCCATCGTGCACATCTTGTGAATGAATTCCTTGAGGATAAAGATATCGCTCGACTAGAGTGGCCAACATGTTCTCGAGACATGAACCTTATCGAGCATGCCTGGGATGGACTGAAAAGGGCTGTTTATGGACGACGTGACCCACTAATCTCTCTGAGGGATCTACATCGAATAGCCGTTGAGGAGTGGGACAATCTGGACCAACAGTGCCTTGATGAACTTGTGGATAGTATGCCACGACGGATACAGGCATGCATCAATGCAAGAGGACGTGATACCGGGTATGAGAGGTACCAGTGTGTATAGCAATCTGGACCGCCACCTCTGAAGGTCTCGCTGTATGGTTGTACAACATGCAATGTGTGGTTTCCTTGAGCAATAAAAAGCGCGGAAATGATGTTTATGTTGATCTCTATTCCAATTTTCTGTACAGGTTCTGGAACTCTCGGACTCTCGGAACCGAGGTGATATAAAACTTTTGTTGATATATATATATATATATATATATATATATATATATATATATATATATATATATATAATAAATGACGACTAGAATTTCCCATGACGCGCAAACACATGGGAGTAACAGGGTGTAAGGATACGGAGTGGAGTGATATCATAATCTCAGTTGTGCACGAAGGAATGCAGAATTTTATTAGCTGGACAAACAGTAATTTTATACGAAAGAGATCGCTTGTGGGGCCCATACAGCATTCTGTTGGAGTGTGTCGGATCCACAAGGAAAAGGACTGACTAAGAAAGATGTTGTTTACCAGGAATAGGGAAAAAATAATGAGGTGAGATCAGGTAGAGCATAGCTGGTAGCGGACGTCAAATCGAGTGGAATGTGCACAGGTGGGAAACGCATTGTTGTGGAAGTGCGGCAACAAAACGACAGTCAATCAGCAACGAATGCAGGGTGTCATATATTCGAAGAGCCTGGGATAGTAGCAAGAATTATTGGCTGGAACATTAGGGAGGCTGTGCGAAACACCTCTTCGAGGGTGTCAGTACTGGAGACGGGAATTTCTAGACTAAGAACTATATTTGAGAAAATCAGAGAACTTAAATTTGTTATCTGTTTTCTCTTTCATTAGTATCTTAATTTACAGTTAATGGTCAGTTTACTAGAACGAAAGTTCGTTCATACTCTTCGTACACAAGCCACAATTGAAACACGTCGAGTTAAGATAGTCTACTTTTCAGTACAACATGTCTATTACTAGACGGCTAAAATAATCAGTAATTCAGTCCGAGTTGCAGGTTCCCTTCCTGAAGGCTTACAGGATCAACAGAAATTTTGATTTTCAGTATTTCATATTCGGTATTTTTTAACAGAATTTAAAAACGTAACATGATGTCGTCCTCGTTAAGGGGTACAATCTTAACGTCAAATATTCAACACAATAAGTCAAATATTAAAATCAAAAACCCAATACGTGTCTTGAGGCAGAGTTAACTCGTGGCGCCCAAATTGTCCGCACTGTATTCGTCGGTACTAGAGACGAGAACACTTAGCGACTTCCAGCAAACTTTTCTAAACCTTTTCTCCCTGAAACCCCACGCACTCCCTCCCCCCCCCCTCCATAAAATAATGGAAGGAAAATACTTAACGCTCACTATATTTTCGCTGTTCAAGCAGTAAAACTTGCGGAACAGGCATCATCTTTTAATTTCCTGCTTCTTTTCTGCCAATTCTATTCGTAACATATTTTTTAGACAGTATCCCCGTTTACCACTGAACGCAGTTCCAAAATTATATCGTTGTACGACATATAGGTAAGGAGAAATGACGTCATTAACATTGAGATGCTTGAAAAACTACCTTTTCTTAAAACGGAGCGCAAATTACCCAGCTGTTTTATACATAGGTGTTCGACCTGATGGTGATATTTTCTTTATTAAAAGGAGTGCACGTACTCAATGACATGTTGACTTCGTAATTCTGTGTCATTTTTGTATTGCAGCTTATTATCTCAACTTGTTTTGGAATTACGGTTTGTCTAACAAAGTTTATTAATAGTCAATCTTATGACGAGCTGTTACATGCATGTCCAAAGGAACTGCGTCGTAATCAGAATAACACAGGCATTGTTGTTGTTGTTGTGGTCTTCAGTCCTGAGACTGCTTTGATGCAGCTCTCCATGCTACTCTATCCTGTGCAAGCCTCTTCATCTCCCAGTACCTACTGCAGCCTACATCCTTCTGAATCTGCTTAGTGTATCCATCTCTTGGTCTCCCTCTACGATTTTTACCCTCCACGCTGCCCTCCAATACTAAATTGGTGATCCCTTGATGCCTCAGAACATGTCCTACCAACCGATCCCTTCTTCTGGTCAAGTTGTGCCACAAACTCCTCTTCTCCCCAATCCTGTTCAGTACCTCCTCATTAGTTATGTGATCTACCCATCTAATCTTCAGCATTCTTCTGTAGCACCACATTTCGAAAGCTTCTATTCTCTTCTTGTCCAAACTATTTATCGTCCATGTTTCACTTCCATACATGGCTACACTCCATACAAATACTTTCAGAAAAGACTTCCTGACACTTAAATCTATACTCGATGTTAACAAATTTCTCTTCTTCAGAAACGCTTTCCTTGCCATTGCCAGTCTACATTTTATATCCTCTCTACTTCGACCATCATCAGTTATTTTGCTCCCCAAATAGCAAAACTCCTTTACTACTTTAAGTGTCTCATTTCCTAATCTAATACCCTCAACATCACCCGACTTAATTCGACTACATTCCATTATCCTCGTTTTGCTTTTGTTGATGTTCATCTTATATCCTCCCTTCAAGACACCATCCATTCCATTCAACTGCTCTTCCAAGTCCTTTGCTGTCTCTGACAGAATTACAATGTCATCGGCGAACCTCAAAGTTTTTATTTCTTCTCCATGGATTTTAATACCTACTCCGAATTTTTCTTTTGTTTCCTTTACTGCTTGCTCAATATACAGATTGAATAACATCGGGGAGAGGCTACAACCCTGTCTTACTCCCTTCCCAACCACTGCTTCCCTTTCATGTCCCTGGACTCTTATAACTGCCATCTGGTTTCTGTACAAATTGTAAATAGCCTTTCGCTCCCTGTATTTTACCCCTGCCACCTTTAGAATTTGAAAGAGAGTATTCCAGTCAACATTGTCAAAAGCTTTCTCTAAGTCTACAAATGCTAGAAACGTAGGTTTGCCTTTCCTTAATCTTTCTTCTAAGATAAGTCGTAAGGTCAGTATTGCCTCACGTGTCCCAGTATTTCTACGGAATCCAAACTGATCTTCCCCGAGGTCGGCTTCTACTAGTTTTTCCATTCGTCTGTAAAGAATTCGTGTTAGTATTTTGCAGCTGTGGCTTATTAAACTGATTGTTCGGTAATTCTCACATCTGTCAACACCTGCTTTCTTTGGGATTGGAATTATTATATTCTTCTTGAAGTCTGAGGGTATTTCGCCTGTTTCATACATCTTGCTCACCAGATGGTAGAGTTTTGTCAGGACTGGCTCTCCCAAGGCCGTCAGTAGTTCCGATGGAATGTTGTCTACTCCGGGGGCCTTGTTTCGACTCAGGTCTTTCAGTGCTCTGTCAAACTCTTCACGCAGTATCGTATCTCCCATTTCATCTTCATCTACATCCTCTTCCATTTCCATAATATTGTCCTCAAGTACATCGCCCTTGTATAGACCCTCTATATACTCCTTCCACCTTTCTGCTTTCTCTTCTTTGCTTAGAACTGGGTTTCCATCTGAGCTCTTGATGTTCATACAAGTGGTTCTCTTATCTCCAAAGGTCTCTTTAATTTTCCTGTAGGCAGTATCTATCTTACCCCTAGTAAGATAAGCCTCTACATCCTTACATTTGTCCTCTAGCCATCCCTGCTTAGCCATTTTGCACTTCCTGTCGATCTCATTTTTGAGACGTTTGTATTCCTTTTTGCCTGCTTCATTTACTGCATTTTTATATTTTCTCCTTTCATCAATTAAATTCAATATTTCTTCTGTTACCCAAGGATTTCTACTAGCCCTCGTCTTTTTACCTACTTGATCCTCTGCTGCCTTCACTACTTCATCCCTCAAAGCTGCCCATTCTTCTTCTACTGTATTTCTTTCCCCCATTCCTGTCAATTGTTCCCTTATGCTCTCCCTGAAACTCTACAACCTCTGGTTCTTTCAGTTTATCCAGGTCCCATCTCCTTAAATTCCCACCTTTTTGCAGTTTCTTCAGTTTTAATCTACAGGTCATAACCAATAGATTGTGGTCAGAGTCCACATCTGCCCCTGGAAATGTCTTACAATTTAAAACCTGGTTCCTAAATCTCTGTCTTACCATTATATAATCAATCTGATACCTTTTAGTATCTCCAGGGTTCTTCCATGTATACAACCTTCTATCATGATTCTTAAACCAAGTGTTAGCTATGATTAAATTGTGCTCTGTGCAAAATTCTACCAGGCGGCTTCCTCTTTCATTTCTTAGCCCCAATCCATATTCACCTACTACGTTTCCTTCTCTCCCTTTTCCTACACTCGAATTCCAGTCACCCATAACTATTAAATTTTCGTCTCCCTTCACAATCTGAATAATTTCTTCTATTTCATCATACATTTCTTCAATTTCTTCGTCATCTGCAGAGCTAGTTGGCATATAAACTTGTACTACTGTAGTAGGTGTGGGCTTCGTATCTATCTTGGCCACAATAATGCGTTCACTAAGCTGTTTGTAGTAGCTTACCCGCGTTCCTATTTTCCTATTCATTATTAAACCTACTCCTGCATTACCCCTATTTGACTTTGTGTTTATAACCCTGTAGTCACCTGACCAGAAGTCTTGTTCCTCCTGCCACCGAACTTCACTAATTCCCACTATATCTAACTTTAACCTATCCATTTCCCTTTTTAAATTTTCTAACCTACCTGCTCGATTAAGGGACCTGACATTCCACGCTCCGATCCGTAGAACGCCAGTTTTCTTTCTCCTGATAACGACATCCTCTTGAGTAGTCCCCGCCCGGAGATCCGAATGGGGGACTATTTTACCTCCGGAATATTTTACCCAAGAGGACGCCATCATCATTTAATCATACAGTAAAGCTGCATGCCCTCGGGAAAAATTACGGCCGTAGTTTCCCCTTGCTTTCAGCCGTTCGCAGTACCAGCACAGCCAGGCCGTTTTGGTTATTGTTACAAGGCCAGATCAGTCAATCATCCAGACTGTTGCCCTTGCAACTACTGAAAAGGCTGCTGCCCCTCTTCAGGAACCACACGTTTGTCTGGCCTCTCAACAGATACCCCTCCGTTGTGGTTGTACCTACGGTACGGCTATCTGTATCGATGAGGCACGCAAGCCTCCCCACCAACGGCAAGGTCCATGGTTCATGGGGGGGGTCACAGGCATTACAATATCGTATTTATCTGCCGACACCGGGTCGTCTGGCCTATACGGGAATACAATAATGGATGTACTAGTTCTGGTCGTATACGCATGGTTGGCGACATATGGAACTTGGGTCTGGCCGCGTGTCACGCACGGATAGCCAAATGGTAGGGCGACCGCTCGTGATAAGCGGAAAATCCGGGCTAGAGTACCGGTCCGGCATGAATTTTCACTGTCGTCACTCCATTCTACAGCTGCGAATTCATTTGATGTGTTTCGTAACGGCTGTGGTCGCCGCAGAGCCTGCTCCTTTGGATATGTAAGCATGTCCAAAGGAATTTTGCATCGTAATAAGAATAACCCAGGCACTGCAGTATCATTGTTATAATTTTTGTCCTTCAGAGTCGCCATTACAGGCTTGCAGTCCTTATTGAGCCTGGCAGAACTTGCTATGCATCCTGCTGCCTCTCACCACGTCTGTACTGCTTTTTTAACCCATAGGAACAGGAGTTTTACGCCATTGATAGCAGTGTGGTGCAAACTGCACGTTCAGGCGCCAGACCGTTACATGACGAGAAGGGCAGATCGAAACCTGTAGTCGGGAATAAAAAGAAATCGTGATCCAGGCGTTTTTTCTTCATTGATTGTAACAAAAGACGTCAACTTATTATAACAACAGAGGTCACGGCTCCTAAGATACGGATTCAATTGTGTAACTAGAGAAACATCGTGTAATGTTGGCTTTTACTAGGTTCAGCATTTAAGAACAATTTAAGTACGAAACTATGATTCTTTGACCCACTGTACATTCGCCAACTGTTTTTACAAGTCGTGCAGTTGAGCCGCTTGCCAAGCTACTTCAAACGTAAATAAGTGTCAAAACACTCTTCTGTCAGCCAGCGGCATCTTTCGTAGTGCCATCTGTATAGCACTGGCAGCGCTTCGCCACAGACAGTTCTGCCTAATTGAATAAACGCCTCTGCTCACAGCGGTAGTACACTGGGCGACCGAAAGCGATGGCGAGGCAGTGGGCGTGACGACGGCTGCCCGCGCCTATGCGGCGCAGTCCTGGCACACACGTGTTCCTGACGCCCCACATTCAATTCGCGACGATAAGACGCACAGTGGACCCGTATGGCTCTGCGGTAGAGATGTGACATCCGTTCTGTGGTCCTGTGTCGCTGTTTACCCATGTGGGTATGTTGTGTCTGCCATACACGAGATCCACCTTTGTCCTCGAAAACCCGAATTCTTGTGCGTTCTCATAGATCGTGTGAGCCACGCATCTTGCACCTGTTGCCAACCCATGGTGAAAAGAAGTTATCTCGCGACGTGCTCCGAAGTACACCGCACACCTGCCTGTATCGGTCAGCTCAGACATAGCGTCTACACTTGCACCACACGAAACAATCGGGCATCGTACATGGCACATCTTCAAATGCGGCAACCTTCCTCGTGACCTTCGCCTAATCGTAAATGTTTCAGTATAAGTTACAGCACAAGCTGCTAAATAATAACATGGAATAACAATGCATTTAGAAAATATCACAGAAAAAAATGCGCCTAACCGAACTAGCCCTGGATAGGAATCGTATGTTGCCTAACTTTAACTGTTCACGTCAACATTGGCCTTGCGCTCATTTTAGCAACACCGCGGTGTTGGAATACTAACTTTGGCAATTCAGTTTCGCAACACGCTTCTTATATGCGTTCGTCGCTGATTGTACGCTGCTTCACGGCCGCAGCCCCGAAACGGCGCATTTCCGATGTATAGTTATCTACCAAATTTCACTCGCTTCGACGTCCTTATTTCTACTGCTTTCGTCTGGGCTTCCTTTCTGCGTGTTAACATTCACCGCTCAGTCCGAAAGAACGTACGTGAAATAACCATTGTTTTGTCAAATACGATACGTTTTCCTACTTTGTAATGCTTTCCAGCGTTATACGTATTGTGGAACACACCCTAGCTAAAATAGCTTCCTCATCTTCAATGTCTGAGTCATATTCTCCGGCGATGGCACATCCACTGCGTTTTAAGGCGTGTACCCGCTTTTAATATCCAACTGCTGCAGTGGGACAAAGGCAGCGCCTCCCCGTTTGGCAGGCGATGCTGTTATGGGTTAAGACTGACTGACCCGCTAGTAGGGGGACAACCTTCGTGCGGCCCCAAAGCATCGTTATTCAAAAGGCGGCTGTGACGTCAGCTGATGACGTCATCCAAGATGGCGGTCGTGACGTCAGCTCATGACGCAAGAACGTGGTCACGTGACGACAGCTCACGGCGCAATTCACATCATTCAAGATGGCTGCCATGACATTAGCTGATGACACGAGTACCATTACCCAAGATGGCAGGAAAGTGCCTCGCCCCCTGGCATGAAGTTTGAACATTGGAGGGAAGATAGATTAATTGGGCTACCACCACTAACCTAAGAAAATGTTGGGAAAGAAAGGGCTCTTGGGCTGACTCTACTAACCTCAGAAAATGGTGGGAAAGAAAGGGCAGTTGGGCTACCTCCACTAACCTAATCCCCACTCCCCTCCCCTCCACCAGAATATGGTGGGAAGTTCAAATTCCATCAGGACAATGCAACACACCACAGATACCTCTACTAACCTAGGAAAATGACAGGAAAATAGGTCACTTGGGATACCTCCTCTAACCTATGTCTCCTCACCGCCACCTCTTCCTAGGAACTGGAAGGAAAAAGGACACGGCCTGTGATGGACATAAGTCTTCATTTTTCAGATTTTATTTGAATAATTAGAGACAGTACCACCATCAAGTGTGTGCACCAAGGGGCCCGGAGTCCAACTGGCCTAGTACACACTACTGCCACAAGAGGGCGCTGTCATCACACCCATGATATAATCCAAGATGGCAGGGGGAAATGGTATTACAAGGACTCAGCCTTTGCTGCATAGGATGTACATAACTCTTTATTTGGCAGGCAGTCTTAATTTGAAAAAATTGAGGTAGTACCTCCATCCAGTGAGTCCACCAATAGGTCCTGAGTCCAGCTGACCTAGTACACAGTACTGCCCTCAGAGGACTGTCGTCCCTGTGACATAATCCTAGATAGCGGTCTGAGGGGGGGGGGGGGGGGGAATGGTGAGAAAATGACTCAGCCTGTTCTGGGCTGCAGGAGAGAGGAGGGAGTTTCTTTATTTTCGAGCAATTTATTTAGGGACGGATTTCACGTAGTTTATTTGTTACACTGATACAAAACACATGCTCTCACATGCTTCAGGTCACGCCACACAACCTACAGAGCTCCAAACTACTTTTAAATTACAAACTACACGTGCACAGCTAGACGCTGCTCGAATGTCCCGTTAGTATAGCTACGGAGAAACCAGCCTGTGCTATTCTGGTACAGATTTCTATAGCGTGAGCTGTGACATCAGTATTTACAGCTATGGTGTCAGCAAGGGTAAACACATGTGCACACAGCCCAGAGGATGACTCGGTGCTTATTTAGATAGATATGTGACATCAGTATAACACTCGAAGAACTTTAACTGTAGATGTGACTTTCACATGCCGTCAGCTGCGGCGTGAGAGTGATGGCTCGCACTGGCTTGTGTCCAGCGGTTGCGCACAGAGGTGTCGACTTGTGCACTCCCTTGGAGCGTCTGATATGTTGACGATAGTTCGAATACGTTTTTATGTTCAAAAATGGCTCTGAGCACTATGGGACTTAACATCTGTGGTCATCAGTCCCCTAGAACTTAGAACTACTTAAACCTAACTAACCTAAGGACATCACACACACCCATGCCCGAGGCAGGATTCGAACCTGCGACCGTAGCGGTCGCGCAGTTCCAGACTGAAGCGCCTAGAAGCGCTCGGCCACACCGGCCGGCCTTTTTTTTATGTTCAATGAGTGTTTGTGGACTACATTACTTCCGGCTGTTTAAGCGTTGTGAGCATGTTGGCAGAGTGTTTGCTGTGTACTGTATTACTTTGACAATTTATGAGTTGATTTCATGTCTGCACATCAGTGTACTGGATTGTAGTTTGCATATCTGTGTGCTGTGTAGTGCATTATTTCGGTAATTTAGGAGTTGTTTGCGTGTCTGCAGAGTGTTTAACATGCGTTATTTCAGTAATTTACTAGTAGTTTGCAGGTCTGTAGGCTGTGTGTCGGACCCCAAGCATGTCAGAGCGTGTGTTTTGTATCGGTGTAAAAACTAAACTATGTGAAATCCGTTCCTGAATAAATTGCTCGAAAATAAATACACTCCTTCTTTGCCCCAGCAGCCCAGCACAGGTTGAATCATTTTCCCGCCATTCTAGCATTACGTCACAGGAGGGACAACAGCGTCGTATGAGGGAAGTACTGTGTACTAGGTCAAATGGACTCTGGACCTCATAGTGGACACACTGTATGGATGTACTACCTCAAATTGCTTAAATAAAGACTGCCTGCAAAATGAAGACTTACGCCCATCCTATGCAGCACAGGCTGAGTCCTTTTCCAGCCATTTCCCCCCTGCCGTCTTGGATTACTTAATGAGAGGGACGATAGCACCCTCTGGTGGCAGTAGTGTGTACTAGGTCAGTTGGACTCCAGACCCCCTGGTGAACACACTTGATGGTGGTACTGTCTGTAATTGTTTAAATAAAGACTGAAAAATACTAATGTCCAGCACAGGCCGAGTCCTTTTCCCCAGTTCCTAGGAAGAGGTGGCGGTCAGATGACTTAGGTTAGAGGAGGTAGCCTATAATCCTGTCATTTTCTTAGGTTAGTAAAAGTGGCTATGGTGTGTTGCATTGTCTGATGGGGAGTGGAGGGGGGTCAGTAGGCTAGTGGAGGTAGCCCAGCTGCCCTATCTTTCCCACCATTTTCTTAGGTTAGAAGAGATAGCCCAAGTGCCCTTCCTTTCCTGCCATTTTCTTAGGTTAGTGGAAGTAGCCCAATTGACCTATCTACCCCCCAAAATTCAAACTTCCCAACAGGGGGGGTGTGGCACTTTTGCGCCATCTTGGATATGGTACTTGTGTCATCAGCTGACGTCACGGAGCCATCTTGAATGACGTCACTCGCGTCATCAGCTGACGTCTCGTCCGCCATCTTTGATGACGTCATCATCTGACATCACGGCCGCCATCTTGGATAACGGTACTTTGGGGCCGCACGAAGGTTGTCCTTCTACTCCTGCTCTTTCATCTTTGCTTTCGCCAGCACCTCACTCTTGCTCTCTAGACTTATTAATTACAACAGTCTCTACTCAGGTAGGAGCGAGGTAAGGGCTTACAACCCCAGTGGCATCAGCCTTTTGGGTTAAGTGTAGCTTACTTCACCAAAGACAGTTTCACTGAACTCGAAATGCTTCTTATCTGGAATATAGACTACAGGGGGAAAAAACAAGTGGGTATTCGTAAAGTCCTGCTGTCATTTCAAAAATCGTAACCTGGAAACTATTAAAGACAGAGCGTCACGGTTTGCTATAAAACGTTTAGCGGTTTTCAAAGGTTTTTCTGCTAGGCCAGAATTTCAGTGTATGTCCCACCTATTGCTCGAAGAACGTGACAGCGATATTCGAGTTCCACGTAGGCTATGGGTGAGCACTGTAGCATCGAAAGTTCTGAACGCTTTATCGATTCGTTTACGAAGGTTAGCAATATCACTGACCGATACACGCGATCTTTGACGTAACCCCACAAAAAGAAGTCTAATGACGGGACATGGGGAGAACGGGAGGAGAGTGCGATGGGACCATCGCCACCCATCCACCTCTCAGGAAATGTCTCATTCAGCACATCCTGCACGGCGAGCTGACTTCTGGGAGCTGTGTTGAAATGCAGCTTACACGCTGCAACACGTGCTTTCCTGTCTCTTTAAAGTTCCTGAACCACCACATTATGCTTCTCTTTTTGTGCCCTCCCATACTGGCGTCGGTAATTCCGCAGTACCGTTGTCACACAGTTGGATTCCGCGAGTCAAGTGACACATTGCGCCTTCTCCTGGTCTTTCCCCTGTCTGATGATCTCGAAGTCAAATCTGCAACAAAGAACAAAGGTAAATAACGGTGAGAGCTGCTAAACGTCTTACGACAAACCGCAGTTCTCTATCTCCACTAGTTTCTAACTTATGATTTTTTGAAATGTTAGCGGAACTTTATCGACACAGTGCAGTTATCCTTTTTTATTACCTTTTTACGTCGACCCAGCTGCATCTATCATTTTCCATAGCATAAAAAGCTTCATATCGGGAACATTTCTTGGTAAGCGATGTATTTGACATCCGCAAATGTTCAGGACACTATAAGGCAGCATCCACACATCATCTGATATTGCTCCACCGTAGTGCATAAACGCTGTGCACATGAATATGAAGCTTTTTATGCTTTGAAATCGATTGGAGTTAGCGAAAATAATAATCAACTGTCGTAAACAAAGAAAATAATAAAAGCTATTGAAATCATTTCAGCCACACGACAGTCAAACACAGTACCCTGTAACCTGCATCTTATTAAAAACCATTCAGCAATCGGAACGAGATTGAATCTACCTGTCATCATCGGAGTAGCTTCAAGCTTATCAGCATATCAGAGCTGTCTCAGTGTAACTATCCATCCATACCTCGTTCATTCCTGTCTGCAGGAGACTCTAGGAAAACCAACAGCAGAGCTGCTACCGTTATTAACTGGGAATCAAGCGTAGATCCCACGTCCTTTGACTTCCATTTGGTGTTTCGGTCCAACCACATGTAGCCAAGCGTGGTTAGCACCAGGCATAGACTACATTTTTCTTCACTACTCCACTTTTGTGCGTAGACTCCGTTAGCTGCGTCAAGTTGGAGAGACCTGTCAGCGTGACACGACCGGTTTGTGTAAGAATACGAATCGATGCAACAGTAGTATATTACAGGAAAGAAATACTATTTTCGCCGAGTTTCCATTATGGAACAGCAAAACATGACAATGTTTTCAGCTGAAAGATGAAGTTAATGCTCGCGTGGGCTCACTATAAAGCTTGACTGATTTCGGTTCGGATGAGTTTTGACGAATTTAGACATTATAACATTGTTTGCTTTTGTAATTTTTGTCGACAAGTGCAGTTTCAGTTGTAAATTAGCTCAGTAGTAGTGTCAATATATGTTTTACAATTCTATAGATCCATTATTTAGATGTATTTAATTTACAGCACAGTAATCGAATTATGTAAGTATTGTCAATAAGTGAGCTGCGTGGATTTTAATAAGTTATACAAATACTTTGGATGTGAAATATTTAATTTGAAGGCCCACTGTGCTTGCAAAATTTGGTGCAACAATCGAATTTTCGTCGTAACAAGTGCTGCACAGCCTATAAATTTTATCAGTAGTGAACCGTGAATTTACTATCAAATTTTTTTTACAGAATTTAGTTTATTTACTAGCGATTCATCAAGAACATTAACCCATTTAATCACACTAGGTGAGCGTGGAAATAGTTACCAGGAGGTAATGAAATTACTTTCAACAAATTTGAACGCCGTGCTGGATCCCAACGGTCTCGTATCACTAGCAGTCCAGATAACAGGCATCTTATCCGCATAGCTGTAACGGATCGTGCAGCTACGTCTCGGTCCCTGAGTCAACAGATGGGGACGTTCGCAAGACAACAACCATCTGCACGGTTCGACAACGTTTGCAGCAGAATGGACTATCAGCTCGGAGACCATTACTGCGGTTACCCTTGACGCTGCATGACAGACAGGAGCGCCTGCGATGGTGTACTCAACGACGAACCTGGGTACACGAATAGCAAAACGTCAGTTTTTCGGATGAATCCAGGTTCTGTTTACAGCATCATGATGGTCGCATCCGTGTTTGGCGACATCGAGCTGAACGCACATTGGATGCGTGTATTCGTCATCGCCATACTGCCGTATCACCCAGCGTGATGGTATGGGGTGCCATTGGTTACACGTCTCGGTCACCTCTTTTTCCCATTGACGGCACTTTGAACAGTGGACGTTACATTTCAGATGTGTTACGACTCGTTGCTCTACCCTTCATTCGATCCCTGCGAAACCCTACATTTCAGCAGGATAATGCACTATCGCATGTTGCAGGGTCTGTACGGGCCGTTCTGGATACAGAAAATGTTCGACTGCTGCCCTGGCCAGCATATTCTCCAGATCTCTCACCAATTGGAAACGTCTGGTCAATGGTGGCCGAACAACTGGCTCGTCACAATACGCCAGACACTACTCTTGATGAACTGTGGTATCGTGTTGAAGCTGCATGGGCAGCTGTACCTGTACACGCCATCCAAGCTCTGTCTGACTCAATGCCCAGTCGTATCAAGGCCGTTATTACGGCCAGAGCTGGTTGTTCTGGGTAGTGATTTCTGAGGATCTATGCACCCAAATTGCGTGAAAATGTAATCACATGTCAGATCGAGTATAATATATTTGTCCAATAAATACCCGTTTATCATCTACATTTCTTATTGGTGTAGCAATTTTAATGGCCAGTAGTGTACTTACATGCACTTGGTCAATCAGATCGTTCCCGCTTTAACAGGACCAAACTGGTTAAAGAATCAGAAATTCTGAACTGCAGTAATTCTGAAAAGATGCTGTTACGGTAGCAAACAAAAGATGACAGCAGCTTCTACTTTACATTCAAATAACATACTTCGTTAAAAATTGCTAAGATTCTGCTCAGAGAAAGTAGAGTTGTGCTTTACTTTCGACAGTACTCTGAGCTTTCGAACGTGATTTCACGGAGGCTACAGCCAGGTCAGTTGTTTCAGGAACGCGTCGGTTCGAGTGGGGTCTCGGTTTAGGCACAAAGAATTTATGTGCCAGACGGTGATCATGGGTCAATTGTCCAGAAGCGATGTGGGCACCGTGTCTTATCTCAGGCACCAAAGATAGCCTAGCCTTACAGACGTAGAATGTGAGAGAAGCAAAGATGTATTTCAGTTCTACAATTGTAGAGAGTGATAGTATACTACAGACACATTCTCTCTTTTTTTTTTTTAATAGAAAGGCACGTTTACACCTTTCATCCCCACCTACAGACCATATCTTTATATGTGCTTATTCGTGTTGCTGTGCTCGACAATTCGAAGAATGGTTTCATGCACCTCTCCACATTAAACTAGTTTGTACAATCCTCTTTCTTCTCCAAATAACTATTGCAACTCCGTCCGAACAGGCCACGAGGGCCCAACGTCACCTACCGGCCGCCGTGTCATCCTCAGGCAGTAGGCGTCATCGGATATGGAGTGTCATGTGGTCAGCACACCACTATCCCGGCAGTATGTCAGTTTACGTGACTGGAGTCGCTACTTCTCAATCAAGTAGCCCCTCAGTTTGTCTCACAAGGACTGAGTGCACCCCGCTTGCCAACAGTGTCCGGCAGACCGGAAGGTCACCCATCCAAGTGCTAGCCCAGCCCGACAGCGCTTAACTTCGGTGAAATGACGGGAACCGGTGTCACCACTGCGGCAAGGCCATTGGCAAACAACTGTTGCAACTTGCATCCATTTGTAACTAATTACTGAATTCATCCCTTGTACTGTATCGTATTGTATTGTACACTGTTGGCCACCGTAAATGCAACACCAAGAAAGACAAGAGGTAGCACAACAAAATTTATTTTGTAGATAACATGTTGACCAAGTATCAAATGATTACGTTTACAGACGTCTGTGACATGTGGTTCCTGCCAGAATCAGTAGCCAGAGTAGCCGCCATTGTTGGAGATCACCGCTGCCACACGTCTCGGCATTGAGTCAAGGAGACGTTGGATGTGTTCCTGGGGTACAGCAGCCCAAGCAGCTTCCACACGTTGCCAAAGATCATCTGGTGTGGCAGCTGGGGATGTAATCTGGGTCACTCGTTGAGCAACCATGGACCACATGTTTTCTATCGACGAAAGATCCGGAGAGCGAGCCGGCCAGGGAAGCAATTCAATCTGGTTATTTACGAAGAACCTTTGGACAATGCGTGTCACGTGTGGTCACGCATTATCCTGTTGAAATATGGCTGTGGCCGAGCCCTGAAAGTAAGGAAGGACAACTGGCTCCAGCACCTCGGATATGTTGCGCCGGCTATTTAAAGTACCGGCAATGCGTACTAGAGGCGTGCGAGAGTAATATCCAATACCGCCCCATACCATAATACCCGGTGCAAGACCAGTGTGGCGGTGCATAATGCAGCTGTCCAGCATCCTCTCTCCACGGTGTCTCCACACTCGAATCCGACCATCGTGGTGCTGCAGACAGAAGCGTCCTCGTCAGTAAAGACAACGTCATTCCATTCTGCCGTCCACATTCGTCTGTCATCACACCATTGGCGACGGAGACGTCTGTGGTTCTGCGTCAATGATAGACGAAGCAATGGACGTCTTGCGGACAGACCACTCTGCTGTAAACGGCGTCGAATGGTACGCGCAGACACTGGATGATGCGTTACAGACGCAATGTGCTGTGCTATGGTTCGGGATGTCACTGAGCGATCCGTCACTGCCATGCGCACAATTTGCCTATCAGCACGTGCAGTGGTGCACCGAGGTGAATGCGATCGACCACGTCGGTCCGTCGTACCCTCCTGCATCCAACGGTCACATATCCGCATTACAGTTGTTTGGTTTCGTCAAACACGACTAGCGATTTCTCTGTATGATAATCCACAATCTCGGTAAGCCACTATCCTTCCTCTGTCGAACTCGGATACTTGATCAAAAGATGTTCGCTGTTGTCTACGAGGCATAACTGATCGTCTTGTGAAACATCCACAAGGTAAACACACGTGCCGAACGTACACTCGTCGAAATCGCCAAGCCTTAAATGGCGCTGTGAGGTGGCGCCACAGGCGCGCGTGATGTGCGTCTGCGCTGAAATTCTAATCAGTTGCATATCTCATCGCTGCAAACTCATGGTGTAAATTTCACTCGATTCGGATGCTTCCTTCAGGGTGTTGCATTTACGGTGGCCAGCAGTGTATGTTAACCTGAGGCCTAGAAACGACGGAGAGGTTCCGTCCCCATCGCAGCCGCAGTGGTCCACAACTCCACGAAGACTACCGCAGTCCACTTCACCCCTCCGCCGCCCCACACGGAACCACTCTTGCAGAGTTATTGTGCGTTTCGGCCCCCGGTAGACCCCCCACCCCCCGCTGGGAACGTCTCACACCAGACAAGTGTAACCCCTATGTTTCCACGGTCGAGTAATAGTGGTGTATGCGTACGTGGAGAACTTGTTTGCGCACCAATCGCCGACATAGTGTAGCTGAGGCGGAATGAGGGGAACCAGCCCTCATTCGCTGAGGCAGATCGAAAACCGCGTAAAAACCATCCACAGACTGGCCGGTTCACCGGACCTCGACACAAGTCCGCCGGACGGATTCGTGCCGGGGACCAGGCGCTCCTTTCCAATCCGGAAAGCCGTGCGTTAGACCGGACGTCTAACCGAGCGGGCTATTCATCCCTTGGTGTGGCTCGACAATTTTTACTCCGTACACTTCCCCCCAATAACATATCGACAGTTCCCCGATGCTTCGCAATGTGTGCTATCGTCTGTTTCCTTCTTTTTGTCAAGTTGTACCACAAATTTTTCTACCCCCCAGTTAGATGCAGCACCTACTCATAAGTTACGAGATCTACTTATTTAATCTTCAGCTATCGTTATAGTGTCATATTTCAAAAATTTCTATTCCCTTCTTATCTGAACTGCTTATCGTCCATGTTTCACTTCCGTACAGGGCTACACTCCAGACGAATTTCTTCAGAAAGAACTGCCGAACAGTTAAAATTACATTCGACGCTAGTAAATTTCTCTATTTCACACATTATGTCTTTGATGTAGTGAGTCTGTACTTTAGACATTATCAGTTATTTTACGGCCCAAATAACAGAACAGTGCCTCGTTTCCTAATCGGATTCCCTCAGCATGCCTGATTTAATTCGAGTACATTCCATTGCTCTTGTATTACTTTTGTCGATATTATTTTATAACCTGTTTTGAAGACATTATTCTTTCCTTTCAACTACTTTTCCAAGTCCTTTGACGTCTCCGACAGATTTACAGTGCCATAGAAAAACCTCAAAGCTTCTATTTCTTCTCTCCGAACTTTAATTCTTTCTCCAAATTTTTCTTAGATTCCCTTTACTGCTTGCTCAACGTACAGACATCGTGGATAGGCTGCCTACGCGTCTCGCTCTTTTCTCTACCAGTATTTCCTCTCGACTCTTATAACTGCCGTCTGGTTTCTGTACAAACTGTAAATAGCCTTTCGCTCCCTGTGTTTTACCCTGCTACCATCAGAATTTCGTAGAGTGTAATCCAGTCGACGTCGTCAAAAGCTTTCTGTAAATCTACACATGCTATAAACGTAGGATTCCCTTTCATCAGTCTTCTCTATGATAAGTCTTAGGCTCAGTATGGTCTCGCGCGTTAGTATGTTTCGTGGGAATCCTAATTGATCTTGCTGAAGTCGTCTTCAGCTAATTTTTCCTGAGAACGATTCGAGTCAGTACTTTGCAACCATAACTTATCAAACTGATAGTTGGGAAGTGTGCTTATTCGCCTCGTTTTGCTCTGTCACGCGGTGCTAATTCCCACATTGTGCCTTTATTGGTTAGGTGTTCAGTGCTGCGACAACCCTGAAATCAGTCGCGGCTCGCTGTGGTTGCCGTCTATCCGTCCCCTACGCAGTGCTGTCGTCTTCAAAACGGCCACCGGCTCGCAGTAACCCTTCTGGTGGCCTCCCAACCGGCTCGTTTACTTGGCGGTCGGTACTTCGCTGAGGTATCTGGCAGCTCCTCAGCAACTATGCCAACTCGCGCTCCGCGCCGTCTATCAAACTTCAGCAGCACCCGTCAGCACACGTCTCCGCCAGACTTCACAGCTCTGGAGATCTATAAAAGATAGCTTGACCAGCTACACTCGCTGAGCTCAGAGCACAGGTTAACGTCTCTGTCGAAGAAGTGTTCCAGCGTCGTTGGCAAGAAATACAATTCGGAGAGAATGTCTGCCGATTCACATTGGACCATATAAAATTATGATGTATAAACCTGATGTCGTTTTCGAAAGAGTGACACTAGACACAACACTGAATCGTCACAATAAGTTTATAAACAACTGTAGTATCGTAAATCATTTGCTGAGCCTCTCTGTAATTTAACTATAATTAATTACATTAAAATTTGTTAAGAAGAACGAAAACTACAAGAGTCTCAAGAAAATAAAACTGACACATTTTAGGCAGACATTATGTTTCATAAATTAACATGCCACACGGCACAGTGAATAATAATAGCGAGAAAACCTTACCAGCATCCCAAGAATCCTTTAACTTCTCATATAGTTCAAGAGAGGACTCGGAGACACAGATAATTAGCAATGATAACAATGACGTTCCGAATGTGTTGCTTGATAAGGGCTATAAAGCCATTTTTTGCATGATGTCGGGAGATGACTCGGTTTCGATAGAAATGATTAAAGCAGAAAAGACAGTTTCGCAAAAGGAGTTTACGAAAGGAGGTAATTCCCCTAACCCGGAACAAACCTGTAATTACTCTCCTTCTGATTTGATTCGTCTCGTTGTTACCTGACTCCGTGTTTGCGTACCCCCAAAACGTCGTGTTTCGTGCAGTTACATATGTAAGTATGTAGCAGCAAGAATTTATTGTCTCTGTAGTAGCATGTTCTTGTCGACAGTTTTTGTTATCTCTATCCAGAGATTACTATAAGTTGATCGGCGACGTAGGTTAACAGCATGGACGAAAATGATTTCAAAAACTTGATACCGACGCCTGCCAACTTACTTGCCCCAAAACATTACCTTCTAGTTTTTTTTTCTGTCGAGAAAAGGGACCACTGAGTACACTGGGTTCACGCGCGGAGTGGGGCAAAATTTCCGAACAGGAATGCCACAACACTGACCATGTTTCATCACCTTCTTTGTTGGAAACTGTTTCGTCATATGTATGAAATACAGAGGTCCCAGAGGAAAACAAATGAGTAGTGACTTAATAAAATCATAGCTGCATGCGGTGATTGCTTTAATTATTAGAAAGCGGATGATTATTCTGATAAATGGAAATAAGCATATGGCATCGTTGGCCGGGAGACCCCATTCGGGGAAGTTCGGCCGCCAACGGCATGTCTTATTTCATTCGACGCCACATTGGGTGACTTGGGTGCCGGTGATGAGGATGAAATGGTGATGAGGACGACACAACACCCACTCCACGAGCGGAGAAAATCTTCAACCTGGCCGGGAATCGAACCCGGGATGAGAGGCAAGCACGTTACCACCCAGGTAAGCAGGCGGATGTTTCCTCTGGCAATGCATACACATTGCTCTCTTAACTACACATTTTCTGGACTTCAAACGTTCGGGATGCCTAATCTCGTAAAACTTGTCTGCTTTCTTCTTTTGTACTTCACTTTAAATCCTTAGATGTTACTGCTTATTCAAAATTTGTAGCTGAGTTGGATCTTTCCCGTTGTTAACCTGTAAGACATGTTTAGAACCGTCGGTTCTAAGTTTGTCAGACACTGAATATGTGCCACTTCTGGGATACCCAAAACTCGTAGTTAGTTACAAACATCATTCGTTCGTATGAAACAGGGTGCGAGTTTTTTCTGTGAATATAATAGGTGTAACTTTCGAATATTAAATTCCTCTCGTAAATATAACAGTTTGCTATCATGAACGCTCTAATATGATTTGAGGTCTCTCAATGACCGTGTATTATGTTGATAAGCTTTACATACGGTATCTCGTTAAAACTTGTTCGGTCTGATGTTATATTTTCCTCAGATACCCAAATGTGCTTTCCCTGTTGAAGCCAATGCCTTTTTAAGAGTAGGTTGGTAACGCTGTGCACTACCAAGAATGCTGATTGACATATCCTAAGATTCTATATTTGACCATCTCTGTTAATACTCTCCTTATAGACAGAGGAAAAATCATGATATGCAGCTTCATCTGGACTTTTGTTGGGCCTTCTTCGCAACGTAGGATGTACAGCTATAAGTCCAGTCGAATTAGTTTTTTTGTATCATAGGAAGACATTTGATTGAATTCCTTCATTAATCAATTCCTTTTATAAATGGAACATTTTAAAAACATCTCAATCGTAAGCACTTAACAATCGTCATCTGTAACATGACTCATGGACAGTACTCTTTTTGAAGAATCAGAAATACGTCCCAACACGTTTCTTTTCCTTGTACTTGCATTCCGCGCAGGACTGGAATGTTCATCTTCATTCACGGATATTTCTGATGTCTTCATTGCACTTAAGAAATAACTTCATGCACAGTCTAGGTAACAGCAACACATAAATGTTTCTGGTCAACACACCGAGGAAAACTCTATTTCCAGCCTACTTTGGATGCACAGTGTGGCGCAGTTTTATATCGGTCTTTACTTTTTTACTAAACAATGTAACCGTTCGCGCTTCGTTTACAATGTGTGAGTGACTGGCAAGTATTGTTAGAAAGCCAGTAACATAAAGCTACAACATTATAACACGAAGCATAAAAGGAGAAGAAAGATCTCTGAGTAGAAAATGTGTCTTGATCCTGGTTCCTCAACACCGAGTGGATCTTGAGCGTTTTTCTTCAAGTACATCAAAACTGTAGCGCAAATTTTCGAGGACCTTGATCGGCTTTACAGAAAACAAACCATGTCACGTTTCAATACTTCAATCCCTCCACAGGATGGCATTCTGAACTAAATTTTCCCTTCTGATGGACTCTGATCTTTATTCTTGTGGATCCTTCATATATACATAATATTTCTTACTATGGACACTTCTGTTCGTGATTATACCTGACAAGTACATCGAACCAAATTTTATCTGTATGATTGATCAGTGAAAAATTGAGTGTGATAAGATGTGTAAACTACAATGACACTGACGCAGTGACAGTCAAATAAAACAAAAACTCAATTCTGCATGGATGTATACCTCCATACAGTTCAGTTCCTTCGTCTCGTCTCATTGTTGACGTCCACAAGGCATGATTACTTCTTTCCACACTGCACACTTTTAACAAAGAAAACGTAAGTAAGTGTTTTGCAAGTGTGAATATTCAATAAGTTTGCACGTGATCTGAAAGTTGTAAATGTAACGAGTAAGGATCAGTAACAGTAAGCAAACAAGCACTGTCTTCGGAGTTCTAGTTTTACCAGCTATCGGGGCAAATACGATGATAGACGATTTACATGGATTACTAAAGCAGCCTTTTCTCATCACATACTTCTCTTCTTGGCTACGTGAAATGTATAAATAAAAGGAAGTTACATTTAAGGAGGCAAATGTGTCGTATTACTGGATCAAGTACTCATTTAAGAACAGAAGAAGTTTGAGAATGCTTTCCTGACACTACGTTATTAGCGTAAGCTCTGTAAAATTTACTATTTGAAACAACTGTCGCGTGCACCCGACAGACATTACAAATAAAAAGCAATTGTAAAAGATCCCCATGTAAATAATAGGCTGCTAATGCTTTGGAGCATCTAATAAGGTGGCACACGCTTCAAAACAACGTACACCGTTAGGTCTGTAGCTCCATTTCCCTTATTTTTAACTCCATGGTATAGAGTATCGGATTTTGTTTCTTTTCTTTGTTATAACGTCAACCAGAGTTGGACTTTAGCAGGCTCTCCATTGTACTTATTCGTTTCCAGAGTGTCAACCAGAGACGAATTTTTCCTATTCCTCGACACTTGAGATACTATTTTCTGCTTTTCATTCCTTACTTTCGTTCACTTAAACTTATAATATTGAGAACCCTTGCAAATTTTTCGGACGGCAGTCCTTCCAGCTTCATATTTCGTAACTGTATAAACATGTCATTCTATCTATTAGTTGTTTAAAACTTCCAATAAAATGTAGGAAATCTATTAAAATAAATTCCTCAGGCAGCTAATTTTTGCACGCTTCAGAAATAAAATACTAATTTTCCCACTCTACAGTAATATAACTTCACTAACAAACGTGTGGCTTTCGCGATAAACGTTACTGAGTCTCCAGTAGCTAACAAGACAGACAACATTTCGTCACCACATATAAGATGAAAGCTGAACTCTATAAGAGAGCAGTTCTTACAACCTTTGCATGTAATTTTTTTTCTAAATTATAGTTCATTAATAATGGTCGCGAGAAACGCGAACAATAGAGCGATGGTCAGCTCCAGACAAAGTATAAGTGATACTGTTTCTACGATGCCCGCTAGTACGAAATGAAACATGAAAGATAAACATTTGTAATTACTTCATACATCACTATGGATAAAAGCTCCATAACTATGCTTCAGACAGAAATATTTATTGTTACTTCGCTTAGGCGGCAAAGACAGCAGTGTGATCGAAAATTTGCAAGACAAAAATTATTGACTTATCATCCTCTGTGCAATGTGCAAGATGTTCGCTAAAGCTGTCTCCAGTCTAATGCAAAGTGGGCAGCTGCCGTTAGAAAACAGGTAGGAGAGACATGGAAGGTACTAATGTTCGGAAAAGTGTATCCAGCAGCTGGTGTCAAATATTATATTTTGTAAACTTCTCATAGGGCAACAGAATCATTCGATTTTCCTGCTATTCTCAGTGACTTTTCTTGGCAGCCTAATACGATGAGAAACACAAGTAATATTGAAAAGCAGTACATTTATAAGTATTTTTATTTTTACTAAACACAGCCAACGTACAATTTAAAGCAATATTTCAGCTTCTAAAGAACTTCATGGCGATAGCAAAGCTGTGTAACTAAGTTTCTGCGAAATGAACGTCCATAAGTTTGATACCGTTATGAAGTGCCTTGATAATGAAGGTGTGCCTCTTAACGGACACTGGAAATAACAAAACGAAACAGTTAAATTTTAACGAAATCAGTGAGCCTTGTGATTTAATGCGACATACCATTTTATGCTGTTGAATTTTGAGTTAACGAATATTCAGTCAGCCATTTACATGGAACGATTTCAGTGACTTCTCATACAAAAATTCGCTTGCCCATTGTATAACCAGTTCTGTGTAACTTCAAACATCTGTTGCGGATAAGTGTACGTGTGGTTACTTTCAGCGTTTTATCGTTACAAATAGTAGAGAAACAATATTTGCAGACTACGTACGCAATTCCATGACAGTTAAGGCGGTCGGAGAAAATAAAAACCTTTCGAATAAACAGATAAACTAAAATACTTATTTTGTATACCGCACGTTTTTAATTTATATGCTGATTTGCGTTTTAACATAACTTTTTCTTACTATATTTGTCTCATTTTTTGTAGTTTATTGATTCTACGTTATTTTTTAAAAAAGATGGAATTACGAAAAAAGCATCGTTTTTAAATTAACGCCGTATGAAACATTAAAGCTTAAGGCTATCGTCAATTTTAAATTATCCGTTGAGTTTTAACATAACTTACCATTGATGTACATTGCCCGTTTCTCAAAAGACACGCAGAATCAATTAACACGTTTCCTTGTGAGGTCACGGAATATAAAATCCATAGATATTGTATGTTGTGAAGTACTGCAGCAATAAACGAATTATACCGTAAGGCTTCTGTTGGCTTATTTTCGCGTGGAAATGAGAATTTTCCTTTCATGTCAAGAGTTAACAGTAGTGACGTATCATTGATGCGTGAAGAGTCAAAGTGTAATTGCATCTAGTGCCATGGAAATAATTATTATTTCCCGTTATATTCGACGTTATACACAAGAACATCCAGATCTTTCGGACTACGCTTTCTGTAAGTACTTAGTAAACTTCTTTATGCATAACAGTTGAAGCTTAAGTGCCATATAATTAGCTGTGCGTTCAGGTTTTCGTTCTATGTGTATCTCAGCGTTTTAACATCGATCATGGTGGAATTTAAGTCTGCGATATTCCTTTAATTTTCTTTTTCAGGTTTTATTAATACAGCTTTTTTACTCCACGTTTTTAGTTTGAATAACAAAAGAAAACAGTCTTAACTCATAATATAGTAAGTACCGATGTACATAATTATTTTGAAAAGGTAAAACTTTTTCTTTTGTGTTACTGGAATTTGTGTTTTTTACCTTCGCCAAATTCCGCGCTTATTTTCCTCGATGGACTATGTTTCTACTGTTGTTGATTGCTTTTTCATGTATTCGCTGCTTCCTATCCATGATTTCACCGATGTCTAGAGGAATCACTGTAAAAAGCGTGACGGCGATACATTTTTATGCTAAATATTATAATTTTAAACGTCAGGACGCCATGAGAAATGAAAGCCGTCGTGGAAGTGGGGTGGATGGGAGCTCCATCGCACAGTGAGAGATTAAATGCAGGAACTGACAGTGAGAATAGGCAGTTCTATCACAATAAAATTCAAATCCCTTTGGGCATTATGTACATATGTCGTCTCTATCTTCACAAGCCGAACACACAGACACATTAATTTACTATAAGTTTGAAGAAATGTAGATCATGTAATGGCAATCGACTAGTAACAAGTGCACCGTGACTGAGATGTTTATCGAGAAATCTCAAAACTATTTCACAGTTCGTCTCTATTGCCCGTTTCAGCTGAAAATTCCAGATGGCTCTGGGTTCCAAAAGCTTACAGATGCCTTTTGCCCTCAGTTCGTTATGTTTTGCCTTTCGTTAACAGTCAAAATTTAGCCCAAATATTAGTATGGAAAGTATTCGCAAGAATACCTGATTGACAGCAAAATAACGCTTACAAATCTCATATGAAATCAACTGTCAGTTAGGTACCTATCATAAAGTGGTAGCATTAGTATGTTTTGTTGTGGCGTAACAAGCTAGCTACGCCACACTGAAGTAGCCGAAAGGGCACGCGTCAACTCACGCCGTCTTGAGTTAAGTCTGAAACAGGATACTCTATGAATGCTATAAAGAAAAGAACGGAGCTTCTCGTATACTTAACTTTTATTCACTTCTGCGGTACATCGCTCTTGATAATACAAGTGAGACTCTCTCCAGATATGGTTAACTGCGCCTTGCTAGGTCGTAGCCATGGACTTAGCTGAAGGCTATTCTAACTGTCTCTCGGCAAATGAGAGAAAGGCTTCGTACGTGTAGTCGCTAGCAATGTCGTCCGTACAACTGGGGCGAGTGCTAGTACGTCTCTCGAGACCTGCCGTGTGGTGGCGCTCGGTCTGCGATCACTGCCAGTGGCGACACGCGAGTCCGACATGTACTAATGGACCGCGGCCGATTTAAGCTACCACCTAGCAAGTGTGGTGTCTGGCGGTGACACCACATGTTTAGTAGTTAACAAACACAGTTTTTCAATATTTACCCATCTAGAATTCAGTTTGTTGACGTCCGCGACTGTATTACAAAATTTATAAAGTAATCTTTCAGCATTCAAATGAGAGGCCCTACTCAGCCCCCGTACATAACTGGCCTGTATCCCTGCGAGTACGGCGTGTATGACGAGCTAAAGAAGGTTCTGACAGGCAAACGATTCACCTCAGAGGAGGACATCAAGCAGTAGATTCGGAACTGGTTCACAACACTGCCGCAGGAATTGTGCGAGCCGTCCGTTCAGATGAAACTTCCTGGCAGATTAAAACTGTGTGCCCGACCGAGACTCGAACTCGGGACCTTTGCCTTTCGCGGGCAAGTGCTCTACCAACTGAGCTACCGAAGCACGACTCACGCCCGGTACTCACAGCTTTACTTCTGCCAGTATCTCGTCTCCTACCTTCCAAACTTTACAGAAGTTCTCCTGCGAAACTTGCAGAACTAGCACTCCTGAAAGAAAGGATATTGCGGAGACATGGCTTAGCCACAGCCTGGGGGATGTTTCCAGAATGAGATTTTCACTCTGCAGCGGAGTGTGCGCTGATATGAAACTTCCTGGCAGATTAAAACTGTGTGCCCGACCGAGACTCGAACTCGGGACCTTTGCCTTTCGCGGGCAAGTGCTCTACCAACTGAGCTACCGAAGCACGACTCACGCCCGGTACTCACAGCTTTACTTCTGCCAGTACCTCGTCTCCTACCTTCCAAACTTTACAGAAGCTCTCCTGCGAACCTTTCTTTCAGGAGTGCTAGTTCTGCAAGGTTCGCAGGAGAGCTTCTGTAAAGTTTGGAAGGTAGGAGACGAGGTACTGGCAGAAGTAAAGCTGTGAGTACCGGGCGTGAGTCGTGCTTCGGTAGCTCAGTTGGTAGAGCACTTGCCCGCGAAAGGCAAAGGTCCCGAGTTCGAGTCTCGGTCGGGCACACAGTTTTAATCTGCCAGGAAGTTTCATATCAGCGCACACTCCGCTGCAGAGTGAAAATCTCATTCTGGTCCGTTCAGATGTTCAGATGAGTGTGGATTCCTAAGGGACCAAACTGCTAAGGTCACCGGTCCCTAGACTTACACACTACTTAAACTAACTTATGCTAAGAACAACACACGCACCCATGCCCGAGGGAGGACTCAAACCTCCGGCCGGAGGGGCCGCGCAGTCCGTGACATGGCGCCTCAAACCGCGCGGCCGACGTCCGTTCACCGCTTCGTGTCGAAATGGGACAGGTGCCTCAAGAGTGCTGGAGAATTATTTTTGAAACGAATGTAAAGATTGTGTTTACGGGCTCTGGCTCGTTTTTTCTTTAGTGCCCCTCGTAACACTCGGCCTTAGCCATTCGAGCTGGGGCACTTAAAGTTGTCGAGCAACACTCAAAGGCGCATGACGGTCCCTACGCTCAACCTATTACGTGAGAGTCGAGTCGCCAGGCGTCTTCGTGCCAGAGTCCCACAACTCTGCCATAGATTCCACAAGGTCACCTAGCTCGTCTTTTGACTCTGCGGTGGTTTCCGCATTAACTGATAGCCCTCACTTAATGGGGACTAACTTGGACATGACCGGTTACCACTTTAAGTAACTTTAGCTGAGTACATTCTGCGCTTTAATACGACTACAACACTCTCTGCCCACGTTTTCAAACAAAAGTTCACAATTACTGAAGAATCTTTGCACTTTACAAGCATACGCGATCACAGAGTTATTACTGAATCCATGTCCGGGAGTCGACTGAGAGAGCCTTCAGTATTTGTTGTGATTACAAATGTTCGTCCAGTTTCGGCCACAATCGGCTTCTCTCTAGAAACGCTTAGTATATAAACTGAATAAGATTTGCTTTCAAAACCCTTTACCAGGATCTCGTACTTACTGTTAGTCTTCTAGCCGTGTTACCGCAGGGCAGACCAGTAAACTCCGATTCTTTAAAGGATCGAAGTGCCATGCATAAAGAAGCTACAAAACTCTGATTACTTTACTAACGAGTTAGTGTGTTAAATATTTGCTGTCAAGCGCATAAGCAAGATAACTTTTAGGAAAGGTTTGAAATTACACTACTGGTCACTAAAATTGCTACATCACGAAGATGACGTGCTACAGACGTGAAATTTAACCGACAGGAAGAAATGTTCAAATGTATGTGAAGTATTATGGGACTTAACTGCTAAGGTCATCAGTCCCTAAGCTTACACACTACTTAACCTAAATTATCCTAAGGACAAACACACACACCCATGCCCGAGGGAGGACTCGAACCTCCGCTGGGCCCAGAAGCACAGTCCATGACTGCAGCGCCTCAGACCGCTCGGCTAATCCCGCGCGCCTAACAGACAGAAAGAAATGCTGTGATATGCAAATGATGAGCTTTTCAGAGCATTCACACAAGGTTGGCGCCGGTGCCGACACTTACAACGTGCTGACATGAGGAAAGTTTCAACTCATTTCTCATACACAAACAGCAGTTGACCGGCGTTGCCTGGTGAAAAGTTGTTGTGATGCCTCGTGTAAGGAGGAGAAATGCGTACCATCACGTTTCCGACTTTGATAAAGGTGGATTGTAGCCTATTGCGATTGCGGTTTATCGTATCGCGACATTGCTGCTCGCGTTGGTCGAGATCCAATGACTGTTAGCAGAATATGTAATCGGTGGGTTCAGGAGGGTAATACGGAACGCCATGCTGGATCCCAACGGCCTCGTATCACTAGCAGTTGAGATGACAGGCATCTTATCCGCATGGCTGTAACGGATCGGGCAGCCACGTCTCGATCCCTGAGTCAACAGATGGGGACGTTTGCAAGACAACAACCATCTGCACGAACAGTTCGACGACGTTTGCAGCACCATGGACTATCAGCTCGGAGACCATGGCTGCGGTGTATAAATGTCAACCCTAATCTCCACTTCACATCTCAGAGTAGTTCGTGGCCCCTGAATAGCTATAACTGTTTATGTAAAGTTCTTATTGACGTAGCTGAAACAACATGTAGCATAACTGCACAACCACGCTTAATAACAAGAGGAATGAATCGCAGCCAGACTGCAAAATACTTCGCTGCTAAGCAGCCAGGCAACCATACTGCGTGCGCGAATCGCATGCGATCCATCAGACTGCCTTGGATTTCTAAGCGGTCAGCGACCGAATGCGATGTGCCTACACACGTGCGATCTACGAAGCGATGGGTGACCCATCCGACAGATCGCTGCGATCCGTCGCTCGTGTGTGGAGCCCTTGGGAGCTGCACGCCGAATAGCTAGTTGCTCGGAAAAAAAGTGCGTCGTCGATTGCGAAGCGATCGAAACCGGATGACAGGTGTGATCGGGAAAAGCCACACAGAGAACATTCTACTTAATTTATGAATAAAAAGTTGAAATGCGCGGTTTCTATCACCTTTTGCGGTAGTGTACGATGGGGAACCTAAAAGTAAGGGAATTTCGGTTGTGGCGGGGAGGGAAACTGGGGGAACCCATTGTTCGACCAGGTGTCCGGTGCGGTCACGCCACCTGAGTCAGTTTGCGAAGTTGTGTCGCTGTGAGTGCGTCGGTTCGCCCTGAGAGCTTTTTTTAGTAAAACAACTTTTTTTCTATTTCGACGAAAACGTGATGTCGAGAGCAAGGTGCGGCTGTGAAATTTTGTTTTCTGTGGGAGAAATAGGCCGCGGAAACTATTGTAATGCTTGAGACTGCTTATTGGAATGCTGCCCTGAGTAAAAGCAGAGTCTAGGAGTGGTTTTCAAGTTTTAAAACTCGAGAAATGTCAATTGAAGACCAATTCCATTCAGGACGCCCCTCAGCAGCAAGAAATGACGAAAACGTCGACAAAATCAAAGCCCTCGTTCGTCAAGGCCGTCGCCGAGCCATTGATCAACTCTGTGAGATATCTGGGATATGACGGAGTTCAGTTCAGAGGATTTCATCCGAAGATTTGCAGTCGAGAAGGGTTGCACCCAAATTCGACCCTCATCTTCTCACAGGCAAGCAAAGGGATTATCGACCCTGAATTTTTTTCCACAGTGATTACTGGTGATGAATCGTGGTGCTGTGGATACGAACCCTAAACAAAGCAGCAATCAAGGTAGTGGAAGTGGCCATCCTCGTCCCAAAAAAGGTCGCCAAGTGAAGTCAAACATCAAGGCAATGCTCATTTGTTTCTTCGGTTGCAGAGATGTTGTGCATACGCAGTTCGTTCCCCTGGGTCAAGCTGTCAACCAGGTGCTCTGCTTGGAGGTTCTGAAAAGATTGAGGGGGAGTATCTGGAAGAAAAGGACACATTTTTGGCGCACAGGAGACTGATTCTTCCATCACGAAAACGCGCCAGCACACATCGCCCTCTCCGTAAAGCAGTTTTTGACCAAAACTGGCAAGACACCGATTGTCATCCCCCCCCCCCCTACCTCGCCCTCTGCGAGAGCCGCTAAAGAAAAAAGAAGCGTATAGCATAGTGTGGTGGGAGTTTCAAATCGAAAATGTTCATTTCATCATAACTTTACAGATACGTGTTACCAACCGGACACAATAGGAAATACGAGGCCCCTTTGCTTTTTTCTTTTATCACTCGTTTATTACATCAGAGAAATACACATTTTAAGACAAAATTTAACTACATGAAATATTGCTCCCAGTATAGGTTAACATAAGCAGTGACAAAACTTAGCTCTCATAAGGATTTCTGCTGGCAATTTAGCTCAAACATGTAGCTAGCGATTGAATCACGACACAGACACTTTAACAATTTCGGCAACAAATAAATAGCGTGAATTTGTACTCACAGTAACCAACTAATCAACAGCCTTGCCATTGAATAAGTAGTAGGCCATTTGGAACGAATTAGCAACACCCAGCAACTAGGGGAGTTAATACCAACAGTCTTTAAATGTCTTGCTCCCCATTAAATAAACAAACTTACAGTAATTAAATGAATAACAAATCAAACACACTACGCTCCTCTCAAACTCTTCAGTGGAAGCCAAGCCAAAATGAAGATTCCATTAACTGACTAGCATTGCAGTCACACTAAAGCTCATCTCTGTTTTCCCAGACACACATGGGACAAACTTATACAAGACAAGATTTTGAAGGGAGCACATCAGTAAAACCGGTAGTGGAGCTAACTCGTGCCACTGAAAATTAAGGTACTAGACCGGGTCACAAGGTGGTATACAATGAGGTTGCCTTAGTGGTATATTGAGCTCCAGAATATCAATTCAAATGGCCAATTCAAAATTAAGTACACATAAACCAGCTTTAATTAACGACGAGTGACTCCAGGTCGCTCGAAGGGATGACAACAATTAATTGAAAAGACGAATGCCGGAGGCGGCAGTAACATCAAACATCTTCTCCCCGTTTTAACCAGGAGTCACTTCCCGCTATACAAGTAAACATTTAAGCAAGCACACGGAAGGAACCCCAAAGAGAAAATTCGAATAAAGCCCCAAAAGATTATAAAGGACAGGGAACCCCAACTATTTAAATTTAAAAGAATTAGCTCTCCCCAAAGGCAATATAAACGCGAAGGCCACTCTTAAGAGGCCACCAAAATTGGTTACAAAAAGTCTTATACATTTGCTGCTTTTCTTTAAAAGAATCACAAGGCTGCTTAACTTCTGCTGGACGTCCGGTATGGCTCGTGTAGGGTACACCAAGCAGCGACCCAAGCTAGGCGGTCGCAAGGCACGGCGAGCAAAATCAGGAGAGCAGACAGGCAGGCAGCCAACACATATCCTCCATGCTGAACCGGCAGACCGCGTACAACCAACTCCACATATACGTGGTTGCTTCCCACGTCGTACCTCGCGGCGTCTCACCGGGTAGCCCGAACAAACGTCAACTGCCACTCGCCCCGCGAATGCGGAAAACAACGAGGCAAGCAAAGATAAGAAACATCGAAGGATCGATAATGGACATCCAAGAGACTGGCGCGCCAGTAACGAGCGCCACGGCTCATTTACATTAATGGAATTTTATGGATTTTTTTTTCCATCTTGTGAGAGATGCTCACATCTTGGGCCGCACTGATACTTGCTTTTGGCCGTTTGCCCCTGGTCTAGGATATCGTGATTAATAAACGAAATTCTCTTACGTCTACTACTCGCAGACTGCTGCATACGTCTTCCAGCAAGAACGTGTTGAGCTTATTCTTGGCGTACAGCTGATGTTCCAGCTGTGCGAAGGTCGGCTAGTGCGGCGGACCGTGCATTATGCAGACGGCGAGTGCCTGCTAGCTGCCTGCCACAAACTGGCGCATTGTGTGCGCAGCCCACGTCACTAACGAGCAGGCGCGATACCAGCCAGGTTCCCACCTGCGGGACAGATTATGCCCGCCGGCCGGTTCTCCATACCGACCCGAGACTCCGCGAGAAATCCGAAGGCGACCTGCCGCCTTGAAACAAAGGTTCCCAAACTGGGGGCACAATGAAAATTTCTGAGGACAAAAACCAAACGATTCGATTCTGTTTCTGACAGGAAACTAAATTATTATCGAAAGATCATTGTTATTATCACAATTTTATAAGACTCTAATGCTAATTATATAAGTTACCAATAATTACTTTTTCTCGGCTAGCAGTATTAATGCGATGGAAGTTACAGGTTCCTCACATAGTCCAGCCCATTACACACATTCCGTTGTGCTTTGCCTCGTACATCGTTGATGATAAAAGCGTAACAATGGCTATATATATATATATTTTTTTTGGTCATCAGTCTACTGACTGGTTTGATACGGCCCGCCACGAATTCCTTTCCTGTGCTAACCTCTTCATCTCAGAGTAGCACTTGCATCCTACGTCCTCAATTATTTGCTTGACGTATTCCAATCTCTGTCTTCCTCTACAGTTTTTGCCCTCTACAGCTCCCTCTAGTACCATGGAAGTCATTCCTTCATGTCTTAGCAGATGTCCTATCATCCTGTCCCTTCTCCTTTTCCACATATTCCTTTTCTCTCCGATTCTGCGTAGAACCTCCTCATTCCTTACCTTATCAGTCCACCTAATTTTCAACATTCGTCTATAGCGCCACATCTCAAATGCTTCGATTCTCTTCTGTTCCGGTTTTCCCACAGTCCATGTTTCACTACCATACAATGCTGTACTCCAGACGCACATCCTCAGAAATTTCTTCCTCAAATTAAGGCCGGTATTTGATATTAGTAGACTTCTATTGGCCAGAAATGCCTTTTATGCCATAGCGAGTCTGCTTTTGATGTCCTCCTTGCTCCGTCCGTCATTAGTTATTTTACTACCTAGGTAGCAGAATTTCTTAACTTCATTGACTTCGTGGCCATCAATCCTGATGTTAAGTTTCTCGCTGTTCTCATTTCTACTACTTCTCATTACCTTCGTCTTTCTCCTATTTACTCTCAAACCATACTGTGTACTCATTAGACTGTTCATTCCGTTCAGCAGATCATTTAATTCTTCTTCACTTTCACTCAGGATAGCAATGTCATCAGCGAATCGCATCATTGATATCCTTTCACCTTGTATTTTAATTACACTCCTGATCCTTTCTTTTATTTCCACCATTGCTTCCTCGATGTACAGATTGAAGAGTAGGGGCGAAAGGCTACAGCCTTGTCTTACAACCTTCTTAATACGAGCACTTCGTTCTTGATCGTCCACTCTTATGATTCCCTTTTGGTTGTTGTACATATTGTATATGACACGTCTCTCCCTATAGCTTACCCCTACTTTTTTCAGAATCTCGAACAGCTTGCACCATTTTATATTGTCGAACGCTTTTTCCAGGTCGACAAATCCTATGAACGTGTCTTGATGTTTCTTTAGCCTTGCTTCCATTACTTTTCCTAAAGCCAAACGGATCGTCACCTAGCGCATTCTCAATTTTCTTTTCCATTCTTCTGTATATTATTCTTGTAAGCAGCTTCGTTGCATGAACTGTTAAGCTGATTGTGCGTTTATTCTCGCACTTGTCAGCTCTTGCCGTCTTCGGAATTGTGTGGATGATGCTTTTCCGAAAGTCAGATGGTATGTCGCCAGACTCATGTATTCTACACACCAACGTGAATAGTCGTTTTGTTGCCACTTCCCCCAATGATTTTAGAAATTCTGATGGAATGTTATCTATCCCTTCTGCCTTATTTGACCGTAAGTCCTCCAAAGCGCTTTTAAATTCCGATTCTAATACTGGATCCCCTATCTCTTCTAAATCGACTCCTGTTTTTTCTTCTATCATATCAGACCAATCTTCACCCTCATAGAGGCTTTCAATGAATTCTTTCCACCTATCTGCTCTCTCCTCTGCATTTAACAGTGGAATTCCCGTTGCACTCTTAATGTTACCACCGTTGCTTTTAATGTCACCAAAGGTTGTTTTGACTTTCCTGTATGCTGAGTCGGTCCTTCCGACAATCATATCTTTTTCGATGTCTTCACATTTTTCCTGCAGCCATTTCGTCTTAGCTTCCCTGTTCTTCCTATTTATTTCATTCCTCAGCGACTTGTATTTCTGTATTCCTGATTTTCCCGGAACATGTTTGTACTTCCTCCTTTCATCAATCAACTGAAGTATTTCTTCTGTTACCCATGGTTTCTTCGTAGCTACCTTCTTTGTACCTATGTTTTCCTTCCCAACTTCTGTGATGGCCCTTTTTAGAGATGTCCATTCCTCTTCAACTGTACTCCCTACTGCGCTATTCCTTATTGCTGTATCTATAGCGTTAGAGAACTTCAAACGTATCTCGTTATTCCTTAGTACTTCCGTATCCCACTTCTTTGCATATTGATTCTTCCTGACTAATGTCTTGAACTTCAGCCTACTCTTCATCACTACTATATTGTGATCTGAGTCTATATCTGCTCCTGGGTACGCCTTACAATCCAGTATCTGATTTCGGAATCTCTGTCTGACCATGATGTAATCTAATTGAAATCTTCCCGTATCTCCCGGCCTTTTCCAAGTATACCTCCTCCTCTTGTGATTCTTGAACAGTGTATTCGCTATTACTAGCTGAAACTTGTTACAGAACTCAATTAGTCTTTCTCCTCTTTCATTCCTTGTCCCAAGCCCATATTCTCCTGTAACCTTTTCTTCTACTCCTTCCCCTACAACTGCATTCCAGTCGCCCATGACTATTAGATTTTCGTCCCCCTTTACATACTGCATTACCCTTTCAATATCCTCATACACTTTCTCTATCTGTTCATCTTCAGCTTGCGACGTCGGCATGTATACCTGAACTATCGTTGTCGGTGTTGGTCTGCTGTCGATTCTGATTAGAACAACCCGGTCACTGAACTGTTCACAGTAACACACCCTCTGCCCTACCTTCCTATTCATAACGAATCCTACACCTGTTATACCATTTTCTGCTGCTGTTGATATTTCCCGATACTCATCTGACCAGAAATCCTTGTCTTCCTTCCACTTCACTTCACTGATCCCTACTATATCTAGATTGAGCCTTTGCATTTCCCTTTTCAGATTTTCTAGTTTCCCTACCACGTTCAAGCTTCTGACATTCCACGTCCCGACTCGTAGAACGTTATCCTTTCGTTGATTATTCAATCTTTTCCTCATGGTAACCTCCCCCTTGGCAGTCCGCTCCCGGAGATCCGAATGGGGGACTATTCCGGAATCTTTTGCCAATGGAGAGATCATCATGACACTTCTTCAATTACAGGCCACATGTCCTGTGGATACACGTTACGTGTCTTTAATGCAGTGGTTTCCATTGCCTTCTGCATCCTCATGTCGTTGATCATTGGTGGTTCTTCCGCCTTTAGGGGCAATTTCCCACCCCTAGGACAAGAGAGTGTCCTGAACCTCTATCCGCTCCTCCACCCTCTTTGACAAGGCCGTTGGCAGAATGAGGCTGACTTCTTATGCCGGAAGTCTTCGGCCGTCAATGCTGATTACTTATCAAAATTTAGGCAGTGGCGGGGATCGAACCCGGGACCAAAGACGTTTTTGATTATGAATCAAAGACGCTACCCTTTTTTTTTTAAATCTCATTTTGTTCACTTTTGTTCGGTGCATCTGTTCGGGGCGGACGTCGTAAGACATCTGTTTAAGTTCGTTGTTGATCGATTAGCTCAGTTTTTGTATTACAGAGGGCTGCTAACCCTCTGACCGAACACGCTGAGCTACCGTGCCGGCGGCCCTAGACCACGGGTACAAGTATAAAGATGCCAAGAAAATATCTTCCCCAAGTCGTAGATGGTACCTGCAGAAATCCAGAAATTGCTTCATTACGCGCTTCGAAACAGATAAATGTATTAACTGACAGCACGACGCAGGAGTAACTATGTAAGGGCTACTATACTGCTATACACAGTATTATTATTATTACTGTTACTATTAGTGGCTGTGGTCAGGCACAAAGCATTAACATGCTCAAATCTTCCAGCTTCTGCTGGTTCAGAAGTAAGTAGTGCAGCAATGAAGTGACTTACGAACAGTAAGAATAGTTTACACATCGCGAACTTGGTTGATTTTAAAAGGGGCTGCAGAGTGCTAGTCAAGTAAGTGCCACGATGCGGAGGAGTAATGCAAGGGAAACATGTTTCGTAACAAGTGTCTACACTCGCTGTGGATAGTTAGATTTCTTTTCTGAGAAGGAGTTGTGGGTAGCACTCGCGATGCACCACGAATTCGTTTCTCATGCATTCTAACATGCATACAAACTAAATACCATTCATCTGCCGGCCGTTGTGGCCGAGCGGTTCTAGACGCTTCAGTCTGGAACCGCGCGACCGCCACGGTCGCAGGTTCGACTCCTGCATCGGGCATGGATGTGTGTGATGTCCTTAGGTTAGTTAGGTTCAAGTAGTTCCAAGTTCTAGGGGACTGATGACCTCAGATGTTGAGTCCCGTAGTGCTCACAGCCACTTGAACCACCGACCTTTATTCATTTTTAAAAATAAAAGTGTTGCTAGAAATGTCATTTTACATTTTAGTTAGGTGCTGGAGTTGCTAATAATGTGGGAGAAGGAGGCAAGAGGTGGTTGGGGAGAGTGGGGAGGAGGGGCGGATACTAGCCAATGCCTTATTGCGCTCAGCTATAACGGTCTAACGAAGATTGGGAACCACTGCCTTGGAAGGAATTACGTGCGACTAACTTTCATAATCTATAGCCATTTGTTAACAACATTTCTTTAGAGTGATCAAAATTTAACTGAGTGGTACACAAACTGCGCAACAAAATCAAGAAAGTACGTTGCTCAGTGCATAGCTGCACTGTCTTACAATTGCGTCCATCTGCACGGATATTGCCCGTCTCACGTGTCAAATATACTGCCTGTCAAAAGTCAAGCACCCAGAAGTCATGGCCGGATCGTGATGTAAGGTGGTAAACGTACACAGCATCAGCAAAATGTAAATTATCGGAATGACCATCAGAGTGCGTTATTCATGTTTAGCGTTGTTATCAGCCCTCGTACGAGGTGCATTCAAGTTCTAAGGCCTCCGATTTTTTTTCTAATTAACTACTCACCCGAAATCGATCAAACTGGCGTTACTTCTCGACGTAATCGCCCTGCAGACGTACACAATTTTCACAACGCTGACGCCACGATTCCATGGCAGCGGCGAAGGCTTCTTTAGGAGTCTGTTTTGACCACTGGAAAATCGCTGAGGCAATAGCAGCACGGCTGATGAATGTGCGGCCATGGAGAGTGTCTTTCATTGTTGGAAAAAGCCAAAAGTCACTAGGAGCCAGGTCAGCTGAGTAGGGAGCATGAGGAATCACTTCAAAGTTGTTATCACGAAGAAACTGTTGCGTAACGTTAGCTCGATGTGCGGGTGCGTTGTCTTGGTGAAACAGCACACGCGCAGCCCTTCCCGGACGTTTTTGTTGCAGTGCAGGAAGGAATTTGTTCTTCAAAACATTTTCGTAGGATGCACCTGTTACCGTAGTGCCCTTTGGAACGCAGTGGGTAAGGATTACGCCCTCGCCGTCCCAGAACATGGACACCATCATTTTTTCAGCACTGGCGGTTACCCGAAATTTTTTTGGTGGCGGTGAATCTGTGTGCTACCATTGAGCTGACTGGCGCTTTGTTTCTGGACTGAAAAATGGCATCCACATCTCATCCATTGTCACAACCGACGAAAACAAAGTCCCATTCGTGCTGTCGTTGCGCATCAACATTGCTTGGCAACATGCCACACGGGCAGCCATGTGGTCGTCCGTCAGCATTCGTGGCACCCACCTGGATGACACTTTGCATTTTCAGGTCGTCATGCAGGACTGTGTGCACAGAACCCACAGAAATGCCAACTCTGGAAGCGATCTGTTCAACAGTCATTCGGCGATCCCCCAAAACAATTCTCTCCACTTTCTCGATCATGTCGTCAGACCAGCTTGTGCGAGCCCGAGGTTGTTTCGGTTTGTTGTCACACGATGTTCTGCCTTCATTAAACTGTCGCACCCGCGAACGCACTTTCGACACATCCATAACTCCATCACCACATGTCTCCTTCAACTGTCGATGAATTTCAATTGGTTTCACACCACGAAAATTCAGAAAACGAATGATTGCACGCTGTTCAAGTAAGGAAAACGTCGCCAATTTTAAGTATTTAAAACAGTTCTCATTCTCGCCGCTGGCGGTAAAATTCCATCTGCCGTACGGTGCTGCCATCTCTGGGACGTATTGACAATGAATGCGGCCTCATTTTAAAACAATGCGCATGTTTCTATCTCTTTCCAGTCCGGAGAAAAAAAATCTGAGGCCTTAGAACTTGAATGAACCTCGTAGTGTACACAACTGGCCATTAAAATTGCTGTACCACGAAGATGACGTGGCAACGGCCTGGCCGCAATGGCTACACCGGTTCCCGTGAGATCACCGAAATAAGCGCTGTCGGGCGTGGTCGGTACTTGGGTGGGTGACCATCCAGGCCGCCATGTGCTGTTGCCATTTTTCGGGGTGCACTCAGCCTCGTGATGCCAATTGAGGAGCTACTCGACCGAATAGTAGCGGCTTCAGTCAAGAATACCATCATAACGACCGGGAGAGCGGTGTGCTGACCCCACGCCCCTCCTATCCGCATCCTCCACTGAGGATGACACGGTGGTCGGATGGTCCTGGTAGGCCACTCGTGGACTCAAGACGGAGACCTTTTTACGGAAATCACGTGCTACAGAAGCGAAATTTAACTGACAGGAAGAAGATGCTTTGATATACAAATGATTAGCTTTACAGAGCATTCACACAAGGTCGGCACCGGTGGCGACGCCTACAACTTTACGACCCGTTGCTCTAACCTTCATTCGATCCCTGAGAAACCATACATTTCAGCAGGATAATGCACAACCGCATGTTCCAGGTCCTGTACAGTGAAAGGTCTCTGTTGGATTCCTTTGCCGGCCGCGGTGGTCTCGCGGTTCTAGGCGCGCAGTGCGGAACCGTGCGACTGCTACGGTCGCAGGTTGGAATCCTGCCTCGGGCATGGATGTGTGTGATGTCCTTAGGTTAGTTAGGTTTAAGTAGTTCTAAGTTCTAGGGGACTTCTGACCACAGCAGTTGAGTCCCATGGTGCTCAGAGCCATTTGAACCATTTTTTTGGATTCCTTTCATGTTAATTTCTTAAATATGTTGTCATTTACGGCATAAATTCCTCTTCTAAATTTACTGTGGTGTTTCTGACTATCTGGGAGGAGACTGAGCAGTGAAACGTGTTACTTTTACACATAAACAAGAACGACCTGTCACACTACTACACTTTAAAACACAGTTTATATGTAATTCATGTCACACAGTCTCATACGGAACCTACATCCGCTTTCTTTTATATACTGTATATGATAAAATACTGTCATCCCCCTTCCCTTCTGTGTGAGAGGATGAATGAGCAAATGTATTTGTAGTTGCATGCTGGATGGTAGCAGACAAGCCTGTCTGCTAGAGAACAGTAGGACCAACGTCGGAACAGGTAGCTACGCTTTCTAAAAGCAGAGAGGTTTCTATTCTTAGTATGGTCCTGTCCGTCCCTTGTCATGTTGGTATAGGAAGCTGCCTCTCTGGTCACTTCCGTTTGCATTTGGGAAGCACGCTCGGTAGGAGCGCAGGGCAGTCTGTCCGTGGCGAGCGTCTGAAGTGGTAAGATCTCCGGCTAAGCGCGTGTCTGCTAAGTCCGTAGGACAATGGATTTCTTAAGTTCAGTCTAACTGAAAATTTAACCACCTTTATTTCAGGTTTATCTCTAAAATATCTAATGTTATCGTAAATTGAAACGCAGTGTAATTCGCGTGTGAAGTTCAGAATATCTTCCGGTAGTTGCTTTGTCACTACTTTGTGAGTAAAGTGGAACCACGTGTTGATCAGTAACTCTAACTAAGATCATCAATCCTAAATGCGAATGCTTGTGTGACTATAACGTCTCGTCTTGACAATATTTTTCAATATAGCAACTTTTCTTTATGTTCAACCCACGTGGGGTGTACTTTGCGAGACCATCAGGTTAATAGTAAGACGATAGTAACCAGTTCGAGGTTTTTCTTTTGTAAACTGCTTTTCGATCTAATTTATTTTAATTATAAAAATTATTGTGGAGTTACACTCTTTGTGTAAACCAAGTTGACGACGTGAAGCATGTGGTGTAATCATCAAAGTAGCCCTCAGCTATTCTTTTCGGGAAGATTTCACAGAGAGTTAGTATGAATTTAGTATACCAGTGTGTGGTAATTACATGACGGACAGGACTGTGCTACGAACGTAACTTCTTTGGGTGAAAATTGAATCGGTTGGTTGTCGTTAATTTCCTCTTGCATATGTTTCAACGTTCTTCGTGTGTTATTTTATGAATGCAGTGTTGTATGCAGTCTCCCAATCTTGGCTCCATATTGGATGTGTTCCGTAAGATTACAATCTCACATTTTCACAATCCTAAATACGGCACCAGCTTAGTTATGAATCGAGTTTAATATGCTGAAATTTCAATGATCAATGTTAAAATAAATTTCCAAATACAAACTGATTTATTTATTTTTATTTAAATTCTCTTTTTTATATACATATCACCGGTTGTCGTATGACTATTAAAAGATTATAATTAATGTTAGTCTGGTTGGGAATTTGGTAAGCGAAACTGGATACCTGGTGAAACAGTTGCTCAGTAATGCAAGGTTAACTTCCCCAGACAGCTCACAGCTTTAACCTGCTTTTATTGTCTATCAGTACCGCTTTCATAGCAAATTAAAGTAACAACGTTACTTCTGGATACAGAAAATGTTCGACTCCTGCCCTGGCTAGCACATTCTCCAGATCTCTCACCAATTGAAAATGTCTGGTCAATGGTGGCCGAGCAACTGGCTCGACACAATACGCCAGTCACTACTCTTGATGAACTGTGGTATCGTGTTGAAGCTGCATGGGCAGCTGAACCTGTACACGCCATCCAAGCTCTGTTTGACTCAATGCGCAGGCGTATCAAGGCCGTTATTACGGCCAGAGGTAGTTGTTCTGGGTACTGATTTCTCAGGATCTGTGCACCCAAATTGCGTGAAAATGTAATCACATGTCAGTTCTGGTATAATATATTTGTCCAATGAATACCCGTTTATCATCTGCGTTTCTTCTTGGTGTAGCAATTTTAATGGCCAGTAGTGTATATAATGGGTGCGAACAGCGTCAGATGTTGAGTGATCATAGTGAAGGGCACGGTGGTGTCGCATATTCTTGTGAGACAACGTTATCGGCACCTGACAGAGTTTCAATCCTCATTGTGGCCGGCTTGTTGATTAGTACAATATCCAATTTTGTTGGCATTCAGATGTGAAAGTGGTCCGATGATAGACTGCATGGGAATCTGAGGGCGGGCATACTCATCATAGGACCACTACACTGGAGGATCGTCGTATTGTGCTGCAAGCACGTCGTAAGCCTTTCACAACTGCGCCTTCCACTCAAGCCATTGGTCGGAGTGTAGCTGCAGCCAGACTAGTGAATTACGGTCCCATGTGTAGGCTGTGTTAACACCACAACACAAACAGCTGCGTTTGGAGTGGTGTCGTGATTGGGAAGCATGGACTGCTGACGAATGACTTCGCAATGTGTTCAGCGGTGAATCGCGGTTCTGCAGTACCCGGGATGACCATCGGCAGCAAGTACGGCGGCGACTTGGGGAGAAGCCCCATTATTCCAATGTTTGGGAGGGACACGGGCAACAGCCTTGCCCCAGTGGGTACACCGGTTCCCGTCAGATCACCAAAGTTAAGCGCTGTCGGGCGTGGCCGGCACTTGTATGGGTGACCGTCTGGGCCGTCACGTGCAGTTGCCATTTTTAGGGGTGCACTCAGTCTCGTGATGCCAATAGAGGAGCTACTCGACCGTATAGTAGTGGCTCCGGTCAAAGAAAACCATCGTAAATACCGGGAGAGCGGTGTGCTGACCACACGCCCCTCCTATCCGCATCCTCATCTGAGGATGACACGGCGGTCGGATGGTCCCGATGGGCCACTTGTGGCCTTATGACGGAGTGCTTTAGGAGGGACTCGGCTCCCCACACCACGACACCAAGAGTAACACTGCCGACAGGAATGGGTCAGGTCAGGGCTGGTAGTGAGTGAGAGAGGAAACTCACAGCACAACAGTGCTATGTGACAGTTTCGTGGTGCCATATTTCAACAGGACAGTGCTCATCCACACATGATGCGTGTCTCTATGAACTGCTCTGAGGTATTCCCGCAGTCAGCAGGCTCCCCAGACCTGCCTCCTATACAACATGTGTGGGACGGCTCGGACATCAACACCACCTCAGTGCCAATATCTGGGCTGTCAAGGAACAGCTATAACAGAGATGTGCCAGCTTGTCTCCAGAGGGGATACAACTGTCCTATGACACTGTTCCCAACCGAATCATTGCATGCATCCAGACCAGAGGGGGTGTAACAGCATACTGATAAGTGGCCTCATACTGCCGAGTTCTTTGTAAATTTGACTCTATCTTGTAATCACTGAGATCACAACACAGTCTGTCTCAACGTGTGAAGTTGCATTTCGTTTCTCCCTCCCCTTCTGAATCTTCACATTTTTCCTCAGGTAATGTAGCTTCAGGCTACCACAATTCGAAGTTGGGTCGCAGAGGGCGTGCAGTAAGCAGCAGTGGATCTGATGGCGTACAGTACTCCGTTCCAATATCAGATACTGGGTGCCCTATTAAAGGTGCAAACAGCACCTCCATATGCGCTCCGTTCTCTCTCGACTTAACTCTCACTCGTCCTAAGAACACATACACTGAAGCGCCAAAGAACCTGGTATAGGCATGCGTATTTAACAGGCAGAATACAGCGCTGCGGTCGGCAACGCCTATATAAGACAACAAGTGTCTGGCGCAGTTGTTACATCGGTTACTGCTGCTACAATGGCAGGTTATGAACATTTAAGTGAGTTTGAACGTGCTGTTATAATCGGCGCACGAGCGATGCTACACAGCATCTCCGGGGTAGCGATGAAGCCGTGATTTTCCCGTACGATCATTTCACGAGTGTACCTTGAATACCACGGCTCCGGTAAAGCATCAAATCTCCGACATCGCTGCGTCCAAAAAAAGATCCTGCAAGAATGGGATCAACGACCGACTGAAGACACTCTTTCAACGTCACAGAAGCATAACTCTTCCGGAGATTGCTGCAGATTTATTTTACTAGGCCATCAACAAGTGTCAGCCCACGAACCATTCAACGAAACATCATCGATATGGGCTTTCGGAGCCGAAGATCCACTCGTGTACCCTGGATCACTGCACGATACACATCTTTACCCGTTGCCTGAGCCGCGCGGAGTGACCGCGCGGTTTAGGGCGCCATGTCACGGATTGCGCTGCTGCTCCCGCCGGAGTTTCGAGTCCTCCCTCGACCATGGATGTGTGTTTTGTGCTTAACATAAGTTAGTTTAAATAGTGTGTAAGTCTATGGACCGATGACCTCAGCAGTTTGGTCCCCAAGGAATCACACACATTTGAACATTTGCCTCGCCTGAGCCCGTCAACACCGACATTGGACTGTTGATGACTGGAAACGTGTTGCCTGGTTGGACGAATCTCTTTTCAAACTGTATCGAGCGGATGGATGTGCACGGATATGGGGACAACCTCATGAATCCATGAACCCTGCATGTCAGCAGGGGACTGTTCAAGCTGGTGGAGGCTCTGTAATGGTGTGGAGTAATACGGGACCCCTGATACGTCTAGATTGTGAGACGTACGTAAGGATCCTGTCTGATCACTTGCATCCATTCATGTCCGTTGTGCATTCAAACGGACTTGGTCGATTCCAGCAGGACAAAGCGACACCCCACACGTCCAGAATTGATACAGAGTGGCTCCAGGAACACTCTTCTGAGTTCAAAAACACTTCCGCTAGCCACCAGACTGCCCAAACATGAACATTATTCAGCATATCTGGCTCCCCCTCGTACTCTTACGGGTTTATGGACAGCACTGAAGGATTTATGGTGTCAGTTCCCTCCAGCACTACTTTAGACATCGGTCGAGTTCATGCCACGTCCTGTTGCGCTGTTGCGGCACTGCTGCTCACTCGCGGGGTTCGTACGCGATATTAGGCAGGTGTACCAATTTCTTTGGCTCTTCAGCGTAGTTAGTGCCGAGAGAACGCTACGAAACATGTATTCGTCCACTTTATTCGCATACCAACACACGTTCAAAGAAATAAGACGTAATTTTCGTGTGATTTTCGGGCCCTATTCGAATAGAAATTGTATAATTTTAATGCAAAATTTACAGTGCGCTGCGGCACATTAGCACTTGATAACGGGCTGCCACTGTGCGGAAGCCAGGTCGCAATACGCTACAGTTTATCACACTCTGCGTGTCTATCTGCTATAGTGCAGGTGGCAGTTGTCAGCATTTAAACCTGTATCTTTGATCTTAAAGATTTCTGCAGCCTTTAATCGGCAATATCCCATTAAGTGACATTTAGAAGTCGCATTAAGAGCGCCGGTATTTCAAACGATATACTTTAACCTTGCAACTGTTGGCAATGTTGTAACTGAATGTTTCTATTAATTGAACACAAACATGCCTTCTGCCAGAAAAACCACACTGAGGTGACAAAAGTCATGCCATAGTGAATCCAGATAAACAGATGGTGGTAGTAGCCTATCACGTAGACAAGGTATAAAACGACATTGCATTGACGGAACTGTCATTTGTACTGAGGTTATTCATGTGAAATGGTTTCCCACGAGATTATGACGGCAAGATGGTAATTAACAGACTTTGAATGCGGAATGGTGGCTGAAGCTAGACATATGAGACATTCCATTTAGGAAAGCGTTAGGTAATTGAATACCGGCATTCCGAGATCCACAATGTCAAGATTATTCTGAGAATACCAGATTACCTCTGGCACGGACAATGCAGTGGCCGATGGCCTCCACTTAGCGACGAAGAGCAGCAGCGTTTGAGTAGAGTTGTCAGTGCTAACAGACAAGTCGAAATCCAGTGACTGTTAGCAGAATATGGAATCGGTCGGTCCAGGAGGGTAATACGGAACGCCGTGCTGGATCCCAGCTGCCTCGTATCACTAGCAGTCGACATGACGGGCATCTTATCCGCATGACTATAACGGATCATGCAGCCACGTCTCGATCCCTGAGTCAACAGATTGGGACGTTTGCAAGACAACAACCATCTGCACGAACAGTTCGACGACGTTTTGTAGCAGCATGGACTATCAGCTCGGAGACCACGGCTGTGGTTACCCTTGACGCTGCATCACAGAGAGGAGCGCCTGCGATGGTGTACTCGACGACCAACCTGGGTGCACGCTTGGCAAAACGTCATTTTTTCGGATGAATACAGGTTCTGTTTACAGCATCATGATGGTCGCATCCGTATTTGGAGACATCACGGTGAACGCACATTGGAAGCGTGTATTCGTCATCGCCATATTGGCATATAAGCCGGCATGATGGTATGGGTTGCCATTGGTTACACCTCTCGGTCACCTCTTGTTCGCATTGACGGCACTTTGAACAGTGGACGTTAGATTTCAGATGTGTTACGACCTGTGGCTCTACCCTTAATTCGATCCCTGCGAAACCCTACATTTCAGCAGGATAATGCACGACCACACGTTGCAGGTCCTGTACGGGTCTTTCTGCATGCAGAATATGTTCGACTGCTGCCCTGGCCAGCACATTCTCCAGATCTCTCACGAATTGAAAACGTCTGGTCAATGGTGGCCGAGCAACTGGCTCGTCACAATACGCCAGTCACTACTCTTGATGAACTGTGGTATGGTGTTTTGAAGAGGCATGGACATCTGTACCTGTAAACGCCATCCAAGCTCTGTTTGACTCAATGCCCAGTCGTATCAAGGCCTTTATTACGGCCAGAGGTGGTTGTTCTGGGTACTGATTTCTGAGGATCTATGCACCCAAATTGCGTCAAAATGTAATCACATGTCAGTTCTAGTATAATATATTTGTCCAATGAATATCCGTTTATCATCTGCATTTATTCTTGGTGTAGCAATTTTAATGGCCAGTAGTGAACCGACCATTGACTGTAACTAGTTATGTTCGGCTACTTGGAGACAGTTTGCAGCCATTCGTGGACTCCATGACTTATGTCACTTCAGCATAATACGAAAAACAGCCAACTGAACAGCGTGTTAACGACCTCAGCGACTGCGGACCTGAGTCACGCGGAAGGCGATAGCCCGCCGGTGTTCGCGCGGTTGGCGAGAAGTGCGCAGCAGTTGCGTTGGTCAGTACCGGCGCGACACGCGGCTTCGTGCCTGGCTGCGCGGCGCGGCGCGCGATTGATCTCGGGCGCGCTGGTTAGCTGGGCCGCTCATGCGTCACAGCCGGCAGTTTCTCAATTGCTTTGTTCGCGCCGCCCTCGCCTCGTCCCCCTAACGGCAGCTGCGGGGCCCGTGGCGTCGCTGGGAACGACGGCGAGACCCAGAGCCGCGACACGAATTACACATCACACCGTTCGTACAGCCTGTGCGAGGCAAATACCGAACTGATCAATAGTACCCGGATACTCTTACGTAATGTGGGACTGACCGGTAGATGAGATGAGAGACCAGTATAAAAGAGGCGGGATGTACTGTGTTGACACTTGAAGTAGCAACAGCAGGAGAGCTCTGTCACTCCGAAAGACAGCTGGTCGCTGGATAACACCTGAGTAACGAACCCATCAGGGGCCTTGCCAACCCTTGTAAAAAATTGCGCGAAATCAGCAGAACGATTCACTCGTGAATTCCAATGTGCTCCAGCAGTACGGTTAGCACGGTGACTGTAGGTAGGGATTTAAAGAGAATGGGGTACAAAGCTCGAGGAGATCCTCTTAAGCCGCACGTTTTTGTAGTCAGTGCTAAGCGAGGCTTGAGTTGGTGTAAAAACCGACGCAACGCAACAGTAGATGATTACGAGGGATCAATCACTCCTCACCCAGTGGCAACCCAATGGAAGGGTCTGGGCTTGGCGAATGCCTGGAGAACTTTCCTGTCATTCATTGTGTGCAGTGCCACCTTTAAGTACGGAGGAGCTGATGTTGCGGTACGGGTTGTTTTCGTGGTTTAGATCTGATCCGCTGATAACGCTAAATGCGAAAGTTTATGTATTGCCTACAGTAGAGTAACATTTCGGATGCGACAGTTGTTTGTGTCAGCACGACAGTGGGTGGATCCTGAGATAAAGCAGCAACTGCGAGGCTGTTGTTTGTGGGCAATAACCCTGAAATGCCAGAATGAGATTTTCACTTTGCAGCGGAGTGTGCACTGATATGAAACTTCGTGGCAGATTAAAACTGTGTGCCGCACCGAGACTCGAACTCGGGACCTTTGCCCTTCGCGGGCAAGTGCTCTACCAACTGAACTATCCAAGCACGACTCACGCCCCGTCCTCACTGCTTTACTTCTGCCAGTACCTCGTCTCCTACCTTCCGAACTTCACAGAAGGTCTCCTGCGAACCTTGCAGAACTAGCACTCCTGAAAGAAAGGATATTGCGGAGACATGGCTTAGCCACAGCCTGGGGGATGTTTCCAGAATGAGATTTTCACTCTGCAGTGGAGTGAACGCTGATATGAAACTTCCTGGCAGATTAAAACTGCGTGCCGGACCGAGACTCAAACTCGGGACCTTTGCCTTTCGCGGGCAAGTGCTCTACTGGCAGAAGCAAATCTGTGAGGACGGGGCGTGAGTTGTGCTTGGGTAGCTCAGTTGGTAGAGGCCCGCGAAAGGCAAAGATCCCGAGTTCGAGTCTCGGTTCGGCACACAGTTTTAATCTGACAGGAAGTTTCATTCCTGAAATGGATTGCCCTGCCCAGAGACCAGACCTGACACCTGTGGAACAACTTTGGGATGATTTAGAATGTCGACTTCGATCCAGGTCCCAGCGTCCAACAAGCTACCTTCTCTAAGTTCGGCTGTTGAGCACGAATGGGCTGCCATTCCCCAACAGACGGGGCAGACAGCTCGCTGAAAGTTTAATCCGTCATAAAGGCAAAGATGGGCTCACGCACATTAATGTATCAATAGCTGCCTCTGGACTTTTGATCAGATAGTGTTTATGTGAAGCCTAAATCGATTTTTCCAGCCCGGATATTGATTTTCTGCGTGCCAGCTGTATTTGTTGTAAAGTAATGAGTAATTTCGTATCTTGCATTTTATAAAGAGAGAACGTATTCCTCGTTATGGAAGTCAGTGAGCACGTTAAGAGTAGGAGAACGAGTAGAAGAAGAAGAAGAACTAGACTGCGCAAGAAGAGACGTTAAATTTCGTCGAGAAGTAGTGCATTCGATACTCTACTATTACACCCACCTACAGCAGTCGCCTTGTGGGAAACAGTGCAATGTGATCGCTAACGGAACGTTATTGTATTCTAGCAGCTTTAACACTTGAAACGGCTAGGAAACTTTCGAATGAGTGAAGATACTTTCCTATGTCTGCAGACAGAAATTAGCGAATCTTTCTGAACAGACATTGATTGTGTACGAGAACTGTTGCCGCGAAAATATCGTGGGTATGGCCATTAACAAATTAGCCTACTTTGCACGATATAGGGGGATTACGAATGAGTTCGGTTTTTCGCGCTGTAGCCAGTATATCATTTATATATGTTTTTGCGGTGTCGTCGAGCAATGAAGGCGGCGCAAGGAGTATCGACCACCGCAGAGATACTGCACAGCAAATCGGTATCGCGAGGCGCCAGCGAGACGCTGGGAAGTCGCGCCTACCGTAGTTCCGACGCGCCACCGCCGCACCTCCGCCCTGAAATAAGCGTCGCCACGGACCAGGAAGGCAGGTCGGATGCAGCCCACTTGCAGGAACTTCCTGTCGGAGTAACGTCGCCGTGCTGCCTACTCGCCGTGACACAGCCCGTATCAACCGTCGCGGACTTAAGAGACTTCCGTCTCCTGTAAACCGTGCCTATACGCCGACGCTATCAGAACTGTGTCAACAAGTGTCTACAAACTTGTGTTTTATAGTGAAGTGTCAGTACGGCCAGTCTGAATTTGTATCAATTAGCCACTCAGTAATCGTGACTCATTTAGTATGTTCTGAACCACAAGTTCACGTGTGCAGTTTCATAACTACAGCCGATCCTTGTGAGAAAAGATAAGTATTTTTGTAATTAATAAGGTATGACGTATTCAGAGCTAATTAACGGTTTTGTTAATAGCCCCTTCAGAGTCCAAGATGTCGGACACAACAGTTTTTGCATTTAATACAAATTAAATGTGTTTCTCTATACTCAAATATCGCAAAATTAATAGCTTCCTGATGGGTCCCACATTAACCAACATTTTAAAAGCAAGCTGCAGCTTGACAACCCGATCACGACTCAAATGTGGTAATGTGTTCAGACGGCGCGAATACTGACTGTGGAAGCTGAATCTGGCTGACAAAATCACGTTTAGGTATCGATACTGGCGTGTTAACATGACCAACAGGAGCGCTAATGGGGTATCGATTTACGGAAGCAATCGATTTACGGAAGCAATCGATTTACGGAAGACCGGGTTTGGGAGCCCCGGTAAAGCTGGTGTAGCCTTAAGTCTGACAAACCCCGGCTCAGAATTTTAGTTGCTGGTGATACTGAAATGAAAGTATTCATACATGTTGGCTTGCAACTTGTTACGAAACTGTAACTGTCTGTGTTTCAGAACACTGCCGGCCGGAGTGCCTGAGCGGTTCTAGGCGCTGCAGTCTGGAATGCCTCGGGCATGGATGTGTGTGATGTCCTTAGGTTAGTTAGGCTTAAGTAGTTCTAAGTTCTAGAGGACTGATGACCTCAGATGTTAAGTCCCAATGTGCTCAGAGCCATTTGAACCATTTCATCAGAACACTGCGTAGGGTCTGTTTACAAATTCGAAGTGAAACATAATCTGGCTGGTGTTTATTTTCTGTGAGATTTCCTTTTAGGTCTAGGAAGTTCGTCCTACGTTTCCTGCTAAACAGATTCCATGCCTGCAGTGCTATTTTGACGGTCTGCAAGAAATTCTTCTACTGGTGACATAACTTTTTCCTCATGCCATACGCCGCGTACTTTCGGGACTCTAATCCTACTAAAAATGCCCATTAATTCGCGTGGAAAGAGAGAATTTCAACTAAGCGAAACGCTCAACGATTGTTCCAGAGCGTGAATGTGACAAAACGTGCCTAGGACACCATCAATAATCTAAATCTCTGTGCTATGCATATGCGAAGCACTGACAAAACATATACTGCTGATTATCAAAATATCCACGGGTGTGCTGCCGGTCTATAGTGTCCAACGGGCACAATATTTCGGCGATCATACATGTCGCCATCATCAGGTGAACTGACGGACTGAGCTCCTGTGAACGTGCAGGCAAGGAGATCCGTACGCTATGGCTGCTCAGAGGGAACTGGGTTCGGTCGCGGCGGCGGCCGATTTAAATACTTACTGTATAACAATGTCTCATTTAATTTAAGTACCAGATAGGTGTCGTATGTAATATTGAGAAACATTCCGTCTTTCGCGACTGTAATAAAACTTTTGTTTATACCAGAGTCATTTCGCTTTTTTCTAAAAAGTTCTGATTAAACCAAAATTGGCGAAGTACACAAAACTGAATTGTGGACGTAACAGAACATAGAAACTCAAATATATTGTCAGTGAGGCGGAATGCGCAAAAAATTTGTGTTTGTCACAACGGACAGCAAATACTTGCCAAAGCAGCGAGGCAAAGAATTGCGTCAGACAATGAAGTAGCTCGGCAAGATACGAGCCGAAATTCTGCTCTAAATAATACTTTTAATACTGTCGCAAAGAATATATTTCAATATGAATAGTAAAACAGCGACTGCGGAAGAGAAGATATACAAACAAAACAGATAACATGAATATTGTATGTGTGCCTTTTCATTGTTTTTAATTGCTGTGAAAAGAAACATTCGAGGACAAAATTAGAAAAACCGAAAACTTATTATGATTATAATGAAGAGACAAAGCTCTAGAAATTTCAAAAAATTACATTAAAACGAATAAATTCTTGAAGGAGGGCACTTCGATATTGTTTTTAAATAAATAAAATATTAAAAACCGAACAAGGGTTTTTTTTTAATCTTATTTTGTTCGTTTTCGTTCGTTGTATCTGCTCGGGGGGGACGTCGAAAGACACCCATGTAAGTTCGTTGTTGATCCATTAACGCTGTTTTTTTATTACAGAGGGCAGCTAACCCTCTGACCAGACACGCTGAGTTACCGTGCCGGCTTTTTAACACAGACCCTTTCACTTGGCAGTCAAACACCTAAACCATTACGCTAACGCAGCTCCTCATTCGAATATACTCCTGGAGGACTGTAAAACGTTACGCAAAATACCGACAAACACTGTTGGTATGGCTATAAATTATTCACGTTTCGTCGAAGTACAATAGGAAATAAACAATTACCGCTGTTCTTTATTGCGAAAAAGCGGTTCGTGAGAATGATACAAACACCTTTCCTTGCTATCGCCTGAATTAGGAGGCTAACTGCTTGTTTCGTTTAATTAATTAATAGAATATGAAGCAATTGATATAAAGAATGCTTTTTCCAAACTTTCTATAAAAGAAAGTCTGCTATCAAGACATTGCTTTTGTTCAAGTACTTTATTTATGACTGAACGTTTCTAAAACTGAAGCCACTCGTCCGCGGTCTGCACTGCAGTCATGCTTTGGCAACGTCGTTCTCTGTTCATTGGCTGACTGTGTTTTGTGATGTCAGATGCGCAGAACGAACCTAAACTCGGCAGCCGTCGTAAATGACGCGCACTTTAATACAGTAAAACGTTATGCATGATCCAGCAGTTTTCACGCATTTCAGTATTTGGCGTCATATATCGTAGAGTGCTCCAGTATGGTGGGATTAGTCCACACCTGATCATTAAGACAGATTAAAAAAAGTTCGAAGTTTGGAACAAAATGTGTGGAATTTATAACAGGGATTTTTGCCACCTTGTTACAACAGAGAAGAAACTCCCAGGAGAAGTACGTCGCCCGACTCCTTCCCATTCATCCCCAGACGTGGGAACAGCACTTACACGAACAACGTTCCTCTCGGCCCACTCCAGAACTCGACAACACGTCTGATGAAATGTAGTCGGTTTATCAACCGAGGCGTGGTGTCGTATTGTCGAAGGTTTCGACGAGTTTCGTGTTTGTCATCTTCAGGCGAGGTGTCGCGTTGGTGTCCAGTTCGTTCATTTACAGCCACTGAACCGCTGACTCCTCTGCCCGATGAGCCAGTCCCGTGCCTCCGGAAGAGATGTCGCAGCCGGCGGTGGTGACCCCAGGGAATGGTGGTGGGGGGCGGGGGTGTGGGGGGGGGGAGGCGGGTGTGGTTCGGGCGTCGAGCCCCTGTGCTATCTGCTTTTTCCCGCCCGCTGCCTCCGCTGCTTTCACGTCAGAGCATTCCTCGCGTATTTTTGCTAACGTCACGTCCCATGCAGAGTTCGGTCGCGAACCGCTGTCACGACTGACCAGATGCTCATGTACTCGTTTTGACGACCTGGCGCGGCACAGAACCTTTGTCTGTTCAAAAACAACACATCAGATTATTTATCAGTTTTAATGCCTTGAAAAACTTGATTTTCCTATGTTTTAACAGATGCGTTACCTATAAAAACCGGGAAAAAAATGTTTCGTGGCATTAGGTTATTCGTTGGATGACATAATATTTACAACAACTAAATTGACACAATACAATAATCCCAGATTTTTCAGGTTGACAGAAGTATACTCCTTCACAGCTACCTTTCCTCCCATTGGTAATCACCAATTTAGTTTTCACTATTCTATAGAGGCCGTCACTGACACATGTTGCAAACTGATAAAATTCTCAAGATCTAATCGAAGTGTCTGTTGAACGCTACGGAAAGCTCGTGAACTTCATGGAAAACTATTTCCTGGGTGGTACAAATTCCTTCCGTCCTCGTGTGTTGTGTTTCTTCGCGATGACATCTGCAGCACCGACGGCTATCTCCTCTAACAAGGGAACCTCCCCATCGCATCCCCCTCAGATTTAGTTATAAGTTGGTACAGTGGATAGGCCTTGAAAAACTGAACACAGATCAATCGAGAAAACAGGAAGAAGTTATGTGCAACTATGAAAAAAAAGCAAAATATAGAAACTGAGTAGTCCATGTGCAAGATATGCTATATTAAGAAAATCTGAGCTCAGGAGCACCGTGGTCCCGTGGTTAGCGTGAACAACTACGGAACGAGAGGTCCTTGGTTCAAATCTTTCCTTGTTTGAAAATTTTAATTTTTTATTTTCAGACAATTACTATCCGTCACTCCGATGCGAAGTAGCTGCGCCGTAGTATGGGGACGCTACACCTAAACAAGAAAACCTAAATCGGGCGAGGTAGAAGAATCTTTTTACCCATTCGCCAAGTTAGGTGGGTCGACAACATATTCCTGTCATGTGACGCACATGCCGTCACCAGTGTCGTATACAATATATCAGACGTGTTTTCCTTTGGAGGGACCGAGCGAGGTGGCGCAGTGGTAAGACACTGGACTCGCATTCGGGAGGACGACGGTTCAATCCCGCGTCCGGCCATCCTGATTTAGGTTTTCCGTGATTTCCCTAAATCACTCCAGGCAAATGCCGGGATGGTTCCTCTGAAAGGGCACGGCCGACTTCCTTCCATAATCCGATGAGACCGATGACCACGCTGTCTGGTCTCCTTCCCCAAAAACCAACCAACCAACCTTTGGAGGAATCGGTTGACCTATGACCTTGCGATCAAATGTTTTCGGTTGCCATTGGAGAGGCACGTCCTTTCGTCTACTAATCGCACGGTTTTGCGGTGCGGTCGCAAAACACAGACACTAAACTTATTACAGTGAACAGAGACGTCAATGAACGAACGGACAGATCATAACTTTGCCAAAATAAAGAAAGTAAAATTCTCATGCGATGGGAGACTTGAACCAAGGACTTCTCATTCCCCAGCTGCTCACGCTAACCACTGGACCACGGTGCTCCTGAGTTCACTGTTCCTTAATGTTGCCTATCTTGCACATGGACTACTCAGTTTGTATATTTTGCCTTTTTTTCGTAGTTGCACATAACTTCTTCCTGTTTTCTCGATTGATCTGTGTTCAGTTTTTCAAGGCCTATCCACTGTGCCAAGTAAATCTGAGGGGGGTGCGATGGGGAGGTTCCCTTGTAAGCAAATGTTTCGTAACTGAGTAGTTGTACGACATGCCGACAGGAGGCAGTTCTGCTAGCACGTGACACCTGAGCTACAGTTAGCGGTGGGAAAGGCCGCAGGCGCAGCCCACTGTGTGCTGATGTGATGCGCGTCCTCCAGTGTGAAACGGGCCAATTTGCCCCGTTGACTAGGTTGTGTCGTGCAATTTGACACCTCACTCTCATGTATCACCATAAGAAGAACGAAATTTCGCTTCTACGTCTGTATACGTACTCTGGAAACCACTGTGAAGTGCATGGCGGAGGGTACTACTCACTGTACTATGCATTAGGATTTCTTCACTCATCCAGCGCCACAAATAGCCAGATTTCGTCCTGGCGATCCATACGTGAGAGATACGTAGGGGGCTGTAATATATTCATAGATTTCTCACTTAGCATTTCGTGACTGGCACAGTGGACTCGCATTCGGGAGGAGTTGTCCGTAGTTTCCCTAAATCGCTCCAGGCGAATGCCGGGATGGTTCCTTTGAAAGAGCACGGCCGATTTCCTTCCCCATCCTCCCCTAATCCATGCTTGTGCTCCGTCTCTTGACCTCTTTGTCGATTCCCACACACTTGAGCAGTATGATGTATGATAGGCCTTGTAAGCTCTCTCCTTTGTACACTGGCTTCATCATCCCAGTACCCTACCAGTGAACTAAAGTATGCCACCCCCTTCACCTGTGACTCATCGTATGTGATCGTTTCGTTTCGTCTCCCCCCAAATTGTTGTAGCCAAGTATTTGTAAGAGGTGGCTGATTGCAGTTGAGGTTCTTGAACATTGTAGTCACGTGAAACAATTTTTGGGCTTTCTGAGGTGCACAATTTTACATACGTGAAAATGTAAATCATGTCCTTGTTTCGACCACTCTGAAATCTTATAGACATGTGAAGAAATATTTGTGCATACAGTATTTCAGCGCAGATAATGGCATCATGTACACTACTTCATTATAGATAAATATATCATGTGCGGAAAGTCTGAGGTTACTATTAAACTAACATTGCCACGTCATTAATACGAAATATGAACAAAGAGCCCCAGCACCCTTCTGTGAGGTGGGCCTGAAGTTATTTCTACATTTTTCGATGACTCTCCATTCAAGATAACAGACTGCGTCCCCCTCATACCAAAACATCCTCAGTCGCGTCACAAATTTCGTTTGATATCCTGTATGATCGTACTTTCATTAATAAGCGATTGACGATGTTGTGGTACTAAGTGCTTTTCGGATGCCAGGAAATACTGCAATCACCTGTTTGCCTTTGTCCATGGCTTTCAGGATGTCATGTTGATGATCAGTGTCCTCGATATACGTCCTGGCTGGCATAGAGGAAGTCCTTCTGTTTGAGATATCTCATTAGGTCTGAGCTAAGAATATGTTTTAAGATGCTGCAACACCGTCATACTCCCATCCTAGTAACTTTTCACATTGTCCTCGTAGTATGTAGAAACTCATTTACCTCTATCTTTACACAGCGTGCAATATCTCGCATCACGTCAACCACTGTTCGACCATACTTTCTGGATGGCCGCATATAACTGCAGGGTTCAAACAGGAGGACTTCAACGAAAGTCGTTAGATCTTAGTTCTTTAGTGGTTTTGTGTTTGGCAATCATCCGCTGAAATAGCGAACTCTCTCCAGAGCAAACCTGAAAGACGACTATTGTGTCGAGATTGTGCACTGGTTAAACTTACAGAATCCTTTGTAGAAGAAGAGCGGCTTGTTTCCCTAAACCGCTTCGCATGAACAAGGCAGTGGTTTCTTTGAATACCCCACGACCGGCTTCCTTCTCCAGCCTTTAACCTAATTTTCCACGTCTGTTAACGATCCTTGTTTAGGTAATTGCTTAATTGCTGAGGTATACCAAATTCATCAAGATGTGTACATACTCACCCATCGATTACGAGCTGCGGTATAAAATCATAGTATTTGTGTCACTGATGTATAGTTTATTACTAGAATCGGACTGCTGACTATTTAATAACCGGAAGTAAACCACGTAGAAGCTAACAGTGAATCACAATCATTTTAATTAATTCAAATGTGGTTTCTAAGTGAAATACTGCAAGTTATACCGTATTAACTGAACACTTTTTTTGTCTTGTTTCACAAAACTTTGCTATTTCTGTACCACCTAGGCTTCGGGTTATATACCGAGTTCCAGTATGCAACTGATTCCAAAGATGGCAACAAGCAATTCATAGATTTAATAGACTTAACAGTTGACATGTTCTTATGTTTGCTTGGTGGCCATCTTTGGAAGCAGCTGTACACTCGAAAATGGGCTTACAAGATGAAACCTAGGTCATACAAAAATATAGAAATTTTGTGACTCGAGACAAAAAAAGTTGGTCGTTTAGTTGATTTAGTGTATCATAACATAGGGTTCATACAGGGAAACTCAGCTGCCCCTACCTATGGGTCTTACACACCTTCAAACACCATGCAAGAGATTTTCATATTCTCTTGCTCACTATGTGGAAATTGTTGCTTCCACAGAAAAAATGAACTGGGCCTTTTTGTAGAAAATTTAATTTAGTTAAATTTGCTACTGAGGTATGTTTTCGCTGGAGGTCACAGTTTCCGAGTTATTCAAGAAAGACGCTCTTGTAGGCCACTTAAATTTCCTACGAAAAGGTGCTGTTTATTTTTTTCTGTAGGACTAACAGTTTGCACGTATCGAGCGAGAGAATATGAAAATCAGGCGCTTGGTATTTGAAGGAGTTGCGGGTTGCATAAAACCTATACGTAGGGCCAGCTGAGTCATCGCGTATATTAGCGAAGCGTATTACCGTTGAGATTCGTATGAACTTCCTACTAGAGATGGGCAAAACTGTTCTTTTCAGAGATTGGATCAGAACTGTTCACTCCCTGAAATGAATTAGCTGTTTTTCATGACTCACCACTCATTTACAAAAGAAAATAAATGAAAGGCACATTGCCCTTTAAACTTGGTTTATTCCAGTACTATACCTGTATTTTGATCTTATTTGATCCTATTTTGAAGTAACATAGATAATGAGTAAGAATTTTGTATTGTTTATTGAAATTTCCACGATATGACAAAGTTTTTGATTATTGATTTATTTTGCACTAGCGTGGTTTTTTGGGTGATCGGAAAATGTTGTAACTTGAGATTTACATTAACAATATATTTGGCTATAATGTATTAAAATTTCATTAACCTCATACAAATACATCGCAAGCCATATATTTTTCCTTTCGAAGACGCCTAAAATCGCAAAATCCGTACCAGAATAAGAAAAAAAAATATAAATTTGACTGTAAAACGAAAGTGCTGCATATAGCCTTACGCAGAATAAAACAAGGAAAATATTGGTGTATCACATTTTGCGATACGTTTATCGGTTCGCTCGTAATTAAAGCGTAAATTCGAGTGTCCATAATAAAAATCCTATAGTAAGAGTAGTCATCAGGAACCTAATCTAATCAGTTTAAACAAATAAAAATAAAATAAAAACAATTGATGTATACATAACATAATAATGTAATATACATAGCGGTATTACTATGAAGAACAATATCCAGTGGGGACAAACTCCGATGCAGAGGCGCTGAGTCGAGCAGGTCGAGCCGCGAGCTGTATTACTGCGTGAGCTGAGACCGCAGAGACCAGAGTGACACCAGAGTCGCTTTGCTCGACGCTCTGGCTAGAGTCGAGACGGTGGGGTGAGCGTTGAGCGGGCGAGTTCCGAGGGTGGGGGGAGCTCACCCGCTCCGAGCCAAATCGTCGGTTCCCTTGCGAGCAGGTTTTTGCAAGTAGTTCCTATGTTATCCGCTAGGTGGCTCTCTGTCCTGTTGCTGGCATCAACTGCCCAGAGGGCAGGACGTGCGACTGAAACGATCGCCGACAGAGTGCGATGCGAAGTTAAGCTGCGCCAGACACTGCACAGTGCACACGACAGACGACGCACAGAGACGGCCCGGCATATGTGAAACACAAAATCCAATGGGGCACTGCACAATGCAGGCAGCCAAGGTAGAAGCAGGGCAGAGGCCGGCGCTGGCTGTGTTGTGTGGCGTGCACTGTGCTCTGACCAGCAGAGGCGCTGCTGATATGCTCCGTCTCTCTCTCTCTCTGCCTGGGAAACGTTTGGAGCTACCGTTCTTTTTTTCTGAATCACTGATTGTTCACTCCTTTGAAAGATTGAACTCTATGAATTAGTTCAAGAGCGGATCCCCCATCTCTACTTCCTACTACTGCGACACTGAGGCCGCTGCAAGAGCAACGGAAGAGTCCCCGCTCAAGCGAGCATCACGCTGCTATTTTGAGTCAGACAGAGATGCAGTATTTTTACAACTGAATTTTTGTCACGCAGAATACTATACTGAAGCGCCAAAGAATCTCGTGTAGGCATGCGTATTCATATACAATGTTAAAAGGCAGAATGCGGCTCTGCGGTCGGCAATGCCTATATAGCAAGCGCCTGGCACAGCTGTTAGTTCGGTTAGGCCGGTATTACACTATCAAATTTCTTTGTCAAAGATTTGATCAAAGATGTGATCCAATATTCCGTCCAATATATTTGACAAAGATCTTTGACGTAGCGCTACAAGGGGTATTACACTGTCATCAAATTTTTCGTCAAAGTTCAAGATGGCTGACAACAACTTGTTATTAACCGCAGCAGTTCTACGTACTCCAATTGCATTGTGTGCACATGCGAAAAAGAAGTGGGGGGAAAAAATGGAACCATACATACAAGGTTGACAGTCTTAAAAGTCCTGGGATTACAACTTGATAATAAATTCAGTTGGGAGGAGCACACCACAGAACTGCAGAAACGCCTTAACAAATCTGTATTTGCAATTCGAGTGTTAGCAGACATAGGCAACATAAAAATGAAAAAGCTTGCATACTTTCATTCCATAATGTCATATGGGATAATATTTTGGGGTAAATCTTGAAGTCAAACAAAAGTTTTCAAGGTCCAAAAGCGTGTAATACGTATTATTTGTGGAGTAAATTCACGGACCTCCTGCAGAAACCTCTTCAAAGAACTGGGTATACTAACTACTGCCTCTCAGTATATTTACTTCTTAATAAAATTTGTCGTAAATAATATATCTCTTTTTCCAACAAACAACTCAGTTCATACATACAATACCAGGAACAAAAATGATCTGCACAAGGACTTAAAAGCACTTACTTTAGTTCAAAAAGGGGTCCACTACTCAGGAACACTCATCTTCAATAATTTGCCAGGAAACATAAAAAATTTAGTTAGAAATAAAGATCAGTTTAAAAGGAGCCTGAAAGACTTACTACTGGCCAACTCCTTCTACTCCATTGGCGAAATTTTTAATAGAAACAAATGATGTATTGTATTTATTCATACTATTAGTATTTTTATTTCAGCTTAAAGAAAGACTTACTACTGGCCAACTCCTTCTACTCCATTGGCGAAATTTTTAATAGAAACAAATGATGCATTGTATTTATTCATACTATTAGTATTTTTATTTCAGCTTAAAAAAAATCGACATGTTCCACATCCACGAGGATCTCCTCAGCACGGATCTATGGAACGAAAAATTAATCTAATCTGGGCGAAGCCGTGGGTTTTACGACGACACGATAAAAGCATTCAACAAAACTTGTTACGTGAGCTTACAGTGGAAGACGTCAAGTCGTACATCAATTACTTAAGAATGGATGTGCATACATTTCTGTATGTGCTCAATGAAGTGTATCCTCATATCACAAAGCACAATTTTCACTTAAGAACTGCTACATCTTCGGAAGACAGGCTCACTATAACACTCCGATTCCTTGCTACGGGAGAGGGTTATGTTAGGTTAGGTTAGGTTAGGTCAGGTTAGGTCTCCAATCTTCTTAATCTATTTTTGTATTCAGGGTGCCTCACGTTGTAAAGCGCCTCATCAGCTTCAGACATCTCTATTAATTTTGTAGTTGTCGGCACACACCAATTGTATTTACCGGCAATGGTTATAAAAACACTACAGACGACAGAACGCTGCAGCGATGCTAGCGCTCCGCGTGGTAACATATCGCATTGCAGTGAACAGAAGACAAGCGATTTCTTTCATCAAATATACGGCCTCGGCCTAGATTTGATCAAATATTGGACGACATTTGTCAAAGATCCCTATCACACTATCAAATATCTTTGACAAAGATATTGGACAAAGATATTGGACAAAGAAATTTGATAGTGTAATACCGGCCTTACTGTTGCTACGATGGCAGGTTATCAAGATTTAAGTGAGTTTGAACGTAGTCGTACGAGCGATGGGACGCAGCATGTCCGAGGTAGCGGTGAAGGGGGGATTTTCCCGTACGGCCGTTTCACTAGTGTACCGTGATTAGATCCTGTAAGAACGGGACCAAGGACGACTGAAGAGAATCGTTCAACGTGACAGAAGTGCAACCCTTCCACAAATTGCTGCAGATTTCAATGCTGGGTCATCAACAAGTGTCAGCGTGAGAACCATTCAACGAAACATCATCAACGTGAGCTTTTGGAGCCGAAGTCCCACTCCTGTACCCTCGATAACTGCACGACACAAAGCTTTACCCCTCGCCTGGGACCGTCAATACCGACATTGGACTGTCCGCAGCTCGTGGTCGTGCGGTAGCGTTCTCGCTTCCCGCGCCCGGGTTCCCGGGTTCGATTCCCGGCGGGGTCAGGGATTTTCTCTGCCTCGTGATGACTGGGTGTTGTGTGTTGTCCTTAGGTTAGGGTCAGGGATTTTCTCTGCCTCGTGATGGCTGGGTGTTGTGTTATGTCCTTAGGTTACTTAGGTTTAAGTAGTTCTAAGTTCTAGGGGACTGATGACCATAGATGTTAAGTCCCATAGTGCTCAGAGCCATTTGAACCATTTGAACCATAGATGTTAAGTCCCATAGTGCTCAGAGCCATTTGAACCATTTGAACCGACATTGGACTGTTGATGACTGGAAAGGGGTTGCTTGGTCGGACGAGTCTCGTTTCAGTTTGTATCGAGCGGTGTACGGGTATGGATACAACCTCATGACTCCGCGGACCCTGCATGTTAGCGGGGGACTGTTCAAGCTGGTGGAGGCTCTGTAATGATATCGGGCGTGTGCAGTTGGAGTGATATGGGTCCCCTGATACGTCTAGATACGACTCCTGCAGGTGACACGTACATAAGCATCGTCTCTGATCACGTGCATCCATTCATGTCTATTATGTATTTCAACGGAGTTGGGCAATTCGAGCAGCAGAATGCGATGTGTCGCACCCCATGCGTCTAGAATTGCTAAGTACGAGACTCCAGGAACAGTCTTCTGAGTTTAAAAGCTTCTGCTGGCCACCAAATTCCCCAGACATAAACATTGTTGAGCCCATCTGGGATGCCTTGCAACGTTCTGTTCAGAAGAGATCTGTAGCCCCTCGTACTCTTGCGAAGGTATGGACAGGCCTCCAGGATTCATTGTGTCAGTTCCCTCCAGCACTACTTCAGACGTGAGTGGAGTCGATGGCACGTCTTGTACGGCACTTCTGCGTACTCGTCGGAACCCTACAGTTTCTTTAGCTCTTCAATCTATTTCGAAGCCAAAAAGCCGTATAGTTCATACGAAATTTGCATAATTGATACTTTTATCGTGGTGGCGAATTAGGTTACAAAAACATGGTCATAGCCGAATGAGCCAAACATGTTCAAATGTGTGTGAAATCTTATGGGACTTAACTGCTAACGTCATCAGTCCCTAAGCTTACACACTACTTAACCTAAACTATCCTAAGGACAAACACACACACCTGGGGAGGACTCGAACCTCCGCCGGGACCAGCCGCACAGTCCATGACTGCAGCGCCCCCAGACCGCTCGGCTAATCCCGCGCGGCCCGAATGAGCCCATTGTAATTATGCGCGTACGTGAAAGCAACAATTTAAACTGTGTACTCATTGTAAAAAGGTGTACATTGACGGGAGAAAATACCAGCAGCATGGAGGAGTTGGGTGAGGTACACGAAAGTTGGTTGCCGTGTTTCTACACCTGAAAGATGACAGCTATTCAAATTTCGCGTCCGTAGCCTGAGAGCCAATCAGGACGCATATCAGTTTTGCTTTAACCACGCACTGTAACGGTCGTGAGCGATGGTTACCTTTGAGACTGGGCGTAGTGTGTCGATGTTAGACAAGAATGCCTTCGAGTAGACGAAAACGCCATGCCATCACCTCACAAGGCCGTGTAATAGGGCCACGAGAAATGGATGTTCGTTCCGAGGTACTGCAGAAAAACGTGGCCGGTTCAAATGGCTCTGAGCACTTAGAACTACTTAAACCTAACTAACCTAAGGACATCACACACATCCATGCCCGAAGCAAGATTCGAAACTGCGGCCGTAGCGGTCGGGCGGTTCCAGACTGAAGCGGCTAGAACCGCTCGGTCACAACGGCCGGCAGACTTGGCAGGAATGCAGCCACTGTACATGATTGATAGCAGCGGTGGCCACGGGAAAATATGATCGCAAGGAGACGGGGCTCCCGACGGCCACTTGACACTACCGAGAGGGAAGACTGCAGTGTTCGGCTCATCGTATTGCGTCTGTAGTAGCAATTCGAACAGCAGATGGCACTACAGCGACACAAGGACCTGTTACAAATCGGTTATCTGAGCCAGATGCTTTGTAGCCTGTATTCCACTGGACGCAAACCATTTGTGACTGCAGTTGTGTCAAGCAAGAGTTCATAAGAGAGCGGAGTTGAAGTCTGCTGTGTTTTCTGATGAAAGCCGGTTCTGCGGTGGCGCCAGTGACGGCCGTGTGTTGGTTACGGGGGGACCAGGTGATCGCCTGCAACCACTGTACATCTACATCTGCATGGATACTCTGTAAATCACATTTAAGTGCCTGGCAGAGGGTTCATCGAACCACCTTCACAATTCTCTATTATTCCAATCTCGTATAGCGCGCGGAAAGAATGAACACCTGTATCTTTCCGTACGAGCTCTGATTTCCCTTATTTCATCGTGGTGATCGTTCCGCCGTATGTAGGTCGGAGTGAACAAAATATTTTCGCATTCGCAGGAGAAGTTGGTGATTGGAATTTCGTGAGAAGATTCCGTCGCAACGAAATACGCCTTTCTTTTAATGATTTCCAGCCAAAATCCTGTATCATTTCTCTGCCATTCTCTACCATATTACCCGATAATACAAAACGTGCTTCCCTTCTTTGAACTTTTTAGATGTACTCCAAATCAGTCCTACCTGGTAAGGCTCCCATACCGCGCAGCAGTATTCTAAAAGAGGACGGACAAGCGTAGTGTAGGCAGTTTCCTTAGTAGGTCTGTTACATTTTCTAAGTGTCCTGCCAATAAAACACAGCCTTCGGTTAGCCTTCCCCACAACATTTTCTATGTGTTCTTTCCAATTTAAGTTGTTCGTAATTGTAATAACTAGGTATTTAGTTGAATTTACGGCTTTTAGATTAGACTGATTTATCGTGTAACCGAAGTTTAACGAGTTCCCTTTAGCACTCATGTGGATGATCTCACACTTTTCGTTATTTAGGGTCAACTGTCACTTTTCGCATCATTGAGATGCAGTTTGTTTTGATCTTCTGATGACTTTAGTAGTCGATAAACGACAGCTTCATCTGCAAACAACCGAAGACGGCTGCTCAGATTGTCACCCAAATCATTTATATAGATATGGAACCTTAACACTACCTTGGGGAACGCCAGAAATCACTTCTGTTTTACTCGATGTCCTTCCGTCAATTACTACGAACTGTGACCTCTCTGACAGGAAATCGCAAATCCACTCACATAACTGAGACGATATTCCATAAGCACGCAATTTCACTACGCGTCGCTTGTGTGGTACAGTGTCAAAAGCCTTCCGGAAATCCAGGAATACGGAATCGATCTGAAATCCCTTGTCAATATCACTCAACACTTCATGTGAATAAAGAGCTAGTTGTGTTTCACAGGAACGATGTTTTCTAGACCCATGTTGACTGTGTGTCAATAGACCGTTTACTTCGAGGCCTACACACACTGGACCCACCCCTGGAGTTACGGTGTGGGATGCCATTTCTTATGACTCAGGAGCAGTGTTGTGATGCTAATTTGACGTCAGTCTGGAGATTCGGCCTGTTGTGCTGCCATTCATGAACAGCATTCCACGGGGTGTCTTACAGCAGGACAACGCTCGCCCACATACCACTGTTTTAATCACCATGCTCTGTAGAGTGCCGTCATGTTACCTTGGCCTGTTCGATCACCATATGTGTCTCCAATAGACCACGTATGGGACATCATCGTGTAACAACTTCAGCGTCATCCAAAAGAAGCATTAACTGCCCACGTATTGATCGAGGAAGTGCAACAGGCATGGAACTCAATCCCACAAACTGACATCTGGCACCTGTACAACACAACGCATGCACGTTTGCACGCCTGCGTTCAACATTCTGGTGGTTACACTAGTTATTCATGTACAAGCATTTCTCATTTTTAATGGCACACTGGAGTCGCATTCGAGAGGACGACGGTTCAAACCCGCGTCTGGCCATCCTGATTTAGGTTTTTCGTGATGTCCCTAAATCGCTTAAGGCAAATGCTGTGATGGTTCCTTCGAAAGGACACTGCCGCATTCCTTCTCCATCCTTTCCTAATCCTAGCTTGTGTTCCGTCTCTAACGACCTCACTGTCGGCGATACGTTAAACACTAATCTCGTCCTCCTGCTCCTGCAACGGCTTTTCTCGCGTTTACATTAACTTGTATATTGCAACTATAATCACTTAAATATGCTACCCAGGGTAGTGTATTCCCGAAATTTCAATACTGTGCATAATTTCAAATCAACGACCCGTTGTCCAAGTTAAATGGTATTATTGTCTCAGGTTTAAAATTGGTCTCTTTGTTTGTTGATATGAGTACAGCATAAAATATCTGAATTCTTCTGCTTGCATTTCGAAATTTTACTGTGTTTTCAAGTGATGCGAGAACCCTGCCCCAGGCACACGGTTTAAATGACAGCAGCAGATAACACGCACCCAGCAGATAGCTGCCACTACAGAACCAGGGACAATACGATGTGACATTCGATACAAAACTCGATGTCGTTATCAAAATGTTGAATTCGATAAAATTGGGCTTCAAATAATGGATACCAGCTGTATCAGAAAGCATCCGTAGACTGCTTGTAATATTTTAAGCTTTAAAACCAAAATTCTCATACTGAACGTTATGAAAAAATACGCCATGTTTGCAAGAATCAGCTCGAGTATAAATTTAAATATAAGCAATAAAGGCCAAACACCCCAAATACACTCTGAGGGCAAAAAAAAGAGAACGACGCACCACGAAGGAATTATCGGTGTTTCACCTTACTGGCCGACGTAGGGTTTGGCAAGTAGGAAGACAAGCAGTGGAAAGTGGACGTGTGCGGCCTCATATATAAGCCCAGGTTGGCTTGTCATGAGGTAACAAAAAGGGGCGGAGAGTGTCGACGCACCGCTGTGCCGTAAGGCTGACACGGATGACAACCGAAGGGATCCTGCTGTGAAAAGAAACGACACCCGAAACCATCACACACCGATAATTGCTTCGCGGTGCGTCGTTCTCTTTTTTTTCCCCTCAGAGTGTATTTGGGGTGTTTGGCCTTTATTGCTTATATTTAAATTTATACTCGAGCTGATTCTTGTAAACATGGCGTATTTTTTCGTAACGTTCAGTATGAGAATTTTGGTTTTAAAGCTTAAAATATTACAAGCAGTCTACGGAAGCTTTCTGATACAGCTGGTATCCATTATTTGAAGCCCAATTCTATCGAATTCAACATTTTGATAACGACATCGAGTTTTGTATCGAATGTCACATCGTATTGTCCCTGGTTCTGTAGTGGCAGCTATCTGCCGGGCGCGTGTTATCTGCTGCTGTCATTTAAACCGTTTGCCTGGGGCAGGGTTCTTGCATCACTTGAAAACACAGTAAAATTTCGACCGCAATTCTATAGTCGATGAGATTCCAGGCCGAATACGTCTGTGGAGGCGTTCCAGATAGCGATCCCGACTATCAGCCTCCACACTGCGACCGCCTGGAGTGGCAGTTCGTTTCACAGCAGAAGCGAGGTGACGCCGTAGTTAGGACGGAGGTACAAACCCACGTCCGACCATCCACACTTAGGTTTCCCGTCATTTCCCCAAATCTATTTAGCCAAATGTCGAGATGCTTCCTTTTAAAGGGCACGGCCGAAATCCTTCACCATCCCTGACACAGCGTGACTTGTGTTTCGTCTCTAAACACGTGGACGCCGAGAGGACGTTAAACTCAACCTTCCTTTCTTCCTTCCTTCCCTTTGGTTGTCATCCGCGGCACACTTGCGAGGGGCGTCTGAAAAGTCCGTGTGAAGTCCGAGAGATGGCACCACCGGCGCATATCGAGGTCATGTTTAGTTAGTAGCATCTTTGGAAAGAACGCACACCAAGTTTCAGACATATTGATCTATTTCTTTGTGTTTGCCATTCGTGTGAATCAAGGAAGTCGAGTGACTGTCAAAAAATGGACGAAAAAGGATTTCGTGTGGTGATTAAACATTACTTTATGAAAGGCAAGACGCCTCAGGAGACTAAAGAGAAGCTTGATAAACATTACGGTGACTCTGCACCTTCGGTGTGGCCATATGGACAAAAGTGATGCTGAACGTTCTGGAGGCCCTGTGGATGTTTCGAGTCCAGAAATCATTGATAAAATCCATGATATGGTGATGGATGACAGAAGAGTTAAGGTGCGTGATATTGCTAGTGCTGTGGGCATCTCGAATGAACGGGTACATAATATTTTGCATAAACATTTGGACATGAGAAAGCCATCCGCAAGATGGGTTCCGCCATTGCCCACGCTTGACTAAAAACGGAATCGTGTGAAGTGTTGCAAGGATGGTTTGCAGCTGTTCAGGAAGAATCCGCAGGACTTAAAGGGTCGTTTTGTCACTGTGGATGAAACACGCATACATTACTATACTCCTGAGACCAAAAAACAATCTAATCAGTGGGTTACCAAGGGGGAATCTTCACCAAGACCAGTCTTCGGGCCGGCCGATGTGGCCGAGCGGTTCTAGGCGCTTCAGTCTGGAACCGCACGACCGCTACGGTCGCAGGTTCGAATCCTGCCTCGGGCACGGATGTGTGTGATGTCCTTAGGTTAGTTACGTTTAAGTAGTTCTAAGTTCTAGGGGACTGATGACCACAGCAGTTAAGTCCCATAGTGCTCAGAGCCATTAGAACCATCTTTGAACCAGTTATGGCGACTGTCTTTTGGGATTCACAAGGGATAATCCTCATCGACTGTCTGGAAAAGGGTAAAACTAAAACAAGTGCATGTTATTCATCGTTATTGGGCCGTTTGAAAACCGAGCTGCAAGAAAAACACCGGCGATTGGACCGCAAAAAACTCTTTTTCCATCACGAGAATGCACCAGCAAACTCCTCAGCAGTTGTGGTCGCAAAATTAATGGAAATAGGATTCCAACTCGTTTCACATCCCCTCTATTCTCCAGACTTGGCTCCCTCGGACTACTATTTGTTCCCCAATTTGAAGAAATAGCTGGCGGGACAAAGATTTTATTCATACGAGGAGGTGATTGCAGCAACTAACAGCTATTTTGCAGACTTGGACAATTCCTATTATTCGGAAGGGATCAACAAATTAGTACAGCGTTGGACGAAGTGTATAAGTCTAAAAGGAGATTATGTCGAAAAATAAAAAAAAAGTTTTACCCCAAACACGTAAGTAGTTTTTATTTTTGCACGGACCTTTCAAACGCCCAGCGGTGCGTCGACGATGTTCTTCGCCCCGCATTGTTGCCCTTTACGGCAGGCCATTTTTGATTTGCATTTCAGCAACTTAACACCTGCCCGCACACGGCGAGGGTTTGTACCGCTTGCCTCCGTGCTCGGCAAACCGTACCTCGGCCACTGAGATCGCCGCATCTCTCCCCGATTGAGAACGTCTGGGGCATTGCGGGAGGGCACTGCAGTTAGCTCGGGACTCTGACGGTCTGAAGCGCCAGCTGGAATGTGGGACGGTATCCCTCAAGAGGACATTCGACAACTGTCTGAATCAACGCTATGCCGAATGACTGCCACACACACTTGCTCAATTTGTGAAGTACTTTCTCTTGTGTAAATCATCCAATTTTTCTGAAATTGTAATTATTTGTGTTTCAGTATACGAGCATCACATCTGCCGATTTCCTTCCAATTCGCATAATTCCTCCGTGGTGCGCCATTTTTTTTGTGCTGGAATGCACGAACAAAACAATGGACGTCAAAAAAAATTGCTCTGAGCACTATGGGACTTAACACCTGAGGTCATCAGTCCCCTAGAACTTAAAACTACTTAAACCTAACTAAGCTAAGGACATCACACACATCCATGCCCGAGGCAGGATTCGAACCTGCGGCCGTAGCGGTCGCGCGGTTCCAGACTGAAGCGCCTAGAACCGCTCGGCCACAAACGGCCGGCAATGGGCGTCAGCATGCGTTGTATTCCAGATATATGTACCATTGCTTGAAGAATATTTTGTTAACCGTAAGTATTGTCTACCGGAAGTATTTCTTTTTCCGATTCAGAAAACTGACCTTGTAAAGTATGTATGGAGAACTGTAAGCGGATCCTAGCCAAGGCTCGACATACGTTACGTACCAAGAACAATGGAGATGTAACCCTTCTGCGCAATTTCTGGTTAAGCCACCTCACAAGGGCGATCATAAATTTAAAAATTACAGGATCGCCACCAGCCCAAGCCCTTCCTAATAATTAAGAAAAGACCGGACTGTAGATTATCAGTTTAATTAAATTACGAATTTAATTATAAGAATGCAATTTTTTTAAAGAAACTAACAAGATGAACAGCGTTGTATGTCGTACATCAGTGAACTTAATTAAATGTGATAATTTCTTAATTTTGAGACAGTACACCGTTCACTTTCATTGTTTCTCCCATTTTTGTTCATCACAAGCCAGCAGATTAAGTTACAAAAATCAGGGTATAGAGAGTTAATTTCAAAACTGGCGTCAATGAGAAAGATCAACTACGCAGAGTTTATCTTTCACGTAGCACATTTATTTCATTAATGATTTGATACACATCCTATGAATCCACATGACTGTCGCCTGAATAAGAAATTTTAACTAAATAATTCGCAAGAAATTGTAGAAACGCGCAATTAAAAAGGAAAAACACACAAAAGGGAAGTGGAACACAATAATTCAATCATTCCATCTACATACCCACGACTGTCCGAAAGGAACAAAACAACTTCCATACTTTTAATTTCAACCACCATCATCGCCGATTTTTAACAAAATAATTATACCACATTCCGAAAATACATAACTACACACGCTTCAGTTAAGCTGAAGTACTTAAATACGCCATGAATTTAACATAGGGAAGTTCTAATTCGACCTACTTCCTATCAGCAGAAACTTTCTCGTGGAGCTACGAACTGTACTCACCAACCGCTAGCTGCAGAGTGTCCTTTCTCCACCGAGCTTCGCCTAGTTGCCCGTGCAACGGAAGCTACCAGAGGGGTAGGCTTCCGCCACCATCCGGACAGACAAACCAGCCTCAGAGGGGTAAAGCTCTCTGTGCTACCCCCCCAAACGAGAAGCAAACATCACCTGCTCCTAGCAGACGACAACCAATTCAGCGTCCCACACAAAAGAAACCCGAAACCACTTGTAAAAACACTCATTCAGTCACATTTACGCACACATAGGGTAGGGTGAAGGGAAAAACGTAATAAATACAGGACATGATTTCCTGTTGTTGTTGTTGTGGTCTTCAGTCCTGAGACTGGTATGATGCAGCTCTCCGCGCTACCCTATCCTGTGCAGGCTTCTTCATCTCCCAGTACCTACTGCAACCTACATCCTTCTGAATCTGCTTAGTGTATTCATCTCTTGGTCTCCCTCTACGATTTTTACCCTCCACGCTGCCCTCCAATATTAAATTGGTCATCCCTTGATGCCTCAGAACATCTCCTACCAACCGATCCCTTCTTCTAGTCAAGTTGTGCCACAAACTCCTCTTCTCCCCAATCCTATTCAATACCTCCTCATTAGTTACGTGATCTACCCATCTAATCTTCAGCATTCTTCTGTAGCACCACATTTCGGAAGCTTCTATTCTCTTCTTGTCCAAACTATTTATCGTCCACGTTTCATTTCCATACATGGCTACACTCCATACAAATACTTTCAGAATCGACTTCCTGACACTTAAATCTATACTCGATGTTAACAAATTTCTCTTTTTCAGAAACGCTTTCCTTTCAATTGCCAGTCTACATTTTATATCCTCTCTACTTCGACCATCATCAGCTATTTTTCTCCCCAAATAGCAAAACTCCTTTGCTACTTTAAGTGTCTCATTTCGTAATCTAATTCCCTCAGCATCACCCGATTTAATTCGACTACATTCCATTACCCTCGTTTTGATTTTGTTGATGTCCATCTTATATCCTCCTTTGAAGACACTGTCCATTCCGTTCAACTGCCCTTCCAAGTCCTTTGCTGTCTCTGACAGAATTACAATGTCATCGGCGAACCTCAAAGTTTTTATTTCTTCTCCATGGATTTTAATACCTACTCCGAATTTTTCTTTTGTTTCCTTTACTGCTTGCTTAATATACAGTTCGAATAACATCGGGGAGAGGCTACAACCCTGTCTCACTCCCTTCCCAACCACTGGTTCCCTTTCGTGCCCCTCGACTCTTATAACCGCCATCTGGTTTCTGTACAAATTGTAAATAGCCTTTCACTCCCTGTGTTTTACCCCTGCCACCTTTAGAATTTGGAAGAGAGCATTCGAGTCAACATTGTCAAAAGCTTTCTCTAAGTCTAAAAATGCTAGGAACGTACGTTTGCCTTTCCTTAATCTTTGTTCTAAGGTGAGTCGTAAGATCAGTATTGCCTCACGTGTTCCAGTATTTCTACGGAATCCAAACTGATCTTCCCCGAGGTCGGCTTCTACCAGTTTTTCCATTCGTCTGTAAAGAATCGAGTTAGTATTTTGCAGCCGTGGCTTACTAAACTGACAGTTCGGTAATTTTCACATCTGTCAACACCTGGTTTCTTTGGGATTGGAATTATTATATCCCTCTTGAAGTCTGAGGGTATTTCGCCTGTCTCTTACGTTTTCCTCACCACAATGTAGACTTTTGTGTGGACTGGGTGTCCCAAGGCTGTCAGTAGTTCTAATGGAATAGAACTCAGGTCTTTCAGTGCTATGTCAAACTCTTTACGCAGTATCTTATCTCCCATTTCATCTTCATCTACATCCTCTTGCATTTCCATAATATTGTCCTGAAGTACATCGCCCTTGTATAGACCCTCTATATACTCCTTCCACCTTTCTGCTTTCCCTTCTTTGCTTAGAAGTGGGTTTCCTTCTGAGCTCTTGATATTTATACAAGTGGTTCTCTTATCTCCAAAGCTCTTTTTAATTTTCCTGTAGGCAGTATCTATCTTATCCCTAGTGAGATAAGCCTCTACATCATTACACTTGTCCTCTAGCCGTTCCCTGATTTCCTATGGAACACAAAAAAATCAAACATAATATCATTTAATAAGTCTTACTTTGACTGCTCAGTCTTTCGGGGAGAGTTTATAAATTGAACCGCAATCAGGCGGTGGACAGAATAGGATGCACAGAATCCAGTGAGACAAGCGTCTATGAAACGACTCCACAGATACGTTTCAACCTCTCTGTCGAGTTATTCTAGCTCGAGCTTCAGAAAACTTATGTACAAGCAATACTGAAGTATCTGCGTTGAAGAGATAAATAGTTGCCTGTTCGTGCGATAGAGTGGAATAGCGCCTCACTCTTTTTGATTTCAGGCAGCTCACTGGGTGTACTAAACGCACAATTCCGCCGACGAATCATCATGTGTCGTCTTTGCTGCCTATATTGTTTTTCAAAAGAAAAAGGCTTTAACAGCAGCCACAGAAAACCCCTTTCCAAACGAAAGGCATTTTCATTTACTAATTACTGTGGCATTTAGGACGGAATTCTGAAAATGTATTTTCTTGAATTGTGGATCAAGAATTATACCCACCACAATTCCGGAATTTTACTCGAGACCGCTTCAACATTTCAGCAACCAAACGACATGGTGCTATTTGTTTGGTTTGCGTCATAGTTGATAACGTCCAACAGGTTGGCTTATCGCTCACAGTAGTACGGAAGAAATGACGTCTACTCAGTGTTACTCACTATGCAGCAACCTTCGTGTTCCTGCGTTTTTTACAAGTACTGTCGAAAGCCTTAACATGCGCAGAATGTATTAAGTAACACTGGAGTAATATACTTAGGTTTGTGATGTTTTGAAAATTTGGATTTGTTGTAATATATTGCATTGAAGTATAAGTTCTTACCATTTCTCCGTAAGTTTAATAAACGCAACAGATACACATAACAGACACTTTAGGCATCAGTGATAAATTATCCGTCACTATGTAAAACAGTCTGACAACGCTGGGGTAACTTTTCGATTCTGAAACTGTACAAATCGCATGGTTTTGTGGCGAAGAAGTCATCGAGCCATGTTCGGAGCGCATTTTCGTCCGGAACGGAAGTTCTTCGATGGTTACTCTATAGAGAGTGGTAAAAGTGAAAAATGTGAGAGCGCAAGATCAGGTGAATAAGGGTGGGTGCGGAGTGACTTCACAACCCAAATCCCGTGTAGTGTTTTTTGTTAGTCTAGCAGAATGGAGGCTGGCGTTATCGTGGAGTAGCATGACTTCACGCAGTCTTCCTGGTCATTGTACTTGGACTGCATACGTAAGACGTGTCAGCTGTTGATAACAAAAACGTCAACAATGATGGTTACACCTGTTGTTGTTGTGGTCTTCAGTCCTGAGACTGGTTTGATGCAGCTCTCCATGCTACCCTATCCTGTGCAAGCTTCTTCATCTCCCAGTACCTACTGCAACCTACATCCTTCTGAATCTGATTAGTGTATTCATCTCTTGGTCTCACCCTACGATTTTTACCCTCCACGCTGCCCTCCAATACTAAATTTGTGATCCCTTGATGCCTCAGAACATGTCCTACCAACCGATCCCTTCTTCTGGTCAAGTTGTGCCACAAACTCCTCTTCTCCCCAATCCTATTCAGTACCTGCTCATTAGTTATGTGATCTACCCATCTAATCTTCAGCATTCTTCTGTAGCACCACATTTCGAAAGCTTCTATTCTCTTCTTGTCCAAACTATTTACCGTCCATGTTTCACTTCCATACATGGCTACACTCCATACAAATACTTTCAGAAATGACTTCCTGACACTTAAATCTATACTCGATGTTAACAAATTTCTCTTCTTCAGAAACGATTTCCTTGCCATTGCCAGTCTACACTTTATATCCTCTCTACTTCGACCATCATCAGTTATTTTGCTCCCCAAATAGCAAAACTCCTTTACTACTTTAAGTGTCTCATTTCCTAATCTAATACCCTCAACATCACCCGACTTAATTCGACTGCATTCCATTATCCTCATTTTCCTTTTGTTGATGTTCATCTTATATCCTCCCTTCAAGACACCATCCATTCCGTTCAACTGCTCTTCCAAGTCCTTCGCTGTTTCTGACAGAATTACAATGTCATCGGCGAACCTCAAAGTTTTTATTTCTTCTCCATGGATTTTAATACCTACTCCGAATTTTTCTTTTGTTTCCTTTACTGCTTGCTCAATATACAGATTGAATAACACGGGGAGAGGCTACAACCCTGTCTGACTCCCTTCCCAACCACTGCTTCCCTTTCACGTCCCTCGACTCTTATAACTGCCATTTGGTTTCTGTACAAATTGTAAATAGCCTTTCACTCTCTGTATTTTACCCCTGCTACCTTTAGAATTTGAAAGAGAGTATTCCAGTCAACCTTGTCAAAAGCTTTCTCTAAGTCTACAAATGCTAGAAACGTAGGTTTGCCTTTCCTTAATCTTTCTTCTAACATAAGTCGTAAGGTCAGTATTGCTTCACGTGTTCCAGTATTTCTACGGAATCCAAACTGATCTTCCCCGAGGTCGGCTTCTACTAGTTTTTCCATTCGTCTGTAAAGAATTCGCGTTAGTATTTTGCAGCTGTGGCTTATTAAACTGATTGTTCTGTAATTCTCACATCTGTCAACACCTGCTTTCTTTGGGATTGGAATTATTATGTTCTTCTTGAAGTCTGAGGGTATTTCGCCTGTTTCATACATCTTGCTCACCAGATGGTAGAGTTTTGTCAGGACTGGCTCTCCCGAGGCCGTCAGTAGTTCTAGTGGAATGTTGTCTACTCCCGGGGCCTTGTTTCGACTCAGGTCTTTCAGTGTTCTGTCAAACTCTTCACGCAGTATCGTATCTCCCATTTCATCTTCATCTACATCCTCTTCCATTTCCATAATATTGTCCTCAAGTACATCGCCCTTGTATAGACCCTCTATATACTCCTTCCACCTTTCTGCTTTCCCTTCTTTGCTTAGAACTGGGTTTCCATCTGAACTCTTGATGTTACACCTGCCAGAAACAATCGCAGCGCACCACCGTGTGTACACCATTATCTCTTGTGGATGGGCGCACGTCTTTGTACGGGGAATTGCTGCTTTGTTTCGTCTCAGCGAGTCCTTTCTTTTTCTTATGTTAGGATGAAGACACCATTTCTCTTCACCAGTAACGATACAGGATGGGAACGGTCGGTGTTATTCACGAGCCAGTTGATGACTAGCGAGCAGAGACGCACAAACGGCCACGAGGTAATTTTTGTTCGAGTATTTTTCGCATGTAGCGTGCGGTACCCGTACACCAGATTTTTGAACCTTCCCCGTTGCATGCAAATGCCTCACGATGGTGGAATGATCACAGTTCACCACATTTGCCAGTTCTCGAGTACACTGACGTACGTAATTGTGGATTAATGCGTTCAAACGATCTTCACCAAACCGCTAAGGTCTTCCTGAACGTGGAGAGTCACTAACGTCAAAACGATTCACCTTAAAACGAGAAAACCATTCTGTAGCCGTACTGTTGTCTACGACATTATCCTCATACACGGTGCAAATGTTTGTGGCTGCATCCGCCACTGTCAACTCTCTACTGAACTGAAACAAAAGAATATGTCGGAAATGTTCCGATATCTCCACTTGGCGCTCCATTTTCTACCGTTCGCAATTCCACGCACTATTTCGAAATGACAAAAAGACAATATGTAAACCGAAGTAGCAGTAGTGAACTACAAATAAAAAAAGACAATCTATAAATAAACCTATAGCAACCGGAATATTAACATGTGAAATAGAAACGCTACGAACTTACGCACCAAGGTAATGTAATGATAAAAGGAAAAGAAAATACGGTGTGTGGAGCTACCAGTTGATATTTATACAGTAAACTGACAAGAGAACACTCCAAGGTGTCAAGAAGCGTCTTTATGAAATTTGGCGGGAATGTAGAGAGGACAAAATGTGCAACATGTAATTTTTGATCTGTGCCGAAAACACGCCGAAAGAGCTCAGTGGCACAGGTACAGCCGTGGAACGTAATACGGCTTTAGATGTTCGAAAAACTCCGTGAGAAGATTTTCAGATCTAGTTCTGTTGAATGATTATAATGTCAGTCTCCACTTGAGAAACAATACAACCAAGCTTCAGTTACTCTGTTCGCCAAGCCTTACCAATGTACTGAAATATGTCATACAAATCAAGATATTTAGAGGCTAACCGATTACAATTCGAAATCCTGCTGAATTTTGTTTCATATTGCTTCCTCCATTATGTATATTATGTGAAAAATTATTTAGAGGCTCACCCGTGATTTAAGCGTTTCCGTACAGATTATCATTATTGTAATTATTTTCTATCATAATGAGTTACTTATTATTTTCAATTAACAAAATACACGTTTGTGAAACGGTAAACTAAAAAACCGGAAAAAACATTAATGAAAAACGTAAAATGACAATTTAAAACATAAATATAAAGGAAGTATAAAATAATTAGAATAATAGTGAATAATTAGGCATTTTGATTAGACATGTTGACAATACAGCACATTGTGTACAGCCTGTTTCCCAAAAATCGTATTTCAGAAACGAGCTTTGCTACAGTGGGACGATGTGGCTTGAAAGCTTCTTTAATTTGTGTTGTAAGAAAAGTTTTCATTTTTCAAAATTTATTAAAGATGGTGCGGTATTTTGCAAAGTTCTTACTAAAGTTGGTTATACAGTTTTCAACAACATTAATTACATGTACCCTTTTTTACGAAAAACATGTCTTATGTATCATCGTTTCGAACACATTCCCTCTAAACGTAAAACGCCAAATTACCTTTCGGAGGTGTTTTACCTCTTAAACGTGAAACTGGACACAAACAAAAAAACGTGCATCGCATTTTTTGCCCCCTCTACACACCCGCCAAGTTTCATGGAGATCGTTTATTGATACTTGGGGTTGTTCCCTTGTGAGTGGATAGAGTATGAAAGGTAGTAGGAGTAATCCACTAAATTACAGGCCCATATCGTTAACGTCGATATGCAGCAGGATCTTAGAACATATGTTGTGTTCGAACATTATGAATTACCTCGAAGGAAACGGTCTAATGACACACAGTCAACATGGGTTTAGAAAACATCGTTCCTGTGAAACACAACTAGCTCTTTATTCACATGAAGTGCTGAGTGCTATTGACAAGGGATTTCAGATCGATTCCGTATTCCTGGATTTCCGGAAGGCTTTTGACACTGTTCCACACAAGCGGCTCGTAGTAAAATTGCGTGCTTATGGAATATCGTCTCAGTTATGTGACTGGATTTGCGATTTCCTGTCAGAGAGATCACAGATCGTAGTAATTGACGGAAAGTCATCGAGTAAAACAGAAGTGATTTCTGGCGTTCCCCAAGGTAGTGTTATAGGCCCTATGCTGTTCCTTATCTATATAAACGATTTGGGAGAAAACATGAGCAGCCGTCTCCGGTTGTTTGTAGATGACGCTGTCGTTTATCGAGTACTAAAGTCATCAGAAGATCAAAACAAACTGCAAAACGATTTAGAAAAAATATGTGAATGGTGCGAAAAGTGGCAGTTGACCCTAAATAACGAAAAGTGTGAGGTCATCCACGTGAGTGCTAAAAGGAACTCGTTAAACTTCGGTTAACGATCAGTCAGTCTAATCTAAAAGCCGTAAATTCAAGTAAATACCTAGGTATTACAATTACGAACAAGTTAAATTGGAAAGAACACATAGAAAATGTTGTGGTGAAGGCTAACCGAAGGCTGCGTTTTATTGGCAGGACACTTAGAAAATGTAACAGACCTACTAAGGAGACTGCCTACACTACGCTTGTCCGTCCTCTTTTAGAATACTGCTGCGCGGTATGGGATCCTTACCAGGTAGGACTGACTTGGAGTGCATCGAAAAAGTTCAAAGAAGGGCAGCACGTTTTGTATTATCGGGTAATATGGTAGAGAATGGCAGAGAAATGATACAGGATTTGGGCTGGAAATGATTAAAAGAAAGGCGTTTTTCGTTGCGACGGAATCTTCTCACGAAATTCCAATCACCAACTATCTCCTCCGAATGCGAAAATACACTCCTGGAAATGGAAAAAAGAACACATTGACACCGGTGTGTCAGACCCACCATACTTGCTCCGGACACTGCGAGAGGGCTGTACAAGCAATGATCACACGCACGTCACAGCGGACATACGAGGAACCGCGGTGTTGGCCGTCGAATGGCGCTAGCTGCGCAGCATTTGTGCACCGCCGCCGTCAGTGTCAGCCAGTTTGCCGTGGCATACGGAGCTCCATCGCAGTCTACAACACTGGTAGCATGCCGCGACAGCGTGGACGTGAACCGTATGTGCAGCTGACGGACTTTGAGCGAGGGCGTATAGTGGGCATGCGGGAGGCCGGGTGGACGTACCGCCGAATTGCTCAACACGTGGGGCGTGAGGTCTCCACAGTACATCGATGTTGTCGCCAGTGGTCGGCGGAAGGTGCACGTGCCCGTCGACCTGGGACCGGACCGCAGTGACGCACGGATGCACGCCAAGACCGTAGGATCCTACGCAGTGCCGTAGGGGACCGCACCGCCACTTTCCAGCAAATTAGGTACACTGTTGCTCCTGGGGTATCGGCGAGGACCATTCGCAACCGTCTCCATGAAGCTGGGCTACGGTCCCGCACACCGTTAGGCCGTCTTCCACTCACGCCCCAACATCGTGCAGCCCGCCTCCAGTGGTGTCGCGACAGGCGTGAATGGAGGGACGAATGGAGACGTGTCGTCTTCAGCGATGAGAGTCGCTTCTGCCTTGGTGCCAATGATGGTCGTATGCGTGTTTGGCGCCGTGCAGGTGAGCGCCACAATCAGGACTGCATACGACCGAGGCACACAGGGCCAACACCCGGCATCATGGTGTGGGGAGCGATCTCCTACACTGGCCGTACACCACTGGTGATCGTCGAGGGGACACTGAATAGTGCACGGTACATCCAAACCGTCATCGAACCCATCGTTCTACCATTCCTAGACCGGCAAGGGAACTTGCTGTTCCAACAGGACAATGCACGTCCGCATGTATCCCGTGCCACCCAACGTGCTCTAGAAGGTGTAAGTCAACTACCCTGGCCAGCAAGATCTCCGGATCTGTCCCCCATTGAGCATGTTTGGGACTGGATGAAGCGTCGTCTCACGCGGTCTGCACGTCCAGCACGAACGCTGGTCCAACTGAGGCGCCAGGTGGAAATGGCATGGCAAGCTGTTCCACAGAACTACATCCAGCATCTCTACGATCGTCTCCATGGGAGAATAGCAGCCTGCATTGCTGCGAAAGGTGGATATACACTGTACTAGTGCCGACATTGTGCATGCTCTGTTGCCTGTGTCTATGTGCCTGTGGTTCTGTCAGTGTGATCATGTGATGTATCTGACCCCAGGAATGTGTCAATAAAGTTTCCCCTTCCTGGGACAATGAATTCACGGTGTTCTTATTTCAATTTCCAGGAGTGTATTATGTTGACACCGACCTACATAGGGAGGAGCGATCACCACGATAAAACAAGGGAAATCAGAGCTCGTACGGAACGATATAAGTGTTAATTCTTTCCCGCGCGCAATACGAGATTGGAATAATAGAGAATTGCTAAGATGGTTCGATGAACCCTCTGCCAGGCACTTGAATGCGATTTTCAGTGTATCCATGTAGATGTAGATGTATAGTCACGGGAGGGATTGTCGCATTTGAAGACGTGCAGCGTGTGACGTCCAAGTATCAAGCTAGATCAGTCGCGGACGCCTCGGCAGCCCATGATCGACATCGCACGCATTGAGAACGAAGGCTTCTGCGACGGCACTGTGGCATAAAACACAGTCAGTTCGGGGTAAAACCTCGAGCTTTCGACTATTTCTATCATCGTCAGCTGTTCCTTATGAAGACAGTAGTGGAAAGAAGTCCGTGAATGTTTTATACATCACACGCGCTGCCTTGCCATTACTGCCGGCCACTCTGTGTCGATGTCCCCTTCTCTTCTTTCCGATGAAGAACGCGTGTGCCACGTTTGATCCAAACCCACGACCGGTGTTGGCCGCGTCGGCCGCCGTGAGGCGACTGCTGCCGTTGGGCCCCCGGCGGTCCCGCGTTAATCTCGGCCTCTCTCTCAGTCGCGGTCGGCGTGTTAGCTTCCTCACGGCTCGGCCGGGCCGGCGCGTGTCGAAGCGCGCAGCTACTTCGGCCGTGCGCCGCTGGGCAGCGCTGCCGTCGCGGGCTGCCACGAGCGAACCTGTTGCGCCCCGTCCAGTGCTCAGCCAGACATTCACGCCGGTTGGACACCCACCACTGCCTCGGTGTTCTCCCCTCACCCCGCACCCTTTTCTGCTTCTCTTTATGAGCAATACATCCTAGTAATACCGCATAAAGCATCGTTCGACTACGTTCTACGTACAGGGCCCTGTACGTAAAACCTCTCCTAGCAACCTCTTGCCGTCTTCTATAATGTGATGTTTTACACAAATTATTCCGATCCGTGGAGAAACGTCCATTTGCCTAGGAAAGACCTCCCCCTTCCACGCTAAGAAAACTGCCTGTCAACCCTACAATGATCACAAATCTGTCCTCAAGCACCCTGTTCGTGAACACCTAACCATTATAGTTGACAAATCAGTGGCAGAAGCTACAAGACAGGCGCTGTGCACCGCAGAGAGATTTAATATTCAACTACCGAGAGTGTGCACTCCAAGACGAGTCCAGCAAGATATTACTTACTCTTACACATTTTGTGTGGGGTCGTTGACACTGTCGAGTCTTCTACCAGGAGAAGCAAGGTGAGGATGTTGTTTGTTCGCCAGTATCCTCTGCCTATAACACAACTGCACACATGTATTATTAACAGGGTTGTTTATTCATAAGATCAAGAAGTTGCTTACCTTATGCTACTCCATGTGTTGTGGTAGAAGCTCTTCCATAATAGTCCATGCTAGCCTCACTGGTGCTGAAGTACAGGGTTAGCCAGTGAAACACGCATGTTGGAGATGGCCTTGACAGCTGGAATGTGAGTGGTGGGGGTAATGGTGGCTGGCTCCGTTCTACCTGCATGTCCCGCCATTTAGTTGCGATGGATCGTTGGACGGGTGAACATAGCGGCTACGCAGTTAAAGCGTATTATACTAATGGTGAGAGTTTGGTGGAAATGCGACGTGCTTCTCGACGCCATTTCAACATACCGTGCAACAGGCCTGTTCCCTCGGATAACGCAATTCGTTCGTGGATAAACAACCTTAAACAAACTGGATCAACGTCTAAAAAACGAGGTGAGAGTGCAAAAATCCTTCGAACCCCTCAAAACATCGCTGCTGTTCAACAGACAATGCTCAGAAGAGCACGCCGATCTGCCAAACAACATGCTCTACGTCTTGGAATAAGTAACACTTTGGTGAGAAGGATTCTTCGTTTTTCCATACAAAATACATATTGTGCAATCTCCCAAACCAAATGACTATCTGAAACGATTACAATTTTGTGAGGAAATGGCCAGAAGACTTGAAGAAAATGATGACCAAGTAAACCACTTGTGGATGAGAAATGAGGCGCATTTCCACCTCCCTGGTTTTGTTAATAAACAAAACTTCAGATAATGGTCGGAGGAAAAACCTGGCGCACTTCATGAAACGCCTGTTCATGCTCAAAAAGTGACAGTTTGGTGCACAATGTCGGCAAGAGGAATGATAGGCCCATTTTTCTTCGAGGATATCAATGGAAGTGCTGTGACTGCAATGATCCAGAACTTTCTTACGCCAGAACTCGCCCGTTTTCCAGTGAATGAACACACACTGTTCCAACAAGATGGGGCAATAAGCCACACTGCAAGTTGCCATGAATGCTGTGAATACTTTGTTTCCAGGCAGCGCCTTTCCCGAAACGGGGATATCCCTTGGCCCCCTCGCTCTCCAGATTTGACAATCTGCGACTTTTTTCTATGGGGTTACTTAAAAACAAGTGTTTTTCAGAACGATCCAGCCAGAACTATCTCAGCCGTAAAACAACGAATTCAGGACGAAATTGAAGGAATACCAGTCAATATGCTGCAAAATGTCATGGGAAACGTCCAGGCCCAGTTGCAGAAGTGCATAGATTCCAATGGAGGACATTAGGCAGATGTTATATTTAAAAAATAATTTTTTTACTTATTGTGCAGTAAATGGCTACTTTTGTACTTTATATTTATAACCATTAAATTAAAAAATAAATTTTCTTAAAGAATTAGTTACTTATTTAAATCTTCCCATTTCACTGGCTAACCCTGTACAAGTCCTGCTAAGTACACTGCTCTGGTTGCTAGGTACTGACTGACTCTCTCTGTCACTGGGCTGAGTGTCTGTGACTCAGTGGACTGCGACTGATGACTCGACTCTTGTCTGCGACTGACTGAGCCCTCCAGTCCGCGGCAGCGATCTAAACGCTGGCAGTCGAGAGGCCGTTGTCGGCGCATTTCTTGCGAGCTTGTCTTTGGCCTCTCTCCTCACAGACTCGCTTGCTCCGGTGCCTGCTATCGACCTCCTCGCAGCCTCTTTGCCGATCAGAGTGCTGGTGCCAGCTTACGCCAGCACAGCACACATCCCGTGAAATTCCCATGACGAGAAAACTAGGAAAATAGGAATTAATACAGAGGCTTAGCGACATACTCCATTCATCCCGTGCATCATTCAAGAATGTGGCAAGGAGGGGGGCAATAATAGTGGTGCTTCCGCTACACACTGTGAGGTAACTTGCGGTGTATACGTCTGCCACACGTCACAGCTTTTGTGCTGGTTTTCAGCCAGAGGGTGGCGCAGTCAAAAGTAGTCCGCCTCTCCTTTGAGTGCGAATGCAGTATTTCGATTTCTGAAACAAACAGCTACAACAGTGGAAATTTTTAGGCAATAATCAATTGTTGGCATTCTTCTGTCTGTATTTCAGTGTGTTTCATCAATGAAGTTAGTATTGTGACGGTTCTGCAGCAATTACGGAAGATGACATTCTCAGTTATGTACGAGGGCAGTTCAATAAGTAATGCAACACATTTTTTTTCTGAAACAGGGGTTGTTTTATTCAGCATTGAAATACACCAGGTTATTCCCCAATCTTTTAGCTACACAACACTATTTTTCAACGTAATCTCCATTCAATGCTACGGCCTTACGCCACCTTGAAATGAGGGCCTGTATGCCTGCACGGTACCATTCCACTGGTCGATGTCGGAGCCAACGTCGTACCTCATCAATAACTTCTTCATCATCCGCGTAGTGCCTCCCACGGATTGCGTCCTTCATTGGGCCAAACATATGGAAATCCGACGGTGCGAGATCGGGGCTGTAGGGTGCATGAGGAAGAACAGTCCACTGAAGTTTTGTGAGCTCCTCTCAGGTGCGAAGACTTGTGTGAGGTCTTGCGTTGTCATGAAGAAGGAGAAGTTCGTTCAGATTTTTGTGCCTACGAACACGCTGAAGTCGTTTCTTCAATTTCTGAAGAGTAGCACAATACACTTCAGAGTTGATCGTTGGACCATGGGGAAGGACATCGAACAGAATACCCCTTCAGCGTCCCAGAAGACTGTAACCATGACTTTACCGGCTGAGGGTATGGCTTTAAACTTTTTCTTGGTAGGGGAGTGGGTGTGGCGCCACTCCATTGATTGCCGTTTTGTTTCAGGTTCGAAGTGATGAACCCATGTTTCATCGCCTGTAACAATCTTTGACAAGAAATTGTCACCCTCAGCCACATGACGAGCAAGCAATTCCGCACAGATGGTTCTCCTTTGCTCTTTATGGTGTTCGGTTAGACAACGAGGGACCCAGCGGGAACAAACCTTTGAATATCCCAACTGGTGAACAATTGTGACAGCACTACCAACAGAGATGTCAAGTTGAGCACTGAGTTGTTTGATGGTGATCCGTCGATCATCTCGAACGAGTATGTTCGCACGCTCCGCCATTGCAGGAGTCACAGCTGTGCACGGCCGGCCCGCACGCGGGAGATCCGACAGTCTTGCTTGACCTTGCGGCGATGATGACACACGCTTTGCCCAAAGACTCACGGTGCTTTTGTCCACTGCCAGATCACCGTAGACATTCTGCAAGCGCCTATGAATATCTGAGATGCCCTGGTTTTCCGCCAAAAGAAACTCGATCACTGCCCGTTGTTTGCAACGCACATCCGTTACAGACGCCATTTTAACAGCTCCATACAGCGCTGCCACCTGTCGGAAGTCAATGAAACTATACGAGACGAAGCGGGAATGTTTGAAAATATTCCACAAGAAATTTCCAGTTTTTTCCAACCAAAATTGGCCGAGAAAAAAAATGTGTTGCATTACTTATTGAACTGCCCTCGTAGATTACCGCACGTGGCTTCAGAATAACATCAACGATGTACTGTTAGACCCTTTCCATTACAGTATGAGTAATGAAGTATGGTTTCATCTTGCCGGTCATGTGAATTCACAGAACACGAGGTACTGGGCAACGGAGAACCCTAACAGTGTGTCTCAGCAATCACTCCATGATGGAAAATTCGGCGTTTGGTGAGGTGTAACAGGGACGCGCATCATTGGACCGATATTTCTTGACACTACAGTCAACACAGTTGCATATATGGAAATTTTTGATATATTTTGTGCTTAGCGCACTGGATATGAAAGACAATACTGATTCTTCCACCAAGAGCGGGCAACATGCCACACGTCTAAGGCACCCCTGGAACAAGTTCATGACGTCTTCACTAAGGAACGAACTGCCAGCGAACATTTATGGTGACCACGTTCGCCGGATCTAGCAACGAGTGTTTTTTCCCTGTGGGGACACGTGAAGAGCAACGCCTACGAAACAAATCCACACACAATACAGAAACTGAAGGAGAACAGCAACCGTGAAGTTGCCGCCATCGATAGATTAGATTAGATTCAGTTTTCGCACCACAGATCCAAAAAATGGGATGATTCTCGTGGATGTGAAACATGTCAGAAAGTATAACATAAAACCTTTGAATTTAATACTTGCTACCCTGATCATTTGTCAGGAGATTATCGAAACAGGTGAATATATTACAGTAAACTGGAACAGCTAATATTTACAGAATTAACACGCTGTCGGAATGAAACACTGTTATGCACTATTAATAAATTTATCATACACAAAATAACTAATCTTGACTGTTGCGACCAAGTGCTGTCAGAACTGAAATCTAACAGATATTTTTACTTAAGCTGGCTTAACAGTCTCTGTTAAGATATTCATTTATGGAATAGAAGGAGCTGCCTATCAGAAAGTCTTTCAACCTCTGTTTAAACGGTGCTTATCTGAAACCAAGTTTTTAATGGTTGCTGGCAATTTATTGAAAACGTGCGGTCCTGAATATTGGACCAAGGTATGCGATTTTAGGTCTTTATGTACATTGTTCTTATTCCTAGTATTCATACTATGTATTGAGCTATTGCTCGGAAACAGAGATGTATTACTTGCAAAACATTTCATTAGGGAGTAAATATTCTGAGAACCAGTGGTTAGAATACAAAATTCCATGAACAGGTTTCTACATGATGAAAGGTGGCTATACTGAGCCACAGCGCCAGAGATCGCTAGAGAGCATTGTTCGCCCGCCTCCACTGGCAGAGTGATTATTGGGATGTCGTAGTGGGCAGTGCTTGGGGAGAGCTCGTAGTAGTCAGTTCGTGTTGAGATGTGCTTGCTGAGATGTGATACTGAAAAGTTCTTGTTGAGATGTGGTAATAGCGAGTCGGTGTGGAGATATATTGTAATTATGAGAGTGATTTTGGTCAATATATGAAGGTAACGAAACTTGATTTATTTTTCATTATTTCCATGTTTTAAATAATGCGTCATTACAGGTTCAGTCAACAAAGCATCTGGCTTGTGTTCTTGGATTAGAGTGTAATTGTGGTTCTCTTGAGTAATTATGGTATTTGTATTTTCTTTAATTAATTCAGTATAAATGGTATTTGAAATTCTTGTCTTTTGAAGAAGAACCGTGCCAGATGTGTACGTTGAGTCACACTCCCACACACAGAACAGTGATACTTGTGCTTTGGTTTCGTAGGTTTTATAGTTGCTGGGGACTTAATTAATTAATTAATTGTGTTAATGAAAATTTCCATTTCATTCCTTGTTGTTGTTCTATGCAGTCAGATAGCGTAATAATAGTAGTCAGGGCCAACCGTTACGAGACTTCGTAAACGGACAGACAGCTAATAAAGCAAAAATTAAAATTATTTGCATTTCATAGAATTAAGCCCCCATGCACGTGGCGACCACTGCTTCGGATCGTCCCTTGGAATCTTCTGATTGTAAAAATAGTAGACAGTAGCATTGTTGTAGTAACTTGTAGTTTAGTAATTGTAGTCTATATTGCATGTGTAGATTTGGTAATTGTCATTCTTCTAATGGTATTTTTTTTTTGCAAAATTTCATTTCTGTTGTCTTGTCTACGGGTTTGACAATTAGTGCAATTATTTCAATTGTTCGATGATCGTGTTTGAGGGAAACATTTCGAGTGAATGGTATTGTTGATGTGTAATTGTGTGTAATTTGATGTGCAATTGTGTGTAATTTCCGTACAGTGACGAGTTTTGTTTGTTTTGTAAATGATTACGCGATCAATGAAAAAGCCAAAAATGATGAATAGTGAGAATGATGAAATTGTTGACATGGCGAACTCGCCAACACAAGAGAACAGTATGTTGAATAATGAAGTGGAAAACAATGTAATAAGTCGGGAAAATAGTCCGGAACCAATTCAAAACTTTTCACAATTAGAAAATTTTCAGAATTCGAGACTAACGACAGAAGATTCTGGAATAGTATCGAACACAGATGGCTGTACAGCTATGACGAAGGAAACTGGTTTTGCGAGAAATGATAGGGGCGAAAAGAATTTCGAACCAGATCAAATGGAGCAGTTGATGGGTATAATATTAAATTTGGGATCTGAATTAAAAACACAGATGGGAACAATGGAAACACGAATGGAAACACGGATGGGAACTTTGGGATCTGAATTAAAAAATGATATGGGAACAATGGAAACACAGTTTAGATCTGAATTAAAAACACAGATGGAAACAATGGAAACACGGTTAGATTCACGAATAGGGACTTGTTTTAAAAATATGAAAGATGAATTAAAGAGAGAAATCAGAGAAGAAGTACAACCAATTTTGAATACTCACAATAGTAGATTAGTTGCAGTAGAGATTAGACAAAGGGAACAGGATAGAGAACAGGAAGAAAGAGATCGCGTGATAGTACAAAAATTTTCAGAGTTAAATTTACAACGTGCACACGATAAGGAAGAGATATTTGAGAGAATCGAGGAATCCGTACCAAATGACAGAATAAATAACCTAACACAACAATATGAACAGTTAACTACCAAATGTGTCAACACTGAAACCCGAGTCGCGACACTTACGGAAGACGTAGGTAAACAGAGAGAAAAAATAGGTGACTTATCGGAAAGAGTTGAGGAAATTTCAGATAAATTGACAAATCTTAGTTTACATGGGGACAGAGATTCGGATGATACAGCTCCATTACCATTTGCAGAAACCGAAGAGTACCAGAACATAAATAAGCATGTTGAAAATCAGGGAAAGTTTAATGAACGCGTTAAAAGGGAAGTAGAGGCATTACGAAAGCAAGTCAAACAAATCGAAGGTGAAATTGTAGGAAAAGACAGCAAAAGAAATTTAGAATCACAGGTAGCAGAGGGGTTTGAAGAAAGTAATTTGTTTCATTTACGGGATGCAACAAGAGAGCGCCAGGCGCGCGAACTTGACAATAATCGACATTGGGACTGGGACAGACGCGGTAGGTCTTTGTCGCCACGAGGCGAAAACTTTGACTATAAACACTTTTTGACTGTTCGGAAATTTAAGATCTTCCGCAATTCTAAGAATGACATACATCCATGTGCATGGTTAGATCAATTTATGTATGCACTCCCACCAAATTGGCCACTAAGTCACAAACTGGAATTTATGTGTGGATATTTAGAAAACGAACCGGCGACGCGGATGCGTGCACTCATTAGAGATTGTAATAATCTGAATGATTTTTATCATGCATTTCTATCGGCATATTGGTCCGAAAACACGCAAGACAGAGTCAAACACAGTCTTATTATGCAGCGTAATTTCAAACAGTCTGAATTCCGCACGCCAGCAGAATATTTTGAAGACATGATTCGAAAGAATCAGTTCCTTTCCAACCCTTACAGCCCGACTGAATTAATTCGCATTTGTTTAACTAAGCTGCCACAATCCATAAGACAAATTGCTTTAGCCGGAAGATGTAAAGACGACATTGAGACTTTTAAGACTTTGCTACAAGAACTTGAGTATGACAACGACGACGGGACTTCTTGTAATTTCTTCAGTAGCAGTAATTACAATACATTTTCAGAGAAAAGGGATAGTGATCGGAACGGACGTTATTTGGGTAACTTTGAGAATGACAGACGTAACAGACAGGACAATAGATACCAGCCTTATGACAATAACAGACGTTCTAACAGAAATTACACAGACAATTATAATAACGGTAATTCCTACCGGAATGATCAACCATACGGAAACAGTAATCGGTATCATCAAGATAGAAATTATTCATACAATAACAGAAATTCTTACTACAGAAATAACCAGGGTAGTAGATCTAACAATAATTTCAGAAGTGACAGTCGAAATTATACAAGAAGTAGTTATGCAGACAGACAGGAAAACAGAAATTTTAATAACAGACACAACCAAGAATTTGCATCTAACAGACAGGAAGGACCTAATTGGCATCCTCCACGTGACAGAACTTCAGAGAGACAAGTGCAATTAGTAGAAATTGATCCGCGAAATGACGCGAATAATCAAAGACGTGACGCAAACAATCGACAATGACTAGCAGCTTCGGCTTCTGGCAGCAATATAGACGGTTCGGAAAGTAATGACACTACGACTTTACACTACGTACGCCTGGAAGACATGAGAGACATTTTGCTAGATGAAAAGGAAAATAATGTAGACGCATTTTTACATCCTATTATTGAAGTATGTGTGGGTAAGAATAAGTTCACTGCAGTTTTAGATTCTGGGAGCCCATTGAACGTCATTAGTGAATCAGTTTTTCGTATATGTGAAAGAACTATTGCCTGTCCCGTGTTACCTATTTCTAAAACTACAATTCGAGGAGCGATTTCTGGAAAAGGTGTGGAAGTTAAACAACAGACCAACCTAAATTTCATTTGTCAAGGATACGAATTTTCTGCTAATTTTATTATTGTTCCATTACTCAGTACACAGATTATTTTAGGTATGGAGTTTCTTAACGCACATAAGGCAATTTTGAACTTTAAAGAAGGAAGTGTGAATTTGACTGTTGCCGGAATGCCGAAATGTTTGAAATTTTTCGAGTGTTTAGCAAGATCTGAATCAGATACAAAATGTTTAAGGTTTCTTACTTCTGATGCTTTCGTTGAGCATTATGACGACAATGTGTTTATTCATGACAATGACAATAAATACAGAGACGCGATGGATGATGTAATTAATAGCGAAGAATTAATTAATGAAAAGGTTAAGAAAGCTGAAGTGCCAGATGACGTTGCAAGAGAAGAGCTGCACCACATTTTGACTCCACATGCTACAGTGTTTAGTCATCACACAGGAACTATACAAGGCTTACAATATTTATTTAAAGTGAAAGAACACACACCATTTCGAGGAAAAACGTACGCTATTCCTTTGGCTTACAGAGACAAGGTTAAGAATGAACTTCAATCCATGTTAGATCAGGGCATTGTTGAGCCAGCAGTCAGCCCTTATACCAGCCCATTACACGTTGTTCTTAAAAAGGATGGGTCAATTCGTTTGGTTCTGGATTCCAGACAGATAAATAATATTATTATTCCTGAAACTGACCGTCCACAAAATTTAGATGAACTTCTTCAACATTTCCATGGAATTAAAGTTTTATCCACGATTGATATGCGCGCAAGTTTTTGGCAAATAGAACTCCACCCTGATTGTAGAAAATATACTGCCTTTTTAGCCTTTGGTAACTGTTACCAGTTTCGGAAATTACCGTTTGGACTTACTGTATCTTCTGCAGCATTCATTCGTAGTTTAAATGAAATTTTACCTGTTTATCTTCGTGACAATATTACTTCATATGTTGACGATATTCTTATTGCTAAACGTTCATGGAGTGAGCACAACAAAATTTTGGATTCATTATTACGTATTTTTGCAAGAGTTGGCATTACTGTGTACTTGGAAAAATCTGAATTTGGTCGTTCTCAGGTGAAATTTCTCGGTCACATTATTTCTACAGAAGGTATTCTTCCTGATCCAGAGAAACTAGACGCTATTTGTAATTATGCTGTTCCTACCACAAAACGTGATATTCGTAGTTTCCTTGGTGTCTGTAATTTTCTTAGACGCTTTGTTAGATTGGATGATTTGGCCACACCTCATTTACACATTTCAGTTATGCGCATTTTGGTCCCAGAAAATGCTTTCATAAATTACGAGAAAATTGCTACTTCATTAATATGGAAAAACGCATTCGATTTGTTCTTGCCAAATGCAAATTATGTTAAAAGGCTAAGCCGCCAATTATTTCTCACAGGGCACCGTTGTTTCCTATCATTCCAGCGAAATTAAAGGACATGGCTGCAGTCGATTTGTTCGGTCCAGTGGTTCGTTCTACTAATGGTTTTGCGTACATTTTCGTAGCAGTGGAATTGACATCAAAATATGTGTGTTTTACACCGTTACGCAAAGCAACAGCTCGTTCAGTATCTAACGCTTTCATCAAACATTTTCTTAAAGAAGTTGGTCATGTTGATAAGGTTATATCATATAATGGATCACAGTTTCGCTCTAAAATTTGGCTTCGTACTCTACGGCGTCGTAAAATTAAACCAATTTTCATTTCACTTTTTCACCCTCAATCTAACGCTTCAGAAAGATGGATGAAGGAAATCAATAAATTGTGTCGTCTTTATTGTCATCAGAATCACAGAACTTGGGATCAGTATCTTCATATTTTTCAAAACATTCTGAATGAACTTCCTAATGACTCATCTTCTTTACCGCCTCTATTGATATTAAAAAATAAAGTACCAACAAATCGCATTTCTGAAATCGTTCCTTTTCCGCCTTCACGGAAACTGCGGCATTCTGAAGTTGTCAACCTGGCTCTACGAAATATTGTGTCTGCGGCTGCTAGAAGAGAGAAATCAGCTAAGCGTCCTGGTCGTTTAAAAACTTTGTCAGTTGGTCAAAAGGTGTTAATTAAGTCCCATCGTTTATCTCACAAAGGAAAAGGCTTGTGTCGCAAATTTTTTCTGCTTTATAACGGTCCATATAGAGTTCGCAAAATTATTCATGATAACACTGTTGAAGTAGAAACTCTTAAATCTCGACGCTCTAAAGGAATACATCATATATCGAACGTTAAAATTTTTGTGGAATGATATAATTTTGAAACATTTTTGTGGAATGACATACTTTAGAGAAACTAACAGCTACATGTAAACATGCGGAGAGTACAAGGATACCGCGCTGTGTTTTGGCGGCGGCGCGTACTCAAAGCAACAGTCAAGTCGGCGCGCCGCACAAGGCAGTCGTTGACCGCAAACAATCACTTCTTACGTCACGCGCCTACAGCTGATCGAGCGCCCAGTGTGAATGCACTGACAGCCGTAAACAAATACACAGTCTAGTTTCTCGGATTAAATTCAGTGTAAAACTATAGTGATTTGGTAAATTATGTTATTAACGTTCAGTATTTTTCAGGATACGGTTGTGTAAAATATTTAAGACCTTCTGGTAAATTCTGTGCATGTCCGACGTTAAGACGACTTACTATGGAGAAAATTTCAGGAAGAATGTAATTTTGAAGAAAAAAAAGTAATAAACTAAAAAAGGGTAACTATTAATTGAATTTATTTTTCAGGTAACATAATTTCACTTAGGTACGTACTTTAGACGTAATTTGCTGCTCGCGATTACGTGACTCATACTTTGTGCTAAATTTCATGTTCTATGAATTTACTTGTGAAGCGACGTGCTTGTGTACATTTACTGATTTTGACAATGTTTTATTAATGAACAGTGTTATTACTTGCGTATATTATGCATCGCTTGGCTGCTATGCTTTTTCACTGATGTCATATTTTTCTATTATGTGCCTGCTGTGCTTATTTATTTAAATTATAATTGTCACCTGATTAATTGTGCTGATGTGGTTAGATATGTAAGTTATACTTTGTGATTTATCTGCTTGCGCCTTCATGTGTACTTAGTAAGATTACATATGAACATTTATTTGCTTATGTCGATGTGATGCTAATGACCTGTTTATTGTGTAAGGCATGTTTGCTGCTGTGCGTATGGATTGCATATTTACACATTTCTGTTTTGTTGTCATAACTACTCTTCAATCTAGTATATAGAAATGCTGATATACTGTGTACAAATATAGAGTTTAGGTTACACTGTGGTATTAATTATAGATTGTTCGCTTGGCAGAGCCTCGTTGTAGGGATTGTGCTGCATCCACTTGTTGACATTCTGTTCTCTACTGGTATATTTACTCGCTATTGCTTGTTTTGCTTACGCTCAGTGCCTTATATTTTTAAGATAGGAAAATGAACTGCTATAATTCGACGAACGACATTAGTACAAGAAACTTCATAGAAGTCACATGAGCTGAGGTTTTAGGGAAACTGTATAAATTTATGTTACTAGGAAGGAAGCTAACGACATGACATACCGAAACTAGGTATAGACTATTGACAGTCATTACACTGCATTTTTCGTGAGCAATTGAAATAGGAAGTGACACTTGACACAAAAATACTCCACATGTTTGCTTCTGCTATGATTCTTGAAGTGGTGTACACACTGTGAAATATGATGATCATTCACACTCCGTAATCGTACTTAATTACTGAGAGTTAATCGAACTGAAGTCTGTTAGAGGTCATGTATGCATTTCTTTTATTTAATGATGGACAAGGAACCAAAATGTATCTTATAATTTATAATGAGTAGAAAATTTGGGTCAGATGGATTACACAGAGGTTGTGTGTGGACACTGTGTCTTCGGATTGTATGGGATGATGAATTGAAGTTGCACTAGGATTTTGTCTGTACTTGTTCGAGGAGACTGACTAGAGGAAAGAGTTGTTATGGAAGTGAAATGATATTGGTGCTGAGGTTTATATGTATCGACGTATTATTGAGGTATTGAGTTTAGGTGAAGTTGATGATTATTGGAGTTTTGGTGGATAAGAGGTAAAGTAAATGAGGAGCATATTGTTTTTGTTGGTTTATATGGAACAAGGAGGATGAAGATGGCAGACTAGAACACTAAAGTGGAAGGAAGATTGTCTATACACACACTTGTTAAATCACTAAGCAGTATATACTTTTTTTTGAGAGAGGAAGCATGTGCATATCTTGGCTCACTGACAGTTGTTCAGCAACCGTACATTTTGATCTGGCTTGGCAAACATTGGTCTTGACATGATGACTATGACGTTGACTTAACTATTATTGACTGTTATACATTGCTGTCACTACTACTTGATACACATGATGAACATCAACTTTTGACAGAATTGCATTTACACAGTTAACACTATTCAACTACACAATAGCACTAAATGTGGATGAAAGATGAGAGAGTGTTTTGTGTGTTTTCCTTTTATAATCCCAGAGAGGTGATCCCAACCAATCTCCTAAATATTATTTTATTTGTTGGTAGTGGCTTGCACTGACACCCACAAATGTTATAGGTTTACTGGTATTTGTGTATTGTAATAGTTAATAGGACAATTATCTGATATCATTTGTGTGTTTGTTATGATTTGTATGTTTAATGTAAAAGCATTGTATGTGTATTCAAACTATTGTTCATGCCTGAAATGTCTGATTAGTGATGGTGCTGCACTTTTCAACATGATGTGTGACATTTAGTCATGTTTAATTTCTGCTGATGAACTGTGTGATCAGTGATTGTAAAAAAATTATGGACTGTTACTTGTACCTTTTCTACATGATTGGTGCCACAAGGACATGTTTAATTTCTGCTGATGAACTGTGTGATCAGTGATTGTAAAAAAAATTATGGACTGTTACTTGTACTTTTTCTACAATATTGGTGCCACTAGGACATGTTTAATTTCTGCTTATAAACTCTGATGAACAGTGTGATCAGTGACAGTGTATTTTATGGAACTGCTTCTGCTGAGAAATGTGACTTGTTGCTGTGTGTACCTACTCAACATTGCTGGGTACCACTGATGGACTGTTTCTACTGAAAAGATGTCACCTGTTGCTGTGTGTACCTACTCAACATTGCTGGGTACCACTGATGGACTGTTTCTACTGAAAAGATGTCACCTGTTGCTGTGTGTACCTACTCAACATTGCTGGGTACCACTGATGGACTGTTTCTACTGAAAAGATGTCACCTGTTGCTGTGTGTACCTGCTCAACATTGCTGGTGCCACTGATGGATTGCTTCTACTGAAATGAAGTCACCTGTTGGTGCCTGCACCTGCTCAACATTGCTGGGTGCCACTGATGGATTGCTTCTACTGAAATGAAGTCACCTGTTGGTGTCTGCACCTACTCAACATTGCGGGTGCCACTGATGGACTGCTTCTACCGAAATGATGTCACCTGTTGATGTCTGCACCTGCTCAACATTGCTGGGTGCCACTGATGGATTGCTTCTACTGAAATGAAGTCACCTGTTGCTGTGTGCACCTGATCAACATTGCTGGTGCCACTAATGGACTGCTTCTACTGAAATGGTGTTACTTGTTGGTGTCTGCACCTACTCAACATTGCTGGGTGCCACTGATGGATTGCTTCTACTGAAATGAAGTCACCTGTTGCTGTGTGCACCTGATCAACATTGCGGGTGCCACTGATGGACTGCTTCTATTGAAAAAATGTTACTTATTGGTTTTTGCACCTGTTGACCATTGCTGGGTGCTACTGCTGGAACTGTCAACTGCTTATTCTTGGGCTATGGAAAGCGTTTATGTGAATATTTGTATAAACTGATTTTTTGTGTATTACTGTTTGTGGAAAGCTATGAGACTCTTACCTGCACATATTCGTCATTGCTGACGCTATTGATTGAATTGTTTAACCACATAATACTTGTGTAAACTATTATGTAAAGTCACATGTATGAAAGAATTTGTATTGCTTACTGTATTCTATATAATAGGTTATTGAAAGGTCAGTGCAAAGCCAAAATTTTATCTAGTTATATGATATTTACGTATTAATATTATCTTTCATTTTTGTCTGTATTTTTTTTGACGAATTTGGTGGTATTTTCACCACCAATGCTGGCAAAAATACCATCAAATTCTAGCCGTGGAGGAAGGGCATATGAAAGGTGGCTATACTGAGCCACAGCGCCAGAGATCGCTAGAGAGCATTGTTCGCCCGCCTCCACTGGCAGAGTGATTATTGGGATGTCGTAGTGGGCAGTGCTTGGGGAGAGCTCGTAGTAGTCAGTTCGTGTTGAGATGTGCTTGCTGAGATGTGATACTGAAAAGTTCTTGTTGAGATGTGGTAATAGCGAGTCGGTGTGGAGATATATTGTAATTATGAGAGTGATTTTGGTCAATATATGAAGGTAACGAAACTTGATTTATTTTTCATTATTTCCATGTTTTAAATAATGCGTCATTACAGGTTCAGTCAACAAAGCATCTGGCTTGTGTTCTTGGATTAGAGTGTAATTGTGGTTCTCTTGAGTAATTATGGTATTTGTATTTTCTTTAATTAATTCAGTATAAATGGTATTTGAAATTCTTGTCTTTTGAAGAAGAACCGTGCCAGATGTGTACGTTGAGTCACACTCCCACACACAGAACAGTGATACTTGTGCTTTGGTTTCGTAGGTTTTATAGTTGCTGGGGACTTAATTAATTAATTAATTGTGTTAATGAAAATTTCCATTTCATTCCTTGTTGTTGTTCTATGCAGTCAGATAGCGTAATAATACTAGTCAGGGCCAACCGTTACGAGACTTCGTAAACGGACAGACAGCTACTAAAGCAAAAATTAAAATTATTTGCATTTCACATAATTAAGCCCCCATGCAATGATTCTTATCACATGCTTTTGCACCCTAAAAACTTTTACTCGGTTTGACGAGTTGCCCCAGAATATGATCCCATATGACATAATAGAATGAAAGTAAGCAAAATATGCCAGTTTTTTTATATTTATATCTCCTACATCTGACATCATTCTCACGGCAAATACAGACTTGTTTAGGCACTTAAGCAATTCTATGGTATGTCCTTCCCAACTGAATTTATTATCGAGTTGCAATCCCAGAAATTTATCACTGTCAATCTCTTCGATCTACATGTCTTCATATGTTATACGCATGCCGGAAGGAAATCGCTTACAGGTTCGGAACTGCATATAGTGGGTCATAATAAGCTTCAAACCACTTATTAATGTTAGTGAAAATTTGATTAGTAGCTGTTTCTAAATATGTACTTGACTTGCTACTTATTGCAATGTTTGTATCATCTGCAAATAAAATAAACTTAGTGGCTGGCAATGTAACACATAAGAGGTCATTAATGTACACAAGAAAAAGCAGTGGACCCACGATGGAGCCTTGAGGAACGCCACATGTAATTAATTCCCAGTCAGATGAAGACTGACTGCTTACTGCACAGGTATTTCGCAATGACACCCTTTGTTTCCTGTAAGATAGATAAGACTCAAACCATTTCACGGCATTGCTGGTGACATCGTAATATTCTAATTTGGTTCACACAGTCAAAGGCTTTTGACAGGTCACATAAAATGCCAGTAGCCTCTAATTTATTATCTAATGAATTAAGTACATTCTCACTGTAAGTTTAAATAGCTTTCTCTATATCAGAACCATTAAGAAATCCAAACTGTGACTTGGACAATATATTATTTGCAGTCAGATGCTTAAGGAGACGCTTGAACACAACCTTTTCAAATATTTTTTCAATTACATTACGCCGGGTGTATCTGATTATGCTTAGACGCGCGCAGCTGTATATTAATGTTGCAGGGAGTCACTTTCAGCATCTCCACTGTATTTTTCATTGAAAATAAATGGCAAGTCCATTTCTGCTCTTCGTTTCTGTAATTTCATTGCATTTCCGTTATACTTACACGGGCTACTTTCACCTGCACCACCCTGTACTATATCTCATACTTTCTGTCCTATCTGGTTATCAACGAAAAACACCGATATTTAGGCGTTCTTCAATCCTGGAAAACTTTACGCCAGCATGATCACTTCCATCAAATGAGCCCCCTTTTCAGACTCGAGACCAAAGCATTTCCCAGCTTTGTGTCTCCTCACAGCATCGTTCTTATCTACTTGCCTACAAACTGCCATGCCCAGGTATTTGTGGGAGTGGACTCCTGTCGTGACTCATTGATACTGTACTCATAAGGCACGACGTTCTTGTACTTTGTGAGAGGCACAGTCTTACAGTTCTGGTCATTTCAAGCAAGTTGTTGATCTTTGCACCACTTTGAAGTCTTATCGACATATAATTGAATATCTTTGCGGCCTTTCTCCCACGTCTGCCATTCTACTGCAGACAAGTCCTAAGGATCTGACCTCTATCCGCTCCTCATCTACATCCGTAATCTGAAGACCACTGTGAAGTGCCTGACAGAGGGTTCCTGTCATTGTACCAGTTATTAGTGCTTTTTCCAGTTCCCTTCACGCTGGACCACCGGAGAAATGAGTGCTTCAGCGCCTCTGTGCTCTCTCCGATTTCACTAATCTTGGGGTTCACGATGTCTGCAGGAGTGATACGTTGGGGAATGAAAAATATCTCTAGTTTCTTCACTTTTTAAAGTTGGCTTTTGAAGGTATATTTGCGTCTATCTTCAATTACGCTTCAGTTCATATTTTTCAGGAGTTCCGTGGTTCTCTTCCACGAGTAAAAAGAACTGTCATTGTTGTGTCTAGACCATACAGCCTAGACACAATGAGGTAGCTAGGTGCACGCTAAACTAACGCAGACGGGCTTGAAGTACTGGAACAGGAGACTTATTAATGCACTAAAGAAAAGTATGTAGTTTTATAATACTTAACTTTATTCTCTTGTTGAAATACATCTCTTGAATAGTAGTAAGCTATAAGCACTGATACAAATGGCGCCTTGCTAGGTAGTAGCTATGGACTAAGCTGAAGGCTATTCTATCTGTCTCTCGGCAAATGAGAGGAAGACTTGGTAGGTCTGGTCGCAAGCTATGTCGTCCGTACAACTGGGGTGAGGTCTAGTCCGTGTCTTGTGACCTGCCATGTGGTGGCGCTAGGTTTGCGATTACACAGTGGCGACACGCGGGTCCGACATGTACTACAGGACCGCGGCCGATTTAAGTTACCACCTAGCAAGTGTGGTGTCTAGCGGTGACACCACAGTCATCACTCGATCATTCGTACTACTTTTCTTTGCATACAACAAATATCCTTTGATGGTCCTTTTTGGTATGGGTTCCACACACTTGAGCAATATTCCAGGACGCGCCGCACGAGTGTTTTGTAAGTATTTGTAGACTGAATGCATTTTCCTAGTATTCTACCAATGAAGTCTGTCACCTGCTTTACCTATGACTGAGCCTATATGATCGTTCCATTACATATACCTACAAACTGTTACCAAATTTGTATGAGTTGAGAGACTCCAATTACGACTCAGTCGTGTTGCAGTTATGGCACATTACCTCCATTTACCTCACACAACTGGCCACGCCACCCCTTCCACAACCATACAGCCCGCTAACTAGGCGAATTTCCCGCCAGGCTACCCAGCTGTGAAACCTGTTTTTCTAGTAGCCTGCAATAATTGTACGACGAGCTACATGTAAATTCCACGACTTCTACCTAACCACGTAGAACCATCTTATTCTATTAACACACTACATTATTACTACGCTATTCTAAGTGCCTGGAAGAGAGTTCATCGAACCATCTTCAGACTATTTCTCTACTGTTCCACTCTCTAATAGCGCGTAGGAAAAATTAACATTTGAATCTCTCCGCACGAGTTCTGATTCATTTTATAACAATAATAATTTTTCCCTGTGTAGGTTGACGACAGTAAAAATTTTCATATTCAGAGGAGAAAGTCTTCGATTGAAATTTCGTCGAAAGACCACGCCGCAACGAAAAACGCCTTTGCTCTAATGATTGCCACCCGTACTCGCCTGTCAGGTCCGTGACACACTCTACGTTGTTTGAGGTTGACCCAGAACGTGTTGCCCTTCTTTGGACTTTTTCGATGTCCTCCCTCAGCCCTGTCTGGTAAGGATGCCGCACAGCACAGCAACTGCGTGGTTTGAGGCGCCATGTGACGGACTGCGCGGCCCCTCCCGCCGGAGGTTCGAGTCCTCCCTCGGGCATGGGTGTGTGTGTGTGTGTGTGTGTGTGTGTGTGTGTGTGTGTGTGTATTGTTCTCAGCGTAAGTTACCTTAAGTCAGTTTAATTAGTGAGCAAGTCTAGGGGCCGACGACCTCAGCATTTCGGTCCACAAGGAATTCACAAACATTTGAACAGCACAACAGTCCTCTAAGAGGACGGACAAGCGTAGTGTAGGCATTGTCTTTAGTAGACCTCTTTCATCTTCTAAGTGTTCTGAAAATAAAACGTAATCTTTGCTTACCTTCCCCACAACATTATCTGTGTGATGGTCACAGGTCGTTTATAATTGCAATTCCTAGGTACACTACTGGCCATTAAAATTGCTACACCAAGAAGAAATGTAGATGATAAACGGGTATTCATTGGACAAATATATTATACTAGAACTGACATGTGATTACATTTTCACGCATTTTGGGTGCATAGATCCTGAGAAATCAGTACCCAGAACAACCACCTCTGGCCGTAATAACGGCCTCGATACGCCTGGGCATTGAGTCAAACAGAGCTTGGATGGCGTGTACTGGTACAGCTGCCCATGCAGCTTCAACACGATACCACAGTTCATCAAGAGTAGTGACTGGAGTTTTGTGAGGAGCCAGTTGCTCGGCCACCACTGACCAGACGTTTTCAGTTGGTGAGAGATCTGGAGAATGTGCTGTCCAGGGAAGCAGTCGAACATTTTCTGTATCCAGAAAGGTCCGTACAGGACCTGCAACATGCTGTCGTACGTTATCCTGCTGAAATGTAGCGTTTCGCAGGGATCGAATGAAGTGTAGAGCTACGGGTCGTAACGTTGTAGGTGTCGCCACCGGCGCCAACCTTGTGTGAATGCTCTGAAAAGCTAATCATTTGTATATCGCAGCATCTTCTTCCTGTCGGTTAAATTTTTCGTCTGGAGCACGTCATCTTCTTGGTATAGCAATTTTAATAGCCAGTAGTGTATTTAGTTGAATTGATAGCTTTTAAATTTGTGAGATTTATCGTGTAACCGAAATTTAACAGATCTAAATTCGCACTCTTGTGGATGACCTCACAACTTTCCCTTAATCGGAGACAAGTGCCACTTCTCGCACCATACAGGTATTTTGTCTACATCATTTTGCAGCTAAAATACATTGCTTTGATCTTCAACTGTTAAGCACAGTAAACTGAAAACACTAATCAGGCAGGTGTAGCGAATGCATTCTGCCATCTTACTCCATACTTACCAAGCCTTGATCAAACCATCCCCTCCTAACCATGCGCGGCCTGCATCGCTGTCTTCCAAAATACTACACTGCCTACACAACCTTACTCGTGTACTTTTTGTGTTGCTGTTCAAATCTGCTTACCCTCCCGAGCACGAATTCTTTACCAGCTTATTCTCCCCCCTCTTTCGCCCCGCCCCTACGGGAGCTTTTCCATACTGAACAACTATGGATGCCCAATCAGTACTCTAGCGTACGTACATCAGTAGTCCTTAGCTCTTCGCCGGCCGGAGTGGTCGATCGGTTCTAGGCGCTACAGTCTGGCACCGTGCGACCGCTGCGGTCGCATGTTCGAATCCTGCCTCGGGCATGGATGTGTGTGATGTCCTTAGGTTAGTTAGGTTTAAGTGGTTCTAAGTTCTAGGTGACTGATGACCTCTGCAGTTAAGTCCCATAGTGCTCAGAGCCATTTGAACCATTTGAACCTTAGCTCTTCACCTACTCACTCGCCACGTGCCCCTACGTGACCATGGAGCCTCACTCGACATCTGCCCATCCCATGAGGGCTCCTCCCTTAATGAAGCTGTGGGCAGTTCTGTGTCTCGCACGCGTCTGATTGAAACTTGTGCTCCGCCCCTGATGAGCTCGTTGTCGAGAGGATGGTAAATCACACGTGACATGTCTTTCCTGTGCCTTTGGAGTTTGTACTAGAGTAGGTGTCGCAAAGAATAAACTGAAAGGTGTTCGCTTTATCTCTACCCTTGGTGGTTCTTGTGTATTTGTAGGTTGTAATTTTAATGTTAGTACATATTAGTAATAATGATACTTCCATTCAAGGTAACGGTTGGTTGACTGTAACTGGAGAGTTCTGATTCTCATAATGTGATTTCTTACCACACATATCATACTTCTAGGATAGCGAATAAGGACATTGATAGACGGTAGATTTTCAGTGTTATCTAGGTTGACGCTTCAACTTTTATACACTATGTTTCGACCGCTAACGTGATCGCTTTCTTCATGTCTCTGGAACGCTGGTATTAGGTGTATTCACTGCCTGGACTCCAACCAGGACAGCGGAACAGAGGCGCAGGAAACATCAGCGACACATTCGACTCATCCAAGCGAATGGTCTGCCACCGCGAGGTGTAATCGTGAGACGAGATAAGACTGGACCGATACCGTTACGTGGACTCACACTTTCTGCAGCAGGATAATTAAAAGGCCCGTGCAAATAAGGGCGCCGGGAAAAACCCGATAATTGGCGAGAGAAGTTTCAGTTTAGCGGAGAGTGGTACTTGGTGTTCAGTTTATTAAGATCGCGCCTACCATCAGAGCAAAAGACGCTATGACGAAGTAATTTTCGGAGAGAGCCTGCGTCAGCACTGTAAAACAGATGTAAATCAGAAAACGTACCAAACACCGGGAGTCCAAGTAGGGTACAGTGGGGCTGTGACAGCAACGAAACTTCATCTTCTGTCCAGTGTGTCGTCACGCCCATCCATCACATGTCGTCAGAAGAACCTCAGAAAGTAGAGAAAACGGAAAAAACTCCTTGCAACATTTGACGGAAGAAATCGAACCCAGGTCCTCTGGATAGTGATTCCAGTGTCTTAGCCATTACGCCAATCATGACACTACAAGTGGAATGAAATGATATAGAAGGGGGCGGACTGACTACCCATGTATAATAACCTGTGAGCCTCAAGAAGGTCTCCCTTACACGGAAGCTATGGCAACTGGCCCTGTGTCTACTGACGTATGTATATATATTATATTTATTATTATTATTATATATATACTAGTTTCCTGCCGTTATGTAGACAGGAGTGACACCACCAGCAGTCGACCAATGGTGTAAACGCCCAGAGGATGACCCCTACGTCGGGTTGAAACCGGTTGGCGGTATAATAATAATAAATGCGATTAAGACTGTTTTTGAATAATTGTTTATTCGCATTGGCCTACTGATTATTTTTAACGGAGACCGCCATCTCGGCAAAAATTACTAACTTCTTAATGAAATGAAATAACGATGCGCAAAACACCTCTACACCTACGTATCATCATTTACAAGTTCAAAGTTTTGCGTTATTTATGACGTCAGAGGCTTTCTGTACTTTAATTACCATCGTCACCACCACAAGTCGTGCTCATTGTTGAGTATCGTGATCCCACGAACCGAGCGTCTCCATGACCTGCTTCTGCTGAAGAGGTAGACCGGAGATCTTGATCTGATCAGTACACCTGCTCTCTTCCCTTCCCGTCGGGCACGTGCCATCGATCTATCCTTCCGTTATGATTTTCTATACAATTTCTCCATCTCTCCTAACAATAGGCCAAAGAACTCGAGAATTTTTTGGTTGACATAAGGTAAAAGGCAGCTGGAGATACTGAGCTGGTCAATAACGGACGCATTTGTTCTTCTTCCGGTCGATTCCATGCGCGAGATCCTGCGCCATCGATACTCTGCTTGTCTCTGGCCTTAAGGGTCCATGTTTCACAGGCGTACAAGAAAACGGGAAACATGAATGCATCAACGAACCAGATCTTTGTGCTCTTTTTATCGCTCTATTGTACCAAATCTTGGTGAGTTTCTTTATCGCCACTCGCCCTAGCGTGATTCGCCTTCTTATTTCGACTTCATAACTTCCCATGTCGCAGATGGTTGACTCAAGGTAGATGAAAGAATGAACGACTTTCAGTTCCTTTAATGGACATGATAGCTGAATATGGGCCCCTCGTCAGTTATCACGAGTTTGGACTTGCTGAGATTGATGGCTAGTCCGCATGATAGAGTGTTGTTGTTGTTGTTGTTGTGGTCTTCAGTCCTGAGACTGGTTTGATGCAGCTCCCCATGCTACTCTCTCCTGTGCAAGCTGCTTCATCTCCTAGTAGCTACTGCAACCTACATCCTTCTGAATCTGTTTAGTGTATTCATCTCTTGGTCTCCCTCTACGATTTTTACCCTCCACGCTGCCCTCCAATACTAAATTGGTGATCCCTTGGTGCCTCAGAACATGTCCTACCAACCGATCCCTTCTTCTGGTCAAGTTGTGCCACAAACTTCTCTTCTCCCCAATCCTATTCAGTACTTCCTCATTAGTTATGTGGTCTGCCGATCTAATGCTCAGCATTCTTCTGTAGCACCACATTTCGAAAGGTTCTATTCTTTTCTTGTCCAAACTATTTATCGTCCACGTTTCATTTCCATACATGGCTACACTCCATACAAATACTTTCAGAATCGACTTCCTGACACTTAAATCTATACTCGATGTTAACAAATTTCTCTTCTTCAGAAACGCTTTCCTTGCCATTGCCAGTCTACATTTTATATCCTCTCTACTTCGACCATCATCAGTTATTTTGCTCCCCAAATAGCAAAACTCCTTCACTACTTTAAGTGTCTCATTTCCTAATCTAATTCCCTCAGCATCACCCGACTTAATTCGACTACATTCCATTATCCTCGTTTTGCTTTTGTTGATGTTCATCTTATATCCTCCTTTCAAGACACTGTCCATTCCATTCAACTGCTCTTCCAAGTCCTTTGCTGTCACTGACAGAATTACAATGTCATCGGCGAACCTCAAAGTTTTTATTTCTTCTCCATGGATTTTAATACCTACTCCGAATTTTTCTTTTGTTTCCTTTACTGCTTGCTCAATATACAGATTGAATAACATCGGGGAGAGGCTACAACCCTGTCTTACTCCCTTCCCAACCACTGCTTCCCTTTCATGTCCCTCGACTCTTATAACTGCCATCTGGTTTCTGTACAAATTGTAAATAGCCTTTCGCTCCCTGTATTTTACCCCTGCCGCCTTTAGAATTTGAAAGAGAGTATTCCAGTCAACATTGTCAAAAGCTTTCTCTAAGTCTACAAATGCTAGAAACGTAGGTTTGCCTTTCCTTAATCTTTCTTCTAAGATAAGTCGTAAGGTCAGTATTGCCTCACGTGTTCCAGTGTTTCTACGGAATCCAAACTTATCTTCCCCGAGGTTGGCTTCTATTAGTTTTTCCATTCGTCTGTAAAGAATTCGTGTTAGTATTTTGCAGCTGTGACTTATTAAACTGATGGTTCGGTAATTTTCACATCTGTCAACACCTGCTTTCTTTGGTATTGGAATTATTATATTCTTCTTGAAGTCTGTGGGTATTTCGCCTGTCTCATACATCTTGCTCACCAGATGGTAGAGTTTTGCCATGACTGGCTCTCCCAAGGCCGTCAGTAGTTCCAATGGAATGTTGTCTACTCCGGGGGCCTTGTTTCGACTCAGGTCTTTCAGTGCTCTGTCAAACTCTTCACGCAGTATCATATCTCCCATTTCATCTTCATCTACATCCTCTTCCATTTCCATAATATTGTCCTCAAGTACATCGCCCTCTATATACTCCTTCCACCTTTCTGCTTTCCTTTCCATGCTTAGAACTGGGTTTCCATCTGAGCTCTTGATATTCATACAAGTGGTTCTCTTATCTCCAAAGGTCTCTTTAATTTTCCTGTAGGCAGTATCTATCTTACCACTAGTGAGATAAGCCTCTACATCCTTACATTTGTCCTCTAGCCATCCCTGCTTAGCCATTTTGCACTTCCTGTCGATCTCATTTTTGAGACGTTTGTATTCCTTTTTGCCTGCTTCATTTACTACATTTTTATATTTTCTCCTTTCATCAATTAAATTCAATATTTCTTCTGTTACCCAAGGATTTCTACTAGACCTCGTCTTTTTACCTACTTGATCCTCTGCTGCCTTCACTACTTCATCCCTCAAAGCTACCCATTCTTCTTCTACTGTATTTCTTTCCCCCATTCCTGTCAATTGTTCCCTTATGCTCTCCCTGAAACTCTGTACAACCTCTGGTTCTTTCAGTTTATCCAGGTCCCATCTCATTAAATTCCCACCTTTTTGCAGTTTCTTCAGTTTTAATCTACAGGTCATAACCAATAGATTGTGGTCAGAGTCCACATCTGCCCCTGGAAATGTCTTACAATTTAAAACCTGGTTCCTAAATCTCTGTCTTACCATTATATAATCTATCTGATACCTTTTAGTATCTCCAGGGTTCTTCCATGTATACAACCTTCTTTCATGATTCTTAAACCAAGTGTTAGCTATGATTAAGTTATGCTCTGTGCAAAATTCTACCAGGCGTCTTCATTTCTTAGCCCCAATCCATATTCACCTACGATGTTTCCTTCTCTCCCTTTTCCTACACTCGAATTCCAGTCACCTATGACTATTAAATTTTCGTCTCCTTTCACTATCTGAATAATTTCTTTTATTTCATCATACATTTCTTCAATTTCTTCGTCATCTGCAGAGCTAGTTGGCATATAAACTTGTACTACTGTAGTAGGTGTGGGCTTCGTATCTATCTTGGCCACAATAATGCGTTCACTATGCTGTTTGTAGTGTAATGTCCTGAATTTTTGTTAATAGCTCAGCAAGTTCATGTATGCTGCTGGCTAAAATAATAGGTCATTGTTCGGTCAATTGAGATGCCTTTACTCCAACCATCAAGACCATTGCTAATGACATGCTCTGCATACATTACATTCAGCCACCGTTGCAGAGTGTGGCATCCATCACAAAGCACCACGCATGCTCGTGAGCTAGAATCCAATAACAATGATTTTGAAATACGGTATGTGTCTCTTCTTCTAACTGTCACAGTCACTTACTGTAAACGTCTGCAGTTGTATAATGTAAGATAGAAACTACAGAAGCACAAGATGCTGACGAAACAGTACCGAGTGAGTATCACGTACGGGCAGCAGGTGTATAAGGGGGTCCACGAGGGTCTTCAAAAAGTAAGTTACACATTGTTATGGCTGGCCGCACTACACTTCAAAGTGACAAAGATGCGTGACACTCTATTTCAACATAGTTCATCAAGTCTCTGCAAACAACGCTCGCCACTTGCTACCAACTGCCCCACTCCTCGAAAAAGAAATCCATTCCGTGGTCACAGAACCGTTTGTGAGCCTCTGTGTAAACATTCTCATTGTCAGAAAACCTGCGATAGCTTTAAGACAGAGTAGGTTATGAGAGGGCGTTCTGGGTAGAATAAGGATCTTGTGTCAGGTCACACATATGGTGCCTGGTTACATTCCACCGGAAGGGGGTCGGAGGGGAGTGGGGGTGGCCTTGAATATGAGTCGCCCAGGTGGGTAACCTGAAACTGGAAGTCCTTATCAGTAATGTTGTAAGTAGGCTGTTTAGGTTCTTATATTGGTAACGCCATGTAGCGCTCTATATGAAAATAACTGACTATGCTGTGTGCACTGCAGTCTGTGGCTGGTTTGCATTGTTGGAATTTGCTATTGCAGTGTTGGGGAGTTGGGTCGTAACAGCGCGTAGCGTTGCGCAGTTGGAGGTGAGCCGCCAGCAGTGGTGGATGTGGGGAGAGAGTTGGCGGAATTTTGAGAGCGGATGATCTGGACGTGTGTCCATCAGAGACAGTAAATTTGTAAGACTGGATGTCATGAACTGATATATATATATACTATCAGTAGTTAGTGCCTTCAGTAGTTAGAATCTTTTATTCAGCTGGCAGTATTGGCGCACGCTGTATTGCAGTAGTTTGAGTAACGAAGATTTTTGTGAGGTAAGTGATTAATGAAAGGTATAGGCTATTGTTAGTCAAGGCCACTCTTTTGTAGGGATTATTGAAAGTCAGACTGCGTTGCGCTAAACATATTGTGTGTCAGTTTAGTGATGATCAGATTAAGTAAAGAGAGAAATGTCTGAGTACGTTCACTTTTGCTCAGGTGTTTGAAAATCAAATAACGTAAGGGGTTTACCAGCACAGTAATTAACTAATTTTTCTAAGGGGACGTTTCAATGTCCACTACATTTGGAACTGGCGTTGATAGCCGAGAAGTCAGTTCCTCAATTGCCTGAACATTATCGTCCGTGGCCTTCCTTCCAAATCAGCGTCGCCCACATGTGTGCAACTTTTGCGACATTTTTGGCACCGCTTCACTACGACTAGGTGCGATATTACATTTGGCCCGTGTACCACCTGGATTTCCCAGTGAATCTGTGTAGCATTTAGATGTTTTGCCGACAACAATCATACTGTCCTGCATACTCCGATTTTGGACTACGTTTCAAATTGGTGCCTCGTAGGAATGAGTGCTGCAGCACAACTGTGTCTGCAGTAAATCGGGAACATGCAGCCACTGTTGTCGCGCAATGGGCTTATCGTTGGATGACATGAATAGCCCACATTTGGCAAAAAGCTAAACATGTGCTTGAAATAATGTATGTTAACGCATGCAGAGCTTACAAAGTCATATTTCCAAAAGCAGGAGTTGCTGTGTTGTATTACATTCTATCCTAATCTGTTACAGAAGTGCAAACGTTGAGTTTGAAAGAAGTGAGTAAAACACAGCTGAATGGCACAGTTCTTGGCAAAGCTTTCGTGTTAATGTGATCGCCGTTGCCTTTGTGATTGGATTACCGTGGTGCAGATGCACCGAAAATGTCGTAGCATGTCCTCAGGTTGCTCTCGAGTGTCCATTCTCTTTTATTCTGCTGCGTTTTACTCACTTAATTGAAACTGCACATTTGCAGTTCCGTGGCTGGACAACTTAAAACTTACAACTTCAGCTGTCGGAAATGCGAGTATATGCGTCAATACGAGGTGTGGCTAGAAAAAAACCGGACTAGTACTGGTGAAACAATAAAACGAATGCAATAAGGCTGAAAGTCGCGTGGCCTGTCACGTGACTCTCGCTCCGCCTACTGCTCGAGTTTCATCTGCCTCCTGCACTCAGTCTGCCCGTGGCGTCTGTTTTAAGTAGTTGACGTTTTGTATGTGCGTCGGAAAATGTTGAGTGTACAGAAAGAACAGCGTGTTAACATCAAATTTTGTTTCAAACTAGGAAAATCTGCAAGTGAAACGTTTGTAATGTTACGACAAGTGTACGGCGATGATTGTTTATCGTGAACACAAGTGTTTGAGTGGTTTAAACGATTTAAAGATGGCCGCGAAGACACCAGTGATGACACTCGCACTTGCAGACCATTGTCAGCAAAAACTGATGCAAACATTGAAAAAATCGGTAAACTTGTTCGACAAGATCGCCGGGGTGGGATCACTTTCAATGTTTTCCAGGATGTCAGAACAAATCATTCTTCGGCGTTCCTTCTGTTCAATTGTGAGACACTTTGGAACCATTTTTGAACACACTTTGTTCATGTTGAAACTTTCATGAAGAATCTGCCTAACACTTTCCTTGTCAACTCCTGTTAACTCAGACACTGCTCTGATTGTTAAACGGCCATCTTGTCGAACAAGTTTACCGATTTTTTCAATGTTTGCATCAGTTTTTGCTGACAATGGTCTGCCAGTGCGAGTGTCATCACTGGTGTCTTCGCGGCCATCTTTAAATCGTTTAAACCACTCAAACACTTGTGTTCGCGATAAACAATCATCGCCGTACACTTGTTGTAACATTACAAACGTTTCACTTGCAGATTTTCCTAGTTTGAAACAAAATTTGATGTTAACACGCTGTTCTTTCTGTACACTCAACATTTTCCGACGCACAGACAAAACGTCAAGTACTTAAAACAGACGCCACGGGCAGACTGAGTGCAGGAGGCAGATGAAACTCGAGCAGTAGGCGGAGCGAGAGTCACGTGACAGGCCACGCGACTTTCAGCCTTATTGCATTCGTTTTATTGTTTCACCAGTACTTGTCCGGTTTTTTTCTAGCCACACCTCGTATATATTATTTCAAACAAATTTCTAGCTTTCTTCCAAATAATACCTCATTTATGGCTCTCATGAATCTGCTGGTCATAACCATCTACTAGTCGGTATTGTTGGCTCTAAGCACCATGGGACTTAACATCTAACCTAACTAACACACATCCATCCCCGAGGCAGGGTTCGAACCTGCGACCGTAGCAGCAGCTTGGTTCCAGACTGAAACGCCTAGAAACGCCACAGTGGCCGGCTCGGTGTTGTTCCTTCCGTGAGTTGTGCTTTGTAGTCTACAGATTTGTCACATTCAAACATCGATTGCGCGTAGATGCAGAGTTTTAGAGCTGAGTGACCGTCATAGGAGATTGGAATAATAGGGAATTGTGAAGGTGGTTCGTTGAACCCTCTGCCAGGCACTTCAATGTCATTTGCAGAGTATCCATGTAGAACAATCTCATTTTTAAATCTTTGTTATTTGATTTTACCTGCTCGAGCTGGGGTACTCCTCTTGTCAGTGTAAACGCGTAAACAGGCGCATTTTAGTGGACATCAATATGGAGTGTCTCCACATTTCAGGTTTATAACGGCTTGAACTACCCAGCGGATAATTCCAGTCTGTGGAAGAGTGGCAGCCCATTCTTTCCAAGATCTGAAACCAGGCATGGTAGTGATAGAAACTGGAGCGAAGTCGACGTTCTACCTCATTCCAGAGGTATCCCATTGGGTTCAGGTCGGGACTCTGGAGCGGCCATCCATTTCATGAGTGCTATTGTCCGCAAACCTTTATCCCGCACATGCTGCTTTCACAAAGAGTGCATTGTAATGCTGATGCAAACGATCGTCGTCTTCGAACAGTTCCTCTGCTTTCCGCAGTACACAGTGCTGTCATTCAGCATTTGCTGTCTTCTTGAGCACAGTGTCGGAACGACCACTCCCTATCGAAGAGAGACACCCTCAGGAAGCAACAGCACGTCCTCCGTACTACACTCTCTGCGTACTGTCATTGTGCATTTTTTACAATCACCCTCCGCTGACGGAAGTTGTCCATCAGTACAAGAGCACTGCCTGCTCTCGGTTTAGCTTTGGTTGTTGCTTCCCATTGCCGCTACAGAATCACGTCAGCAACAAATTACATGGGCAGCTAAAGAGGGGTTCTAATGTCCATGATTCGCTTGTTACTCGGGCGAAATGCAGTGGCAAACCCACGTCCGAAGTCTATGAACTCTCATGAGCGAACCAATATGCTGTCAGCGCTCCTCTGCCCGCCTTTTTCTATAACGACGTGCCCGTCTCTCCCGGCATGTAGTGATCGATTCTGCACTATATAAGGCCGTCCGGATACTTTCGATGAGATAGTGTATAAATAAGCGGAGGCTTTATACTTTGTTATTGACCTCCCCTGTTCTTACAGTACTGGCCATTAAAATTGCTACACCAAGAAGAAATGTAGATGATAAACGGGAACTCATTGGACAAATATATTATACTAGAACTGACATGTGATTACAGTTACACGCAATTTGGGTGCATAGATCCTCCGAAGTCAGTACCCAGAACAACCACCTCTGGCCATAATAACAGCCTCGATACCTCTGGGCATTGAGTCAAACAGAACTTGGATGGCGTGTACAGGTACAGCTGCCCATGCAGCTTCAACACGATACCACAGTTCATCAAGAGTAGTGACTGGCTTATTGTGACGAGCCAGTTGCTTGGCCACCATTGACCAGACGTTTTCAATTGGTGACAGATCAGGAGAATTTGATGGCCAGGGCAGCAGTCGAACATTTTCTGTATCCAAAAAGGGCCGTACAGGACCTGTAACATGCGGTCGTGCATTATCCTGCTGAAATGTAGGGTTTCACAGGGATCGAATGAATGGTACAGCCACGGGTCGTAACACATACGAAATGTAACGTCCACTGTTCTAAGTGCAGTCAATGCGAACAAGAGGTGACCGGGACGTGTGACCAATGGCACTCCATACCATCACGCCGGGTGATACGGCAGTATGGCGTTAAGGAATACACGCTTCCAATGTACGTTCACCGCGATGTCGCCAAAGACAGATGCGAGCATCATGATGCTGTAAACATGACCTCGATTCATCCGAAAAAAATGACGTTTCGCCATTCGTGGACACAGGTTCGTCGTTTAGTACACCATCGCAGGCGCTCCTGTCTGTGATGCAGCGTCAAGGGTAACCGCAGCCGAGGTCTCCGAGCTGATAGTCCATTCTGCTGCAATCGTCGCCGAACTGTTCGTGCAGATGGTTGTTGTCTTGCAAACGTCCCCATCTGTTGACTCAGGGATCGAGACTGGCTGCACGATCCGTTACAGCCATGCGGATAAGATGCCTGGCATCTCGACTGCTAGTGATACGAGGCCGTTGGGATCCAGCACGACGTTCCGTATTACCGTCCTGAACGCACCGATTCCATATTCCGCTAACAGTCATTGGATCTCGACCAACGCGAGCAGCAATGTCACGATACGATAAACCGCAATCGCGATAGGCTACAATCCGACCTTTATCAAAGTCGGAAACGTGATGGTACGCATTTCTCCTCTTTACACGAGGCATCACAACAACGTTTCCCCAGATAACGCCGGTCAACTGCTGTTTGTGTATGAGAAATAGGTTGGAAACTTTCCTCATGTCAGCACATTGTAGGTGTCGCCACCGGCGCCAACCTTGTGCGACTGCTCTCAAAAGCTAATCATTTGCATATCACAGCATCTTCTTCCTGTCGGATAAATTTCGCGTCTGTAGCACGTCATCTTCGTGGTGTAGCAATTTTAATGGCCAGTAGTGTAATTACACCTTATACAGCGGGTGTGTGTTATGCCATAGCTAGCAGCAGCTTAGGAAGACGTGTTCTGTAGGCTGTTATTCGTTGAAGTGAAAGCACAGTGGCTTGTGGCCTAAACGGCCCGTATCGTTCGTGTGGAATATTACATTTTCGCCACGACGCTAATGGTTTTGCGAACGCCCGGTTGCACGCTACGGTGAAAGTGCGATCCTCAGCCGACCGGTAGCCGGCACCCAGCCGGCTGCTGACCTTGGCGCTCGCAGCGAGTCCGCCGGGAAGGACGCCGGGGTCGGGTCCGGCGCCGTGCTCGGCCTTCACCCCCGCGCGTACACAGCCGCCCTCCCTGATCGGGATCCGCGTCGCGACCAGGTCTGCGACTGACCCTAGTCGCCCAGTTTGCCGTCGGCTGCTTTCCGTTTCCACCAAAACTGTGCGTCCTCTGAGCCGAGGCATCTGCGTCTACATACATACCATGAAGAGCACGGCGCGGGCTATTTGCCACTGTTCTACATGTTAGGGGTCCTTCCCAGTCCATTCACGTATGAAGCGCTGGAAGAGTGCTCAAATGTCTTTGTGCCCGCTGTAGTTTTGGTGTCTCGAGATTGCTAAGAGAAGCGCTTGTAGTCTATTCCTGCGTTCTTCATTTAAGACTGCTTCTTGAAACTTTGTAAGTAGACTTTTGCGGGATAACTGACGTGCAGCATCGGACATTTCATGTTTTTCAGCATTTCAGTAACGCCTTCCCGTGAATAGAACACACCTGTGACCTTAAAAAATGGCTCAAATGGCTCTGAGCACTATTGAGCCCTGAGCACTTCTGAGGTCATCAGTCCCCTAGAACGTAGAACTACTTAAACCTAACCAACCTAAGGACATCACACACATCCATGCCCGAGGCAGGATTCGAACCTGCGACCGTAGCGGTCGGGCGGTTCCAGACTGTAGCGCCTAGAACCGCTCGGCCATTCCGGCCGGCTGACCTTAAAACTTTTTGAAACCTAGTGTACGGAAATTTCAGCGGTCGTAAAGTAGTCGGCTGCCAGAAATAAATATTAATACACCCTTTTAGAGACTTCCAGTCCACTCACACTTTATTGTTGCAACGGCGCATATGGAGTACATGAAATGATTAGATTTACAGATCAATAGCACAACCGGTTCTGAGGTATGGTATCGACGGTTGCTGAAACACCCATATTAGTACGTGGCGTTGCCTCCGCGGCAGTGTAGGTGCTGACTGATCAACCAGTCGACCCTGCAAGTGCCGAATACTCTCCTAGGATGCGTTTTGCCACGCCTGCCCGACCTGTTCTTGTAGCTCCGTAAGAGTTGTTGGTTGACGAGTCGCACGAGTCACTCCTCGTCCCACCAAATCACATACGTGTCCGACTGGAGAGAAGTCTAGAGATGAAACTTCCTGGCAGATTAAAGCTGTGTGCCGGACCTAGACTCGCACTCGGGACCTTTGTCTAAAGCTGTGAGGACGGGGCGTGAGTCGTGCTTGGGTAGCTCAGATGGTAGAGCATTTGCCCACGAAAAGCAAAGGTCCCGAGTTCGAGTCTCGGTCGGGCACACAGTTTTAATCTGCCAGGAAGTTTCATATCAGCGCACACTCCGCTGCAGAGTGAAAATCTCATTCAAGTCCAGAGATGGTGCTGGCCAGGGAAGTTGCTGGACGTCTTGTAGAGCACGTTTTCACAGGCAGTGTGTGGGCGAGCGTTATCCTGTTGGAACAACGCGTCACCTTCATGTCGCAAGAACGGCAAAAGGTGAACAAGAGTTCTAGCTTATCGGATCCCAGGCCTAAGGTGGCGCCAATGTGTCTCGGTCGAATGCACTCACCAGGTCCACATCGTACATGCAAACGACCATCACTCGCATGCCAGCAGAATGTGCTTTCATCGCAGAAGACCACGGCGCCTCATTCCATCTTCCGGGCGATCCTTTGAAGTCGCCGAACGAGCCGCGCACGTCGATGGTGTAGCGTGAGGGGAAGACGCGCTGGATGTGTGCGTGCCCGTAGTCCCAGCACCGCAACAGTTGTTGTTGACACGCGTGGGCTCACAAGGTGCAGTGGCTGCACCACCCACCACCGGTGGCCTGCACTACGTCCGCACGTGTGAGAATGTCCACGTGACCACTGACAGCAGCATAGTTGCACAAGTGACGCAGCACGTCCGAGCTGCGTCGCAGTTCTCCGACCGGAAGGACCATCCCGCCCCACGGAAGCCAACAGTTTGGCCCCTTTCAAATTCGCTCAGTTATCTGTAGGAAGCACGAGGGCTTCTACACGGTGTGGTTGCCTGCTTACTTCACACGTTTGCACTGGTCCTCCTGGGTTTCAGCGTCCCTTTTAAAGGCTAAACACTCATGGCGCTCTTGTAGCTGTTCCACTGCGCAGCCGTTGTTGAAACCATCACCCGTGCACCTACTACCCCTCAGTTCGCATATACCGTAATCGGGCCAAAATCGACGTCGTCTTTCCACGGGTATTAGTAGGGTTCCTGCACGTATCTTAGGATCCACTTAGCAACTAATAAATACAAGAAACCCTCCGTTGCCAAATTTACCTTTATTGTAATTTTAATCAAACTGGAAGACATAAAAACACCAAACATATAGGAAATATTTACGCATCTAAAAGCTACTTAAAAAAGGAATAAAATCACTTAAATTTGTTTCCACAAGAGGAGAATACAACGTCTCAATTCGGACCTCGCTAACACTTACATTTTACTGACATTACATATAACAAGATAAATAATCATACATGTGACTAGAACAAATAAATAACACTATCAGTCTTTACAGATGAGAATACGACAATATCCACGAAGGTTCGCGCCCTGGCAACTTCAACATATAAGGCGATCACAGTAAGCCCTAATTCCACTCGACAAACGTAGTAACGATATAAGCGAGACAAATGTACTGAAGGAGGACAGCCGGATGTGCCGTAGTAAAAAGGTCCACTATCAACCCCGTCAGGACGCGACCCCCGTGAACACGTCAGATTCAGCTACCTGCAACATACACAGAGTCATTTGTAGCTTCTTAAAAACAGTTAACGTGAAAAGGCACAACGCGTAACACACTAATAAAATATAAACGACTACTTCACGGAACTAGCTCCCTTTAGACAAAGCAAACAGCAGAATATTAATAACACGTAAAATATTTCTAGGCTATAACAAACTAAGGTACCACGTAATAGAATATCGTCTTGAGCTCATAGAATACTCATTCTGACGTGCCTGTTTATAGGTCTTAACCCGTGGTCTAGGGAGCCGGCACGGTAGCTCAGCGTGTTCGGTCAGAGGGTTAGCAGCCCTCTGTAATAAAAAAACTGAGCTAATCGATCAACAACGAACTTAAACGGATGTCTTACGACGTCCGCCCCGAGCAGATACAACGAACAAAAGTGAGCAAAATGAGAATTTAAAAAAAAAAAAAAAAGAGGTAGCGTCTTTGATTCATAATCAAATCGTCTTCGGTCACGGGTTCGATACCCGCCACTGCCTAAATTTTGATAAATATTCAGCATTGGCGGCCGAAGACTTCCGGCATAAGAAGTCAGCCTCATTCTGCCAACGGCCTTGTCAAAGAGGGCGGAGGAGCGGATAGAGGTTCAGGGCACTCTCTTGTCCTAGGGGTGGGAAATTGCCCCTAAAGGCGGAAGAATCACCAATGATCAACGACATGAGGATGCAGAAGGCAATGGAAACCACTGCATTAAAGACACGTAACGTGTATCCACAGGACATGTGGCCTGTAATTGAAGAAGTGTCATGATGATCTCTCCATTGGCAAAAGATTCCGGAATAGTCCCCCATTCGGATCTCCGGGAGCGGACTGCCAAGGGGGAGGTTACCATGAGAAAAAGATTGAATAATCAACGAAAGGATAACGTTCTACGAGTCGGGACGTGGAATGTCAGAAGCTTGAACGTGGTAGGGAAACTAGAAAATCTGAAAAGGGAAATGCAAAGGCTCAATCTAGATATAGTAGGGGTCAGTGAAGTGAAGTGGAAGGAAGACAAGGATTTCTGGTCAGATGAGTATCGGGTAATATCAACAGCAGCAGAAAATGGTATAACAGGTGTAGGATTCGTTATGAATAGGAAGGTAGGGCAGAGGGTGTGTTACTGTGAACAGTTCAGTGACCGGGTTGTTCTAATCAGAATCGACAGCAGACCAACACCGACAACGATAGTTCAGGTATACATGCCGACGTCGCCAGCTGAAGATGAACAGATAAAGTGTATGAGGATATTGAAAGGGTAATGCAGTATGTAAAGGGGGACGAAAATCTAATAGTCATGGGCGATTGGAATGCAGTTGGGGAAGGAGTAGAAGAAAAGGTTACAGGAGAATATGGGCTTGGGACGAGGAATGAAAGAGGAGAAAGACTAATTGACTTCTGTAACAAGTTTCAGCTAGTAATAGCGAATAGCCTCTTCAAGAATCACAAGAGGAGGAGGTATACTTGGAAAAGGCCGGGAGATACGGGAAGATTTCAATTAGATTACATCATGGTGAGACAGAGATTCCGAAATCAGATGCTGGATTGTAAGGCGTACCCAGGAGCAGATATAGACTCAGATCACAATATAGTAGTGATGAAGAGTAGGCTGAAGTTCAAGACATTAGTCAGGAAGAATCAATACGCAAAGAAGTGGGATACAGAAGTACTAAGGAATGACGAGATACGTTTGAAGTTCTCTAATGCTATAGATACAGCAATAACGAATAGCGCAGTAGGCAGTACAGTTGAAGAGGAATGGACATCTCTAAAAAGGGCCATCACAGAAGTTGGGAAGAAAAACATAGGCACAAAGAAGGTAGCTGCGAAGAAACCATGGGTAACAGAAGAAATACTTCAGTTGATTGATGAAAGGAGGAAGTACAAACATGTTCCGGGAAAATCAGGAATACAGAAATACAAGTCGCTGAGGAATGAAATAAATAGGAAGTGCAGGGAAGCTAAGACGAAATGGCTGCAGGAAAAATGTGAAGACATCGAAAAAGATATGATTGTCGGAAGGACCGACTCAGCATACAGGAAAGTCAAAACAACCTTTGGTGACATTAAAAGCAACGGTGGTAACATTAAGAGTGCAACGGGAATTCCACTGTTAAATGCAGAGGAGAGAGCAGATAGGTGGAAAGAATACATTGAAAGCCTCTATGAGGGTGAAGATTTGTCTGATGTGATAGAAGAAGAAACAGGAGTCGATTTAGAAGAGGTAGGGGATCCAGTATTAGAATCGGAATTTAAAAGAGCTTTGGAGGACTTACGGTCAAATAAGGCAGAAGGGATACATAACATTACATCAGAATTTCTAAAATCATTGAGGTAAGTGGCAACAAAACGACTATTCACGTTGGTGTGTAGAATATATGAGTCTGGCGACATACCATCCGACTTTCGGAAAAGCATCATCCACACAATTCCGAAGACGGCAAGAGCTGGCAAGTGCAAGAATTATCGCACAATCAGCTTAACAGCTCATGCATCGAAGCTGCTTACAAGAATAATATACAGAAGAATGGAAAAGAAAATTGAGAATGCGCTAGGTGACGATCAGTTTGGTTTTAGGAAAAGTAAAGGGACGAGAGAGGCAATTCTGACGTTACGGCTAATAATGGAAGCAAGGCTAAAGAAAAAACAAGACACTTTCATAGGATTTGTCGACCTGGAAAAAGCGTTCGACAATATAAAATGGTGCAAGCTGTTCGAGATTCTGAAAAAAGTAGGGGTAAGCTATAGGGAGAGACGGGTCATATACAATATGTACAACAACCAAGAGGGAATAATAAGAGTGGACGATCAAGAACGAAGTGCTCGTATTAAGAAGGGTGTAAGACAAGGCTGTAGCCTTTCGCCCATGCTCTTCAATCTGTACATCGAGGAAGCAATGATGGAAATAAAAGAAAGGTTCAGGAGTGGAATTAAAATACAAGGTGAAAGGATATCAATGATACGATTTGCTGATGACATTGCTATCCTGAGTGAAAGTAAAGGAGAATTAAATGATCTGCTGAACGGAATGAACAGTCTAATGAGTACACAGTATGGTTTGAGAGTAAATCGGAGAAAGACGAAGGTAATGAGAAGTAGTAGAAATGAGAACAGCGAGAAACTTAACATCAGGATTGATGGTCACGAAGTCAATGAAGTTAAGGAATACTGCTACCTAGGCAGTAAAATAACCAATGACGGACGGAGCAAGGAGGACATCAAAAGCAGACTCGCTATGGCAAAAAAAGGCATTTCTGGCCAAGAGAAGTCTACTAATAGCAAATACCGGTCTTAATTTGAGGAAGAAATTTCTGAGGATGTACGTCTGGAGTATAGCATTGTATGGTAGTGAAACATGGACTGTGGGAAAACCGGAACAGAAGAGAATCGAAGCATTTGAGATGTGGTGCTATAGACGAATGTTGAAAATTAGGTGGACTGATAAGGTAAGGAATGAGGAGGTTCTACGCAGAATCGGAGAGGAAAGGAATATGTGGAAAACACTGATAAGGAGAAGGGACAGGATGATACGACATTTGCTAAGACATGAGGGAATGACTTCCATGGTACTAGAGGGAGCTGTAGAGGGCAAAAACTGTAGAGGAAGACAGAGATTGGAATACGTCAAGCAAATAATTGAGGACGTAGTTTGCAAGTGCTACTCTGAGATGAAGAGGTTAGCACAGGAAAGGAATTCGTGGCGGGCCGCATCAAACCAGTCAGTAGACTGATGACAAAAAAAAAAAAAAAAAAAAAAAAAAAAAAAAAAAAAAAAAAAAAAAAGTCTTACAAGTCAACAGTGTCAGCTTAAGCAAACCCACGAATACAAAACTCGAAATATGACAGGAATAATGACTGAAGCCACTCATAATGCCAGGCTGCCACACAGAGGAGACAATAGTAATTTACAGCGGCACACAACCGACGTTACATGACCAATTTAGTATAATCACAGTAAACAATTTTGTGTATAATAATTACTTACAGTACCATGACAACCTCCGAATAACACTTATTACCCAAGATAGGTGCTGGTATGGAAAGGCACCTTTACTAATATAGAGTTCGAGTGTATTCACTTATTGGAATGGTTTCAACTTTACATCCCTTTCCACATAGCTCTGTGTGTACAGTCTTCTATAACTCCTGCAACTAAAGAAGGTCATATAAATGCACATATAACTGACACAGATTTAAGCAGAATAAAACAGTACCTTAGTATGGCGCAAATGGCTTTATTTGCCTTACACGTGGGATATCTTCACCATTCAGTAATTCCGAAATATATTCAACAACGCGTGAGAGCAAGACGTCGCCCTGGTATCGGCTATTTACTTCACATACTTTCCTGCACAGACACAAGGCAGACGAAGCGTTTTCACATGCAACAGCGGCGAGCATCACACATTTCCTCCGTCACGCCATAAACACATCTCAATTTCAATGGCCAGTAACAAGAACCTATACATGCCATCGCAGCAGAAAAGCCCCAAAACACAACAGTGCACCACCGTGATACCAAACCCGAGGTCCCATCATGTCACTGCCGGGATCTCTCGCTGACCCTGCCCATAGCGTACAGGCGTCGTACCACCGGCCTCACGGTAAACGCCAACGAGCCACCTCCGACCCTGCGAATATCCACTCCGCTGTCTCTTTTCTCTCCCCGTTAACCACTCGACCACCGGCCTGAAACGCGGAAAGCAAAGATGGTGACCTTGTAATCGATGGCAGCGATGCCATTGTAAGCGCGAGAACACTGGCGCCAGCCGCAACACGGCTCAGGTAGTAATTTTTTCCGGCAGTGCATTAAATATATAATGAAAATAGTCTAGAACGCATGCAATAATTTTATTTTAAAAATTATTGTAAGCAGTCTGGACTGTTTTTTTTATATTGTTAAATCTGTGACCATTCGTGCTGCTGTCTTGTGTATAAATTCAGTAGGCACTCTGAGTGCTGTTTGGTATAGGTTCGACAGACTTGAGTGATATTATACGTTCGAACAGACAAGTGATTTTTCCAGCACTCTTCTTTGTAGATTGATTGAATTTTATGTTTCCTACAGATTAATCGAATTCTCCTTATTCCATTTCATACGTACAAACTGCCGTCACTCACTTCCTTTTGTAGTCATAACATATTTCGTTCTTCCACTTTGTCTAGTACACAGTGTTACAATTCTGCTTATTTCGATCAAGTTGCCAATATTTGCACTACTTTGAAGTCTTATCGACATATCACTGACTATTTCTGCAGCTTCTTTCACGTACTACTTCATTATAATTAACTGAATGATCTTCAAAACATCTCAAGCTACTATAAACGTCATCTACAAAGTAATTAATAAACAGAAAGAGTCCCGACACGTTGACGTGGGGCGTATTTCAAATAATTTCTACATCTGTCGGTTGATCTCCGCCCAAGGTAACATGTCGCTACCTTCCTACCAAGAAATCTTCACCCAATCACACATTTCTCTTCACAGCCCATGTCGTCACAGTATCGTTTATAAGTAACGGTGTGGTACTTCGTCAAGTGATTGAACAACTAAAAGAATCAGGTCATTATACGAAAGGGAAGGTCCGCTATATGATGGAAGAGTCATCACCTGTCTCTGTGTTATTTTTGTTTTAATTCGCATGGATCCACTGGAGATCACTTAAAGCAGCTGGACTGCTACACTGCACAGGGCGACTTTGCATTGTCCCTGACACCCTGTTTTTTTTATTTTTTATTTTATTTACTTATTTTTTCTTACCTTTTCTCACTTCGGCAGGGAAGTCTATAAACATGTCGATTGGTTACCTGCACTCTTTCAGACGTGCGAAGCCCCTTATTTTAATTCTATCTTGTCAGAATCTTTTCTAACCTCTCGGATAATTTTTTGTGAAACTCGTGGTTCGCTATCCAGAATTTTTGTAACTTACTGGTTTCATTAGTTGTGTTTCATCAGTTATATAAAGCATGTCTATAGAATTTCAGTTATGTAAAGCGTGTCTATAGAATTTAAGTCTCAGTTCCTTGTTTATAGAGACGAGTCTTTCATTTCCATGGTAAAGTCTACTCTTCGTCTACTTCTGCATCTATTCTGGCTATGCATTAACTTTCTGCACGTTATTTTGCAAGTAAACTAAGGTTTTCTATTTCATCACTCGTAACATCTCTCCTGAAAATAGACACTCTGTTTTAAAACTTCATTTACGTGTCCGCGATCGGTTCGTCTTGGAATGGGCTTCTTCGTGTAAACGTTACGAGTTCTACGAAAAGCAGCAGCTTTCTTGTCTCAAATGATCTTGATGACAACTCCTTCACGAATTAAGAGCTTTCTCTCAGATTATGTAGCCGTCATAGATATTACTTACGTTGTATCATACTTAACACTGTACCTTATATTTCATTAATTACGTTACCAGAATAAAAGAAAGAAAAATAGTAATCTGACCGTTGGTTTTCACAAGAATGATCCGGCATTATGACACGTGTAGGGGCTCATAATGTACCTAAAACGTTGGTTTTGTAAACCCTCGTTGCCAGTTTTGTAGTGGCTCAGATGGTTCAAATGGCTCTAAGCACTATGGCACCTAATATCTGAGGTCATTAGTCTCCTAGAGTTAGAACTACTTAAACCTGACTAACCTAAGGACATCACACACATCCATGCCTGAGGCAGGATTCGAACCTGCGACCGTAGCAGCATTTTTTAATGGCCTCGTCGCTACTGCTGTAACGGCAGGCTGAGTCTGTGAGTTCGTGAAACGGCTTCTGGTGCAGTACATCGCTAAGGCAATTTCTCCCTGCCACTTACACACCTATGGCCCAGGATCAGGTAACAGGATAAGAGAACGGAGATTCTACAACGCTCCAAAAAATTTGTAACAAAGTCACACAAATGAGTTAAAAATGATTACTTATCTTTGTGACTTGTTGAATGCAACACTGCACGTAATATAATACAAAAAAGACCCTCAATAGCTATGTGCAAATAATCGTAGATAAACTTCTCAGTATATAGAAAATGCCGTTTACAACAACTGTTCACTTCTAAGAGTTCGTTAAACGTCGCTCCCTGTCCAAGTAAGCCCTGGACGATGATCTACAACCAGGTGGGCGAGAGCTGCGCTATGTTCCGAGTAGGCTTCTGTCCGTTTTCATCACGTCATCGGCGGATTGTACACAGCCGGCAACTGGTCTAAGCGAAGACGATATCTTCATGCTCAGCGTCGCCTGTGGCGCTGGTAGAACTCGCGCAAGTGGCGAGTTCCCGTGGCACCGGCACCAGCTTGCATCTTTGCCCCTGTGGTGCTTTTGCCCTGGCTGTGCTTTGTTCGGACGACACAGCAGTTGGCTTTTGAGAAACACAGCAACGGCTGTCTCTCTACCAACGACTCCCTTTGAAATTACTTGGTCATCTACTTTACACTGTCGTGTGTGTTACACCGACCTTCTACGATCCTAAGAGTACATCTCTCCATTCTTTCGACGTCTGCTGTCAGGGCAAAACCCTAAGTACTGAATCAGTGCTCTAGGATAAGTCTAATAAGCGCCATTTGTGCAAGTTCCGTAACAGGTTCAATACAGTTTCCAACAAATCTAAAAATCTAATGCGTCTTTCCTTCGCTTGATTTCACTAGTTCTTAAAAGTAGTCCTAGATATTTCTACGGTACGACAGACTCCAGAGGTTTAACGCACATGCTGTAGTCGGATACTATCGCATTCTTGTTTGTGAGCATTTTCTGACATATATCCGCATTTAACAAGATCAGTCATCGACGGAACAATAAGAGATATTGTCTATGTAACGTAGCGAAAAAGATACATTCTAAACTCACTATCGCCTTTGAAAACGCTATTTACCTTATCAACAGCACACGATGCCAGGTTTACTCTTCGGCAGCAGCACCTCCATTTCGTACGCAAGATCTTCCTTCATCTCGTTCCACGCGACGTACAGACACCTCATTTCATTATTGTCTTTGACACAAAAGACGATTTTCTTACCGATAAACCCACTGGTCTCCATGTAACGTGGCCGGCGGTGCTTGCGTCTGCGATCGCTGCTTTGAAGGTTCCGTGCTCAGCGAGTACGAGACCTCGCTCTACAACCTTGCAAAGAAAACTGGGAAGAGGACTGGATCTATTACGGAGGTCTGACATTTCCTGCCTCATTTGAATTTAATATTCTCTGTTATCGGAGTGCAGCCTACGACGAAGCTCGATAATGATGCACAGCACACTTGCGAGCCTGAAGAAGGCCACGTGCGAATGCTTTTGGTTTCCGTCATTACCATCAGCAGCAGCAGAAATTTTAACACCCACTGTTGGACACAGCTGTCCTCGCGGCTTCTCCGCTCACGCGTCTTTCTCCTGCACGTTTTCTAGTGTCACCCACGTAACTTCAATGAAATCGTCGCCTGAGTGTTTCCTTATCTCTTCGAACGCAGAATACGTCGACCGTCCACGCAAAGTACATCCATCATTTGTATCACGGTCATGCAACTCTCACTTTCCGAACAATTTCCACATTAAAAGCCCATGTCTCGCTTCAGTGAGTCAAAACGACGATACGCACGCCCTGTAATCTTTCTGATTACACGCTTTTGAAAGCCCTATTTAGTTGACCTGAACAACTGAAGGCCGGTTTTGCTCTACAGTTTCTTTCTTTTTCTATTCGTCTTCGAGTGCCCTAAACGTTAAAGATCATGAACTGTTTTTACTTATTCGTTGCAATGCTCCCCTTTTCATGCTTCGTTATTATTTGAATACTGGGACCTAGTTTCAGACTTGCTTCTCTTTAATGTTGAACTGTATCTCCACTAGTGCCCTCATAAAACGAAGGCAGTCCTCGTATATTCCATTAGCACGCATTAAATCTTTTTCTTCCAAGTTTACGCGTCTCAAGATTTCCTCTAGTCGTATAGTTTTTATGATGTGGAATTGCATTACCCAACTCCTCAAATTTTCTATTATCATGATGACGTATAATGGAAGCTGTGTATTTATACATGTATTCTTCAGTATACTAATATAGGGTGAATAAATGCTCTGTTTATAAACGGCTGTCAGGATTAATTTTCTGGGAACTGAGTTGAATTCCTTCTGAAAAGCTGGTATTTCACGCTCACTGCTCCCTTCCATAAACTTGTTCACGACATGAAAAGCACAGTTAAGTTGTGCCCATTTCTGAAGCCAACATCATTTTTGCTGTTTGTAATAGTTTTATTTAATATCTTGTACGTAGGTTGGGAAAAATTTAAGTCTATATTGAAAGGGTAGGCTAATGGGAAATGAAGGTGGTGTACTTGTTGCAGTAGACAAGAAACTCAAATCTACCGAGACAGAAACTGAATCTGCATGCGACACTGTTTGAGCCAGTCTCAGTACCAGGGGTGAGCACAAAATAATTATTGGATCCTTCTACCGCCCACCAGACTCATCTCCTGATGTAACCGAAAACTTCAGAGGAAACCTCAGTTTACTTCTGTGTAAGTTCCCCAGTCGTACTGCAATCCTCGGCTCAGACTTTAATCATCCAACAGTCAATGGGGAAAATTACAGTTCTGTTATTGGTAGGCGTCACAAGACATCCTGCGAAACATTACTAAATGCCTTCTCTGAAAAATGCTTAGAACAGATAGTCGGAACCCAATACATGACGGAAATATATTGGATCTAATGTCAACAAACAGACCTGACCTCTTTGAGGATGTCCACACCGAAACTGGTACCAGTGACCATGACGCATTTACGAAAAAATGGTTCAAATGGCTCTGAGCACTATGGGACTCAACTGCTGAGGTCATTAGTCCCCTAGAACTTAGAACTAGTTAAACCTAACTAACCTAAGGACATCACAAACAGCCATGCCCGAGGCAGGATTCGAACCTGCGACCGTAGCGGTCTTGCGGTTCCAGGCTGCAGCGCCTTTAACCGCACGGCCACTTCGGCCGGCGACGCATTTACGTCAACGATGGTTACCTAAGTGAAAAGGACAACAGTGAAGTAAATAAAAAAGCGGTAGTGTCATGTCTGAACGAGGAACTTGAAACTTTCAGCATTGGGCAGGAGCATGTAGAGGAACTACGGCTCAAATTCAAAAGAATAGTTGACCATGCACTGACTAGATATGTATTCAGTAGAACAGTTTATAATGTGAAGGACCCTGCGTGGTATAAAGTCACTATAAAGAAACTTCTGAAGAAACAGAGATTACTGCATAATATGTGTAAAACAAAGCATAGGTCAACAGATAGATAGAGAGATGCTGAATGAAACGCGTTTGTCTACCGTAGCAGAATATTGTCAAATGATCTTTCACAAATTCTGATCGTAAGTAATAAGGCTCTTAGCGGCACCCAAGCTAGTGTCTAGTCAATCGCGAATGGCACAGGAGCTGAAATTGAGGGTAACGGAGGTAAAGTTGAGATGCTTAAGTCATGTTTTAAATGTTCCCTTACTTAAACCTAACCTAAGGACATCACACACATCCATGCCCGAGACAGGATTCGAACCTGCGACCGTAGCTGTCGCGCTGTTCCAGACTGTAGCGCCTAGAACCGCTCGGCCACTCCGGCCGGCCTCAGAAATGTAAAATTGTGCGCTTCACCAAACGAAAAAATGTAGTATCCTGTAACATCAATGAGTCATTCCTGAAATAGGCCAACTCATGCAAATACTAGGTTGTAACACTTTATAGCGATATGGAATGGAATCACCACATAGGCTCACTCGTGTGTTAAGCGGATTGCAGACCGGTTTATTGCTAGAATACTGGGGGATTGCAGTCAGTCTACAAAGAAGATTGCTTGAAAATCGCCCGTGCGATCCATTCCAAAGTATTGTTCAAGTTTGTGGGACCCGTACCAAATAGGACTAACAGAGATATTGAACATGTACAGAGAAGGGCAGCACGAATGGTGGGAGAGTATCGCAGAGATGTTGAAGAAACTGCACAGCCAGACTCTTGAAAATAGACGTGAATCATCCTAAGAGATCTACTTCCAAAGTTTCAATAATAGGTTTCAATTGATGACTCTAGGAATACACTACAAACCGTTATGTATCTCTCACGTAGGGATGGTGAGGACAAGATTAGATTCATTACAGCACGCACAGAGGAATTTGAACAGTCCTTCTTCCCATGATCCATTAGTGGCTGGAACGAAAATATACCCAAATAACTGGGACAATGCACTTCACGGTGGTCTGCAGAGTATAGATGTAGAAATGAGGTACGTTGTGTCTTGTTTGTCACCTTTTTACGAAGTAGAATAATTACAGAATATTTACGATGTTGCGAAATTTTGCCTTCTGCGGACAATAATTTTGTCAATAATTTTGGAAGTTCCTTTGGAGTAACTTTTCCTCCAATTCTCATAGTATCTCGGTGTCTTCCCGTTGTTCAGGCACCATATGACTCTGTGTACCACATCTGGGGCATTACATTAATAATTATCTGTGTTCCGGTTCATCTCTTCAACTACACGAACTTTTAAGGAAATTTCCGCATGTTTATACATTTTTATCTCTTTTGTTAATACGAATCAGTTATCTTTTTAATCTGTGATATTATTATTAACTAAGAAATGTCTCTATTTTCACTTAATCTTTCGGTTTGTATTATTATTTCTCTTATCATATTTCCATTATATCTTTTCACATCCTCCAAAACATCTTACAGTACTTTTGTTTCATTGAGCGTAGTCCGTCACATTCGAATTACCGTTTGCTTGATGCTCACCTTTTCTCTTAAACAGTTACCTCGTTGCGTTTGAGTGGATCCTTTTCTTTTGACTTCTTAGTACTTGCGACACAGTTTTCAGTGTGCAAAAGTATCTTTGTTAAACAATTGTCCGTTTCATATAATATTCATTTTGTAAGACGATGAATTCATTTTTTTGGTTTAATCTGGTATTCTTTAATAAATACTCTTAATCTACGTTCCTAATTTCCTGCCTGATTTTGTTTCTTTCTAGCTTTGTATCTATTTTTTAGTTTGTGTCATATAAAGCTGCAATCACTTGCAATTCGTAAGTGGTTTATGACTGTCGTAAAAATGGTAACACACGTACATTCATAAATAACATAAACGTTTTCTGGTGAAGAAGCATGTCATGCCGAGCAATTACTGTCAACAGACAGATGAGACCCACATTTCGACCACGATTGCAACTGCCTTCCTCTGAATGTACTAATGGAAGAACAGTATCCCCCATAAAGAGAGTCAAAGGAAGACCGTCGCAGTCATGGTGGAAAGGTGGGCCTCACCCGCCTGCTGACAGTAACTGCTCAGCACGACATGATTTTCCAACAGAAAACGTTTATCTTAACTTTCATCGTTAGTTCATTGCTGTTTATTGTCTTAGATAACAATAATTGTTACCCGTATGTTGTAGCATAATTTTACTTTGTTTCTTAACCAAAAATGACAGCAAGGAATGAAGTAAGAACATTTCGGTGAAGATTTCAACTCTACTCAGGAACTTTTTTATACAAGGAAATATCATGATTTTCAGTCCATGAGCCACCTGACACAAGCGGAAAACAGGACAGACATAAGAGCACAACCTAAATACTTTACTTATAAGTAGCGTAAATAACATGGTAACTTCAGAGTGCTGTTGCGAAACACTGTATATCTAACCGAAAAGATTCTTGTATCTTTAGGCATATGATTATAATAAGCACTCTCTTAGTGGACTACTGAGGAAACGCGAAGCAATTAGGTGAAATAAAAAATAAAACTGAGTTGCGAAAGACGAGTAACTGCTGTTCTTATGTTCCAGATAAACATAAATGACAATACACAGGGTTGATGCATTCGGGTCACCGTGGTTTCTCTTGCCCTGTGTAACGTTCATGCTGAGGGATTGCGTGCGACTGGTTAATGAGCGCTGACTGAAGTCGGCAGGCGGTTAAGCGTAGTATTCCAAGCTCAGTCATCTGACGAGGAGAACACGGAAGTGCCATAGCACGATTTCCCAGAAACTTCACTCAGTGGCAGAGGAATGAGAATAAGCGAAGGCGTGTTTCGGCTTATCCGTAGATACTCGACCGTCTCTGAGAAAACGGAAAACGACGGATAAATTTTTCGACATAATTTAGATGCCTTTTAGCGAGCGGAATTCTCAGCCGAAATGGGGGCACAGTGGCTAGCGTAGCGGTCTCCAATTTTTTTCGCCTCGTTTTCAAAACCCTGTTACTGTTTTCATTTACTTTATTTTATTTTTCGTTTTTTTCTCATTTATCTTCCCATATCCGTAGAAGGCTGCTCCATACGAGTGTGTCTTATGAAGGGGATACAAAGGCGATATATTAAATGGAAAATTGTAGCTGTGTTTCACAGTGTCATACATTTATTGTACAGGGTGGTCCATTGATCGTGACCAGGCCAAATATCTCACAAAATAAACGTCAAACAAAAAAAACTACAAAGAGCGAAACTTGTGTAGCTTGAAATGGGAAACCAGATGGCGCTATGGTTGGCCCACTAGATGGCGCTGCCATAGGTCAAACGGATATCAACTGCGTTTTTTAAAATAGGAACCCCCATTTTTATTACATATTCGTGTAGTACGTAAAGAAACATCAATGTTTTAGTTGGACCACTTTTTTCGCTTTGTGATAGATGGCGCTGTAATAGTCAGAGACATATGGCTCACAATTTTAGACGAACAGTTCGTAACACGTAGGTTTTTTAAATTGAAATACAGAACGTAGGTACGTTTGAACATTTTATTTCGGCTGTTCCAATGTGATACATGTACCTTTGTGAACTTGTCATTTCAGAGAACGCATGCTGCTACAGCGTGATTACCTGTAAATACCACATTAATGCAACAAATGCTCAAAATGATGTCCGTCAACCTCAATGCATTTGGCAATACGTGTAGCGACATTTCTCTCAACAGCGAGAAGTTCGCCTTCCGTAATGTTCGCACATACATTGACAATGCGCTGACGCATGTTGTCAGGCGTTGTCGGTGGATCACGATAGCAAATATCCTTCAACTTTCCCCACAGAAAGAAATCCGGGAACGTCAGATCCGGTGAACGTGCGGGCCATGGTGCTCCGACGACCAATCCACCTGTCATGAAATATGCTATTCAAAACAGCTTCAACCGCACGCGAGCTATGTGCCGGACATCCATCATGTTGGAAGTAGATCGCCATTCTGTCATGCAGGGAAACATTTTGTAGTAACATCGGTAGAACATTACGAAGGAAATCAGCATACGTTGCACCATTTAGATTGCCATCGATAAAATTGGGGCCAATTATCTTTCCTCCCATAATGCTGCAGCATACATTAACCCGCCAAGATCGCTGATGTTCCAACTTGTCGCAGCCATCGTCGATTTTCCGTTGCTCAATAGTGCATATTATGCCGGTTTACGTTACCGCTGTTGGTGGATGACGCTTCGTCGCTAAATAGAACGCGTGCAAAAAATCTGTCTTCGTCCCGTAATTTCTCTTGTGCCCAGTGGCAGAACTGTACACGACGTTCAGAGTCGTCGTCATGCAATTCCTGGTGCATAGAAATATGGTACGGGTGCAATCGATGTTGATGTAGCATTCTCAGCACCGTCGTTTTTGAGATTCGCGATTCTCGCGCAATTTGTCTGCTAGTGCGTGCGGATTAGCCGCGACAGAACCTACTTGGGCATCATCATTTGTTGCAGGTCGTGGCTGACGTTTCACATGTGGCTGAAAACTTACTGTTTCCTTAAATAACGTAGCTATCCGGCGAACGGTCCGGACACTTGGATGATGTCTTCCAGGATACCGAGCAGCATACATAGCACACACCCGTTGGGCATTTTGATCACAATAGCTGTACATCAATACGATATCGGCCTTTTCCGCGCTTGGTAAACGGCTCATTTTAACACGGGTGATGTATCACGAAGCAAATACCGTCTGCACTGGTGGAATGTTACGTGATACCACGTACTTATACGTGGTCCAACTAAAACATTCATATTACTTTACGTACTACACGAATATATAATAAAAATGGGGTTTCCAATTAAGAAAAAAAAACGCAGTTGACCTATGGCAGCGCCATCTAGCTGGCCAACCATAGTGCCATCTGGTTTCGCCCTTAAAGCTAGACAAGTTTAGTTATTTGTAGTTTTTTCGTTTCACGCTTATTTCGCGAGATATTTGGCCCTGTCACGATCAATGGACCAGCCTGTATATGTGTATGGTATTTTCAGGGGCTACAATTTTTTAAAATTATTCTTATATTTCATTCTGATATCAATCCTTATATTAATTCTTATGTTATATTCTTATGCTTATTTTTCAGCAAGATCTGGTGCACTTCCTTGGATGACACTGATCACAGAAACATTCGAAACGTGGAAGTTCGGAACACCAGGAGCATCGCGCCAAGGCACGTTCCCCACAGTGATATTTCTTCGTATGAATCTCTGTCAGGAAAGGAACGTCCTTGACATTGCTGAAGATGTAACGTGTTGACAATAATTTCGCGGCAAATCACATATAATGGACCAGTTTACCGATAACTGGAACTTGCAACTGATTATGAATCAAGATAGACTACAGACATTTCACCGAGGAAAAAATCGAATAATCTTCTCATTCATTTATAGTTTTTATTTTTTTATGTTTTTTTTAATTAATTCACAAAATGTAAAATCAATAGACGAAGAAGGACAGCGTTATTTCAACATATGTTGGAAAACACTCGTGTAGTAGAATGAGATTTTCACTCTGCAGCGGAGTGTGCGCTGATATGAAACTTCCTGGCAGATTAAAACTGTGTGCCCGACCGAGACTCGAACTCGGCACCTTTGCCTTTCGCGGGCAAGTGCTCTACCATCTGAGCTACCGAAGCACGACTCACGTCCGGTACTCACAGCTTTACTTCTGCCAGTACCTTGTCTCCTACATTCCAAACTTTACAGAAGCTCTCCTGCGAACCTTGCAGAACTAGCACTCCTGAAAGAAAGGATATTGCGGAGACATGGCTTAGCCACAGCCTGGGGGATGTTTCCAGAATGAGATTTTCATTCTGCAGCGGAGTGTGCGCTGATATGAAACTTCCTGGCAGATTAAAACTGTGTGCCCGACCGAGACTCGAACTCGGGACCTTTGCCTTTTGCGGGCAAGTGCTCTACCATCTGAGCTACCGAAGCACGACTCACGTCCGGTACTCACAGCTTTACTTCTGCCAGTACCTCGTCTCCTACATTCCAAACTTTACAGAAGCTCTCCTGCGAACCTTCCTTAATCTGCCAGGAAGTTTCATATCAGCGCACACTCCGCTGCAGAGTGAAAATCTCATTCTGGAAACATCCCCCAGGCTGTGGCTAAGCCATGTCTCCGCAATATCCTTTCTTTCAGGAGTGCTAGTTCTGCAAGGTTAGCAGGAGAGCTTCTGTAAAGTTTGGAAGGTAGGAGACGAGATACTGGCAGAAGTAAAGCTGTGAGGACCGGGCGTGAGTCGTGCTTCGGTAGCTCAGATGGTAGAGCACTTGCCCGCGAAAGGCAAAGGTCCCGAGTTCGAGTCTCGGTCGGGCACACAGTTTTAATCTGCCAGGAAGTTTCACTCGTGTAGTAATCTTCTAGAGACATTGATAGTTCAATGAAAAACAGGAATAAAAATAATAATCGAGTTTTGGAGGAAAAGGAGGAGGAAATTAGTGTTTAACGTCCCGTCGACAACGAGGTCATTAGAGACGGAGCACAAGCTCGGATGAGGGAAGGATGGGGATGGAAATCGGCCGTGCCCTTTCAAAGGAACCATCCCGGCATTTGCCCGAAGTGATCTAGGGAAATCACTAATCGAGTTTTGAACAAGCGAAAAAGCGTGAACCCGCGGCACTACTCTCTGTTGCGTCAATTCGGTTGAGTTATTTACACGCTGAAATGCACATAAAGTACTTCGAAAACACTGACCGTCGTTTTCCCAGAAACGGTCGAGTATCTGCGCACAAGTCGAGACACGAGTTCGCCCACTTTGAATCCTCTTCCACCGTGCCAAGTTTGTGGGATCTCGGATTGTGGCACTTGACGTGTCCTCCTCCTGAGTTCAGGCTTAGAGGAACGGGGCGCAAATCAATATCGCGGCAGCAGGCGCTAATTAACCCGGCAGCGGTTGCCGGAGCGAGGATTGCGACCCTTGTTAAAATATTTCGGTGATCGTAGGCGTGCAGGAGGTTTATTGGAGAACGCCGATAAAATGTGCCCTTCAACGAATCGAGTGTTATTTTGTTGCAAGCGTCGCTCTCCCACAGGGCGGAGTACAGCGTTATATTCGATCACGCGCGGGGATTACAAGCATTCTTACTACCCTTCGATCTATACGCTTTTGTAAAAACACAACGGATTCTAATCCACGATTCGCTCGCACACACCCGTCAAGGAGGCTGTGAAAATTGGAATGCGTGTAACTTTCATAGGTATTCAGGCTATGCACTCAGTAATGCATGGAAATGACACTTGATACCGACGAACGGCCGGGAGTACGTTCCACATTGTACAATAGTGATAGAAACAAAAACGCTGCAGATGACGTACCATCGTTGCGCCAATGTAATCTTTGGTCGCAATGGGCACTGCTCAGCGATCTCTGCCTAAGCTACTGCTGCCTGTCCGTGCCAGCCGTAGGTATTCGTATTTTGCTTCTCTCCTAACTATAACATCAACTGTCACTAGAAGTCAAAGGAAAATATTTTGTGATTAGGGGTCCACATGAATCTGTTCCATTTGTTGTTCCAGTCTGTGGTCACTATCATTAGTTAGTATCAATGTCCATCTCGATCGCTATATTTATGGGGTATGTTTTCGTTTTATTACATATATGTACTATTGCAATATTTAGAGAAGTATTACTTCTCATTTGTTCTATAGCCGAAACACGTAAAGATGTGTAACTTTTAAAAACTTAAAATAATGGTCTAGACAGACAATGATATTGACAAAATTAACTATTTTGAAATTAGTGACATTTCAGCAGTATCGTTTGAGAAGTCGAGTGCCGTGTAGATGTAGACAGGCTGATCAGAACATCGATTCTGCTGTACAGAGTGCATTCCATAAGTAATGCGACCAATTTTTTTTTCCTGACGCAACGGTACACCATAGCGTGTTGTATCCGGCTGGGCTAAGTGGAGGGGGATGTTAGCTTCAAAACGCTCTTTGTCTCATTAGGCTGCGAGCTGCCGGAAAGTCAGGACGTGCGTTTCCGTGAACCCCGTTTTGAGTTTATGTCACACGGCACAATGGATCATTCTGTAGAGCAACGTAGAGCAACGGTACGCTATCAAATTTTGCGCTTAACTTGGGAAGTCCGCCACCAAAACGTGCCTTTAGGACTGATTGCTTGTCCAGATCACAAGTTTTCCGATGGCACAAGTCATTCGTGGAGGGCCGAGAGGACATCACCGAAGAACCTCGCAGCGGACGGCCATCAACCGCACGAGTCGACGAAAATGTGACGCGTGTGCGCGACTGTTTGAACTCTGACAGACGGCTGAGCCTTCAATTGATAGTACAAACTCTACACATGTCAAAAACAACTGTTTTCAGCATTGTGACCGAAGATTTGAACACGGGAAAGGTGTGTGCCAAACTCGTCCCAAAAGTGTTGACCGACGAACACAAGCACATTGCGAGTACTTCGGTGCCGAGAAATGTTGGAAACGCGTGAAAATTATCCTCATTTTTTAAACTCAGTTATCACTGGTGATGAGTCGTGGATTTTTGAGTACGACCCTGAGACAACAAGGCAGAGTTCAGAGCGGCACACCCCATCGTCGCCCCGTCGCAAGAAGGCGCACATGAGAAAGTCCAGATTCAGAACCGTGCTCATTGTCTTCTTTGACGTCAGAGGCATTGTCCACCACGAATTCGTACCTAGCAGGACTACAGTGAACTCAGGTTTCTACTTGGAAGTGCTCAAAACACTGAAAAGGAGGGTCTCGCACTGCCGAAGCGACATCAAGGACATGTGGAAAGTTCACCACGACAACGCGCCGAGTCACAGCGCCTTCATCGTCAACGACTTCCTGGCCGGGACCAGAACCCCATTGGTTCCCCAGCGTCCCTACAGTCCTGACCTGCCTCCCACTGACTTTTTTGTATCCTAAGAGCAGTCATGAAAGGAAAATCATTGGGACATGACTGAAAGCATCCATGCGCATGTTACATCACCTCTAAAGGACATTCCGGAAAAGGCATTCCAGAATGCCTTGCAGGGATGGAAACACCGCCTCCAGAAGTGTATCGACGCAAGATGGAGCTATTTTGTAACGTTTTGATTATTTGTACAAATATATTCAATGTTGTTGTTGTTGTGGTCTTCAGTCCTGAGACTGGTTTGATGCAGCTCTCCATGCTACTCTACCCTGTGCAAGCTTCTTCATCTCCCAGTACCTACTGCAACCTACATCCTTCTGAATCTGCTTAGTGTATTCATCTCTTGGTCTCCCTCTACGATTTTTACCCTCCACGCTGCCCTCCAATGCTAAATTTGTGATCCCTTGATGCCTCAAAACATGTCCTACCAACCGATCCCTTCTTCTAGTCAAGTTGCGCCACAAACTTCTCTTCTCCCCAATCCTATTCAACACCTCCTCATTAGTTATGTGATCTACCCATCTAATCTTCAGCATTCTTCTGTAGCACCACATTTCGAAAGCTTCTATTCTCTTCTTGTCCAAACTAGTTATCGTCCATGTTTCACTTCCATACATGGCTACACTCCATACAAATACTTTCAGAAACGACTTCCTGACACTTAAATCTATACTCGATGTTAACAAATTTCTCTTCTTCAGAAACGCTTTCCTTGCCATTGCCAGTCTACATTTTATATCCTCTCTACTTCGACCATCATCAGTTATTTTGCTCCCCCAAATAGCAAAACTCCTTTACTACTTTAAGTGTCTCATTTCCTAATCTAATCCCCTCAGCATCACCCGATTTAATTTGACTACATTCCGTTATCTTCGTTTTGCTTTTGTTGATGTTCATCTTATATCCTCCTTTCAAGACACTGTCCATTCCGTTCAACTGCTCTTCCAAGTCCTTTGCTGTCTCTGACAGAATTACAATGTCACTGGCGAACCTCAAAGTTTTTACTTCTTCTCTATGAATTTTAATACCTACTCCGAATTTTTCTTTTGTTTCCTTTACTGCTTGCTCAATATACAGATTGAATAACATCGGGGAGAGGCTACAACCCTGTCTCACTCCTTTCCCAACCACTGCTTCCCTTTCATGCCCCTCGACTCTTATAACTGCCATCTGGTTTCTGTACAAATTGTAAATAGCCTTTCGCTCGCTGTATTTTACCCCTGCCACCTTTAGAATTTGGAAGAGAGTATTCCAGTTAACATTGTCAAAAGCTTTCTCTAAGTCTACAAATGCTAGAAACGTAGGTTTGCCTTTTCTTAATCTTTCTTCTAAGATAAGTCGTAAGGTTAGTATTGCCTCACGTGTTCCAACATTTCTACGGAATCCAAACTGATCTTCACCGAGGCCCACTTCTACCAGTTTTTCCATTCGTCTGTAAAGAATTCGCGTTAGTATTTTGCAGCTGTGACTTATTAAACTGATAGTTCGGTAATTTTCACATGTGTCAACACCTGCTTTCTTTGGGATTGGAATTATTATATTCTTCTTGAAGCCTGAGGGTATTTCGCCTGTCTCATACATCTTGCTCACCAGATGGTAGAGTTTTGTCATGACTGGCTCTCCCAAGGCCGTCAGTAGTTCTAATGGAATGTTGTCTACTCCCGGGGCCTTGTTTCGACTCAGGTCTTTCAGTGCTCTGTTACACTCTTCACACAGTATCTTATCTCCCATTTCATCTTCATCTACATCCTCTTCCATTTCCATAATATTGTCCTCAAGTACGTCGCCCTTGTATAAACCCTCTATATACTCCTTCCACCTTTCTGGTTGGTTGGTTGGTTTGGGGAAGGAGACCAGACAGCGTGGTCATCGGTCTCATAGGATTAGGAAAGGACGGGGAAGGAAGTCGGCCGTGCCCTTTCAGAGGAACCATCCCGGCATTTGCCTGGAGTGATTTAGGGAAATCACGGAAAACCTAAATCAGGATGGCCACCTTTCTGCCTTCCCTTCTTTGCTTAGAACTGGGTTTCCATCTGAGTTCTTGATATTCATACAAGTGGTTCTCTTCTCTCCAAAGGTCTCTTTAATTTTCCTGTAGGCAGTATCTATCTTACCCCTATGGAGACAAGCCTCTACATCCTGACTTTTGTCCTCTAGCCATCCCTGCTTAGCCATTTTGCACTTCCTGTCGATCTCATTTTTGAGACGTTTGTATTCCTTTTTGCCTGCTTCATTTACTGCATTTTTATATTTTCTCCTTTCATCAATTAAATTCAATATTTCTTCTGTTACCCAAGGATTTCTATTAGCCCTCTTCTTTTTACCTACTTCATCGTCTGCTGCCTTCACTACTTCATCCCTCAAAGCTATATTCAATAAATGATTTTTTTAAGAAATTGGTCGTATTACTTATAGAACGCACCTTGTATTTCTATGTATGCTTAATTCATTTATTGCAGTTGTGCGAAACATTGCCTCGGGTGAAGACGAAATCGATAAATTTGACAGTGTATTAGCCAGATCCAACCACTTCGTCCGGCCAAATAGTGAAGGTGCCTCTTGACACGTTTTTCTTAGACGTCCTTCTGTGATAATAATTGCTAGTGAACTAGGCAAGCGTTGCTTACCAGCATTTACACCGAGCTGATGAAAGTCACAGGATACCTCATAATATCGTGTCCGACCTCCTGCCACTGGATGGGGCACGGACTCAACAAATCGTTGGAAGTCCCCTGAAGAAATGTCGAGCCATGCAGCCTATATAGCCATCCATAATAATTTCGGAAGGCTGACGGTGCAGGATTTTATGCACGAACTGACCATTCGAACGGGTTCCGTAAATGCTCGAGGATTCATTTCGGACGATCTGAGTGACCAAATAATTCTCTCGTATTGTCTGGAATGTCCTCCACACTAATCGCGAACAACTGTGGTCTGAGACGTGGCACTTTGTCATCCATAGAAATTCTGTAGTTGTTTGGGAACATTAAGGGGAGCCGGAGGTGCCTATGCTGCCCATGTTAAAATCACTAAGTTTCAGGAACATTTATGAATAAACTACCAAATAGAAAAATTTGAATTTTTTTTTACATATAGAGTGGTTTAGTATTGCAGTTATGACAGAGGGATTTTGGAGTATCTTTTCTAGTTTCCTTCCAATTTTTTTTTTTTTTATTAATGACCCAAATTTTTTTTACAAACAATTGCTTTATAATTAAACTGAAATGAAACTACTTAACATATTGCCAAATGGCTGTGTTACAATGTAAGTTTGACCACTAGGAGTGCCGTATAAAAATTTCATCTCTCTAGCTTGAGTGCATTTTGAGAAAATGTTCCTTATATTCGAAAAATTCTAATTTACGGGAAATGGCTATCAAAGTTTCTCAATACATTCCTGCACTATAGGATGGATTATCAGGGTCTTCTTCTTCATCCTCCAAAAGCTTCCTCTTCTGTCTTCTTTTCTGGCCTGTTGTTCCATCATACTTCATATGCCTTTCTCTTCTTTGTGCTCCTCTTATCCTTTCTCTGTCAATATTTCTTAGTGCTCGTACAGTGTTCACCCCAGCTGTAAATCCTAATGCCTTCAGAACTTCACACTTCACACTGTTCCCTTGGTTGTAGGTTGCTATTGCATCATAAATGCCAAAATGTAGTGTTTTTATGCTTAAAAACACCCTTTTAGGATTCACTTTCCAAATCAAATTGTTTACGCTCTCATTAGGATTCTGCGTCTTTGCGTGTAGACAATTCTGGCTGTGCTAAGTCATGAAAAATTGGTTTTATTGTTCCCTTCTGATTCTTGTACATACTGCATATTACCCGCTTTACACAAGAAGTATAATACTACCAACAACAGACGCAACACTGAACTAATTCGAAACAGTAAACAGCAAAGAGAGGATGTTCCGCGCTCTTATTCATTGTAGTATCGCAACTTGGTATTAGTGTTAATTTTCTTTTCCCTACGTTCTTCCTTTTCTTATATACACGGTTACTAAAACGTGGCATCGTAAAACACAAGTGTACGACAATATTAAATGGAGCAAGATGTTCGAAATTCTGAGGAAAATAGGAGTAAGCTGTAAGGAAATAGGGGTAATATTTCTCACAGAAAACAATGTAGCCAACCCTTGCACACTCGCTGTATGCGTAACATAAGGCGCTGTATGCGTAACAAGCCGAGAAAATCCCAAGCAGATCGCCAGGAAGTCACGAGAGGGTGTTAGATGCATTCAGCGGGCGCCCATTTCCTCTGCAGGCGTGGGGGAAAATGGTAGTAACTCCACTTCTAGGGCGAGTAGAACAATAATTCAAAGTTTACATTAAAGAGGAATGTTCCAATTAATTTTCGGTAGGAAAAAAAATAATAAAATCGTAATTTTTTTGGATTTGACCACCTCCGGCTCCCCTTAAGTCCACGAATGGCTGCAGCTGGTCTCAGTTGGTTCAACTGTACCAGAGGACTCAGACCATTCCATGTAAGCACAGCCCACACCGTTATGGAGTCACCAGCGTCTTGCACAGTGCCTTGTCGACGACTTGGGTCCTTGGCTTCGTGGAGTCTACCCCGCACTCGAACCCTACCATCTGCTTTTACCATCTTAAATCTGGACTCGTCTGATCAGGCCACGGTTTTCCGATCGTCCAGATCCCAACCGATACGGTCACGAGCCCAGGAGAGCCGCTTCCGGCGATGTCGTGCACTTAGCAAAGGCACTGGCGTCGATTGTCTGCTGCCATAGCTAAAGTGCGCGTTATTTATGTTGGCGGCCGAGTTTAGGTTCGTTCTGCGCATCTGACGTCACAAAATACAGTCAGCCAATGAACAGAGATCGACGTTGCCAGATCTCGACTGCAGAGCAGAGCACGGACGAGTGTCTTCAGTTTTAGAAACGTTCAGTCATAAATAAAGTAATAGAACAAAAGCAATGTCTTGATAGCAGACTTTGTTTTATAGAAAGTTTGGAAAAACCATTCTTTATACCAGTTGCTTCATATGCTATTAATTAATAAAACCAAACAAGCAATAAGACTCCTAATTCAGGCGACAGCAAAGAAAGGTGTTTGTATCAATTTCACGAACCGCTTTTTCGCAATAAAGAACAGCGGTAATTGTTTATTTCCTATTGTACTTCGACGAAGTGCGAGTAATTCATAGGCATACCAACCGTGTTTGTCCGAATTTTGCGTGACCTGTTAGAGTCCTTATGGAGTTGTATCGCACGACGAGCTGCGTTAGTGTAACGGTTAAGGCGTTCAAACCTTGTGCGATGCTAAATATTTTCTTTATTTAAAAACAATATCGAAGTGTCTTACTTCACGAATTTTATTCGTTTGAACGCAATTTTTTGAAATTTCTAGTGCTTTGTCTCTTCATTAACCCTTTAGCTGCTGCAGTCACGTGCTCCCTGCATTCCGCGCTGCGACAAATGTGCCCGGTGTAAATAAAACTTTTGTTACAGTCGCCAAAGACGGAATATTTCTCAATATTACATATGACACCTATGTGGTACTTAAATTAAATGAGATATTGTTATACACTAAATTTTATATGAAATTTAGGTATCTTGTCCACATTTCATTCTCAACATTGTGGCAACTAAAATCGACCATACGGAAAGTATACTCTATGGACTTTTACCTCCGCAAACTCTTCAAAATTTCGTGCAATGGTTTACTATATTTAATGCTGCATAATAACTGCGTTGAACATCGAAACAAAATTAAGTCATTTATGGGGGGAAGGTATCAGTCAAGAAGATGTGTAAAAATCTTATTTTTGGGCCAAATAGTTTTTGTGGAATCGAATGATAAGAGTGTCAAAGCAGTCGGAACACCATGTGTCACCACAGGCGAGCAGTGCAGTGACAAAATCGCGCACAGCGCGGAATGCGGGTAGCACGTCTCTGTAGCAGCGAAAGGGTTAATGCGGCCGTGGTGGCTTTACTTTATGAACTGCGCGCTCCCCCCTAAACGTAAGCTTGCGAACTATGCTATACTATGGCGCTGCTTCTCTTGGCGCGAGCGTCGTGTGCAACTGGCAACGCAGCAATCTCCCGCGTCTGGGCGGGCATGCGCGAGCCGCCAAGATAAAAGAATTCAACTATAGTTGACGCCAAATTTCACCGCACTGTCCGAAGAGGTACATACATCGTACGTCCCACATTGATTTCTGCGGTTATTTCAGGCACTGTTGCTTGTCTGTTAGCACAGACAACTCTACGCAGACTCCGCTGCCTTCGGTCGTCCAGTGAAGTCGTCGGCCTCCGCGTTGTCCGTGGTGCGAGGTAACGCCTGACGTATAGTTTCCTCGGCACACTCTTCACACTGTATCTCGGAATGCTGAATTCCGCAAAGGTTTCCAAAACGGCATGTCCCATGCGTCTAGCTTCAACAACCACTCCGCGTCGAAAGTCTATTAATTTCCGTCTTGCGGTCACAGTCACGTCGGAAACCTATTCACGTGAATGAACTCACAAGGCAACCTCCCCATCGCACCCCCCTCAGATTTAGTTATAAGTTGGTACAGTGGATAGGCCTTGAAAAACTGAACACAGATCAATCGAGAAAACAGGAAGAAGTTTTGTCGAACTATGAAAAAAATAAGCAAAATATACAAATTGAGTAGTCGATGTGTAGCATAAGCCACATCAAGGAGAATGTGATTTCAGGAGTTCCGTGGTCTCGTGGTTAGCATAAGCAACTCCGGTACGAGAGGACCTTGGTTCAAGTCTTCCCTCGAGTAAAAATTTTAACTTTTTTATTTTCTAGAAATTGACGTGTGTCCATTATCAAAGTTCAGGCACACAATCAACTTCGCTCTCGAAAATTCCAGGACATGTTCAGATTTGCTTGGACATATGCAGGATTTGACACACGGAAAAAATTGGAAAACGTTAAAAACATATGTTTTGACAGAGCACAGGGAAAACTGTGTGACTGTGAAACTGTTGCATTCATTTGTTGCAGTTTATGTGACAAACTCTTATGTTTTCATCACTTTTTTGGGAGTTATTATCACATCCACAAGAAAACCTAAATCGGGCAAGGTAGAAGAATCTTTTTACCCATTCGCCAAGTGTGCAAGTTAGGTGGGTCGACAACATATTCCTGTAATGTGACGCACATGCCGTCACCAGTGTCGTACAGAATATATCAGACGTGTTTTCCTGTGGAGGAATCGGTTGACCTATGACCTTGCGATCAAATGTTTTCGGTTCCCATTGCAGAGGAACGTACTTTCGTCTACTAATCGCACGGTTTTGCGGTGCGGTCGCAAAACACAGACACTAAACTTATTACAGTGAACAGAGACGTCAATGAACGAACTGACAGATCATAACTTTGCGAAAACAAATAAAGTAAAATCTTCAACCGAGGGAAGACTTGAACCAAGGACCTCTCGTTCCGCAGTTGTTCACGCTAAGCACGAGACCACGGCGCTCCTGAACAGTCCCTATGCGTGACGTTGCTTATCTTGAACATGGACTACTCAGTTTGTATATTTTACTTACTTTTTCCATAGTTCCACACAACTTCTTCCTGTTTTCTCCATTGATCTGTGTTCAGTTTTTCAAGGCCTATCCACTGTGCCAACTTATAACTAAATCTGAGGGGGGTGCGATGGGGAGGTTCCCTTGTCAGTATAAATGATAGCTCCGCTGATCCATTGGTCGTCTATACCTTGTGTACACGACCCTAGCGCCGTCTGTATGTGTGCATATCGCCATCCCACGACTTTTGTCAACTCAGTGCATTCATTAGTTGAAGATTCTGTCTTTTCGTCGTTCAGCTCCTACCGCGCTCGGGATGGAGACCGTTCACCCTCTTGGCGCACGGATTCCATACACCTCATAAACTTGGTAGCCGCATATGTGCCAAGTAATCCATCCCGGTTCTCATAGCTGCCCCGTCTAATAGTGGTTTTTCCCGTAATAAAACTGCGGAAATTACTTTGCAGAGGTTCTAATGTTCTTTTGGGCAGCTGAATCCGAGTTTCAAGTTTGCTGCCTTGTAGGAGGTCGCCTTCACAATGAAAAACGCAAAAAATCCAAAATTTTCGCATTTTTTCAGTTTCTCGCTTATATGCCTAAAACTACCCTCTTTCGAAGATGACACTCCAAACAAAATTTCCTGCGCCTGTCAGGTCTGATTTTCTGACGACCGGTATCGGAGCTAGAGCAGGCTCAAAGCTACGATATTGGCGCTTCGGCGAAAACGTCAATATCGCCCACTCGCATCCCCTACTACACGAAAAATATGCGTGTTACCAACAAAAAACGCTACACCACGCGCAATTACTTTACGATTCCACGAATAGATGTCTAACATTTAGCCTCCTCATAAGGGCGGCTGCAACAAAGCGAAAATTACTTACCTTCTGCGCCCTACAGCCAGACGACCCCGCTCACCTGTCTATCTCTTTGGCTCGATACTTTCTATGTCTTACCCTTAAAACAGGGCTACGGTCGCAGGTTCGAATCCTGCCTCGGGCATGGATGTGTTTGATGTCCTTAGGTTAGTTAGGTTTAAGTAGTTCTAAGTTCTAGGGGACTGATGACCTCAGACGTTAAGTCCCATAGTGCTCAGAGCCATATTGAACCTTAAAACAGGCTACTTCGAATTAACTGATCGGAAAGCAAGTATGATGAAAACGTTAACAAATTATATTTACTACATACACTACTGGCCATTAAAATTGCTCCCCCACGAAGATGATGTGCTACAGACGCGAAATTTAACCGACAGGAAGAAGATGGGTGACATGCAAATGATTAGCTTTTCAGAGCATTCACACAAGGTTGGCGCCGGTTGCGACATCTACAACATGCTGACATGACGAAAGATTCCAACCGATTTCTCATACACAAACAACAGTTGACCGGCGTTGCCTGGTGAAACGTTGTTGTGATGCCTCGTGTAAGGAGGAGAAATACGTACCATCACGTTTGATAAAGATCGGATTGTAGCCTGTCGCGATTGCGGTTTATCGTATCGCGACATTGCTGCTTGCGTTGGTCGAGATCCAATGACGGTTAGCAGAATATGGAATCGGTGGGTTCAGGAGGGTAATATCGAAAACCGTGCTGGATCCCAACGGCCTCGTATCACTAGTAGTCCAGATGACAGGCATCTTATCCGCATGGCTCTAACGAATAGTGCAGCCACGTCTCGATCCCTGAGTCAACAGATGGAGACGTTTGTAAGACAACAACCATCTGCACGAACAGTTCGACGACGTTTGCAGCAGCATGGACTATCAGCTCGGAGACCATGGCTGCGGTTACCCTTGATGCTGCATCAGACAGTATCGCCTGCCATGGTGTACTCAACGACGAACGTGGGTGCACGAATGGCAAAACGTCATTTTTCCGGATGAATCCAGGTTCTGTTTACAGCATGATGATGGTCGCATCCGCGTTTGGCAACATCGCGGTAAACGCACATTCGAAGCGTGTATTCGTCATCGCCATACTGGCGTATCACCCGGCGTGATGGTATGGGGTGCCATTGGTTACACGTCTCGGTCACCTCTTGTTAGCATTGACGGCATTTTGAACAGTGGACGTTACATTTCAGATGTGTTACGACCCATGGCTCTACCCTTCATTCGATCCCTGCGAAACCCTACATTTCAGCAGGGTAATGCACGACCGCATGTTGCAGGTCCTGTACGGGCCTTTCTGGATACAGAAAATGTTCGACTGCTGCCCTGGCCAGCACATTGTCCAGATCTCTCACCACTTGAAAACGTCTGGTCAATGGTGGCTGAGCAACTGGCTCGTCACAATACACCAGTCAGTGTTCTTGATGAACTGTGGTATCGTGTTGAAGCTGCATGGGCAGCTGTACCTGTACACGCCATCCAAGCTCTGTTTGACTTAATGCCCAGGCGTATCAAGGCCGTTATTACGGCCAGAAGTGGTTTTTCTGGGTACTGATTTCTCAGGATCTATGCACGCAAATTGCGTGAAAATGTAATCACATCTCAGTTCTAGTACAATATATTTGTCCAGTAAATACCTGTTTATCATCTACATTTCTTCTTGGTGTAGCAATTTTAATGGCCAGTGGTGTAATAGGTACATCACATTGTACAGAGACCTTAATAAGAAATCTCTATGTAGTAATGCACATGCGTCATGAAATGAGTGAATATCGAACACAGGAGTGGGTCCTCACTTCCAGTCGGTCCTCCATCTGGAAAAGAAATAGGGCGTTTAGTGATAGAACTTGGATAAAAAGACAGATAAGTTACGTTGAGATCTGTCGATGTATGAAGAATAACCTCTACTGATGTCACGTACACAGCATTTCTTCCTCGTCTCAGTTTGGATGTCGGTGGCCCGGGTGATGTTTCTCGGGTGCTAGAAGGTCCAGGAGAAGGGTCTTTGGCAATGGAATGTCCAGGCAAAGCGTCAGGGGCAGTGGAAGATCCAAGCTGAACAGTGAGTAAAGTTGTTGCTGTTCTTCAAACGGAAAAATGTTATGATAGAATAAAATTGATCAGTAAAGATGCATTATGGTGCGAAATATTACAGAAATTAATACTTCCTGTCGGCTCATCTGTTTATAACTGTGGTACTGCTAGGGAATCGTCCAGGTCGACTTCTTCTTCTGTACCAGAATTATCATCGATGTTGGAGTACCGCACTTCACATTGCTGGCACAGTTTCGTCCAGATCAGTCCTGCTCGGCTTCATCCACATCAGTCTTTGAAATCGCTATACACCTCATTTACAAGGTATGAGCTGAAGCAGCCAGGACTTTCAGTGTGGTAATGGCTCCTTTGAGCACCAACTAACTGGACTATAAGGACGCCCCTGTTGCACAATGGTATAACGACAATAGTGTACCATTTATCTGTACACAAGGAAAACAAAACACATGTTGACCTGCTGAGTCTGTAGTTTTACACGTCAAAGGTACATTTCGTAGTACAAACCAAAGAACACAACAGTAGAGCGATAAAGCGAGTTTTGGTGCAATTTTGATGTCAAGCTGATATCAAATTAATTATGCACAATAATTAGTTGATGAATTAATTATGCACAATAATTAATTGATGAATTAATTACCCCCCAGCCCTTCATGATACGATGGGTTTTCCTCAGCTGGCATGTGGGTCCCCCTCAGGGAACTCCCAGCTCCCTCCCCTCCCCCTCCCCTCCCACTCCAACCCCAACCCCCACCATTCCCATAAGGTAATCCAAGATGGTGGGCCACGGAAGAAAAATTCCAGGAATTTCACTCAGTCCATGTTGAGCTGCTGGACTGGGAGGACCTCATGACGGTAGCCTAATATAGGGCATTGTTTAACAATATTGTTTATCTATCTTTGAAATCGTTATACACTTCGAAATTGACGGTGGTGTTTAAATAATTTAGACAATGTTAAACAATTACCGCACTTTTTTTATTCCGATAGCAAAAAAAAACCACATAATTACACTGTCACAGATCGCTCTAAACAAATCTGAAAAACTTTGTCGCACGCACTCCATCCACCCGAGTCGCGCCTGTTGGAAACAGTCATGCAATGGGCTCGCGACACCATCGAGGTTCCAACAAGCAGCAGCTGCAGAGCTGCACTAAGTACGAGGCGTGTTTTTTAAGTAAGTGCCGTTTTGAAATTAAAAAAAGACGTGCTAACATATCTCAATAATTTTACTTGCACATGAAAGCCTGTACCTTAATCTACTTTTCTACATAATTTCCATAAATATTGAGGCACTTGTCATAACGTTGTACCAATTTTTGAATAGCCTCCTCATAGAAGTCTGCCACCTGACTTGTTAACCACTGCATCACCACTGTTTTGACTTCGTCATCGTCTTGAGGACGCTGACCGCCCAGGTGTTTCTTCAAGTGCAGGAGCAGAGGGTAGTCACTGGGTGCAAGATCGGGGCTGTACGGAGGATGATCAAGAGTTTCCCATCCAAAAGATGTGATGAGATCTTTGGTCTGATTCGCCACATGCGGACGGGCATTGTCTTGCAGCAAAACGATGCCCTTGCTCAACTTCCATGGACTGTTGCTTTGATTCTGATGAGACGTAGGCCACCCAGGTTCCATCGACCATAACAATTTGGCTTAAGAAATTGTGGTGTCACCGCTAGACACCACACTTGCTAGGTGGTAGCTTAAATCGGCCGCGGTCCGTTAGTACATGTCGGACCCACGTGTCGCCACTGTGTGATCGTAGACCGAGCGCCACCACACGGCAGGTCTAGAGAGACGGACTAGCACTCGCCCCAGTTGTACGGACGACAGTGCTAGCGACTACACGTACGAAGCCTTTCGCTCATTTGCCGAGCAGATAGAATAGCCTTCAGCTAAGTTAATGGCTACGACCTAGCAAGTGTGGTGTCTGGCGGTGACACCACAGAAATCATCACCGTCGTTGTGGTACCGCTCAAGGAAAGTCAATGCACTGTCTAAACGTTTGGTTTTGTGCACACCCGTCAACATTTTCGGTACACAACGTGCGCACAATTTTCGATAATTCAAGTGCTCGGTCAAAATGCCATACAAAACAGTACGAGAAACATTAGGAAAGTCATCCCGCAAGGAGGAAATCGTAAAGCGTCTGTTTTCTCTCACCTTATTGTCCACTTCGTGCACCAAACTTTCATTAACGACCAAAGGACGCCCACTCCGTTGTTCGTCATGCACGTTTGTGCAGCCATCTTTAAATGCTCTCAACCACTTTCTTACCATTCCATCACTCATAATTATTTTCTCCGTGAACTTCACAGATCTCACGACGAATATCGATCGCTTTTACGCCTTTAGCACTAACAAGTCTTATAACAGCCCGTACTTCATAGTCGGCGGGACTCACGGTTATCGGAGGCATCTTAAACACTCAGTACACAACGTAAACAAGGAAGAATCAGACTGTAATGGCGTCAGTGCTTAGATTAAGGTAGAGGCTTTCATGTAAAAATAAAATTATTGAGATATCTTAGCACGTCTTTTTTTTTAATTTAAAAACGGTACTTACTTAAAAAACACGCCTCGTACTTCTTGTTGCGTGGGATGCACCCGAGCCTTCTACCTCTCAGCTGTACATTCTCTCTTTGCGCCACATAGATACCCCTTGTTGTTGAACACGAACTGCTTCTGGAGTTATTAAATCTGGTGTCTAAGCAATGTGCAGAATATTGTCTCACACATATCTCGAACATGTCACAAAACGATGGAAATGTTGCTGCTTCAGAAGATGTGCCACAGGAAAAATTAATTAAACAATTCGCTTCACAAATTGAATACATCACGAAAATACTACTCGAAACACACGTGCACACAAAGTACTGTGAGAGCTGTAGTGGAGCTGTGGCCATCTCCACATTCTGGAATTTTCATCAATATTTACTTTCTAAGCTGTGTCAACGAGCAATCATTCCTCAATCGAGATTTAATTTACCAATCCGAAACCGATATCAGTTGCAATATACGACGTTACATGCAAGAAAGATTATATTTGGAAGTCGAAATAAATATCTCTGTAACTCTAAATAGGACGCTCACCACCTTTCGAGTTTTAACTGCTTGTTTGGAGGCACTGCCAGAGAGATAAAAATTTCTGAGTCTTTTAGCTGCTGTGGTGTCATCATTTTTCTGAAACACAGAGTGGGCTTAGTTTATATTTGCTGCTGGAGTCAAGGACTTTAATGCTCTTATTTTTTATTTTCCTCACTTTTGGAAGTACACTGGTGTCTAAGCACAGATGGAAAAATTAGAACAATTACATATCTTAAAGTTCATGACCTATTTCGAAACCCACAACAGATTGTGAAAAAAAAAAAAACACAAACAGAATTCGAAGCACTGCCTACAGACGAGAAAAATGGCAGGAATTTTGGTGAATTTTCGATGTCCTACAACTGCTGGTCTAAAGCCACATTGGCGGGTTGGGGACAGCATCCCACCTGTTTGAACCACAGGAGGCTGGTCTGCTTGGACTTGTCTCTGAACACAAAGAAGACATTCAAAATCAAATGGCTCTGAGCAATATGGGACTTAACTTCTGAGGTCACCAGTCCCCTAGAACTTAGAACTACTTAAACCTAACCAACCCAAGGACACCACACACATCCATGCCCGAGGCAGGATTCGAGCTTGCGACCGTAGCGTTCGCGCGGTTCCAGACTGTAGCGCCTAGAACCACTCGGCCACACCGGCCGGCAAAGCAGACATTATGTGACTCGGAGACGTTTCGGAACTTTCCGTAGATGCCTTTCCCCTGCGTCGTTCGAACCAGCCTGTAGAGGCTCTTACACCCCACACAAAAGATGTGTTGTGACTCACAGACGTCATGGAACTTCCCTTGAATGGAGCATTTTGATTGGTTCTTATTGAATTCACCTGCCAAACTGCAGCTGCTTGTGTGGGAGCAACATGTGCTAACATGGATTATCGTTAGCAGTGCATGTTTGTGCCTGTAGAAGCAAGACTGCTCTTTATGTTGAGTGACAGTAACATAGTCGGTGCGATAGTGTTTTAATAGCAGGTCCTTATAAAACGATTACGTCTCTCTTCCTAAGACACAATAGTACCGTTTGCAAGGAAAACAAATGAGGCATGTCCATCCATAGCGGATATTCGCTCAACATTGTTTGGTCTCACCAATATTCAGTTACTGGCGAAGTATTATACTTTGTAGGAGATGTGCGATGGATTCACTGTGTCAATGCCCCAGCATGTGCAAAGAAAATGAATACATCCGATCGTAAGGGAAGTGTGGATTTGACGTGAAGAGTTGCGATTTCAGCATATCGATAGCCGTAAGGGGAATGAAAGATTTTACGTGGAAAATTGTGTCCAGTCGTGAGGAAGATATAAATATCGATATTTCGGTGCCACATCCAACAGGAGAGGGTATTTCCAATACTTCGCCCACTGTCGAATGTTATCAGATTGGGGCTGTATTCATAATATTGAATTGTAATTACAGTGTCTGGTTTCCTAGGACGACACCGTTTGGCGTTCGTGGCGCATGGTGGTGGTAGCTGGTGGTTGGAACGAACTGACATTTCCGGCATAAGGTATGAGCCGTGGCTGAGCTGCCTGAACTGGAGATGCGGGGTACATACGTCCAGCTGACCTAACTGTGTCGTTCTCTAGATGGGTGAACAGCGGTGTTCGATTTGTGCTTTTACCAGAGGGGGGGGGAGTCTTAGGGGGTTAGTATAATTATACATGTTACTAGCTTGGACCGTGGCGTTACCCATGGATAAACAGTTATTTATAAATAGATGTTAAAGCCGACACTCACTATTCACGCGTAAGCACTATCAGAAAAGCCATCCCTTGTTATATCTTTAAAAGTAAGTTATAGGTAAAGCTTATTTACAAAATCATGTACATACAGGTATACGAGGGGAATTAAAAAAGTAAAGGGACATTTGTGAAAAGCTGTACTTATTCTGATGATAGAAAACTGAAACATGCGTTATTTTCCTACGTAACCTCCCTGGACTTCAATGCAGTTTTCCCGACGTTTTACGAGTTTTTTTATTTCATCAGAAAATACGTTTATCGGTTACACCGCACCGCACCGCACCGCACCGCACCGCACCGCACCGCAGCAATAACGTCTTCATCGCTTCATCACTTTCAAATCTTCTTCCCTGTAGTGCTTCCGTTAAGGGTCCAAACATGTGAAAATCGCTTGGAGCTAGGTCTGCACTGTATGGTGGATGTTCCAGCACCTCGAATCTCAACTCCTTTATTGCGTCGTCTGTCCGTTTAGCAGAATGTGGGCGAGCGTTATCTTGCTGTAGGATGACACCTCTTCACAGTTTTCCACGACGTTTGGATCTGATCGCAGGTTTCAGTTTCGTACGCAACACATCACATCCACCATACAATACAGACCTGGCTCTAAAGCCTCGTTTACGCTGGGGCGACGTCTTGTCGTTTTGTTCTAAATGTTTTGAAATGCTTACCTACTACATAAGACTTTTTCAAAATTAATAAGCAAACATATTAATAGTAAGACTGTATTAAAAACTTTCAGTGTTC